>NC_089252.1:28676517-29289850 GCF_963930625.1 Muntiacus reevesi | reverse complement strand
TTATATCAGTGGAATTTCATACACAATTTTAAAACAAAAACCTAAGGGTCTTCTATTTTTCAACTTTGTGAATATGCGTGTTCAGTCATGTCAGACTCTTTGTGACCTCCATGGACTGCAGTCTGCCAGGCTCCTCTGTCCATAGGATTTTCCAAGCAAAAATACTGGAGCGGGTTGCCATTTCCTTCTCCAGGGGGTCTACCCGACCCAGGGATTGAACTCTCTATCTCTTGCATCTCCTGCACTGGTAGGATGGTTCTTTACCAGTTGAGCCACCAGGAAGGTTTTTCAACTTTAAGATTTATAAACTAAAACAGTCTTCCTGAAATCAAAGGGCTATAAATGCTTAATAACCTCTAACACACGCAGTCAAAAAAACATGTAGGCAGAGAATTACAATAAGCCATAGACTTAGAAATCAGAACTGCATAGCTTCCTGAGTGAGCAATATCCAGACAGGGAACAACCACTGCTACAGTATCATCACACTGGCAACAATAAAAATGCATCACATGATATAATCAACAACAGTCATGAAGTTCTATGTTGCCATCTAACAAAGTAGGTAGCTCCTCAGAGGTTCACTGGGCTAAGTTAAGGTATGTAGAGCTCATCATTTAAACATTATAACTATTACTGCCTGAGAAGCATGTATGAGTTGTCTCCTAATTTCCTGCTTAAATAGCTACATGCCCCACCCCGCCTTCACTGACCTGGGGAAAGAATTAGAAAAGTTTTATAGGCAAAATTGTCCAGATGAGCCAAAAGTTCACAATTTACATAAAAAATTAAAAACACAACACACCCACCTCTTTAAATATATTTCTGACTAACAGCAGGAACAATGTGAGCAAAGAGAATTCACTCTTTTCCAATATGAAGAACCGGCTATCTAAAGAAGTACTCTATTAGAGCAAAAAATTCTTTTTTCTCCTATTTGCCTTCTTCTGTTCTACTTCTTTTCAAACTTCTTTTTTCTTCTAATTGCGTCATCAATATAAGCCTTTCAAAGGTTACTCTGGGACTCTGTCTTCAACAAGGAAGTGAACTCAATCACAGGGATGAGACAGCTCAGTAGAGACTGGGAGGGGAAGGGAGCCCGACACAGAAGGCACTTGCTACCAGAGGTGCTCTCACGTTTACTCATGTAAATCACCAACTACCAGAGGTAAGGAGCCTAACTTTGCCGTGTTCAGCCAAGAAATCCAAAGATCAAGATTACATAAGCTAGTAGACACCAACTGGGAATCAGGCAAAACTCCAGTTAGATTTCAAAGCACATTTATTCCACTATTCTTCACTGCCTCTACTCCAGCTATAGCAAAGTTAGCAGTCCAGAAGCAAATTATGCAATGAAAAAGTTTCAAAGTACTAATTTAATTAAGGGTACAATTATTAAAACATTTTGTATATTGAACACTAACATTCATAATAGAATAGGCAGCATAATTGACCATTTATAGAATTCATTTCCAGTAAATGGTTTTGCCTTGTCTTTCTTCTTCAATATTGATTAAAGATCTCGTGTTTTAACAGAAGATCGCTATAAAATTAAAGCATGTAATATGCAGTGGAACCAAAATTAAAGGAGAAAGAAAGCAAAAACACATCAGTTGGGGGAAAATCCAAAAAGACACAATAATAACAAAGTTCTAAGGTTTGCTATAAAGGAGAAAAGTAATTCTAGTTGAAGCCCTAGATAGAAAAGACCATGCCACTTGTGCTTTATCTTTGGGGACTGTCAGCAGCTCCAATCCCAAAGAGCTCAATTATCACCCTTCTCTTATTTTCTGTCACTTCTCTCCCTCTAAGGATCCTCAGATCACTCAAGATCAAGTCTAAAACTGCAGAAAACAGAGCAGGAGAGCACTGCTAGACCATGGCACTTTTCATCTTTTTCCTTAAAGCCTTATCTATTAAAAAACTATGACTTAATTCTGATTGTTTAGGAAGCATAGTATTTTTCTTATGATAATGAAATATGTCACACTGACAAATAAATGTGTATTGAGATACTAAGGGACATAAGAGCACTAAACTCAAAAGGCTACCCCAAAATAAGTTCTAAAAATCTGTGCTACAGAGTAAAGATTACAAAATGAGTCTATTATAACCATTTTCTACAAAGTGTGACATCACACATTACTATATGCTTAAAGGCTATTTTTTATCTTTCACATAATCCTTTCTGACACTAGGAAGTACTATAAAGGATGATATATACAAAGATCCTACTATCAAATACTCTACAGAAACAATGTCCTATATTTTAATCATATCTTGAGATCAAAATAATAAAACTCTAAAGTCATATTATTAATCTATGAATAATTTTAAAAAATTAAAAATGACAGCTAACAGTAATGAGCACTTATTATGGCCCAAGCATTAAGTTAAGAGCTTTATGTCTATTATTTATCCTCCTCAAACCCGATGAAACAGGTAGTACTGTTGTCAACTTCACTTTACAAGTAAGAAAACTTAAGGCATACAAGCATTAAGATTCTTACTCTTCCTTATGGCTAGGAAATGGTGAGAAATTTAAAGCCATGCTCTTAGTCATTATGTGTAACTCTTCTCCGAAGTCAAATCAGACTTCTCCATGTAATATCTCTGAGAAAAACAGTCCTACATAACATTATCACTATAATAATAAAATCCTAGAATACAGTAAGTTTCTTCATCTATTATCTCTGTGTTATAGTAAGAATGACTACAAGACTGTGTAGATAATATCCACTCCAAGCCCATTTTCTTGTTCATCTATCATCACCTATTGCTCACATTTTACTACTTGTTCCTTAACCATTCAGTCTCAAACTAAACCATTTATAGCTCTCATTTGAAAGTATTACTAATGGTTTATTTGCAAGAAGAAAATCCCTGTATTTCAGTAAATTCAATTAGCTAACCCACTATCTATTACAATGCCATTTAAAGTGAATAGGATTCTTCACTTTCCTAAAATCTACACCTGCCTTCATCAAGAGTTTTAAGTGGTTCATAAGATATTTAGGAAAAAACATCAAGGGTAAAAGAACAAGAGCTAGGGAAGAAAATCTCAGAAGTTTAGTAAAGTCACTGTTAACTAGTACAAACTGAGCTGAATTTCCTAGCAACCAATGAAGAAACAGAACCATGACAGCTTTTATCTAGTAAAAAGAACAATTTTTAGAGAAATCCCATGGAAGTATTTAAAAAGTAGTGAAACATAACGTATCAATAACTTCTGTTTTTGTCGTTAAGTTTCCTCAGTAACACAGACCACCCTTCCATGCAGCTCCCTACAGCAACCATTTCTTGAGGCTGTGCTTCTGTCCCCAGGGGACATTCAGTCAAGTTTGGAGGCATTCTGGTTGTCTCCAGAGGTGCTGGGGGTTGCCTACGGCCACCTAGTGGGTACGAGACAGAGATACCGCTAAATATCTCTGCACAGGGTAGGCCCCCACAGGAGAGACCGATGTAACTCAACATGTCAATAGGGCTGAGTTAAGAAGTCCTGGATTCTCAAGGGCATAATTCTACACCATAGGCATCTCTACAAATGAGTCTGAGAATTAGATTGTATATTTAGCTTTCTGTTGATTGAAAATTAGGAAAGGGATGTGTTGTGGCTTCATAAATCCGGCAAAGCAAAAAGCTACGCAATTTCTCAGCCAACTCCTCTGAATAGTTTCAACTATACTATACAATAATATTAATTCAAAAACAAAGCCCCTGTAGACTGCATCTACTGTAAACTGAAAGGAATTCCAAAAGCTCTAGATTTATGGGACACAAGTGACAATCTACTGTGATAGTAAAGGCCCCATCTTGTCCAAACAAAAAGCCATGGAGATGGGCTACATGAGAACATACAGCTTGTGTCAACTCAGCATGAAAGCTGAAAATTATGAAGCAGCAGGTACAGAAGAGATTATCCTGCCCAGAAAAACTTCAGATGGAATGGGTTGTATAAACAGGCATGACTTGAAGATTTGCAAAATGTAATTTCTAAAATTTACCCCTAGAGATTCTCATTTAGTGGGCATGGGTGGAGCAGACAAACCTTGTTTTAACAGGTACCCCTGATGATTCTGATGCTGGTAAATCAATCATCCCCTTTTACCATAAAAGAAGCGAGATTATGGTTAACAAAAAACATTTAAACTGGAGTAAAACAGCATCCCATAAACGTCATCTAGGATGTTAGTTATAAAAGGCCAAGGAGTATATGTGTTACAAATACATCAAAACCCAGTGAATGAGACACTTAAGATTTATTTCATTGTATGTAAATGTTACTTTATTAAAAAAAAAAACTATTAAAAGAAAAAGGAAAAAGTTTTAAACGCTGTGCTCTAATGCTATGCAGACTTAAGTGTTAATGGGCAAAAGTATAATAATATCTGCAAAACACTCAGAAATGCATTTAAAAAGAAGATGCCATTAACAGATGAGTAGAATACAGAGGGCAACGATACAGGTACAATTCCTTGAAGTTTTCTGTACATTTGAAATTTTACATTAAAAAAAAAAGCCGGGAGAAAAATTTTAAATTAATCCTAAAAGAATATATGAAGACTTCTCAAAACTCAACAGTTAGAAAATAATTCAACTAGAAAATGGGCAAAAGACACGAAGAGACATTTCACTGAAGAGGATATACAGATGGCAAATAAGCACGTGAAAAGATGTTCAGCATGGCCAGCCATTGGGGAGATGCAAATTAAGGCCACAATGAGATGTGATCTACTACTCATTTTTAGAACAGCTAAGATTAAAAAAAATTTGACAATACCAAATGCTGGCAAGGATCTGAAGAAAGCAGATCCCACGTGCACTGTGCTGCTGGGATGGTAAAATGGGAGATACTTTGGTAATCACTTTGGCAGTTTCTAAAAAAACTGAATATATAACTGGTAGTAAACCACTATATAATAAGAGTAAATATAACAACCCTGGCTATGATAATATTTTTTTGCCCTTTATATTTATATCATAAAGATACTGAAAGAAAAATTACCCACTACTCTAATGTCAAGCTTCTAGATCAGATCATTATCACTTGCAACTTATGAGCTAAATGAATCAAGACTTTCTTAATACTGTTCAAACAAAACTAAAGCCAGAAATAAATTAGGTCTTATGGCTAAAGAAGACAATAGCCAATAAACAGATCTCAAGTTCTCATTTTTACAAAAAAACCCTTGTTCTCATTTTATGTAAATTATACAAATAATTATGGAATTAGGCTTTTTAAATGCATCATCTCACTTAATCTTACTTAAGAAATTAATAAAATTAGACAGAGGTCCCATACACAGTACTCTATGGGGCCAAGACTTAGATCCAAGTCTGAAGAATTATATACCATACCTGGAAGTTGTGAAATATATGCTTTAACACAAACATAACAATTTTTGAAAATCCTTACATTTGAATATATAATATGTAAGTAAAATGGTGTTAAAATCTGGAAAGCTATAATCACTAAAGCCTGGGAATGAAAAATATGCTGTTTCTATCAAATGTTAACTGTTGGTCCAGAAAGCCTACCACTCCACTCAAATTAATTAGACTTTTAAGAAACATCTTTCTGGGTTATCATGTAACATTTGGTTTCAGTTCCCATTCACTGAAAAGACAGATCTGCATGTCTACCCCCAGGTTTTGTTCTAGACACCAGGACAAAAGAGGCAAACCTCTGCCTCTTTGGAGCTGTCTGAGTTGCAGTGGAGCGAACGCTCTCTACTTAAGTGAGTAGATGCAACACGTAAGAAGGTGATCAACTGTGAACATGAGCCTTATTCCTAAACTTCAAAGTGATCATCACTGAACTTAATATGGGAAATAGTTAAAATAACACAGGAAGTAGATCGGATTAACTATTTACAACATTGTGCAGCAATTTAAGAAAGAAATTAACATTAAAAACTTGCTAAACCACTCATCTAAAAACAGCTGTCCTCATAAAAGAATATACACTAAATGCTAAATTTAAAAATATTTGCTTTCTCAATTCATACACATAAAACTACAACTAAAAGTAGGTACCAACTGCAATGCCACTGTCATGTAAGTTTATTTAACTTATAATTTTTTAATGACCATGAATATAGAAATCAGTAAATTTAATGAGGCCATGTTTGGTATGGTAGGTCTACATGTTTTCACTATATTAGACTTTGCATTAATTTGGTTTACTATTATTTTTCAATTTTTCAGTAAAAATGAAAACAGCTTTTAGAGAATTAATGACATCCAAAGACATTCCATAATTTCATTGCCAGAAATGATGCTTTTACTATAACACTAGTACACAATGTCCCCTTTTATACTGGAACTATGAGTATAAATTATCATGCTGCTTCTCCTTCCTTTTTTAAACAATCAAAATGATAAACAGAAAATGTATAAGATATCTATCCTTTGAATTAATTTCAATCAGACTCCAAAATACATGACAAAATTTTTAGATGAGTACTTTTTTTCTCCCGAATTTCATTTTCAAAGCAGGGAGAAAAAAAAGAAGGAAATGAAAGGAGAGAGGGTAAAAAACAAAGTCACTTCAAAACTACCAGAATTAAACACATCTAGGTCTTGACCAGCAATGTTCTATTTAGAAAACTATGACATCATCAGATAAAGTACCCAAATATGTCACCTAAGTGATAATTATTAACGTGACAAAGGTTAAATAATTGCTATTTGTTTTTAAAACACAATTATCACTGTGCTTTTTCTCCCCTTTGTTTGTCATTGGATAGATTTAATCTAAGAAATCCCACTATTTCATTGTTAAATATTTAATAAATTTCATTGTTAAAAAATAAGTGGTTTAAAAAAAAAAAAAGTGGTTTTAACATTTTGTTTCTAATAGCTCTTGATGTAGAGATATGTATACAGAAATAAGCAGATAGTCAAAAGGCCTCAACATTTTGAAATCTGAATTAACTCAAAGAACAGCAAATAATATCTCAACAAATAATAACAAAAAATTTTTAAAGTAGAAAACATTTCCTTTTATAGAATATTGGTATTCGTCTAAGCTTTTCTTTATTTTAAAATGTAGTCTCTAATTTCTTTCACCTATTTATCAAAACAGAAAAAATTTAATGTAAAACATGTAGCTTATTTGTATAAAACTAAGGAAAGCTTTTATAATAAAATAAATATTAAAACTTCAAATAAAATTTATATCATGCTGAACAAGTTTTTAAAAATCCAACAGGTAACATGTAATTAAAGTATTCTTATAAGGAATTCCAAAATATTTTTATAAGGAATTTAACTGAAAAGTTTTTTATTTGTGATTAAGAAAGCAAGTATTGCTAAAAACTCATATAACTTTCCCTCCTTTTTTCCATGATAATTGTAATCTTCTTTGGTGGTTCTTGATTCTGAAATGTCAAAATTTAACTGAAAAGCTTTATATCTGTCCTAAAGAGATTTTTTAAAACAGCGGTAATTTCCTCACTAACATCCTCTTTTCTCTTTTGAAATGTAGCTTTTATTTCTAAATCAGATCCTCAAAGTCATGTTTTATACAGTCTATTTTCTATTCATAAATTCACAAATTATGAGAACAAAGAAAAAGTAAAATAACTTCTAAAAGAAGAAAAAACTATACATTGATACAAATAGGACATTTTTCAGAAGAACACTGTGGGGTATTGGGGGTGATGCACAAAATAGGTGAAAGAGATTAAGAGGTACAAACTTCCAGGTATAAAACAAGTAAGTCACGGTGGTATAATGTACACATAGGGAATATAGTCAATAATATTTAAAAATTTAGTTCAATAACAGATGGTAACTGGAATTATGGTTATCATTTCATAATGCATGAAACTATCAAATCACTATGCTATACACCTGAAACTAATACTGTATGTTAACTGTAACTCAATGAAAGAAAAATAATTTTAATTTAAAGAACAGTAATAGCTGGTGGCTATGTTTTGAACAGAAACTCCTATAAAACTTTAATTCCTTTTTCCAAAAACAGTAAAACTATTTTCTCCATACACATTGCTGCACATGTTATTTTTCTTCTTCAAATCTTAAGCGCATGCTCAGTGGCTCAGTTGTGTCTGACTCTTTGGCAAACCTATGAACTGTAACCTGCCAGGCTCCTCTGTTCGTGGGATTTCCCAGGCAAGAATACTGGAGTGGGTTGGCATTTCCTTCTCCAGGGGACCTTCCTGCCCCAGGGATTGAACCCGGGTCTCCTGCACTGCAGGCGGATTCTTTACCACTGAGCCACCAGGGAAGCCCCTTCAAATCTTAAGAAGCCATATCAAACCGTGCTGTAGCAACACCCATTTTCGCACACGTGCTTTCTAGGAAGTGAGCCAGCATCACGGTGGCTGCTGTAAAGAGTCGCTATTGCTATTGTTTCGCTCTCTGTCCTGGTAATCAACTGTACAGGAGGCATCTGAACCCCTCCTGATCGAGCACTGACTGGATCTTGCTGTGGTTTTGAACCTTTATTTGATATAACTTAAAAAAGGAAATATTCCATAATGGGCACTCAACACCTTTCAGGGGAAAAGAATGGAACAAGTGCCAGTTCTGTGAAGCTATGTTCATTGACAATTTGTTCCATTTATTTGCCTTTGTTTCTGGTGTATTTTACCAAAATTATAGAAAATATCTGTAGATTTTTAAATCACAATATTATTTCATCAAAAATAATGATCAACAGATTAACATTAACTTCATCTAAGTGTATTTTGGTGATTTGTTTTTCATAAGCTAAATCTAGAGAATTTTATTGCAAATACATTTAATTCTATCTGAGACTCTTAACCTCACCACATTTCATAATTGAAATAGCTTTAAGCTGGCAACAGGCCAAATGTTTAAACAGGCAATTAGCAGAACAGAGCGCCACTTACTGGTTTTTAGTTATTATTCACAAGAATACTTAAAAGAGAAACATGATAACAATTTCATTCTCTGAGATTGGTAATAAACTTTAATAGACTTCACACCACTCTAATAATACAAGAATACAGCAGCACCTCCACTGAACATTCTAACAACAAATTATCTTAAAATTACCTTTAATGCTGAAACACAGCATCAGAAAACATTAAATCAAGGAAGACTCAAAGAAAATTAATATATTCTTCACAAGTAAAATGAACCACAGAGCAGATACTTTTTAAGGAATGTACTTAATAAAACAAAACTTTATTTTCTCAATTCTCTAGGTCTAACCAAATGTTGTTATTCACCAATCGGCTTCAAAATCCAAAAATACTGTCTCAAATAAACTGTCCAAACAATATAAAAATAAATAGACTTAAAAAGCTAAACTGAGCAATTTAATTCCTAAATGTAAAAGAAAAAAAATATTTTCAGCTGATTTCAAACTTGATGTTCCTTTTCTGAGTATGACTTACTTCAAACTTGTGTTTTTGAAAATCAGCTAACATTTTGAAAAGACTGATTTTCAAAAGCTAATGGAGCATGCTAGTCAAGAAGGGTATAAAGAAAGCTAACTTACCTTGGTTTGGTTGCATACTCATATTTGGTCTGGGGCCGTAGTTTCCCATGGGCTGCCCTTGACTCATGGTCATCTGGTTCTGTACTGGCATGCTCTGGGATGACGGCACGGAATGGTTGTAACCTCCCATGGACCCATGGCTACTTGAAGGCATGTTCATGGAACTGTTTGTCATATTAAGTTGATTGGGTCCAGGTCCCTGCATAGGCATATGGTTGGGCCCTTGAAGAAAAGTGATCAGAACCAAAATATGAAAGTTAAACAGATGATCTCTACAAGAGTACCTTAAGAAGCTCTTTTTTTTGCATTAATGAAATAGTAATGCCAAATGATAACTTGAGTATTGAATCAATAGCCAAAGAAGTAAATGCTTTACTTGAATGATAGCAAATACTGTAAGGTGGACTACTATTTTCATTTTACACATTAAGAAACTGATGTTTTGAAAAGCCAGAAACATTCTAGAAAAATTAAAAAAAAAAAAACCAGTATGAAGGAGGACTTGCTTTATAAGAGACCAAAACATATGAAGCTGAATTAAAAGTGTGTAGTGCTAACACATAAATGAACAAATTAACAGATCAATGAACCTAGAGCACAATCTAAAAACTGACCCAAAAGCACACTCTGGTAAATGACAATGGTTCTGATACTAAGTATCTGTGAGCAAAAGAAAGATAATTCAGTAAGTGATGTTGTGACAACTGAGTAGACATCTGGAAAAACACAGGTTGGATCCCTACCATGTTTTTTCTAGCAAAACTAAGTCCAGATGTATAAAAGAATTAAACATTAAAAAAGAAGAAAGAAAAAGTAAGGAAACCATAGAAGAGTATTTCAAACTGGAGAATTTCTAAAATAAACTTAGAGTGGAAGTGCTTTCTTAAGTATACAAAAAAACCTCAGAACTGTAAAAGATTTATAAACTAGAGTACATAAAAATAAAACATTTGCACATGATCAACAGAGCAAAATTAAATAACAAAAATATTAACTGGGAAAAATTATTTACAAGAAATATCACAGACCAAACTAATTACTTAACATACAAACTAAGTAGGTAAAAGTCCACCAACAGTAAACAGGCAAAGTACATATGAAACATCAGTTCACACAAAAGCTGCAAAAGGGCCATAGACATAAGAAAATTCCTTGTTTCATTTAATATAGTAAAAAGGCAAATTAAAACCATGAGATCCATTTTTCATCTTTTAGATTTGCAAAGATCAAAAGTTTTGTTCCAACTATATTATGAAGAAAAAAGCACTTTCATACTTCATTGGAAGACTATAAATGTAATAAGTACTATTTTTATGTAGACCAATATGGCAATAGCTACCATATTGTAAAATGCATATACCTTTAACCTAGCAATTTCAGTTCTGAGACTTTATCCTATAAATATACAAGTTTTTGAGTGAATATGTATATGGATACAAAACTAAGTTTGTTTACTTATTTATTTATATTTCATAGGCATATTCACAGAAGCATAATATTTAATACCAAAAGACAAGAAATAACCTATATTTCTATCAGAAGGAAATTATCCAAATAAATGAGAGGCATCCATAAAAAGAATGAATACAGTCATCAAAAACAATGAGGCAGCTCTTTATATATTGAGTGGTCTCCAAAAAGTATCTTTATATACTCTTGGTCTCTAAGGGAAATTTTTTAAGAGGTAAAAATATGAAATATAATACTATCTAACATATGCTACCATTTGTGTTTAAAAAAAAAAAAAAAAGGAGAAAAAAGAATGTACACCAGCACATGTTTTAAAGGGTAACTAGACACCAATGACTATCTGGAACAACGAGTCTGGGTAGATAGGGGCTGTGTGCCTTTTCGCACCTTTTGATTTTGGCACCATAGGTATATATTATCTAGGTTTTTTTAATCTGCTAAATTTATTTTAAAGGAAGATACGTGACCAAGATCAAGCAACATATAAAGAGCACTACCACTTACAAGATAAAATATTAAAAACAAAACTAAAATCAGAAATTAAAAGCCTAGATACAAATTTGTGTGCATAAAAAGGTTGGCTAAATACCATATGAAACTTATTAAATATAAACAATATAACTAACTGGACTTCCAATTTCTCCTACACCTAACTGAAAACTTTCTAACTATGAGCTGTTTTAGTTGTTCTCCAGTATTCTGGACAACCTAGGTCGTAACTGGTTGAGAATCCCTGGCTCACAAAGAGATATCTTATTCCAGATGGCATTACACAAAAACCAAATGTCATGTTAACAATAATTATATTGCTGCTTGCTTGCTTCCTCAGCCTTTGGCTTGAATGTTACCTGGAAAAGTTGAACCAAATTCCTAATTAAAGGCACAACCATTAAAAAAAAAAAAAAATCACAAAACTCCCCTGACTTGCTAACCTGCACTGGCACCACCCCAACAGTTTAAAAAAACAACGTGTCCTGATGATCTAAGTGTGGACAGAGCAAGAAGCTTCCTTCGACTACAACCAATTCCTTCTGACTACGACCAGAAGGAAGCAAGAAGCTTCCTTCTAACTAGCACCAACAAGGTGTTATGTCTTTAACCCTGCCTCCACGTGGGGTGAGGGCCGTGTGGGCCATGACTGTGGAAGCCCCAGAAGGAGAGAAAGTTCCCACCAAAACTCCCCCTCCTCCGTGACCAGTCAGGCACACACCGACCTCCTACAGCCAGGCCACCCGGCCTCTTCTGCTCTGTGCCTTCTACATCCACCCTGAACACCAGTGCTACCGACACAATCAGCTGACACTGTCCTAAGGATGCTGACACTCATTTTAAAAATAAACTTCTCTGTGATTTTAATTTACTCTCACTATTGCTATTTGTATAATACTTTATGTTAATGAAAACAACCTTTGCTTTTAGAAAGCAAAAATATTCTCACATTAAATGTAGAAAACAAAAATTATGGGTGTGTGACTGTTGTTACAAAAACAAGATAATTTAAAGATAATTTTCAGATTAAAAATTCAACCCAGCAAAAGGTGTGTAAATCAGCACCTGATGGTCTGAAAGATATTTTAAGTAGCTCTAAACTTAAAATGGATAAACAGCAAATGATGCATTATATAAGAAAGCTGACACTTTTCAGCTTTTAATTTTGCTCAATTTCCATATTTCCATTATGCTATAAACATATATATTCATAAAAATCCAAGCTCAGTTTCAACAGACCAAAGAGGAAATACTAAATACATTAGCACTTTAGAGAGTGTTTCGTTTTTATCTCCCCATGTGGTATTTTTTTCAGCAGTACTATTTCTGAGATCAATAAAATTTCAAGTAAATACAAAACTCAGAGAAATGCTATAATACATTTTTATAAACATTTTCATTCTTAAGCCACAACGCCATGCCTTTTTTCCCCCCCAAAAGCTTCTAAAGCCAGCTGTATTGCATAGTTTCAGACAGACTAAATTTAGCCAGTTCTGTTCATCAGAGGAATGCTGTGTGTCAGCTACATCAAAGCCCAAGGGCAGCCTGATAAACACTGAATACAGGTCACGTAGCTCTGTAGCTAACAAACTCTAAGAGAGCTTGGACTCGGGGGCATTCAAAGCAGTTTTGTCATCAACAATCTAAGTATCCCTTGAGCCCCCATGTCGTTTCAGTTGCTAAGCAACTCTGGTGTTAATGTCTTAGAGGAGAGAAACTTACCAGGCATCTGGCCGTTCATCTGGTTCTGCATGTGTGGTGCCGGAGGACCCCCACCTACCATTCCATCTGAAGGCATGTTGTGAGCCCGCGGAGGTGGGGGAGGGCCACTCGGACTCATCCCTCCGGGACCCATAGGCATATTCTGTGTGGGTGGCTGAAAGAAGACAGTTTAGTAAAACAAGACAAACAGTCAGACTAATATATTAAAGATGCATATGGTGTAACAGTTGCCTATATTATTCAAGTGAACAGGAGCAAAAACACACAAGTGTTTCAACTTATTCTGCTGCATTTTAATCATGGGCTTATTCACATTGTGTTTAATACGCTCCAAAAACTTCACAGGATCATCAGCATGGATGTATCCTCTGACCACCTTAGACCAAAAGAAGAACCACAACTGAGGTATATTTTACTTTACAGTGAAAATTTAAAAATTGTCATTCAATACAAAAAGAATTCTTGTTTATCTATCAAGATTTCTAAGGTGCCCACTATTGCTATTTCAATTATACTTTAAAAATCAAGTCTCCTTTCATTATTGATATATTGGGGTGTATTTACTCTTAGTGATGTTATTTTACCTGAAAAGATACAGTAACAAAAGACTAAGGGACAAAAACTTCAAAATGTGATATATTTTATACTGTTGGGAGGGGGGTGGTTGTGGAGGGGGAATGTTTTAAACCACAGAGTTGCAGCTCAGCCCAACATTTTTGTGCCGACTACTCCTATAGATTGGAAACATTACTGACGGCCTCCAAGGGTACACAGACAGCTGCCTCAAAAGGATGCCTTTGGCAAATTTCCTAATGCAAGTGTGAAGAAAATCACTGACTAACCTTGAGAGTTCACAAAAGGGCAAAAGGAAAAACACAGATATAAGGTAAGGTGGTCTGTAAACTTGGCTCCCTTCTTGGGGATTTTTGGGCAGAGAAAGAATATAGTTTCTTTCCAAACCCCAGTTTTTTAAGCCTGTAAGAGGATACAGAAATCTTACCTTTACAGATCTATTTTGTTTTCTTTCTCTACTTGTCTGTGTTCTAAACAGAATGTCCATTTCTACAACTTCAGTCTTCCTCTGACATGTTTACTATGTCTATACTACCCAGATTTTGCAAACACAGTCCTCCCTAGCACACTGACCAGATATACATTGTTCTTTAGACATCACTTGTAAACACTCAAATCTCCAACCACCTCATAACCACCAACATTTACAAAATTCAAAATCTTAAATTCATAATCTTAGTTTCTTCCACTACTGAATCCAATCCAATAACTGCTTATTAAATATTTCCTCTTCAAGTCTTATCTTAAATTCTTTATCCAATTTGTATTCTTTAAATACTTTGCTCCATTTCAAAAAAATTACCAAATATCAACTTGGTGTCACATATCTCACTTTTAAATCATCCTTTCTTTATCCTCCTTCAATATGGCTGAATTGACCCTCTAGTTTGAAAATCAAATTCCTTCCTCCTATTATCTTGTCCAAATTTTTTGTTCAAGAATTTGTGCTCTCACTCTCAGTAGATATCAGTTTCTCATCTTCTTGTGATTCAACTCATAAAACACCAATGTTCTCAGTTCCCATCATAATAAAGTAGCTTGTATCAAACGAACCCTCTTGCTAGTAAAAGCTTAAAATCCAGATAGGCCACTCTCTCCTTCCGAGATGGCCCAGACTCTGTCTGTGGAGTGTCATTCTCTCTAAATCCATTTCTTACCTATCACCTGGTTCTCACAGAATTCTTCCTGCCATGAGACATCAAGAACCTGAGTTTCATCAAGTTCTGAAACCAGGAGGTGGATCGAGAAAGATCTTGCTATGATTTATGTCAAGGAGTATTCTGTCTATGTTTTCCAAGATTCATTACTTTATATTTGTGCTTCTTTACCTGGTTAGTTATACTTTTTGAAAACGGCAAAGAAAAACTGTCTCTCTAAAAAAAACAATCTAGATAAAAGTAAAAATCTAGATAAAAGTAAAAATTTGAAGGCACTGAAAAGTGACGTACACAGAGAGGAACAAGAGGGGCTACAACCCTTAAAAGAAGGGAAAATAGAAACAACACAACCCCACAGCCACGCTGGCTTTTCCTGACTTCACTGGGGAACAGGAAAACAGAGCCCACGTAGGAGGCGCCAGTCCTACGCAACTAAGACAGAGATTTTTGGCTACCGGAGAGCTGGGAACAAGAACAAAGTCCCAGAGAGAAAGAACCAGAAAGAAGGTGAAGATTCAAAAAAACTAGCAGAAAACAGTAATTACAACAAAAAAGAGCTGAGAAGAGATTCCAGCTCTGCCCTGTTCAAGGGAGACAAAGATTGGAGTAGAGGTCCAAGTACATCAGAAAGGCCTTCAAACAAGTTCATCCCTCTGTTAAGATTTCAAAAGAGCCTTTATTTGGATTAAGATCAAATTTAAATAGATCAGCCCTACCAAGTCCAAAAGCCCTCAATTAAAATTAAAAGGCATTCTACAAAAAGTAAGAGATGGCCAACACTCATCAGGATGGCTACAATAATTTTTTTTTTAAACTACGGAAAATAACAAGTGTTGGTAAGAAAGTGGGGAAAATAACTCACATGCTGAAGGGATTGTAAAAGGGTGCAACTGCTGTGCAGAACACTTGAGCAGTTTCTTAAAGAGGTAAACACAGAGCTATCAAAGGACCTAGCAATTCCACTGCAGGTATAGATCCAAGAGAACTGAAGACATACATTCACACCATATTTAAACACGAATGTTCACATAACAGTAGGGAAAAAAAATAAAAGTTCTTTAACCGATGAATGAATAAACAAAATGTGATAAATTACCTACACAATGGAATGTTTCTCAGCCACAAAATGGAGTGAAGTACTGATACACACTATAACACAGACACATCTTGCAAACACTTGTGCTAAGTGAAGATGTCAGACTCAAAAGTCTACACATGGTATGATTCCATTTATATGAACTGTCTGGAACAGGCAAAGCCAGGGAGACAGAAAGTAGACTGATCAGTCTTTGCCAGGAGGATGGGCAGAGGGGAGAACTGCAGCTGATGGTCAATGGTCACGAGTGTTCTTTTTGGGGTGATGGAAGTGTCCTGAAATTAGATAATGGTGATGGCTGTATACTCTGTGAATACACTGAAAACCACTGAGTTGTACACAATTCCTCACTTTATTGTGCTTCAAAGATACTGTATGTGTGTGTGTTATAAATTAGAGGTGTGTGGCAACCCTGTGGGAAGCAAGTATACTGTTGTCATTTTTCCAACAGCATTTGCTCATTTCAAGCTTCTGTGTCACGTTTCAGTAATTTTCACAGTATTTCAAACTTTTTCATGACACTATTGTATTTGTCATGGTAGTCTGTGAGCAGTGCTGTTTAATGTTACTATTGCAAAAAGATTACAACTCACTGATGGCTCTGATGCTAGTGAGCATTTTTTAGCAATCAAGTATTTTTTAATTAAGGTGTGTACACTGATGTTCAGACACAGTGCCAATGCACACTTCACAGACTATAGTACAGTGTAACACAACTTTTATATGCTCTGGGAAACAGAAAAATTTCTGTGACTAGCTTTATTGCAGTATTCATTTTATTGTGGTGGTCTAGAATGGAACCCATAATATCTGTACTTTAAAAGGTTAAAATGGTGAACTTCACACTATGTGAATTTTATCTCCATTTAAAAAAAGAGAGAGAGAGTAGATGGAAGACCAACAGAAATAATAGAAAACAGAAAAAAAAAGACACACAGGTCATTCACATTTTAGAGTTATATGAGAGACTTTAATAATGACTGATATGTTCCAGGCAAAAAGCAAACAGAATAAATGGAGAATTTCAGCAAAGCCTAGAATTCTTAAAAGAGTAAAATGGAGCAACAAAAGTGTAAAATAAAATCACAAATCAAGATAGAAAAAATGTAAAGAAAATACAACTCAAAAGTGTTAAAGACATGTATGCCATGTTAAAAAGGCCTAACACACATCTAACTGGAGTTACAAAAGTGTTCTCCACTTTTTGACACTTATAAGCAGTAAGAATGCTGGTCAAGAATTTTCCAAAGCTAACAAAAGACATGAGTCTCTAGCAAACGTATGAAGCTCTACAAACCTCAGTAGGATATGAAGCAAACACAGCTAGACATATCAGAGTCAAAGTCCTAAAAGCCAAAGTCAAAGTGAAAACCTTAAAAGTAGCCAGGGAAAATAAGTTACATTACCTTCAGGGAAAAGGCAATCAGGCTAAAAACCTATTGTGTATCATAAATAACGGAAACAGAATTAAAAAAACCAAGATCTTTAAAGTGCTAAGACAGAAAAAGAAAATAATAAATCAACCAACCTAGAATTCTATGCTAAGAGAAAATATACTCCAAATACAAAGATGAAATAATAACAGTTTCAGATGAATGAAAGCTGAGATAACTTGTTCAATTGAAAAGGATTCATCCAGCTAAAAGAAAATGGTCCCAGACAGAAGCACAGAACTAGAGGAATTAACATAAAGGAATGGAAAGGTAAATATGTAAACAAATAAAAACATTAACATTTAAAATAACAGTAACAATGACTAGTATAAAGATATGTAGAAGTATAAAATATGACAAAACTAACATAAAGGACAACAGAATAATAAAGTTAAATTGCTATAAATTTCTTGTATTTTTTTCAGCAAGTGTTAGAAGTACAAATTTAGACTGAAATCTAATAAACCAAGCTTGTACATGTAATCTATTGGGTAACTACTTCAAAACGTCTATACACATATACAGGAACAAACAATGCTTGATTAATTCAAAGAAGGACCAAAAGAAGGCAAAGAGAAAACCAGGGTCAGGCTGACACACTCAGACCCAATTATAGCATGTTCTGCATTAAATGTTCATGGACCTCTCATTTCAATAAAATAACGAATGTTACTGAAGTTTTAAAACACTCAACTATATTCTGTTTACAAGAGATTTACTTTAAACTTAAGGACATATAGATGTTAAAAGAAAAAGAATAATATATAAACATTAATCAAATGTATGGTGATATCACTATATATCAGACAGTTGACAAATCAAAAACTACTACTAGAAATACTAAAGGGACAGTTTATTATAATAAAAGGACCAACTAACCAGGAATGTAACAATCATAAATTTGCATACATCTTTTTACACAGCTTCAAAATCTACATCGTAAAAGTTGACAGAATCAAAAGGAAAAATGGAATAATCCATAATAATGGTTGGAGATTTTAATATACTTCTAGTAACTGACAGGACAAAAAAACACCTAATAGAAAAAAAAAAGCCTTAAAATATAAGATTTGACACCACCATTAACAACTCAATTTAATTAACATGCTTAGACTATTATATACAACAACTGCATAATACACATTCTTCTCAAACACTCAAGGAATGTAGACCAAACTAGGCTATATACAGGGCCACATAAGAAGTCAACAAATGCAAATGATTGAGATCCTATGTTATATGTTTTGAGCACAGTGGAATTAAACTCTAAATCAGTAACAGAAAACTAATAACCTGTTAATGAAGAAATCACAATGGAAATCAGAAAATATGCTGAAATGAATGAATGGTAATGAAAATGCAACATCAAAATTTGTGAGACAGAGACTTCCCTGGTGGTCCAGAGGCTAAGACTCTGAGCTCCCAAAGCAGGGGGCCTAGGTTCAATCCCTGGTCAGAGAACTAGATACCCCATGTTGTAACTAAGGCACAGCACAGCCAAATAAATATTTTTTTAAAAAAAGCAGCAGCAGCAGCCAGAAAAAATATGTGAGATACAGCTAAACCATGAAAATTTATAGCTTGAAAATGCATATTTAAAATGCATTTTTAAGAAAGGTTGAAAAATTAATGATACAAGCATCCATCCGCAGTAGCCAGGAAAAGACAGCCATCAAACCCCAAGTAGTATAATGAAGGAAATAAAATAAGACAAGTACAGAACTCAAGGAGCCATATACAGAGAGAGAACAAAAAAATGGGGAACAATTTCCAAGTCTTAATGAGGTCACAAAAATCCTAAACAAAATTTGCAAATCAAATTCAGACTGCATAAAAAAGATGATGCATTAATAACCAATGGAATTTATTTCAGGAATGCAGGCTAATTTAACTTTTGGAAATTAATCATTGTAACTCACCAAATTACCAAAATAAAAGTCATATAATCATCTCAATAAAGGAAAATTATCTGTTAAAATTCAACATCCACTAAAGACTTTAAGTCATTAAGAATGGGAACATCCTTAACCTAACAAATCTAGTTTACAAAATAAAATGTATACTCAATATCATCTTTTACTGATGAAAATACTGGGCTTTCAGGAAAAAAATAAAAATTCAAGAACAAGACAAGTATATTCATTAACACCATATAGTCAACAAAATAAACAAGCCAATAGGCAAATCAACAGTATAAAAAAAGAATAAAGTGGGGGAAAAATAAAAGATTGGTAATGACATATAATTATTATTCAAAGATAACATGATTGAGTGCATAGAAAACCCAAGAGAATCTTTAACGAACTGTTAGAACCACTAAAGTAACTAGAGACAAGGAATATATATATGTATATATACCTATATGTGTGTGTGTATATATATAATTTCTATAGTTTTCAGTAAAAAACTAGAAAACTAAAATTTTGAAAATGATACCATGTTCAACAGCATCCAAAAAAAGGTGAATAAATAAATTTAGCAAGAGATGTGCAATACTTCTACACTGCAACATTGTTGACAGAAATTATGGGGTTTACTAAACAGAGGGATATGTCATCCTCATTGACTGCAAGACTAAATATTGCGGAGATGTATCAGTTTCTCCAATGTTGGTTTAGAGATTTTATGTAATCTCAATCAAAATCCCAGCAGGCTTTCTGCAGAAATTAACAAGCTAACTCTAAAATCTACATGGAAATACAAAAGACTTAGAACAGCCAGGACTCTAGAACATTACCTGATGTGTAGTGCTCAGTTATGTGGCGGATGCAAGGGCTGATAAACACATCAACAGAATAAAAGAGTTGAGGAACAGCCCCCCAGACAGAGACACTTTACAATAAAATGATTTATATTCAATGGGTGAAAACTGATCTTTCCAATAAATGGTACTGGATAAATTGAACATCATATGAACAAAATTGAACCCTGACTCCTAGCTCAGATCATAAACAAATTTAATCTGCAATGAATCATGGATAAACAAACTTTCAGAAGAAAGTGTATCTTCATGACCCTGATACAAAAAAGTATTTCATAAACAAGACACTGAAAATAAAAGAAAAAGACTGATAAACTGGATTTCATTTAAATTAGAAACTGTTTATCCAAAGACACCATAAAGAGAATAAAAAGGTAATTTTCAAACTGGCAGAAAGTATTTGCAATATATATAGTCAGTAAAAGATCTGTATCTAGAATATAGGAAGAACTCCTACAAATCAATTGAAAGACAACCCAGTTTAAAGTGGGCAGAAAACAGGCATCAGAGAACTTTTTTGGAATGACAGCATTATTCTATATCCTGATTGTAGCAGTAGTCACATGGATTAGTCAAAATTCATCCACCTATACAATTTAAATGAATGAATTTTATTCTGTGTAAATTATAGCTCAAATGTCATTTTCTCAAGAAAGCCTTCCCTCGCCCCCGCGTCATCAGGCCCCCTTATCTGCCCTCTTAAGTCCTAGATGCCCTTCCTTCACAGCATTTACAACTGTCACTTAAAATGTTTGCATAATTACTTAATTAACATCTATCACACTATATGTTAATTTCTGTAAGGACTGAGCCCATAATTATATTTGCTTATCACTGTAGCCCCGAATCATCTCGTATCAAACAGAAGTGAAGTGTTAATTGCTCAGTCGTGTCCGACTCTGTGACCCCATGGACTGTAGCCCAACAGGCTCCTCTGTCTGTGGCATTCTCCAGGCAAGAAACTGGAGTAGGTTGCCATTTCCTTCTCCAGGGGATCTTCAGGATCCAGGGATCCAACCTCGGTCTCCAGCAATATGGGCATATTCTTTACCATCTGAACTATCAAATAAAGGTACTCAATAAATAATTGTTACATGAAAAAATGGGGCTTCCCTGGTGGCTCAGACGGTAAAGAATCCGCCTGCAACTCGGGAGACCTGGGTTCGATCCCTGGGTTGGGAAGATCCCCTGGGGGAGGGCATGGCAACCCACTCCAGTATTCTTACCTGGAGAATCCCCATGGACAGAGGAGCCTGGCGGAATCATGATTTTTTATGTCAAAATTACCTACTCTTAACTCCACACTTCCATTTGTGAGTCTATTAGACACCTCAAACTTAAAATTTACAACACTGAGTCCCTGACATCTTGGCCTCAGCCTCAAATCCCTTTGTCCAACACTATCAGCTGATGGCAATTTCATCTTCCAGTTGCTCTGCTGAAAACCAACAGGGGCATCCTTTACACCTCTATTCTTATACACTGCCTCCTACATCCAACTTTCAACATATCCTTTGGGCTCTACCTTCAAAATAAACCCACAATGTGACTTCTACTACCAACTCCCCTGCTACCACCCTGGCACAAGCCACCATCACCACTCACACTGATTACTGCAAGAGTCTCCTTGAGGACTCCCCGCTTTGACCCACGCTCCTCCACAGTAAATTCTCCACAAAGTAACCAGAATGAACTTGTTAAACATCAATCTACTCTGGCTCAAAATCCTCCTTGAGTTTCTGGTTTCAGAGTGAAAAACAAAGTCCTTACAACCGCCTGCAAGATAGGCTCTGCTCACCCACCTTCCTCACCTCATTCTGTTCCAGCCACAACCACCTTCCCGCTGTCCCTTGAACAAGCCAGACAGTCTCACCTCCGGAGCTTTCCACTGCTTGTTTCCTCTGCCTAAAACACTTTCTCAGGTCTTAGCTCAGACGTCACCTTCTCAAAGAGGTCTACCCTGACCACTCCATTTCATATTATAAACTCCATCCCAGCTTCCAGTATTTCCAGTATACCTCTTCTTCTCCTGTTTGTTTTCCTTTTCCTTAACTCTTTCCATCTCCTACAGGCAACATGCTTTATTTACCACACCTGCCTTACTTGGTACAACATAAAATCCAAAAGAGCAGGAATATTTGTGTTTTGGTAAAGTCATTAACTATCACCTAACACACAGTAGGAATCTAATACTTAGGGAACAAATGAAGAAACTACCAAATTTAAACAATTTACTATAAAACTAAAAATAATTTTGACTATAAAATATCTTCACTATTTCTTTATAATATTTTAAAAAACTGAAAAATACAAATTGTAGTTTAATAATCTTTGGCCTGTATAAATATCATTAGTGTAACTGTCACTAAAATAGTTCCCCAAAGGAGGCAATCAAGTGACATACAGAGAGAGATTAAAAAGAAACTATTCAAAATAGGCTACATATATTTTACATATACAGATAGATACATATACACATATAAATACTTCCAAAAACTGATAAAGAGATGATCCTTAGACACACACACGAGTCTTGATGAATCAACCAAGACTGGACCCAAAAGCCCCATCCCTATCATTATTTGTCTTACTTCCAAGTCCTAAAATCAGTCTCCCAAAATGAGTTTTACACATATCTGAAACGGTTTAGAAAGGTCTCCTCTATTCCTTATTCATGCTATCCAGCAAATAGCTATCATGATTTTTCCTAGGACTCTGAAAAGACACGAGAGGCAACAATGTTGGCAAAATGCTCCCTGTATTAACATAGAGAAATGTGTTCCCATAAATTAACTGTCTATGAAATGCACGGTTACCTCTTTTATGAAACCTTCTCTAATCCTCAATAGAAGAACTAATCACATCTATTATGTTTCAAATGTACTTGAAATATACATACTTCTAAAATAGCATACAATTATACTGCAGAATTACTGTTGTCTTTAATTTCATTTATAGAATGCTCTGGCATATAAACTACAGATACACATTTCAAAAGATCATTTCACCTGCAGTCTTGCTCTGTTTTTAATACCAAAATGTCTTAATTAGACACTTTTTATTTTGCAGCACTTATTAAGGTAGAAGAGAAAGAAGACAGTTGTGGCTGGTGAAAGAAAATGGAGTAGTCTGAGATGATCACTATGTTTCTCAGTAAAAGAACTCAGTGTTTATACTACTCACTTGAGATAGGAAATAGGAAAACGCAGGCTGTGCACTTTCTCCCCCCCCCCCTTTAACAGCAGGGAACAGAGGAAACTGGAGAGAGATGAGTTTTGCCCACATCATGTGGTGAGGAATATTCAAACTAGGTATGCCAAATGGAAGCTAGATTCACGGTGCACACCTGGGCAAGAAGATACCTATTGGGAGCCAAGAATATGGAGGAAGTGAAAGTGAAAGTGGCTCAACCGTGCCTGACTCTTTGTGATCCCATGGACTATACAGTCCAAGGAATTCTCTAGGCCAGAATACTGGAGTGGGTAGCCCTTCCCTTCTCCAGGGGATCTTCCCAACCCAGGGATCAAACCCAGGTCTCCAGCATTGCAGGCAGATTCTTTACCACCTGAGTCACAAGGGAAGCTCAAGAATACAGGGGGGGAACCTCAAGTCAAGAATATAAAAAACCAGGCATGTGAGTGAAATCTCCCAGAACGGGTGTGCATGGTAAAAAAATGTTCAAGGATAGATCATCAACATTTGACGGGCAGGTAAAGGGAGGGAGCTGAGTAGCGAGAAAGGTGAACAAAGAAAACCCTCCCTGAAGTTAAAGGACAGCAGCCCCAGTGTCGCCACACAGACCACATGAGCACGGCCATGCCCATCAGACGCTGAGCACATCCCGAGACTCGGAAAAGATGCCGATACTGAAGTACCATAAATCTAAATGAGATGTTAAACACTTTCATTAAAAAAAAAAACTGTAATAAAAAATAGGATAGTGTGTACAGCAAGGTTCTACTCGCATAGAAAAGAAGGGGAACGTATGTATTGGCTTTTATTTGCAAAAAACACAGCAAGAAGACAAGCTGGAGATGGGTTTTGTATAGCTTTTGGCAGTCCTTAATGTTCTAACCACATCAAAGTATTATAATCTGTGCTAAAAATTAAGCTAAAATTTATAAATGAAACAGACCTTGCTAATCTTAAAAATATTCCACAGCTCTCACCATGTATTCCTTCACTTCACTTGGACCATACCTGCAAACAGCTAATTTTGTAAACAGCAAATCCTATAATATCAAACTTTAGTCAGTGAAACATCTTAACTAATGAGTGCTCTGCCAGCATGGTCACTGACCTGAAGACAAATGTATGATCGTTATTACTGACACTTATCTAAGGAAAGGCTAATCGAGTGCCCAATGTTAACTCACACTATCAAGTGTGGCATCCTCCAAAACTGCAATTTAGGAAATAAAAAACAACATATAAAGTGTAAGGCTACTTTCTCTAAGCTGATTTTTAGTAACAATTTAAGACTTTTATTTTTTTGTACAGAAAATACATTAAACAAAAATTATCTTTAATACCTAAAATTACCTAGTTAAATTAGAGATTCTTTTTAAAACTACCTAGTTAAATTAGAGATTCTTTTTAAAACTTAATGCTCATAATGAATTAAGTGAAAAGCCAAGACAAGCAATTCCCATCAACTTTTGGCCTTCTTTTAAAATTAAATGCACACACACTCAAACTCAGTTAATGGCATGAATATCAGTTAAGTCTCCAAAGTCCTTCCCTTATCCTGTATATGTATTCAGTAACAGAATCCCACCAATCTTCTTTCAAACACTAGCAAATCTGAATTCTCTTTCCATGTGTACGTTCCAACTGCATACTACCTTCATTGTCATCACCATCAGTATTTCCTGAGTACCTCCTACACATTGGACACCCTGAATGCTTTATTTAGTCCTCCATGTAGTAGAATCACAGAGTAATTATAAATTCTCATAAAGTGGTCACAGTATACATCAAATGAAGGTAGATACTACAGAAAAAGGTATCATATTTTTCCAAAGTTTTACCTATCCTCAAATATCACTGGATATCCCATTCAAAATATATAGCAATATAAAATCCTCAATTCCTAGTTATACAATAGAATCAACCTGAAGAGCTTTTAAAATGTGCAGCCACGGTAAAGAAACACTAGGCAATATGATTATCCAAGTTCCTTCCAGTTCTAAAATTTAATTCTGTAGAAATATTTCCAGACTGTATATCTTCAAAATGAACTATCACAATAAAAAAGACTATTTGCTCCCCAAATTTTTCCCAAAGAAAAATTAAATCAATAGATAAAAGCTGTTTAAAATTTAAACTGTTCTCTCATAATTCTTTCCTAAATCAATGGTACTTGAAGGTGAAAGCTGCCCAGTCCTGTCCAGCTCTTTGTGACCCCATGGACCACACAGCCCACCAGGCTCCTCTGTCCACGGATTCTCCAGCAAGAATACTGGCGTGTGCTGCCACGCCCTCCTCTAGGGGATCTTCCCGACCCAGGGATTGAACCCAGGTCTGCTGCACTGCAGTCAGAGTCCTTACCATCTGAGCCACCAGGGAAGCCCACTGCTGTTTTAGAAAGTAAATACCAACTCTGAAGACCAATATTCCAGTGATGCCTCCAACATCATAAGGCAGACAGGACCCTACATACACATACGAAGAGGCGTCAGAACAGTGTGCACTTTGAACAATGCCCACTTTGTATAAATAGTTGGCCTCTTTCAATGTCACCTCAGATGTCAGGTACACTGCTTTTTTTTTTTCCATTGGAGGAAATGGAAAAAATAGTTGGAGGCTAATTACTTTACAATATTGAAGTGGGTTTTGTCATACATTGACATGAATCAGCCATGGAGTTACATGTATTCCCCATCCCGATCCCACCTCCCACCTTCCTCTTCACCCGATTCCTCTGGGTCCTCCCAGTGCACCAGGCCCGAGCACCTGTCTCATGCATCCCACCTGGGCTGGTGATCTGTTTCACTATAGATAATACACATGTATCGATGCTGTTCTCTCAAAACATCCCACCCTCGCCTTCTCCCACAGAGTCCAAAAGTCTGTTCTGTACATCTGTGTCTCTTTTTCTGTTTTGCATATAGGGTTATCATTACCATCTTTCTAAATTCCATATATATGTGTTAGTATGTTGTAATGTTCTTTATCTTTCTGGCTTACTTCACTCTGTATAATGGGCTCCAGTTTCATCCATCTCATTAGAACTGATTCAAATAAATTCTTTTTATGCCTGAGTAATATTCCACGGTGTATATGTACCACAGCTTCCTTATCCATTCATCTGCTGATGGGTATCTGGGTTGCTTCCATGTCCTGGCTATTATAAACAGTGCTGCGATGAACATTGGGGTGCATGTGTCTCTTTCAGATCTGATTTCCTCGGTGTGTATGCCCAGAAGTGGGATTGCTGGGTCATATGGCAGTTCTATTTCCAGGTTTTAAGAAATCTCCACACTGTTCTCCATAGTGGCTGTACTAGTTTGCATTCCCACCAACAGTGTAAGAGGGTTTCCTTTTCTCCACACCCTCTCCAGCATTTATTGCTTGTAGATTTTACACTGCTTTTATTTTTTTTTTTGCTTTATTTTTACTAATTTTTTTTAAAATTTTTCAGTGGGTTTTGTCATATACACTGCTTTTAAATAAGCCTGTCCATAGACTACATTCTCTGAGTTCTGATTTGATTTGCTTTTTGGTTGCGGGCTTAAAATTGAAAAATCAAACTTGTTAAAACATATATAAAATTAAGAATAGTTTCTGTTAGAAACTTACAATGCATTTGAAACAAGAAAAGAATACCCAGGGTCCAGACTAAGAAGTAAAATGCCAAATGGTTAGTACACTGGCTTTCTAAGTCATCTTTCTCCTTTTAGGTCTTTTTCCATTTAGTCCTGGTCTTTCAATTCTTGACTTTCATTCAAATAGAAGAAGCTTGCTAGATCTGGTCTAGTTTCAGATACATGAAATATTACCATAAACACATAATTCCTCTTTTGGGGGTGATATTAAAGATTGAAAGTTGAGCTTACATGTAAGTATGGGCACATTTCCAATTCCCACAACCAGTTAAAAAAAAAAATGAAAAACTCCATTCTGGAAAACTTGAGTAAAATCACCCTAAAACATACAGTCTTTTTTTAGGGTCAAAATTTCTCACACTACAATTAGTAACTAGTATATTCTATCCCTTTTGGCCGACTGGTGATATGTATTCTGCTATTTCAGTTTTCCCAAATTCACCTTTCTTCCTATTTCATCTCTAATCCAACTGCTTCCCTTGCAGCTGATTTTTCCCCTCTCTAGCCCCACTTTTCTCTATTGGTCCAACTCTCTGTTGTTCCCCTTACTATGAGGATCGATTTATTTCTAGTTCTTCTAAAACCCTTCCTCCTTGCTAATGTTGCTTTTCAAACAACTTAAAGTTCAAAATACTCATTTTTTAAAATGAAAATTTGGTCACAAACTTCAATTAAAACTTTGACCAGTATTAAGAGGGAAAAATTTTATTTCAAAATACACAAATGGCAATATCTATATTCTTTAGCAAAATATGTGAAATGGTGACTCTGTGTTAAATGAATCTGAAATAATGGTAGGTTTGTAATGAAATCTATGTCTTTCCTATGCGATAGTTCTTAACTAGGTGATGGTAAAATAATATTTGCCTTGAATACAAACAATAATTATTTTTACTGTCCTATTTGATCTGTAGGAAAAATATAAATGCTATTTTTAAAAATTGCAAAAAATTTCAGTAAAGTATATAACTTAGCAACAGGTAAGAATGGACTAGTAAATTCTAAATCAGAAAATTTTGCAGTAGCTTAATGAATTTCTATGGTAAGTTAAATTTTACCACATTGGCTTCTCAATAATTACAACTTTTCTGAGGATGGGCAAGAGAAATGAGTAACTAAACCTCCAGATGCATGCCATGAACCAACACTGTTGTGTTCTCCATAAAAGCTAGAGAGAAT
Source organism: Muntiacus reevesi (assembly GCF_963930625.1). NCBI lineage: Eukaryota > Metazoa > Chordata > Mammalia > Artiodactyla > Cervidae > Muntiacus > Muntiacus reevesi. Next base: position 29,261,647 of record NC_089252.1, on the reverse strand, counting down.
AAGGGACATGTGAGAAATTATAATGTTTAAGACTTTAAGATATTTCCATATCCTATGAAGACAGTATTTCAAATCAAGACAAACTGACAAAATTCAAAATTGCACAGTATCGTAAGTTACAGAGATTCTCCACTGGGTGGGCAGAGGGATATGGAAGGGGTAACAGAATCACCTGAGAATACTGTGCACTGCTCACTCCCCAGCCACCCCTGAGATTCTGGTAACTGGGGGAGAACGTCCCCTCTCCACACTCAATGCCCTGACTTGAGAATCCTGTGATGTGTTACTGTTTTGATGAGAATATGATCAAAAAAGTGTTATATCTTTCAGGTTTACAAGAACAGGAGGAAAAAAAAAAATCACCATGGTGACAATAAGCGAAATTCTTAGCCTACATCTTAAATACACAGTATAGTCCCCAAACTATAAGCAGACTCATTCATTTAACACTTTTTTTCTACAAACTTAACGCCTAAGGACAAGAACAAAGCAAGACAAAAAAGAAACAAAAGTGATTAAGGCATTCATTTACCTAATAACACAACCGAACAATCAAGTCACTGCAGGTTGTAAAACCTAGATTCAAGCTCTAGAAAAATCCAGCCAACTCCTACCCTGATACACAAACTTAAGAGCAAAGGGGTCAAGCTTTTATTTCCATTCCATCCCAGTAGTCACATGACTGATGATATAATGCATGAACTGCTTTCAGTAAGGCGTGGGCTCAAGGGTCATGCTACCACTTACCAAGACACACGGATCATCCTGACACTCAGTATCTTCAACCATGAAATGGGACTAATATCTTAAAGAATTCTGAGGATGAAATACAGTATTCAAAGGACCCAGTACTTAGCAGTCCTTTTCTGCAAGTGTGTTCTCTCTCCAGTGAAACAGGCATATCTGAGAAGCCATAAAAATAATTAATACACTATGGACAGCAAACAGAATTCTATGCCAATACTTAAGGAATCACACAGGGTTTGGCAGAGGAGGTCATTCAAATCCTCCATGATGGACGACAAAAAAGCTGGAGAAAATATTTTAAAAATATGTTTCAAGACATAGAACAGCAGACAAAGCAATTAAAAATGCACAGGCCAAGCTCCAGAAGAAAAAAAATGCAGAGACATGGGCCCAAACCTGGGGCTACAATTGCTGTGGGCACAACAGGCAGTACAGAAAGCTGGTTGAGAATTTCCCAAAACTGATCAAAGATATCAATCCACAGACTACAGAAATCTCAGCAAAACTCCAAGCAGGATAAATAAAAAGAAAATAGATAAATAAAACACCTAGAGAGCTCAGAGTAAAACTGCAAAAAACTCTAGGCAAAGCAAAACTCATCAACACAAAGAAAATAGTCAAACTGCCTTCAAAATAATCACGTTTACATCGACAAAGGTGTCAATAGTTAAAGGTCAGAAAACAACAGAATTATTAATTTCATGTACTCATATGCCAACCTAAAATCTGTCCCTGGCAAAAGCATCTTATAAGAAGGATAGTAAGAAAAAAAAAATTTTTTTCAGATCACATATACAAAAAAAAAAACACCTGAAGATATTTGTCACCACCAAACCAGTGCTAAAAGGAAATGTTGAAATATGTTCTTTCAGGAGGAAAAGAAGAAATGACCTGAGAGAAAAGGCTGAAAATGAAGGGAGGAATGAAAAGCATCAAAAATGGCAATAATGATAATTCTAATGAATATTAACTTTAAAAAAAGTACTAATTGTGAATAAACAGTCACAGATTTAAAATGTGTAACAACAGATAAGTCATTGAGAAAATGAATAGAAATACAGTTATCTGAGGGTTCTTGAATTAACTGTACAGTAACCTATATAGTAAAAGAATAGTAAGCATACAAGTATATAATTTCCAAACAAGCATTAAAAAAAAAAAAGAAAATGATAAAAAAAAATTATCCAGACAGAAAGAATAGAAAAAAGGAATATAAACAGATGAGACAAACACAAAGTGTTTGCATGGTAGGTTTATACGATGGTAGGTTTAAACTCAGATATATGAGCAATTACGTTCACTATAAATGGATTTAACATTTCAGGTAAATAACAAAGAAAGTTTATGTATTATTCATAAAACAGGTATCTCTAGCACAAAGAAATGGTCATTCAACTGGGAGATACAACATGAAAATGCTAAGGAGAGCTGACTGAGCTACACAAAACCCAGACAAGTAGATACTAAGACCAAAAGCATAGTCAGGACAATGAGGGGTACTTCATAACGACACATGTTACAAAGAATCAGAAAGCTGTAACATTTCTAAACATATAAGCACCCAATGCCAGTGCCTCAAAGTGTGATAAAATCTTAAAACTGTACAAGGGAAAACAGTCCATCTATAACTATACTTGACATTTTAAACATACACCTCTCAGTAGCTGATAGAACAAACACAAAAATGAAACGTCACAAAGTTAAAAAAAAAAAAATCAGTAAGGCTATGTATTAATAGAAGATTCAAACAAGATTAACACACTTGAAACAGTCAACATATAAAGGATTCTGCACTCAGGAGCTGATGAATACATGGAACTTTTGTAAAAACTGACTATATGTTGGACCACAAAACAAATCTCGAAGAATTCCCAAGAACTGAAATCATATAGTGTTAACTACCCACAATGCAATGAAGTCGGAAATCATTAAGAAAAAGAAACAATAAAATCTCCCTGCTTGCAAACTAAGAAATATATTTACCAACCCATGTATAAAGAAGAAATAACAATGGAAACTATATATGAATATACTACACAAAAGAACTAATTGGACAGAAATTTACACCCTCAAATGCATAAATGAGTACGCAAGGATTAAAACTGAGGAAGCCAGGATTCATCTTAAAACTCAGAAAAAGAACAGCAAGATACAGTGAAAGAAAATAAAATGAAACAATGAAGTAAGATCAGAAACGAGCCATAAACAAAAACAGACAAAAGAGTAATGTCACAGAGTCTGGTTCTCAAGATTCTTTCAGGAAATCCAAAAGGTCAAAACTATTTCCATAATAGTACTAAGATAATGTTTGCCTTTTAAGCTATGTTGGTATTTATAATATCGTGATGCAACAGCAAAAGTGGACATAACAGATGCAGCCTTATATCAAGGCATCAAAGTCTACTGTAAATCACTGTATTATTGACTATCACAGACTGGCAATAAAAGAAAGTCACTTTCACTTAAGAATGTCCTTGATAAAGCAGTAAAAATTATTCATTTATTAAATTCTCCATGTTAGTTAAATACTCCATGTGATGACAAAATGAGAAAAAAATAAACATATCTGCCACAAATCCAAGTAAAATGAAAACACTTTGTGACTGAGCTGCCTGCTGACTTAGGCACCGTTTTCATGGAATACTGGGGTTCGTGTTTTCACGGAACATCTGAGGCTCACATGGTGAAGAATCTGCCTGCAACACAGGAGAACCAGGTTCAATCTCTGGGTCGGGAAGATCCCCTGGAAAAGGGAATGGCAACCCACTCCAGTATTCTTGCCTGGAGAATTCATGGCCAGAGGAGCCTGGCGGGCTACAGTCCAGGGGGTCACAAACAGTCAGACACGACTGAGCGACTAACACTTTCACTTCCCTTCATGGAACACCAACTTTACTTCAAAGAACAATTCCTAGACAAATTACCCTTATCCAGGCAGACATTTCCTCAAAACTGAACACAGTGAGCCTGGAAAACAATTGACAGTACTTGTTGCCAAAGATCACATTGCCAATGATCCTTGACTTTTCAAGGAAGAAATGGGAGTTTGGCAAACATATTTTCTATCTTGAGCTTGACAGCATCCCAACATATGAGACTTTTCTGATGAGACTGGCAGTAATTTCAACAAATGTGGCTTTTGGTATCACATAATGAAACATATTAGTACTTAAAATATGTGCAGAACTAAGTGAATTTATTCTTTACCAGATGACCAAATCATGATGTTCTGAAATCATGCATAAGTAAAAGATCCATCCAAAAATGCAAGACAGACCAGTGAACTTTAAGGTACCGGAATAAGATAAATGTACTGATAAAATTTCAGATTCCATACTGCAACTAACCTTTAAAAAAAAAACACTTGCTAAGATGTGCTATACTATTAGATTATTCACAACATTCTGAAAAGGCTAAAAATATTCTTCCCTTTACAAACTTCCTATTTGTGTGGAACTGGGTTTTCTTCTACTTCAACCAAAACATATTATGCTAGATCAAATTCAGAAGTAAATGTGAAAATACAGATGTTTTCTATTAAGCCAGACATTCAAAAGAAATTTGCAAAATTATTAAACAGTATCATTTACCTCACACTAAATTAGATTTCAAAGATATAGTTGTTTTTTCTTTAAAGAATCTTATATTAACATGCAATGAGTTTAGTATTGTTCATTTTAAATGAATAGTAGTATAATAAGTAAAAGGAAATATCATATATATAACATATGAAACTCCTCAGTGTTCAGTAATGTTTACATATGATGCAGTTCTGAGGACAGAGTTTGAGAAATGATGCAACAGAGAAAGATCAAAGACAAATGCTGATTCTTTAAAAAGATTAAGAGAATAAATACAAAAAATACTTGGCAACTGTGATCAAAAAAGATTTTTAACGAGAAGGCACAAATAAACTACAATGAGGATAAAAAAAGAAACTATCACTACAGATCCTATAGACATTAGGAAAATTCTATAAAACCCTAACAGATGTTAGGATTATTCTACAAACTTTATTATCAAAAAATTTGAAATTTTAGATAAAATGCTAAAAAGCTCAACTTACTGAAATAGGTATCTCATAAAATGTAGAAATGCATAAACTGTCCTATAACCATAAAGAAATTGAGCAGGTAAATAAAAGTCTCCTCACAAAGAAAACTTCAGATCCAGATGGCTTTTCTAAATTATACGAATCATCTAGGAAATAGCAATATTATGCAAATTCTTCCAGATAAGAAAAAATGGGAAAATTCTGCAGCTCATTTTATAAAGCCAGCATAACCTCAAAACAAAGAGACAAAGGTATTATAAGAAGGGAAAGATAAAAGGCAATTACACTCATGAACACACATAAAAATCTTGATCAAAAATTCAACAAACTGAATACAGCAATTTTTTTAAAAAGATCATGACCAAGTGGGTCATGAAAATGTAGGTTAATTACTAAAAAAATTCAAGACTGAACATTAAGAAGTAAATCAATGTAATTCACCACAATAACAGATTAAAGAGAAAACTATGATCATCTCATTAGATGCAATAAAAGTATTTAATAAAACTTAACATCCAATCAATATATAAACTCTTGGCACAAAAGAAACAGAAGGGAACTTCCTTAATCTGATTAAAGGTATCTACCAAAAAACTAGAGGGAACATCATAGGGAATGGTTAAACAGTGAAAGCTTTCCCTCTGTGACCAAGAACAAGATTAAGATGTCCTCTGTCACCACATCTACTCAGGAATGTACTGGAGGCCCTAGCTAGAGAAGGCAAAAGAAATAAATAAAAGGTGTAAGGACTGGCAAGAAAAGAACAAAACTCATTCACAAATGATACATTGGTGAATAGAGAAAATGAAAGTATCCACAGAAAAATTTTTAGAGATAAAAACTGAACAAGACTATGGGATTCAAAACCAATTGTGTTTCTATGTAAATAGCAATCATGGTTACAAAATAAAGCTTAAAAAAAAACAAAGATTCCATTTAAAAACTGCCTTAAAAAGACAACGTACTTAGCAATAGATCCAAAGAGAGGTGCGCAAATCCCCTCCAGGAAAATCACAAAACTTCACTGACAGGGAGGAAAGGACTAAATAAATCAAAATATATGGAATGATCATGATGTGAAAGACTTAGTACTGCAGAGACATCAATTCTCCCCAAACTGATTGACAGTCAAAGTCATCTCAGTGAAAATCACAATGGGATTATGGTGAACACGCTGATAAGCTTAAGTGTATAAAGAAATGAAAAGGACCAGTACCCAAGATAGTCTTGAAAGAAAAAAAAAGGAACCTAAGGAAGAGATAAAGAACTTCTCTAATATACATCAAGACTTATTACAAGTCTTGACTCTGACAAGTGTGACAGGACAGAGGAAATCATCAAAACCAGTCAATGGAACAGAAGAGGTAAGACACAGACCCCCAGGTATATGGGCACTAGATATATGATATAGGTGTCATGACAGAAGTAGAGAAAAGATATTTTGCTTTGTTTTCCCAGTAGATAATGCTGAGAGAGAATTATCTACCTGGAAACAAATGAAATCAAACCTATTTCTCATACTAGCTGGTAATCAAGATTATGGTTAAAAAAAAAAAAATCATGGTAAAAAAATCACAAAACAAAATTTATTCATTATATATCTTTAGTGAGATTTATCTTAAGGACAAGCCTCTTATTGTTAGTGGCAATGTTGCTATATTGAAATTATGTCACATATATAGCAGTACAAAGTAAACAAGACTATAAAGTTGTTAAGATATCAAGCTTTTTAGAAAAAGAAGAGACACTAATAAACAAAATTAAAGCTCAGTCAAAAAAAATTTTTTCCTGAGGTGAAAAATACCACCAATATTTTCCTTAAAAAAAAAAACATGTTTACTACCTCTGTCCACTGAAAATGCTCCAAACATTCATTGGAAGGACTGATGCTGAAGCTCCAATACTTTGGCCACCGGATGTGAAGAGACAACTCATTGGAAAAGACCCTGATGCTGGGAAAGACTGAGGGCAGAAGGAGAAGGGGGCGAGAGAGGATGAGATGGCTGGATGGCATCACCACTCAATGGACATGAGTTTGAGCAAGCTCCGAGATAGTGAAGGACAAGGAAGCCTGGTGGGCTGCAGTCCAAGGGTCACAGAGAGACGGGCACAACTTAGCGACTGAACAACAACCAAATGCAGTAATAACAAGCGCCCCAAACATCCAAACTGTGGTCTCTAAATATCAACTCCCACAGAAAAAAGGGCCAGCTGAAAAAACAGCTGGGGCAGAATAGCTCTGGGGCACAAATATAGTCAGTCTGATCTCTCTCATAAATTCTAAAGTAAAGAAGCTCCACAAGAATACTGGAATCATGTCAGCAGGGCACAGAAGCCAAAGGAAGGGATTCCCATCGACCAAAGGTGAGAAAACTTGAGCATCACAGTGTCTCAATGGATTTAAACACATTAAAAATATAGAAATGTGTAAGTTCAGATAATAATAAACACAAAGACAAAATCCTTGGTCATCCTTTGCAAGTTGCCACAGACCAACTTGTTATTCTGAAAATTGATAAACTGATTAAAAAATTGATAAAGAATAAAATCAAGATTCTATCATGACTTTCCTATAGGAACTCTCTATTTTAAGATAACCAAATATTTGCTGAAATTCTCCTTTTTAAAAGAAGTAAAATGAGGGAGGAACTGTAAAATGAAAAATTTATCATCCTTAGATCTTAAGAAACAATGGACCCAACCAACAAGCACCAATGACTGATGAACCCATTACCTGAAAGGTAGATGAAGAACTTTATAATGGACTGATGAAACTGGTATCAATTGTGAGCACTGATCAACATTAACATCACTAAAAATTGGACAACAAAACATGTTCCTCCTAACAAAAAACAATAGGCAACACTCACATGTCGCAGTCAATGAAATATTCAACAAAAAACTAATTATGGTCGAGCCTCTCCATCTATAAATTACCAGTTTAGAGGAAATAGAAATGAGATGGAGGAACACGTTTAAGGATCATGAGGCTACAAAAAGCCAAATCCAGAATGTGAGAAATTCTACAAAATAAGTGACCCTCTTTCTTCAGTAAGTAAATGGAGAATGAAAAAAACTGATACAGGTTAAAAAAGACCTAAGACACAGATTAGCCAAAGCAGACAGTGGGCCTTGCTTGGATTCTGTGGCAAACAATCAGCAAAACATTCTAACTTTTTTTTAGATAACTGGGGAAAACTGAAAACATCCTGATTATTGTAAGACATTAAGAGATTCTGGTTATTTTGTTATGTGGGATATCAGTCCTTATCTGCTAGAGATGTATATTAAATTACATACATGATGGATAGGGATCTGCTTTAAAATATTAGAGATTTGTTCCTAAATAATTTGTGTGATTACACATCAAAATAAATGAATAAATAGGTAGGTGGATGGGTGAATGAATAGATGGATGGATGTAACTTCCTTGGGCAGTGAATCAATTCTAACTGAATTAATTCAAATTAAATATGAAGGCAAAATAATAAAGCTAATAGATCATGTAAACAAATATCTTCATATGTTCTCAGAGGAGGGTAGGAATTCCTAAACAAATCTCAGAATCACTCAACAAAAATGGGTCCTTCTGTACAGAACTCTATAAAAATTATCTACACTTCCCACTACTTTAAAGGTACTTACTGCTGGTAAGAGAGACTGCATGTTCTGATTAGAATCTGCTATTGTAGCAAGGTAGACCAAGTTGGTATGCAACATCTGTTGATACCTATTAAAACAAAACAAATGTCAATATTAAAAAATCATTTTCTTCCTATCTGCTTACACACAAACAGCATTCTATTTCTCAAGTTTTTAGTAAGAGATTTCTGTTGCATGAACACCAGCAGTACTTCAATTTTTTCCTAGTTCTTCTGCAAAGTAACTGCAAATAAGTACATTCAAAGACAAAAATAAAAACAAGGCTCTCGCCATGTGCTAGATATTCCTAGAGAATACATAAACATGCTTTATATACTTAAACGTCAAACCAACACTATGAGGTAAAGGTTCTTATTTTCTCCATTTTACAGATGAAGAAATTGATGTTTAGAAAGGTTAATACCTTGTACAAGATTGTACAGCATGGAAAATGGAATACTAACACAGGTAAGGGCTCCACGCAAACTACTGGGTTGGCCAAAAAGTTCGTTCAAGTTTTTCGTATTATATATAACACCTTATGGGAAAATCCAAACAAACTTTTCAGCTAACCCAATACACTTACAAAGAGATCTAGGATGAAGGAGTCAAAGAAACTGATATGCTTATTCCCTTTCCTCTGCCATTTTCGTGTTACCAAAGACCTCAAAGTCAAGTACAGTCAACACGCTCTGTTAAAATGTCAGAAAGGAGGTGGAAACCACACTTTTTTATTCTCATTCCCGCAGCAGTGACCAATAATTTATGCAGTTGTGCTGCCCAGCTATCAGGACCTAGCATGAAGAGGACAATAAATAGGTGTCTCCAATTAAAAAGCGGAGACATTACTTTGCTGACAAAGGTCTGTCTAGTCAAAGCTATGGTTTTTCCAGCAGTAGAGACTTGAACTATAAAGAAAGCTGAGTGCCGAAGAATTGATGCTTTTGAAGAAGACTCCTTTGGAGAAGACTCTTGACAGTCCCTTGAACTGCAAGGAGATCCAACCAGTTCATCCTAAAGGAGATCAGTCCTGAACATTCATTTGGAAAGACTGATGTTGAAGCTGAAACTCCAGTACTTTGGCCACCTCATGCGGAGAACTGACTCATTTGAAAAGACCCTGATGCTGGAAAAGATTGAAGGCAGGAGGAGAAGGGGACGACAGAAGCTGAGATGGCTGGATGGCATCACCAACTCAACGGACATGAGTTTGGGTAAACTCCGGGAGTTGTTGATAGACAGGGAGGCCTGGCGTGCTACAGTCCATGGGTTCGCTAAGAGTCGGACACAAATGAGCGCCTGAACTAAACTACAAAAAAAAAAGTTACAAGGTAAAGCACTGAGATGGAGTAAAGAACAGAACACCAACACCATTACGAATTAACTTTAAAAAATAAAGCAAATTCTCATTATTGGCATGAAGTGGTTAAACATGTTTGTTATTTTATTTACTTATGAATAATTTTTGCTAAGCCTCTCTTCATAATTTTAAAAATTAATTCCGATGAAACCAGAGTGAAATTAGCAGTGATTCCATTACTAGTGTTGGTAAATACACAAAATACAAACTTAAAATCTGCATCAGATCATTATTCTTTTAGAATTTCATTTACTAATAAACAGTATATAAATTAAAATTATGAAGTAAGTAAAAAACACCTTTATTCTGCTAAATAAAGCCTTCTAATGCAGATCCCAAATGCAGTAATTTTCTAAAACAGACATCATAAAAGGAATCCTAGCAAATTCTTTGCTGTTAGAAAAACTAGTAAACTCTAATTTCTATTAGAAAAACTGGTTTCATTATTTTCTTATTTAGTGGGGAATAAAACTTATTTCTCACTGAACTTGAAGTTTCTTAACTAACAAGATTATGCTTTCGTAGTTTGTTTTTTTTAGATTTATTGAGGTATAACTGATATTTATAAAGAACTTCACATATTCAATATGTACAATTTGATGTTTGGACATACATGAACACCTGCGAAAATATCACCACCGTGGAGGTAAGACATACCTAACACTTCCCAATCTTCCTTGTTTCCCTTTGTTATCGTTTTTTTGTTGTTTAAAAACAAGTCTACAGGTTCTTTACGTTTCTCCTCACATATATTATACACTATGCTGCTCAATCACACGTGACATATTGTTACAATGATCCTTATACAAACAAGGACCAAGAAATAATATTTTGCAGTTATTCACAGTTATGCCACTGAAGTTCTTCAAACAGCACTGACAGGCACCACCAGCTGGAACTACTTCATTATTCCATAGCAATCTTAAATGGAATTTAAGGTGCAGGGCTCCACAATCTTGCCATTTTTAAAAAACCAACCAGCCATTTTTAATTAGAACATATAATGCATTTCAAAGGCTACTCCTTCAAGTTTTCCTCTTTTTCTGAGTACCAGTAAGGCTCTAATACACGTATTCAGATATGAGATTCGCTGACTGCCCTATCAAATATAAAAATGCCAATGTTACTAAGAACTATGGCTTACTTATGACCTTTTAAGAAAAACTGTAATCATGGTTACTGGTACTCGGTAAATCAGTATTAAAATATTGAATCTGCCACACTCGAGGCCCCGTGTATAAAATACTGGCAATGAGAGCGGATCTATAAAGTGCTTATAGTTCTAAATATCTTCAAATACAGCACCTTTTAGCAAATATGTTAAAACATTTCCCTAACTTTCAAATCTTAATTTTTAATCTTGAAATAACCTCAAACTCAATTTCAAGAATAGTATGAAGAACTCCCAAATATCTTTCTCCCACATTCCCCAACTGTCAGCATTTTAATTTGTCTCACACTATCTCTAAACACACAAGTCAACATACACATGCATGCAACTACACACTTTTTTCCCAAAGTCATTTGAGAGTCAGTTACTGACATAATACTCATCACTCCTAATACTACATTGTCAGTTTCCCAAAAACAAGGACATTCCCTTATATAACTACAGTACAACCATCCTAAGGAGGAAATGAATGCTGATACAATGTTAATCGAATCCACAGAACACAGTCAAATTGCTACAACTGTCCCAACAGCCAAATCTTTTTATCTAATGTAAGGGGATAGGTAAAAACGAAAAATTTTAATGGGTCTTTTGTAAGTAACTTCGTTAGGTTTTCTTTCTGGTAAAACCTAGAAAATTTTTCTTTTGGTTTCTTTCTGGTTTCTTTCTTTCTGGTAAAACCTAGAAAAATTTTAACAGGTCTTTTGTAAGCAACTTCATTAGGTTTTCTTTCTGGTAAAAGAAAGAAATTCTTTTTTCTTCTTATTTTCTTCTTCATTCTTCTTACAACACTCACCAAATAAACTTATTCTCAATTCTTCTACAAATATTCTTCTGAGAAACTTTTTTTATTCTATAAATACTACTAATTTATCACTGAAGCGGTTTTTAATGTATATGCTTGTAATTTCTAAAGCAGTATATTTTATATGAGAAAACAGTACATAAACAAAGGGTAGATATAAAACATAATCAACATCTTATATTTGATGATGGTAACTGCCTAATAAATACTGGTAGGTATTTCCAAATACCTTCAATTATTAACCTATTAAATGTAAGGCAGTTCACTTCCCAAAGATTCCACTAAGAGCCACTACATCAATTACCTCAAATAAAGTTAAATAACCACTATTGAATATATTGATATAATTATAAAATGAATCAAAAAACATGAGATTTCATTTTGAAAAAGAAATCTTTATCTAGAAGCTATGAAGAGTATATTTATAGGTTAATAAGAATACAATGTACAGAATAAAAGTTACCTTCCTAACTAGAGATTTTAACCAAAATTCATTTATATTATGAACACAAATTTTTCATTTGAGAATTGCTTTATAACCCATTCTGAAATAGATGCAATCACCCTGGGGAAAAAAAAAATAAGGGCTGATTTAAGTAAATGCATGGAATGATTTAGAAAATGCTCAAACCAAACACCACAAGAGAGCAATAATATATTCTTACATGTACGTTGTCAGAATTTAAAGCGAAGAGGAGCTCGGTGTACAAGTTCAACTGTGATTCACTGCCTTATATGTGTGTGTGTGAATGTATGAGTGTGGGTAAGGAAAGAGTAACATACACAAACCGAGCTTCCCAGGTGGCCCTAGTGGTAAAGGATCCTCTCGCCAAAGCGGAGGCACAATAGATGCAGGTTTGATCCCTGGATCGGGAAGATCCCCTGAAGTAGGAAATGGCAACTCACTCCAGTATTTCAGCCTGGAAAATTCCATGGTCAGAAGAGCCTAGCGGGCTATCATCCATGGAGTTCATGTAATCAGCAAAAAATCTTTGGGTGATGAGAATATGGTGTTCATTCTCTAAATTTTATATATCCGTGTTTCCTAATTTTCTACAATGTATATACTGTGTTCATAAAAATAAAGTTATTTTTTTATCTAAAAAAACTCTGCTTGAGGCAGTTATCACATCTTAAGGAACTGTTTAATTAAAATTGAACAGTCAATTCCCAAATGGTTGTCATTGACATTTCTCTTTATTTTCCTTTCGCTTCTCCTCCTGTGAGAAACAAGAACATTTATTAACATTGAAAGGAGAGATTTTTTTTCTCTTCACTCCCAAACCAATTCTGACAACTTTAGAAACAAAGAGTACCTGGAAAACTCTAAGAATGAAATTAGATACAAGAGAAAGGGCAGAATTTAAGATTCTACCTAAATCAATTTAGGCCCCATTTATACCAGATACATCTATGTGAGCAAATGAGGTCTATGCCAATAGGCCGAGAAAGAGGAAAATGATCACATACACAAAAACGCTGAGAATATAAAGAATAAGACAGGATGAACTTGTGCCAACAAGCTGGAAAAGAGGGTTCTAGATCTGAATATGTCTTATCCCCATCACTCACTGCCAAGGCCTGTAGGAAACTGAACCAACCGTATGCCCTCGGCTCTGCCTGGCATTTTGAAAAGTCACGGGTGTGGTGATCACTTTGTAACGTATAGAAGGGTCAAATCACTATGCTGTGTACCAGGAACTAACATAGTGTTATAGGTCAGTTATGCTTCAAAAACAAACTCACAGAAAAAGAGATTAGACTTGTGGTTACCAGGGGCCTGGGGGAGGGTGCGGAATGTGGACCGGGCCGAGGTGCTGGATGAAGGCAGTAAAAAGAAAAAAGCCACAAGTGAAAATGATTCTTCTCATCAGTGCCTCACAATCATTACTATTCCACAGCTGACTTGAGGTGGGGATCTCGTAACAACTGATGAGCAGTCACAGTTAAGCTAAGGAAGTAGCTCCGCTGGTAATTTTCTTAGAAGAATGTTTTACATATAAACAGACAAGATTCATCAAAGAAAATATACATAAAAGAAATGGCAGTGGTCACATAAAATGCAAAATGCACAAGTGATTAGAAAATAGGATAGCCTAGCATTCAGATCTTAATTTCTGAATATAATTTTCCAAAAAAGAACAAGGACCTGGAGAAATGGATGATTCCAGACTGGGGCAGAAAAAAAACACAAGATAAGCCTGAAACATTTTGTCAGGCAAGAAAATTCTGTAAATGCTCAAAAAATAATAAGCGATGTATCAAGAAGCCAGCTTGAAGGGCTGCCAGTGGCCAGCATTTGGACAATTTGAAAAAGAAAATATATAGACTAACAAATTATAATCCAGAGAATACAATAAAAATCAATAAGTCCATTCAGATATAAATCAATGAATGAATAAATGGGAGCAGGGCTTCGGAAATTTCTTCCTTACAGTAGGATTCCAAACAAGAAGGAAAGATAGATTCTGTCACCTTTTGGCACCCAATACAGTAGTAACTGTTTGAGTTAAGAACCACTGTTGCTACTGGCATTTAGCACTATGTCTACTGCTGTTTAGTCACAAAGTTGTGTTCAACTCTTTCACGACCCCATGGACTGAGGAGCTGGCAGGGATTTCCCAGACAAGAATACTGGAGTGGGTTGCCATTTCCTCCTCCAGGAGATCTTCCCAACCCAGAGACTGAACCCGCATCTCCTGCACTGGCAGGTGGGTTCTTTACCAGAGTTACCAGGGAAGCCCCAAGAATCACTGGTGGACATTACAATGAACATGTAGAAATAGGCTAAGAAACAGTGTTACATGTGTCTCAAGGTATCTCCCCAAAACATAGGTAGGAATCATAAAGGAAAAAACAGTAACTTTATAGTAAAAATCTTGGCAGACATGACAGCACCTTAACATAGTGGCCAAAGTTATCATGAATACTGGGACAAACCACGGTCACACAGCTACCGCAGATGCACTGAGAAGACAACAAAAGTACGTAAACATGGATCTCATCAAGGAGCAACAGCAGTCAAACTCCACAATGAGGGACATCCCACACAACCGGCCTGTACTCTTCAACAATGTAAACATCATGAAAGAGAACAGATAAATCGAAGGACAGGTCCAGATGAAAGTATTCTGAGACCAACCTAAACATATCATCTGATCCTGGACCAGACTGTGGACCTGAGCAAATACACTAACAAGAAAACTGGTAGAATTTCTAAAAAGTTTGAAACTAGACAACAGTATTAAATCTTGATGTGAACAACTAGACTCTTAAGTTGTGCCTGTTTTCATGAAACATGTATGAAATACACACGGATTTTATAAAGGTGAGAGAGAATCATGCCTGCAACTTTTTCTCAAATGTTTCAGAAAAACAATGTAGGGAAGAAATGAATGACATAGCAAGGAGACTAAAACGTTAACATTTGAGGAATTTCAGGGAAGGACATACAGGAATTTCTTTTACTATCTTTGAAATGTTTTTTGTAAGAGTGAAATTATTTTAAAATAAAAAGTTTTAGGACGAGATACCACTCTTCACCAATATATGTAAAAAAAAATTTTAAGATGGCCACTATCCACTGCTGGCAGACATGGTTGAAAACTAGGTCTCTGAAACCTAGCTGGAGGAAGGCAAACCAATACAACACAATCGAGTAATTTGGAGATTCAGCATAGTTTTTGACCCAGCCATTCCTTTTATAAAACTCTAACCTACTAAAAACGTCTAAATGTGTTTATATAAATATGAGCACATATTTGTAAATGCACAGAAAAATGTTTGGAAAGACAGAACTAAACCACTGTAAGTAGTTACCTCTATGGAGAATAGAGATAAGAGTGAGAAATAAGAAGTGTATGCCTATGGCCAATTCATATTGATGTATGGCAAAAAACACCACAATGCTGTAAAATAATTACTTTCCAATTAAAATAAATATAATTTTTTACAAAGTTTCATCTCTACAAACTTTTATGCTTTATGATTTTAATTCAAAAATAATTTTAAGCACAGGGGAATAAGTCATGGAGAAGTCATGAAGAAGGACTCAAAATTAGGAAAAGGGTTAATCAGATAATAGCCGAGAGACCAGCACAGCATGAAAGCCATGCAGAGCCAGGGTTGCTGAAAAACATCTTCCTGAGAGCAGAACAGTGAGATCTCCAGGAAATAGATGAATACCAAAACAACGGTGGGAGAAAAGTACTTGGAACTGAGTTGTCCAATACAGTAGCCACTAGACACACTGAACTTGAGGCTAATACAAAATGATGTCAGTAGAATCGGATGCACAGTGGGTTTCAAAGACTTGGTATGAAACAAAAGAACATAAATTAACTGATTAGTATTTTTATACTGGTTATATATTGAAGTGATATTTTAGAAACAATGAGTTAAGTAAGGTATTATTAAAATTAATTTCACCTGTTTCTTTCTACTTGTATAACGTGCCTACCGATGGCTGATGGTAAAGAATCTGCCTGCAATGCAAGAGACCCAGGTTAATCCCTGGGTCAGGAAGATCCCCTGGAGAAGGGAATAGCTATCTACCCGTATTTTTGCCTGGAGAATCCCTTGGACAGAGGAGCCTGTGGGGTACATTCCATGGGGTCGCAAAGAGTCAGACACGACTGAGCGACTCACACACACACACAAAAGCAAGTGTAGAATGACTTATGTGGCTTGCAATATATTTCTGCTGACAGTGCTGTTATAAAGATTTTTGATAAAATATTCAATTTGTTCCACTTTATCAGATCCTACTAGATATAGGGTACTGTTCACTTCGAAACATCATTACTTTAAAATAAGAAGTTCAGTTCTTATGAGTGATAATCAATTCTCTATTTATTAGATACAAACTTGACATTCTCAACCACATTCAGTCGACCTTTGCGCAAAAGGGATGAAGACACGGAGCCACCTGCAGTTGAAAATCCAAGTATAACCTTACAGTTAGCCCTCCGTATCTCATGGCTTCGCATCCATGTATTCAACCAACTGCAGACCATATAGCACTGCAGTACATCTACACTGAAAAAAAAATCCATGTAAGTGCTTGTGTAGTTTAAACCTATGCTATTCAAGAGTCAACAGAATATGCATGTAACTATGAACGCGAAGATCTAATGTTCCAAAAATCAGACTACAGAAATTTGAAGTCATTTATAACACAGGATAAGAAGTATAAGGAAAAAACATATATCCTCCAGCCCAAGTAACAAATTTTTCTTTTACAAAAATCAAGTCACACAAAAAATTGCACACGAATGTGCACAGCATCACTCATCATAGTCAAGACCAGGAAACAATCCAAATGTTCATCACTGATAGACAAATAAAATGTGGTACAGCCATGGAAGATTATTTAGCAATAAAAAGGAAGGAAATATTGATATAAGCTTCAACATGGATGAATCCTGAAAACACGATGCTAAACAACGCAGTCAAAAAAGATCACGTACTGAGTGAATTCATTTGTATGAAGTGTCCACAATAAGCAAATCTACATAGACAGAAAGCAAATTAGTGGTTATCAGCGGGTGTGGATTAGGAGGTGAGAGTGGGGAGTGACTGCTAATGATAGGGTTTCTTTCTGGATTGTTGAAAATGTTCTAAAATTGATCAAAGCGATAGTAGTACAACTCTATGAATATACTAAAATCCACTGAATTGTACACTTTAAAACAGGTAAATTATATGGTATGTGAATTATATCTCAATAAAGCTATTCTTAAAAAGAAAGAAAAGTAAAAAACTAACCAATACAGAAAAAGAAATACCAAAAAACAACTTTCATATCAATCTTACTGAGAACACTCTGAGGTCTTTCCTTTATTCTGATAGTCCATTATGCACTGAATTAGATGGTTATTTTCATCCAGCATCTGAAATAAAAGTAAAAAAAGTTTATTGTAAATCTCATGCATCAAGTAAAATAAAAAATTCAGATTTCTAGAAAAGTTTATCTATTCAGGAACTGAATCCACAAGTCTTTTTTATACCTACAATATAGATCTGCACAAAAGATCTTATTTTATATCTTTGGGATATTATGTTTAATCAACAACTTTTAATTTTTTTTTTCAACCACTGCCGCCCAGCTTGCGGGATCTTAGTTCCCAATCAGGGATTGAACCTGTGCCTCCTGCAGTGGAAGCTAATCTGTCCTAATCCAGAATGAAGTAAACTGATGAAAACTTCAGCACAGGAGGCTTAAGGAGATAGCTGGTTAGCTTCCAAGTTTTATGTTGTTGTTCAGTCACTAAGTCATGTCTGACTCTTTGAGACCCCATGGACTGCAGCACACCAAGCTTCCCTGTCCTTCACCCTCTCCCAGAGCTTGCTCAAACTTGTGCCCATTGAGTCCACGATTCTAGCCAACCATCTCTTCCTCTGTCACCTCGTTCTCCTGCTGCCCTCAATCTTTCCCAGCATCAGGGTCTTTTCCAAGTTTTATGCAGCATGGTTTTGTGATTTTCCAAATATGCAATCATTAATTCCAGTAATTTCTAGGTAAGTACTGTAATATTAACCACAGACCCTATGAGCCAACCTTATAATTGTCCCAAAAGTTTAAAAACAATCATATATTTATCATACTATGAAAATTTTTCAAAGCAAAATTGGCTTTAAGGATTAAATAATTCATCTAAGCAGAGTGGTACTGAGGAAAAAGCACTGATGTAGCAATTAAAAAGTCAGTTTTGAAAAAAAGAAAGAAAACAAAAATAAATAAAAAGTCAGTTTTACTGTCAGTTTTGCTATCCTGAGCAAACCACTCAAGATGTCAAAGGCTCAGATTTATCAAGGGACAGGAGTAGATGTTCCTCCTCAAACTGTCCCCACCCTTTCAGGATTTCAGGAAAGTTTTAAGTATAATACCATAACCACTCTTTCTCACTAATTTAGTTAATGTAATTCTTTTAATTAAACATGAAGATCCATTTAAAAGTGTGACTTCTTTTCTGCATATGAATCAGTCTTTACTAGGTGGAAAAAAATATTAATATGCCTTTCAAAAAAAACAAATGCAGTTTTCTTCTTATATCCACTCATCAGTTGCCAAAAAATTTGTCTTTAGAATGTGTTTTAATACACTGTCCAACCTAACGATTTCACAACCTATCTTCTCAGTAGATTCAATGGCTTAACAATCTTCACCATTAGAACGTCCGGGTTTGTCTCGTATCTTAACGTCATTCCCTCACACTATACAATCAGGCACTTAATGTGGATCCTTTTTCTCTCCTGAGCTGAGGATGAACACTTTAACTGATCAGCATCTCTTGAGTTAGTCACCCACGATAAATTATCTTAAGATGTAGGTAAGAACTCTTTATAAGAAATACAAACTCAGAACTTTTCTACAGTCCACAAAGTGAAGCCTTCCAGAAACACGTTTTGTGTATGCGTACTCGGAGCTGTTTGCCAGGCCGCAGACTTCGCCCAGCACGCTGCGTTTTCAGGCAATGCCAAGCCTGTCTCTTCATAAATAAAGCAACAGTTGGGCAAATGTCAAACGCCACACTGTAAAGAGCCTGAGAGTCAACAGAAGCCTATTAACATAAACTACTAGGCATATGATGGTGTCTTGAGTGGTTTTAAAAGTTGACTTTTTTCCATTTTCATCTTTGTTCCGGTGCATAAAACAAAACTATTTAGGGTAAATTGCAAAATTTAGCAAGTAACTTTTCAAACTCTGGTTCACTCAAATTCAGAATGCTGCCGTGCTCAAAGACAACAAGGGGCAGAAAACAATAAAGAAACCTTTGTGTTCCCAACTGGCAAGTAACCGCGGCCACCGCGCAGCTCCCCGCGTGTGTATCACGTCTTCTGAAACGGATCACGAGGCTCAGACTGTCTCCACCACTCGACCCTAAGCTCCCTGAAGGCAGGCAGGGACCATGCTCACCACCGCAGCCTCGGCGCCTACTCTTGGCGCTGCAGCTGTAAATGGGTCGGGGTGGATCCGGAGGGGAGAAGGGGCTGCGCGAGAATCCTGAAGTCTAGAGGGTGCTCCCTCGTCCGCCTCGGAGCCTCGGCCGAGTTACCCCGCAGCATCCCCCAAGTTCTGCTGAGAGCTCCCCAACTCGGCCGGAGTTTGCAGCCAAGCGCCGAGAGCGAGCAGCGCTCCTACTTCTCCTAGGCCCACCCCCGGGCCCCGAGGTGGGGTCGACCCGGAGCGGCCGCCGCACCGCGCGGGGCGGGGCGACGCCAAAGTAACTCCGGAGCTACGCGCGGGCCGCGGGGGGCGCGGGCCTCGGAAAACAGCCCTGCCCCGCGCGGCCGCCGCCGCCGCCGGGCGCAAGCGCCCCGTCGCGCGAACGCCGCCCCATCCCCAGAGAAATCGGGCGGCGGTCACTCGGGCTTTTGTGCCCGTAGGAAGGAGCCCGAGGGGGCGCGCAGGACTCCGCGACGGGAGCAGGTCGCCCCCTTCCGCCACCCACTAGGGAGCAGCCCCGCGGCTCGGGTTCCCACAGCCGCCCGCCCGCCCAGCAGGCCCGCCTCCGCCCCCGGCGCGGCCGAGAAGCCCGGCCCGAGCCAGACCCCCGGGTTCCTCCTCAACGCGGGCCAGGCCTGGCATCCCCGACGCCGCGCGGCTTCACCTTCTGAATCGCGGCGGGAGTAATCTCCCCCTTGCCGCGTTGCCTCGGGGCCGCGAACGCCACGGACATGTTGCCGCCGTCACCACTACGGGCAAGTCCCGAGCGCTCCGGGTGAACGGCAAACTGGGGGAGAGACGCCGGCCTCTCGGGCCGAACCACGTCGGGCTCGCGCGGAGGGGGGATGCTCCGGCGCCCGACGGGCAGCCGGCCGGCCCCGCCTGCGGGAGGAGCTCTGGCCCGAACTAGTCCGGTTTCTGCGCGGTACCTGGGAGCCGCGGCCCCGGCAGAACGTCCCTGTTCTCGGTCACCCTCCGGTTCCTCCGCCTGTCCTTCCTCGCCACCCCCGGCCCTCTGAGCTCGTGGTAGGGCCGCGCCCCAGCCCTCCCTCCGCTTCAGCGATTCAGGAAATGGTCCCGCCGCCCGCGGGAGAGGGAGCGGTAGGGCAGCCCCTGTCACAGGAAATGCGAGCGCCCGAGCCGGCCCGCCCCTTCGCGCGGGGCCGCTTGCCTCCCTCTCCGCGCGCCCGAGTGTCCCTCGCGGCGTTTCGGCGCTCCGCTCTAGAGCTCGAGCAGTTTTGCCAACTTCCTCCTCACCCCCTCCTGGGTAGAAGTGGCCGCCCCGAGCTCTGCGGGTACCCGGCCAGGGGAGGAGGAAGGTCAGGATCCGGGAGTTTCGTGCGCACCCGTGGAGCATCTGCCGAGACGGGGCAGGGGTGGCCGGACGAGGGGAGCGCCGATTCGCTGGTTTGAATCGCTCGGCTACGCCTCCGAAGTGCGCACCTCCGAACCCACGGTCTCGTGCGCAGACACAGCACTCCCGAACAATTAGAAAGTAAAGCGCGACCCAAAATCGGGAAACGAAGGCTGTGTCGTGTACTTCAGGGGCAGTCGGCCAACTTGGCTGGAGCGGCCAGAGTTCGTCTCTTAGGATAAACCCTTGGCGGAAATGTGGGTCGGTTTCATCTGACTCGCATCTTCGGAATTAGGTTTTGAAATAGGGCACCTTCGCGCTTTTCTTTTGCAATTATGTATTTAGTGGCTTGTACATTAGGCCCAAGCTAATCAGTGTGAGGGAAAAAGCCAAAAGTTTTCAAATTGTGGAAGGGACATGGGCAAAGTTCCGTAATATGTTGTGCAGGCTTTGTTAATACACAGTAAAATTAGACTTTCATGTAACACGAAGGAAAAGTTTATATAAAAATGTCATCCAACATTAATGAGGCTCAAAAATCAATCCCTCGGTTTATATATAAAATAAGCCGGGGGGGGAAAAAGGAAAATTTCCTTATTTTAAAATATATGTTTCAAATAAATGCTCTTCACACACACAAAAAAAGCCATGAGTTTCACTCATTCAGCAAATTTGGGTCCTTTTTATGTGCTAGGCACCTGGGATACAGCTGTGAACAAGATGGACGAGTACCTGTTCTCAAGGAACTTAAACTCTGACAGGGCTCAGAAACCAGAGACAAACAAATATGTACATATGTAAAGTACTTAGGAAGACAAGCTAACTGGGGACTGAGACTGAGAGAGACTGGTTGTGATGCGAAGTCCCCTTGGTTATATTTAACCTGAGACCTAAAGGATGAAGAGACTCAAGCCATCCTCAGGATAAAAGTAAGATGTTTTGTAATTCTGCAAATAGTAGTTTCTTTCAGGAATTGTCTTTCACTACCCTCAGCGTTGACAAAAATACACTGCTAAACTTGGACATAGTGCAAACACATCAATTTGGAAAACCTATTGAATTCAGAACAGAAACTAAGTCTTGTCTAAAAGCCTGGCTTCCATGGTGGTGTGTTGATGTTTACACAAATGTGCCTTAGTAGTTGAGAATATCTCAGTAGGAGAAATGAAACTTTTTACTGCTCCATTTCTATCTGCTAGGGAGATAGCATGGAAATTGTAGAAGAATGACATGAACCAGTAGCAACACTGTCTGAATTCCTATAGTCCAGGAAAAAAAAGTGCCAAGGAAGTACCCAGAGATAGGTAACGCTTTTGTCTAAAGTACAGCTTCCCAGCTGTAGGTAAGGAAAGAGATAACAGCTCTGCTCAAGTAGTTTATTCCTTCAAAGTAGCAGGGCAGGGCCTAGGACACCCACTACTTCTAGACATGGATAACCACAGTTTTCTCTGACACCAAAGGCTTCCCAGGTGGCCCAGTGGAAAAGAATCTGCCTGCCAATGCAAGAGACACCAGAGACATGGCTTCGATCCCTGGGTCAAGAAGATTCCTGGAGTAGGAAATGGCTACCCACTCCAGTATTCTTGCCTGCAAAATTCCATGGACAGAGGAGCCTGGTGGTCTATTGTCCCAGGGGTTGCAAACTTGGACACCACTGAGCAAGCACGCGTATATGCCAAAAAGATACCAGTATTTTCTATGTGTCCATCCCATGAAATCAAAGGGCAAGCACTGGTGTAATGGTTCATCCAAAGATACAAATGATCTCCGTGAAGAATTCACCTTTTTAAAGGAGCCCTAAAATCCCATGGACGGAGAATCCTGGTAGGCTACAGTCCATGATGTCGGAAAGAGTCGGACAGGACTGAGCGACTTCACTTTCACTTTCATCTTACTCCTGGGCTTCCCAGGCAGCGCTAGTGGTAACCAATCTGCCAGGCGATGCAAGTTAGTCATAATAAATGCCGGTTCTATCCCTGGGTTGGGAAGATCCCCTGGAGAAGGAAATGACAACCCACTCCAGTATTCTTGCCTGGGAAATCCCATGGACAGAGGAGCAAGGCGGGCTACAGTCCACAGGGTTGCAAGAGTGGGACGCAACTTAGCAAACAGACACCAACAACAATCTTACCTAAGCTTTCGTTATAAATCCAATCAGTCAGCTTGATCTGGACAAGTAGAAAGTTCAGCAAGTGGTAAGGAAGACTGTAGCCTGGAGGAACTCTCTGGGAATTTTGGAGTCTTTGTACCTATAAAATCCCTGAGTTAGGGAAAAGATTAGAAGCATCTAGTCTCATTTCACCATTAGTTAAGAGAGAGGAATCCCAAGGTAACTACAGAGTGATAGCAGGACTGGAAGGGAAAAGAATAGAGTCCCCAGAATTTAGATAAGGAGAAAACAGAGAATGGGTAGTTGGCCCAAGTTTGAGAAATGACTTGGAGCTTAAAAACGAGCTACGCAGGCAGCCGTCTCCCCAACTAGAAAAATCTGTCCCATTTATTTAAACTGCTCTTGGATTGAGACATCTGAAAAAGGAATTCAGCCCCATAACAAAGAGGTGAAAGGTTTTTGAGAATCTACAATAGCTCAGAATAAGTAAAAACATCCACATGAACAACTGGTCTTTATTATTCACACTAATAATGAATGTAGGTACACTTTTCAAAAATAATAATGAGGAAATTATCTGTGCTTGATTTTCAAATATGCTTAAATTCTCTATTTGTTTTACATGAATTTGTATTCCTTAAATGAATTTAACTGAACTGACTGAATCAAGTGCTATAGGAATATGTTCAATGTTTAATAAAACTATAAAATCATGGCATTAAAATTATCTTAATCCACAAAAAATACATCATGAATTTTCAGATAATTGAGATAGCTTTACTTTCATACAAGCGTTTCTTTAGTACTTACTGTTTTATAATTAGTAGACTCTCTGTACTACCAAATTAGCTGGTATTTTATGCCCCTGTGCTGCCATCAATTTATATAATACATTGGGAAGGCACAGACCAAGCCTGTCTGCTTATAATTGGGCTCAGAGCAAAACCCCTCAGGTAATATCTTTCAAAATATTTCTGCTCACTGTCACCATGGCATTTGATGAGTCATTTTGAGTTGTGGCTTCCACAGATTTCAAGACTATAAGGAGAACAGCAGACATCTATATATAAAATCATTATTCTAGGCAAGAACAAATCACCTTTCCCAATCCTTCGTAAAAGACTTTATTTTCAATACTCCAGAAGATTTCATTCAGAGTAGACTATAACTTAACCTCTCTGGCACATTTCCATTTCTTCTAATGCTATCAAATATTGAATGAATTAAGGAGAAGCTGAATCAATTATATTTGGGAGCTAAATGTTATAAGAAAGCGTTGCTTCAAAAAACTAGTTTCTGTGGGAAGCTGTGCAACTGTAACTAACTCACTGTGATGAATGCACAAGTTTGGAGATCCCAGTTCTTCCACTTATGGCATGATACTGGACAGAACACTCTTTATCTCATTCACATTTTGCCACCCTATCTAAAAGACTATTAAAAATAATAAGATGTTTAATTATTTAGTTAGTGTTTATTATGCACAGCCATCGTGCTGAGTGATTATTTAAGATGTCAATCTTAACCGGTAAAATATGCAAAAAAATGTGATATTGTAATTACTAAATAAGGATAAGATTTGTACTTAATAATCTAATAAGGAGAGAAATACATACTTCAAGACTAGAAATGGTTCAAAATACTTGACAGTGCAGCGTCCTCTTAAGATATTTTATAACTTAGAGATCACATTTTTTTCCTGTTGAACATGTTTCCTGTCCTTGAAAATGATGTCCAGTTACTTTACCTTTAGTAAAAGAATATAATAACTGTCCTTGAACTATTTCACAATTTATAGACAGGATGATGACATACTAATTTCCCTATGAATCATTAACTAAGTTCCCTATGAACGGATGCGATAGGCACTGTAATTTCATCCTCACAAAGATGACTACTTCCCAATCCTCAGAACTTGTGAATATGATAACTTACATGAAAACATGGTATTAAGGTTCCAGTTAGAATTGAGGTGATTAATCAGCTGACCTTAAAATACAAAGATGAACCCGGATTATTTGGGTGAAAGTTAAAGTCGCTCCATTTGTCTATCTCTTTGCAACCCCGTGGACTATATAGTCCATGGAATTCTCCAGACCAGAATACTGGAGTGGGTAGCCTTTCCCTTCTCCAGGGGATCTTCCCAAATCAGGGATTGAATCAGATCTCCTGCACTGCAAGCAGATTCTTTACCAGCTGAGCTACCAGGGATGCCCTTATTTGAGTCAGCCCAGTGTAATCACAAATTTCCCTAAATGGAGAACAGTGAGGTTGAAAAGTCATTATCAGAGAGATGGCAACTTGAGGAAGACTTGTCATTGCTGGCTTTGAAGAGAGAAGTGGTTCATGAGCCAAGGAATGTGGGTGGCCTCTAGATGCTGAAAAGGCAAGGAAGGAGATTCTCCCCAAGAGCTTCCAGAAGAAGTAGAACCATACTAACACTCAATTATAGGGCTTCCCTGGTGGCTCAGACGGTAAAGCGTATGCCTACAATGCAGGAGACCTGGGTCGGGAAGGTCCCTGGAGAAGGAAATGGCAACCCACTCCAGTATCCTTGCCTGGAGAATCCCATGGACGGAGGAGCCTGGTAGGCTACATTCCTCGGGGTCGCAAAGAGTCAACAAGACTGAGCTACTTCACTTTCACTTAATTATAGCCCAGTGAAGCCCATTTTGGGTATCTGACCTCTAAAACTGTAAAGTAATAAATTTGTGTTGTTTTAAGCTACTAAGTTGGGGATAATTTGTTCATGCACCTATAGGAAATTTCCCTATCTAACATTTATGGTTGAATCATGCAGTGTGCACTAAAATAATGGATGTTATTCAATATGTTACAAACTACTGTCCTAATTACATACTAAGCTAACCTAATAGCATTTATTGTATATTTTCTTTTGAAGAAAATATTCTAGCACAGTCCTATAGGCACTATGGAGCAGGCAATGGCACCCCACTCCGGTACTCTTGCCTGGGAAATCCCATGGATGGAGGGGCCTGGTAGGCTACAGTCCATGGGGTCGTGAAGAGTCGGACACGACTGATGTGACTTAGCAGCAGCAGCATAGACGATATAGTTTCAGCCTTCTGGCCTCCAGAATTGTGAGAGAATAAATTTCTATTAAGCCACCAGATTTGTGGTAATTTATTACAGCAGCCATAGGAAAACTAATACAGATGCCAAGATAATTCAGTGGAGGAAAAACTGTTTTGCAACAATTCATGTTTTAAAAAATGAACTTTGACCCTTTCCTCACATAGGCACAAAAATTAACTTGAAATATACTGTAGACCTAATGTAGAAAGTAAAACTATAGAATTCTGAAACAAAAAATTGGAGAAAATCTTCATGACCTTGAGTTAAATATTTCTTAGGTATAACAAAAAGCAAGAAGCATCCAAGAAAGATTGATAAAGTGGATTTCAATCAAATTTAAAAGTCTCTTCAATTCTCTTCAAAGGATTATAAGAAAGTAAAAATGCAAGCAATACTACAGGTGGAAATATATGAAAACAGAGAACTTGTATCTAGAAGATTTAAAGAACCCTTACAGCTCAGTAAAAACGCAAACAACACAACAAAAATGGACAAAAAATTTGAAGACACTTAAAACAATGATGTAGGAGCAGCCTGTACATGATGCAGCTTTACTGTGATAGTTTCTTAAAGCTGGTTGAAACTTATAGATTCTTACCAGTGAATTTTTATTACTCTTGTTTTTGTTGTTTAGTCACTCAGTTGTGTCTGACTCTTAGTGACCTCATAGACTGCAGCACACCAGGCTTCCCTGTCTTTCACCTTCTCCCAGAGCTTGCTCAGACTTAAGTGCATTGAGTCAGTGATGCTCTCCATCCAACCATCTCATCCTCTGTCGTCCCCTTCTCCTGCCTTCAATCTTTCTCAGCATCAGGGTCTTTTCCAATGAGTCAGCTCTTTGCATCAGGTGGCCAAAGTATTGGAGCTTCAGCATCAGTCCCTCCAATGAATATTCAGGGTTGATTTCCTTTAGGATTGACTGGTGTGATCTCCTTGCAGTCCAAGGGACTCTCTAGAGTTCTCCAGCACCACCATTCGAAAGCATCAGTTCTTCTGCACTCAGCCTTCTTTATGGTCCAAATCTCACATCCATACATGACTACTGGAAAAACCGTAGCTTTGACTGTACAGACCTTTGTTGGCAAAGTAATGTCTCTGCTTTTTAATACACTAAGTTGGTCATAGCATTTCTTCCAAGCAAGCATTTTTTATTTCATGGCTGCAGTCACCATCTGCAGTGATTTTGAAGGCAAGTTTGTTATTACTCCAACTCTATTACATTAAAATCCATTGGTCTATGTAGTCTTTTATTTATGCATAACTGTGTATCTTGCTTTGGTCACTGGTTCACTGAATTATGTATAAATTCCAAATGCAGTACTACATAAAAAATTAGACTTTTTCATTGCCAATAGTCTCATCAGTAAAAGTTTAATTTTTTTGCCATTTAAGATTTTAATTTAAAAATAATTTTACATATACATTTTTCTATTCTTCAATTTTTTTCCTAAATGGGTTATTGTAGAATACAGAGCAAAGTTTTAATTTATGGGGAAGTTGTCCAGTTCATGGTGACGTATGCAAGTCTTCCAAAAATTCTAATTTTTGCTTAAATGCTTGAATTTTATCTTTTGAAACACACATTATCTGGTTTTGGGGGGGGGGGTTGTTTTGGACTTGCACTGGGAGGTGAAGGATCTTAGTTCCCCAACCAGGGACTGAACCTGCCCTACGCAGGGAAAGCACAGAATCCTAAACACTGGCATGCGTACCTGCTCAGTTGATCAGCTGTGTCTGATTCTTTGCTACCCCGTGGACTGTAGCCCACCAGGCTCCACTGTCCATGGGATTTTCCAAGCAAGAATACTGGAGCGGGTTGCCATTTCCTTCCCGACCCAGGGACGAACCTGAGTCTCCTGCATCCCCTGCACTGGCAGGTAGATTCTTTATCACTGAGCCACCTGGGAAGCCCTCTAACCACAGGACCACCAGGTAATTCCCTGTATGCTGTTCTTTTGAAATGACAGGTTAATGTCACTCAAGAAATGTTTGCCCAAATATCTAACTCTGAAAAACCACAGTATGTCAATCATTCTTTCAAGAATAAATGATGTCCCATAAGAAAGGGGGTGGTTCAGCAAGCAACTCAAATATTTAAAAAATGCTTTTTCTCAAGCTAACATCTTAATTTGAAGGCAGGAGAGGTGTTTTATGTTTACTGCCCCTTACGTCATTCTGAATATTAAAACAACAGGTACTCAAGAGAGAAGATCTAATAAAATTCATAATTAAGTGCTTATTTAATAACATTCTAAAATGAATTTGGCATTTCTTCCCACAGGTGCCTACTGGTAAAGAATATAATATTTACTAGTACAACTTTGTACTACTGCCTTGATTTATTCTAAAACTCTAGCAGTTTTACCCATTTCTTTACACTGTCAATGTAAATATCCATACAGTGAAAGGGCAAATACAGTTTTTAAAAATTTTTTTATTGGAGTATAATTGATTTACAATGTTGTGGGACAAATACTGTTTCAGTGTTATCACTATAGGCTTGACATTGTGAATCCCTTGAAAGTTTTTGGGGTACCTCCAAGATCTCTAAACCACAGTTTGAGAAACATTGCTTTATTACAATAGGACTGAGATGATTCAAAGCTTGGTATTAGTCCCTATGAGAACAGGTCTATTTTTGTTTCACTCTTACTTCGGGTTGTGGCTCTCTGAATCCTAACAAAAGCCTAGGTGTTTTTCGTGACCTCTGTACTCTGACAGACTTTGAAATCCAATTTTTGTTTATCAAAGGTATCCTTTGCTTCTCATCTAGGAATAGGCAGATACCTTAAGAGGAAGATGCTAGACTTACTCTCTATGAGTTTTCCTTCTCTTCTGATCCTGGCACCACAAACCCTAGGTGGAGTTAGCAAGCATGCATATATTTTTTAAATATTTTGTCCAATATTTCTGATTGTTCAATAAGATATTTGGCTCAGACCATCAAGATGTCATTGTTGGAAGTCTCTAGGCATTAAACTAGAAAGTTTAATGTTGCTTTTATTATTTAAGTATAAATTATGTTTGCTGTAAAAAATTTAAAATAATACATATAAAGTTTGGAACAGTATCTTCTCTTTTCTTACCATGTCTCCCCAGTCTCCTTCCAATCCTTGGCCTTTTGCAAAGAAAACCATTTAGTTGACTTGGTGTATGTTCTTTCACTCTTTCTTCTGTAGATTTAGAAATACATATATACATATGTATTTACATGTGTACATTTAAATATGTACATATTTAAATACATACATTTAATATGTATATTTACATACATATTAATAAATATATTTAATATGTATATACACATGTACATTTAAAAAATATATAAATGGGTTCATGCTACATTTTACACTTCCTAATTTTCTCTTACAGAATAACTTTAACTTTTTACTTAACTCAATGATTAATAACAATGGTTATCATTTTTCAAGTGCTTGTATGTGTTAGGTAAGGTAGTCTGGTATTCCCATCTCTAAGAATTTTCCACACTTTGTTGTGATTCACACAGACAGAGGCTTTGGTGTAGTCAATAAAGCAGAAGTAGATGTTTTTCTGGAACTCTCTTGCTTTTTTGATGATTTAACAGATGTTGGCAATTTGATCTCTGGTTCCTCTGCCTTTTCTAAATCCAGCTTGATCATCTGGAAGTTCATGGTTCACATACTGTTGAAGCCTAGCTTGGAGGATGTTAAGCATTACTTTGCTAGCATGAGATGAGTGCAATTGTGTGGCAGTTTGAACATTCTGTGCATTACCATTCTTTGGGACTGGAATGAAAACTGGCATTTTCCAGTCCTGTGACCATGGCTGAGTTTTCCAAATTTGTTGGCATATTGAGGGCAGCACTTTCACAGCATCATCTTTTAGGATTTGAAATAGCTCAACTAGAATTCCATCACCTCCACTAGCTTTGTTCATAGTGATGCTTCCTAAGGCCCACTTGACTTCACATTCCAGGATGTCTGGTTCTAGGTGAGTGATCACACCATAATGGTTATCTAGGTCATGAAGATCTTTTTTTGTATAGTTATTCTGTGTATTCTTGCCACCTCTTGTTAATATCTTCTGCTTCTGTTAGGTCCATACCATTTCTGTCGTTTATTGAGCCCATCTTTGCATGAAATGTTTCCTTGGTATCTCTAATTCTCTTGAAGAGATCTCTAGTCTTTCCCATTCTATTGTTCTCCTCTATTTCTTTGCATTGATCACTGAGGAAGGCTTTCTTATCTCTCCTTGCTATTCTTTGGAACTCTGCATTCAAATGGGTATATCTTTCCTTTTCTCCTTTGCCTTCAGCTTCTCTTCTTTTCTCAGCTATTTTTAAGGCCTCGTCAGACAACCATTTTGCCTTTTTGCATTTCTTTTTCCTGGGGATGGTCTTCATCACTGCCTCCTGTAAAATGTCACAAACCTCCATCCATAGTTCTTCAGTCATTCTATCAGATCTAAACCCTTGAGTCTATTTGTTACTTCTACTGTATCATTGTAAGGGATTTGATTTAGGTCATACCTGAATGGTCTAGTGGTTTCTCCCTACTTTCTTCAATTTAAGTCTGAATTTGGCAATAAGGAGTTCATGATCTGAGCCACAGTCAGCTCCTGGTTTTGTTTTTGCTAACTGTGAAAAATTCTGAAAGAGATGGGAATACCAGACCACCTTACCTGCATCCTGAAAAATCTGTATGCAGGTCAAGAAGCAACAGTTAGAACTGGACATGAAATGACAGACTGGTTCCAAATAGGAAAAGGAGTACATCAAGGTTGTCACCCTGCTTATATAACTTATATGCAGAGTACATCATGAGAAATGCCAGGTTGGATGAAGCACAAGCTGGAATTAAGATTGCCAGGAGAAATATCAATAACCACAGATATGCAGATGACACCACCCTTAAGGCACAAAGTGAAGAAGAACTAAAGAGCCTCTTGATGAAAGTGAAACAGGAGAGTGAAAAAGTTGACTCAAAACTCAACATTCAGAAAACTAAGATCATGGCATCTGGTCCCATCACTTAATGGCAAATAGATGGGGAATAAATGGAAACAGTGACAGACTTTATTTTCTTGGGCTCCAAAATCACTGCAGATGGTGATTGCGGCCATGAAATTAAAAGACGCTTACTCCTTGGAAGAAAAGCTATGACCATCCTAGACAGCATATTAAAAAGCAGAGACATTACTTTGCCAACAAATTCTATTTAGTCAAAGCTATGGTTTTTCCAGTAGTCATGTATGGATATGAGAGTTGGACTATAAAAAAAGACTATAAAGAACTGATGCTTTTGAACTGTTGTGTTGGAGAAGACTCTTGAAAGTTCTTTGGACTACAGTCCTTACAAGGAGATCAAACCAGTCAATCCTAAAGGAAATCAGTCCTCAATATGCATTGGAAGGACTGATGCTGAAGCTGAAGCTCCAGTACTTTGGCCACCTGAGTAAAAGAACTGACTCATTGGAAAAGACCCTGATGCTGGGAAAGATTGAAGGTAGGAGGAGAAGGGGGGCACAGAGGATAAGATGGTTGGATGGCATCACTGACTTGATGGATGTGAGTTTGAGGAAGCTCCAGGAGTTGGTGATGGACAGGGAAGCCCAGCATGTTGCATTCCATAGGGTCACAAAGAACTATCTGAACTATCTGTGTTAGGCACTGCCTACAGGCAGTAACACATTATTTCATTTTCTCTTCATAACAACCTTATGAAGTAAGTATTGTTATCCTTGTTTTACACATCAGAAAACTATTTTCATCATCACTAAAAAACTATTTTAATGACCTGAAATATACTTGCCCAAAGTCACCCTGTTAGTTTCAGTGTCATTGTGAATCTGTGAATGTGTCAATTAATCCTTGTCAACATTTTAATGCTATATTTATGAAATATGTGCTATAACACACTGTAACACTTTCAAAATGTCTCTCAGTCAGAGCTATGTAACTATTTTATACCAGTGTCAATTTCCTGGTTCTGATATTGTGCTATCATTAATATGATGTAACATATTCGGTAGAGTAGATGAAGGGTACAAGAGCCCACTCTGTTTTATCATTGAAACTTCCTGTGAATCTATAATTATCTTTTTTAAAAGTTACATCTGTAAAATATAACGAGGGAGGAAGGGGAAGCGAGGGAAGGAAATTTTAGAATATGAAACCAAACATAAGAGATTGAAAATTAACTTACCACTGGTTCTCTAACAGGTTTGTGAAAAATAAAAATACCCAAACTTCTAAATTCTGTGTGTGTGTGTGTGTGTGTGTGTGTGTGTGTGTGTACATGTGTGCACACGCCTTAGCGTGCTCAGTCATGGCTGACTCTTTGCAACCCCATGGACTGTAGCCCACCATGCCCCTCTGTCCATGGGATTCCCCACGCAAGAACACTGGAGTGGGTTGCCATTTCCTTCTCCAGGGAAATCTTCCCGACCCAGAATCGAACCCGCGTCTTCTGCATTGGCAGGAGGATTCTTTACCAACGCACCACTTGAGAAAGCCCTATTCTCACTATTAAGTCCTAATCTTTGAGATCGTTTTCACAACCCCATCCTGCAGCAATACCAGGGTGGGAAAACCAGGACACAGGAACTAAGGTGAGCCCTGGAACAGGATCACAGTGGACTCGCACATACCACCTCTCACCCGCGGAAGGACTCGAGGACGCCAGGGCGGCTCGTCGACACTTCCGGCGGCGTCTTGGGGAGCACGCGCAAGCCCTTCCGGATAGCACGTGGCCGCCGGCCCCGCCTCTCCTCGCTCCTCGGCTGCCATACCGTGGGACGCTCAGCTGGGCCAGGGGTAGTGGTGTGCGATGGCGTCGCGGTATGACCGGGCGATCACTGTCTTCTCTCCAGACGGACACCTATTTCAAGTGGAATATGCCCAGGAAGCAGTAAAGAAAGGCTCCACCGCGGTGAGCAAGCAGCTTTTCTTGGCCATCGACCCCTGCCTAGTGTCAGGCCTTTATTATTCCACCGTCCCAGCCCATCGCTGGATGTGGAGGGACGGGAAGTGTCCCCTACGTGTGAAAATTGCTTCCTTTTTCTATCAACGGAGGTGGTGTTTCTGAAATTCGGGTTGGAAACGGCGGAGTTAAAAGGTGGTAGATTTCTTAGGTTTCCGTTGTTGCAACTGCCATTAACAGTCGCCGTAGATACGTACCTGGGGCAAGGGGGCTGGGGCGGTGTGGAGGTGTGTGTTTTGTAGCCTTGACTGTAGAAGAGACTTTTTTTTTTTTCAAACTTCAAACTTTTTATTTTGTATTGAGGTATAGCGGATTAACAATGTTGTGGTATTTTCAGGTGGACAGCAAAGGGACTCAGCCATGCATGTACATGTATCGGTTCTCGCCTAAACCTCTCCCCGCCCCGCCACCTCCCATAGAGGCTGGCACATAACATTGAGTAGAGTTGCATGTGTTGTATAATAGGTCCTTATTGGATATCCATTTTGCAAATAGCAGTGTGTACAGTGACCTTCCCAAACTCCCTAACTATCCCTTCCCTCCCCCACGGAACATAAATTCGTTCTCTAAGTCTGTATCTTTCTGTTCTGTAAGTTCATTTGTATCATTTCTTTTTAGATTCCACATATAAGGGATGTCATACCATATTTCTCCTCTGCCTGTCTGTCTTGTGGAAGAGAGACCTGTTAAAAATGTTTGCCCCCAAATTTACTCCTGATTATTTAGCGGCCTTCTAGAGATTTTTAAGCCCCCAAGAATCTCCACTCTTTTGCCATTTCCCACTTTTGGTTTGATTGTTATAAAGGAGAGTATACCCTCCTTTAAATTGATACATCCACGGTTCTGAAAAACTTTCAAATACTCAGGGTAGCAGTAGTACTCCTGCCAAGGTTTAATTACATTTAATAATCTTAGTGATTTATAAAAATTTATAAGGACAAAAATGGCCTGGTGACCCAAAAATCTGTTACCCCAAATCTTCCAAATCCTAGCCATTGGGTTTAGGAGGATTTGATGTTTTAAAATCTTTCCAATTTCATGAGCATGTTTGTTGTGTATCTTGGAAAAGGAGACACCAGCTATGAGAATACACAGTGCATTTCTAAGTCTAGCAATGTCTATATTTTCTCTCGCTTTCCATACCAACTTACTTATGGAAGGAAATAATTCACTTTTATTATAAATCTGTCAAATGTGAATTGGTAAAAAAAAAAATAACACTAGAAGGAATCTTATCATCATTTTTAAAGTATTTTTCTATTTAATTGGGCCCTCTAGTTTTACTTCTGTTTTGTAAGTAATTCTTTTAGAATTGTAAATTTAAGAAAAGCCTGATGTAGCTTAAACCAGAGGGGTACCATTTTGATAAAAACAAGAAGTTATATAATCCCCAGCATGGCGTGAAGCATATGGTTAGAAAATAATGCCCAGTTTTAGAGCCTAAAATAAAGAGAGTAATGGGAGAAGACTGAGGTGTAATAAGAAGCCGCATTGGCTATTTAAAATGTTTTAAGAATGCTATAGAACTGATTGATAGTTCCTTTGTAATGAGTTGTAAAAGGGTAAGGATATAAAAATACCTATAGTGGGCATTTTTAAAGATACATTGCAAGGAGGAGACAGTTTTGTCTCGGGATTCTGAATTATAATTTGCATCTTTGTATGGAGTTACTCATTGTGTTTCCTTTAGGGTGCTATGACCTGTCACGTGGGGTAAAGTTTATAATGGCACTTGTTATTAAGATATGTCACAGAAGATTCTGTCTGCAAATGACAGTTGATATGATGAGTTTTAAATAAGCCAAGGTTGGCCAGTTTTGACCAATATGAAGATGTGATATTATTTAGTAATAAAAAAAAAAGTTATATGGGCTGCAACTAGAGACCCTGGGTTCTGCTTTCTTCTTGATGATCATCTTACAGAATTAAGTGAGGCAAGAGGCCTGTTTTCTTTTTCCTTAGTTCCCTTTTTATATAAATGAAAAATATGTTTGAATAACATTTTAGAGAGGTAATACCTTTCTTTTTAGGAAAGAAAAAAAATGAACCCCTCAGAGTATTCCTGTGGAAATGATAAGATTTATTATTGTTCTTCATTCTGTCCTTTCCCTGACCCCAAACTGTTATTAGCTCCATATTTCCTACTTTATCAAACCCCAGATTCACAGTCTGGCCATCAAAGTCTTCCATGATCCACTTTAATTAAGGGTAGAGCTTTGTGGTTTTACCAATATATGTTTCTGCCCTTGTAGGTAGGGAGAGCAGAAAACACCTCTGTCACTCTCCGTCTTAAGAATCTCTGCACATTTCTCTCCTTTGCGGAGTCATCTCTGATCCGCTCCAGTCATGGATCTCTTGGTTCTCTGAATTTATCATCTGTACCATTGTATCATCTGTGTATAGTATTTACTCTTTGGCCTCAT
The DNA here is from genome assembly GCF_963930625.1 of Muntiacus reevesi. Classification (NCBI taxonomy): domain Eukaryota; kingdom Metazoa; phylum Chordata; class Mammalia; order Artiodactyla; family Cervidae; genus Muntiacus; species Muntiacus reevesi. The sequence goes on along the minus strand of NC_089252.1, from coordinate 29,225,975 downwards.
GGGCTTCCCCGTGGCTCAACTGGTGAAGATTTTTCCTGCAGTGCGGGAGACCTGGTTTCAATCCCTGAGATGGGAAGATTCCCTGGAGGAGGGCATGGCAACCCACTCCAGTTTTCTTGCCTGGAGAATCCCCATGAACAGATGAGCCTAGTGGGCTCCAGTCCATGGGGTCGTAAAGAGTACATTTGGCCTCATATTCTCTTTAATGTCAGACATTCTAATAGTCTTCTCACTTTAACTGGATAGTAAGACCTTGGTAAAAAATCCACCTATAATGCAGGAGACCCCGGTTTGATTTCTGGGTCGGGAAGATCCGCTGGAGAAGGGATAGGCTACCCACTCCAGTATGCTTGGGCTTCCCTTGTGGCTCAGCTGGTAAAGAATGCAATGAGGGAGACCTGGATTCGATCCCTGGGTTGGGAAGACACCCTGGAGAAAAGAAAGGCTACCCACTACAGTATTCTGGCCTGGAGAATTCCATGGATTGTATAGTCCATGGGGTCGCAAATAGTCGAACACAACTGAGCAACTTTCACTTTGGAGAATCTAAATGGTGTAATGCCTTTTGTACTTTTACTGCAGGATATACAGTGGAGGAGCTGAGAAAGAAGGAAACTACCATTTTAAGTAATACTCATTTCCGCCACATGTTTCATGTACATTGTCTTACATTGCATGCTCAGTTACTCAGTCATGTCCAGCTCTTTGCTACTCCATGGACTGTAGCCCTCCAGGCTCCTCTGTCCATGGAATTTTTCAAGCAAGAATACTGGAATGGGTTGCCAATTCCTACTCTAGGGGGTCTTCTTCTTAACCCAAGGATGGAACCTGTGTCTCCCACATCTTCTGTGTTGACAGGTGGATTCTTTACCACTGAGCCACCATTAAGAACAGTGTTTAATCCCCTTTTTAATGTATGTCGAAGCTATGATTCAGAAGCTTTCATAACTTGGTAAGGGTACCCAGCCAGAAAATCATAGAGTCCGTGTTCTCACTTCAGTTTTCCTGGTTCCAAAGCCTTTGCACTTTGTGTTGCACCACGTGATTTATTCCATAAATGTTTGTATATTAATTATCTGTCAACATCTCAAATGTGGAAGCTAGATATGTATCATGTAAAGCAATTAACTTCTCTAAGCTTCAGTTTTTTAAATAGATAGGCATCAAAATAGTGCCTGCTTCATAAAGCTGATGTGAGAATTGAATTTGAGGCAATCATATGTGTTCACCATTTTGCAGTGTCTGGTTCACAGAAAGTACTTAGTAAGTGGTAGCTATTATTCTTTACTATCCCTTTGTTTCCTCTTTTTCCTTCAATTTTGTCTGTAGTTCTTCCAGCACTTCCATTTACTATTTAAAGACATTTTTGTCTGACACTTACACCTGCCAAATGTGGTGCAAGGTCCTCTGGTTTCACAGTGGACAAAAGAGTCTCCGTCTTTGGCCTCAGAGAGCTTGTTAGCAGGGATGTTGGATGACTGTGAGTATGTAGTCCTAACAAGGCCTGTCTAAGTATTATAGTGGGAGATTATGAGACTTTGTGGGAACTCTAGGTATTGGGTCCTAGGTCCATGGTCCCCATGAGGAAGTATGTGATATTTATGTAGACACCTGAAAGATGAAGTTAGCCAGATGAAAAAGTGGAAGGGGAAAGAGAGGAGTATAATAGACAAAAAGAACTAACATATGAGAAGACCAGGTAGGAAAATACAACTATGGTTCACCAACTGAAAGGCATTCAGGATTGCTGAAGCAATGGAAAAATGGAAAGAGGTGAAGCCAGAAACAGGAGCCAGACTGTGGAATGCTTTTAAGGGAATAAGAAGTTGAAGGGTTTTGATGTGGTTATTATTGTTTTGCCTTTCTAATAACAGGCTCCATTTGTCCCACCAAAGAGGTACTCACATGACCCGAGAAATGTCATTCATAGCTTCTGTCCTCCTGCAACAAGCAAGGGACAGAAATCTAGCCAGTATAAGTCCATAGAGCAGGACTTTTCTAGCTAGAGATACTGGTAGCTTTTTTCCTCTGGGAGAACTATTGGGATATGAATCCAGGGTTCCCATTTTTCTTCTTGTACAGACAAAGCATGTCTGCATTAAGAGCACAGAAAGCTGATAATACAGAAATAAATATTACAGTCCCTAGATCCTTTTGTCCCAAGTCTACTTCTGTGTTATCTTGGTTTGCCTAGTGAGAAATGTTCCCCACTAATACAGGTTTTAAGTGGGGGAGTGCAGCATTCCGATTTTCTTTTCTTTTTTCTTCATATTTTTATTTTTCAAAGATTTCTCAGACTGCACCGTGGTCAGTAGATTAGATGAAATCAAGGAATCAGGGAAACCGCATAGGAGTCTCTGGAAGTAACCCATATGAAAGATGATAGGAGTTGTTACTAGGGTTGGGGCCAAAATGGACATACGGCAGCTTCTGGAGAAAATTCCGTGGTATTGTTGATACGTTGGATGATTATTTGGATGAGTTTGGGGATTGGGGAAAGAGAAAAGGTATTGAAGAGGGAGGAGTCAGAGAAGGTGCCTCTGTTTCTGGATTTAATCTCTTGGTATATGGCACTGCCGTTGTGTTTTTTTTAAGGTAATCAGAAGCACTAATTGACACGCTTATAGGATCTGTAGTCAGCGGCCTCCAAAATGGCCTTTAATGGTCCGCATCTTCTGGTGTTCGTTGCCTCAAGTAACTCTCTCCCTGTGTGTGAGCTGAACCTGGTGAGTGGCTTCTGAGGAATGGAACGGGAAGGTGATGGAACGTCCCTTCTCGTGCTGGGTTTCAGATGGTGACTGGCTTCGTCCTCCTGCGTGCTCACCCTGGTGGAGCCCAGTCGGCATGCTGTGATTTGTCGTGTGGAAGTTTCTGTGTAGAAGGAACTGAGGGAAGCGTTTCTGTTAAAAACCTGGTATGAACAAAGCCCAGTGTGGAGCTGAGGTCCTTAGGCTGGCAGTCCACAAGGAGCTGAATCTTGTTAACAGCCCTGTGAGTGAGCTTGTAAAGGTTCTCCCCCGGAGCCAGGAGATGGGTGCAGCCCTGGGTGGCAGCTTGGTTGCAGCCTTGTGAGAGACCGAACTTAGCTCAACTGTCCAGATTTCTTACCTAGAGCTGAATATACATGTCTGGAAATCAAGAGACTGATCTAGGCTGGAGATAGTAATTTTAAAGTGCATCCTTTCTCTCCCCAGCTTAAAACCTATGTTAAAGGTCAAGTAAATGAGCATTCTTGAGTACCCTTCTTCACTCAAGAAAATAATATATAGACTACAGACCATGTAGAGGGTAGACAAAAGCCATAAGGGACCTCAATGACCTATGTGTAGTGCACTTTGGCTAAACATTGGGAGGAGTGGGGTAGAAAGCAGGTTGCTGTAAACTGAGTTGATGACCGTATTTGGCCTTGAAAGGGTTAAGAGAGAGAGGCAAAATTGAAATAAAGTTGTCTTTAGTATTCTGTTTAAACTAAGAGAGGCTTAGCCATGTGTTCAAATGTTGGTGAAAGTTGCTCAGTCATGTCTGACTCTTTGCAACCCCATGGACTATACAGTCCATGGAATTCTCCAGGCCAGAATACCGGAGTGGGTAGCCTTTCCCTTCTCCAGGGGCTCTTCCCAAACCAGGGGTGGAACCCAGGTCTCCCTCATTGCAGGCGGATTCTTTACCATCTAAGCCACAAGGGAAGCCACAAGGGACTTCCCTGGTGGTTGAGCCGGTAAAGTGTCTGCCTACAATGCGGGAGACCTGGGTTCAGTCCCTGGGTTGGGAATAGCTTCTGGGGAAGGAAATAGCAACCCACTCCAGTATTCTTACCTGGAAAATCCCATGGACGGAGGAGCCTAGTAGGCTACAGTCCATGGGATTGCAAAGAGTCAGACACGACTGAGTGACTTCACTCACTTCAAATGTTGGTGAGAAAAACTCTGGAGAGAAAGCTGAGGTTTATTTGTTTTTAGGTTTGTTTGATTTATTTTAAACTTTTATTTTATTTTAAACTTTTACATTTACAAAGATATAGAGGGAATAGTATAATGAACTTCTGTATACCCATTATGCAGCACCAGTAATTATCAACATTTTACCAATCTGTTTAATCTTTCTGACTTTTTCCTGTCTCCAGTGGAGTAATTTTAAATGAAATTTCTATTGAGATCATTGTAGATTCACATGCAGTTGGAATAAATAAAACATAGGGGTCCCTAGTATACTTTCTGCATTTTCTGCCAATAATAACATTTTGTAAAATGGTACAGTGTCACAACCATGATATCGATGTTGATATTTTATTCAGAATCCTCCAATTTGACTTGGACTCATTTACCTGTGTACTTTCCTGCATCCACAGTCAAGATACTAAGCAGTTCCAGCGCCACAATTCCATATGTTGCTCTTATTTAACTCTTTATTTACCTTCCCTTCCAAACTGACCTATCCATAGCTCCAATCCCTGGCAGCATTCATCTATCCTTCATGTGTAAAATTTTGTAACTTCAAATTGTTCTTTAAATGACATCATACAGTATGAAACTTTTTGGGATTTGCTTTCTTCCCTTGAGTTTCATCCAAGTTGTTGCATGTATCAGTGTTTTATTGCAAGTAGTGTTCCATGATATGGATGTACCATAGTGTTTAATTAACTATTCATGTATTGGAGAACATTTGAGTTGTTTCCAGTTTGGAGTTTTTATGAATAAAGGTACATTTATAGCACACTTTTGTGTGAATATGCTTTTATTTCTCTGATAAAATCTCCCAAGTGCACAATTACTAGATTGCATGTTAATTGCCTGTTTTATAAAAAGCTGCCAAATTGTCTGCATATGATCTCTAATCCTTATCCCTCCTAACTGTGAGATATATGGAAGAGCTTTCAGGATTTTATCTACGTAACATTCTATACTGCTTCTACTACCACCAGTACTGGTACTGCCCATTCTATAAGAAATGCATACGTATTCCCAGCATCTTGTTTCATTTGGGTAAATGTTGTTCTGTAAGGAGCCTGGTGGGTTACAGTCCATGGGGTCGCAAAGAGTCAGACATGACTGAGCGATTTTTCGCTTTCACTCACCCTTAGGTGTATAAGATTAGGATAGTCGTGTAGTTTCAGCACTGGTGGTGTATTCTAGTTTATACCTATTTGTCTTTGCTTTGAGTTTGGGAAATGGACTTCCTGTAAGCCTATACTTGTGTGTCTTTAGTTTTCTTAGAAGTCTGTTTTTCTCTTTTATATTGAAGGTTTAAGGAAAACCCCTTTCCTGTAAGTCATTTGTTAGAATAATTTAATTTTAGGTGTAAAAATGGCCAGCTCATTCTTTCTTATAATGGCTCAACAGGTTGGAATTCGAGGTACTAATATAGTTGTGCTCGGGGTCGAAAAAAAATCCGTTGCCAAGCTTCAAGATGAAAGAACTGTGAGGAAGATTTGTGCCCTTGATGACCACGTCTGCATGGCTTTTGCAGGTACTTGTGAGCCTACAGTAATGATGCAGAGTGTGTGTGTTGGTATTTTAGGTAACACAGCTGGCCTGACTGTAGCTGTTACATAGTATTCATCTTAAATATACTATATGCCATTTCTCATTAAACATAAATAGTATGTCTTATATTTTTTGGGGAAATCACAACTCTATAAATGAAGATTTCTGATAATGAGTTTTCTACATATGATACTTTTATTTTTCTATAGTTTTGGATCATATCAGTATTTACAATGTAAAGAAATACTGTACTTCAATATCTCCTTTCTTATCATATTTTTAAATGGAGTAAAGCTTTTAGCCTATAGGGTAGGCTAAGTCAATCTATCACCATTTCTTTCTCTCAGATAACCTTTGCAAAAAGAAAAGAATCAATTTCTTCTCTTTAACTGAGTGTCTGATTGTAATTCATACCCTACTCCTGAGTGTTAGAATGGTTCTCAGCAGTGGCATATTCTAACAGCTTCTTCTTTGTTGGTTACTGTTAACTATCTTCAGGAACTAACCATTCTTTCAGGTTTGTAGAAACACATTTTGAAATGGCATGGAAAGAAACAAGAGTTTGTGACTGCAGAAGACTGTTTGGTTATGTGAGAAACGGCTGTTTCAGAGATTTTGTGAATGCGTTTTTTGAGCAATATGATATTAAGAGAGTGAAGAAAGAAAGTAAATGGTGATGAAAAGGTCAAATGCCAAAAAGTCTTCAATAGAAATGTTTGTAATCATTTGAATCCATTTAAGTTTTTGGTCATTTTGATAGAAACATCTTCTGTCTCCTCTTAGAAGTGTTAAGAATTCATCACATGATGTTTTGGTATGATAAAAGTAAGATGAAGTTTTTTCTTTCCTTCTTTCTTGTTTTTTGGCTGCACACCTTTTGGCATCCTAGTTTCCTGAAAGGAAACGAATCCAGGCCCTCAGCAATGGACATGCCAGAGTCCTCACCATTCGACTGCCAGCAAATGCCCTTCTTTTTCTGTTTTAATGTTCTTAATTTTCAAACCCCTAATCTTAGACAAAAAGCTGACAAGTGGCATGTCACAGTTATGTTGAATGCAGATTGAGTTCGTGTTTGATAATGAAGTTTCATCATCTTCATAAGAAGAATTCCAGTTTACTTTATGGTTTAGGTAAAAAGCAGCTTGGTTCTGGAATCAGAATAGACGGTCAGCTTTTGAACAAATCTGCCACTGATACTGTCTCAAAAAAGCATTTAAAATTTGACTACAGAGTTGTTGTTTTTCTTTAATTTAATAAAAGCTAATAATCAAACCAGCTACTATAAATCAAACCATTTTGATCTTTGGGAAATAGGTTACTTAACATTCATGTTTAAATATTAATTAAAACAAATTTTCTTTAAAAAGTAAATAAGAATGGATCAAATGAAGGAAACAAAGCAATTTAGGATGAGTGATACTCTATTTCACAAATTCTTTATTATGGACATATATTGGAAAAACCAAAGAATGTTATAGGAAAAATATAATGGTAGCCAAAGCACTTTTCTTCTTTGATTGTTTTTATAGGGCTGACTGCTGATGCGAGAGTCGTCATAAACAGAGCGCGTGTGGAGTGCCAGAGTCATAAGCTTACAGTTGAGGACCCAGTCACTGTCGAATATATAACTCGCTTCATAGCAACCTTAAAGCAGGTAAGCCAGTATGCCAACAGATTTGTTCACGTGTTCTTTTTTCCACCATGATGGGTCCTATCATGGGAACACTAGTCACTCCAACCAACCATTCAGTCTGTTAAAATGTACTGAATTCCTTATTATTTCTCACTTCACACTCAGATTCTTATACCAGTGGAGTGGATTGATTTGATCACTAGAAATCTCAATCAGTATCAATTCTGAGAATTAAATCTTAAAAAAAAAAGAGTGACCTTTTAAGGAGATTTCTGTAGTTCAGAGATGTAGCAGTAAGACACCACTTTTAAAGTTTTCCATAGAAATACCTGATTCTTTCATCTACAAAACTAAACACAACTGATCAGGTTTAGATATTATGTCTTCTGAATCCATATGTAGATACATGATTTGACCTTTAGTATAATCATGATGCATACAAATTTTGCTTCATTTATTATCATTTTCTTTGTTATTTATCCACAGCAACATAGTTCTTACACTCACCACCCTAACTATGTAGTACTGTTTCTAATTGCTATCTCCTAATGATTTAGGTCGCTCCAGGTTTTTTCCTTTTCTCCTTCCCTCCCCTACCCCTCTTTCTGCCTCTCTCTTTCAATCTGCTACTTTAATAACATTATTCTATCTTGGTCACAGTTTTTTCTTTTTTGAATTATATTGTTAAATTAACTTTCAGTCTGGGATTCCTAGATTAAAGGTTGTAATTAGTTTTAAGACTCTTGTTATATGTAGCTAAATTGCTTTCTAAAAAGATTGAACAAATTTTTATCGTACAACTAGCAGTACATAAATATATCCCTAAAGAATCATCAGCATTGGGTTTTTCATTTTTCTTTTATTTTGGAAATAAGTATAGCATAGTATTGTAATAGTTGTTTTAATTTGTATTTTATAATTAGTAGTGAGGTCAATTTTTCCCCCACATGTTTGTTTGCTATTTTCATTTCTCCTAGTGTAAACTATCTTTTCTTTTGACAGGCACTCTAGCAGTTAAGAATTTGCTCCCAGGAGCCAGAAATTTGGGGTTTAAGTCCTGGCTTTGCCACTTCTAGTTAATGCCCTGGACAAACGATTTAGCCTGTTTAGCCTCAATTTTCTTATTTATAAAATTAACATTACAATAATGTTTGTTGAGTTGCAATATATAGTACACTTAAAGAATTTAGAATACTTCCTGGGATGAATTTAGTATTTGTTTTTACATAGAGATTTTTTATAGGTTCTATATATTCTAGATGTTAAATTTTTAAATTTCATACTTATAAGAAATGGCCCTATTTTGTTTTTTTAGAATTTAATTCATTTCAGCAAATTTCAGCATTTTTATATTTTATTTATTTATTTATATTTTTCTTTCTTCATTGCTTTGATTTTCCCAAGTTAAAAGGTACTCACCAAAAGCCAAGAAGATTGTGTACAGAAGGTACAGAAGATTGTGTACACAAGGTTCCCAGTTAAGGTTTTTAGGTTTTATTTTGGAAATATAAAAACTATTATCCATGGAACATTTTTAGAAACATGCATTGTGAATCTGTAACAGTGGCGTTGCTACCGAGGAGAAGCCTGAGGCTCTGGAACAAAAGTTGTCCTCATGTACACCTTTTGTTCTTTTAGATGATTTTTTTTTTTTAATGATTTTAACCTTGTGCATGTATTTCTTCTTCATGCTGCTTCGATCCCTGGTGGAGGAACTAAGATCTCACATGCCTCTCGGCATGGCCAAAACAAAACAAAAAAGTGGTTGCTTAAGCAAGCAAAGTAAAAGTTTCTTTCCTTTAAGGTGTATTTACAAAACATCTACATTTACAAAACATCTACTTCATACCTACGTGTGAACTAGGAACATTAGGGAATACAGAGAAAAAAATACAAACCCTATTCTTTCAAGAGTTTCTGTTGTAACTCACTATTTGCATTCAAAATTTAAAGTGGCTTTGGAAATTCCCTGGCAATCCAGTGATTAGGACTCCGGCTTCCACTGCTGGGAGTCGGGGCATTTTGAACTAAGATCCCACAAGTTGTGTGGCATGGCTGAAGAAAAATCAAACAAAAAAACCCAAATTTAAAGTGGCTTGTAAATATATATATAATAACATTAAAATAAAAAAAATTATGTAGACAAGTCCAAGAAGAAAGCTAGTCTAAAGCATCTCAGGCCAGAATTCATACAGTTGCCTACAAATGTGGTCCTGAGTTTTCTACCATAGCTGCTGCTCTGCACAGCTTCTCTGGATGCCAGTCTCAGAATTTGCGTGACTTCCACTCCCTAGGACATAAATTCAGAAAGTTCCTCGCACCAAAGTTAAAAGATAAAACTGATTTCCAGTGCCCGATTGTCAGTGAGGAAAAACATGCTTTTTTCTTCAAGAGAAACAAAAGTTTCTTGTTTTGAGACTGAAAGAAATGTCCTAGTTGGATTTTTATGTAGAGATAAGAGCGTAGTGAACAGAGTATAGTTGATAATAATAGTATCAAGTAAGAATACTTGATAATAACAACAGTGTCCCTCACAGTGAAACCAAGGCCGTGCTTCGCACAGCTCACTGAAATCAACTTTGTTGAGAACCAGAATGATATGACATGCACAGTTCTCTGCAATAGGAAAATGGTTACAGTTTATTTATGCTACCAAACTTACATAAGGCAACAGGAAAACAAATTTGAGACCATACATAAGATACTTAATGATTATTTCATTTTACAAGACTGTCAATATTTACTTTTTAAAATTTTCATCATGGCTTGAGGTTACTACAGAAGAAGTTCAGCAAGAGGATCTTGAAGTTATACAAAACAAATTAATAAAGATCATTTTACCAGGAATACTTTATTTACTATTAGAGATTGTTATTTGATAAGTAATAGTGTTGTCCTTTCTTTGGCCTCATACAGAGAGTAGCCATGAAAATATTTTATTTTTCAGAAATATACTCAGAGCAATGGACGAAGGCCTTTTGGTATATCTGCCTTGATTGTAGGTTTTGATGATGATGGTGTCCCAAGATTATATCAGACTGATCCCTCTGGTACTTACCACGCTTGGAAGGTGAGTCAGGAATTTGTTCGTGTCTTTTAGAATTTGAGGGTTATACTTGTTGGATAGCATCACTGGCTTACTGGACATGAGTTTGCGCAAACTCTGGGAGATAGTGAAGGACAGGGAGGCCTGGCGTGCTGCAGTCCAGGTCGCAAGAGTTGGACACAACTTAGCGACTGAACAACTGCTGAGAAGCATCTTTATTTCAAGGTCAGTTAGGAAAATAATGGAGATTGCTTAATTGTTGGCAAGTTTATTTATCATCTGGGTCTGAAACTGCTTTGCTGTGGTGTTGTAAGGCCAGGTGGTGGAGGTAGGAGGGGGTAAACAGCATGAGCATGTGCGCGCATACATGTACACCGTGTCATCATCATTTTACCAATTTTATGTATTGCACTTTCTTATATAAGATTTTGGTTGAAGGACGCATTATGCAACTTAAAAAAATATCTATAACAAAAAATCTTGGAAACTTTTTTATTCCACGTGTTGGAAGTAATACTCAGGAGTTAAGCGACTTTTTTTTTTAGTTTTCACCACTAGTTAATAGCAAGACTGGAATTAGAACTCAGGGTCTCCTGCTTCTTAGTGCAGGGTTCTGTCCTCTACTTCATGCTACTTCCCTCAAGCCAAATGATCCTCTCTCTATAGTATATAAATTCTGATATCCAGCCTTTCAATGTGGAGTAAAATCTTGTGGTTTGATTTTTATTTAGGGGTGTGCCCTCTGGCACTTTGTTAAACATAAGGTCAAGTTTCTCTGTCTTGTTTCTTTTTTGCTTTGTTGTTTTTTACGCTGACCTAGTATACCACGCAGCCTGGTAAGATGGTGCTGTGGACTGCTGAGAACATGGCTGTGTCATCACCGCTTAACGACAACAGTTTGCAGTGCTAGGTTGTAGTCTTACAAGGTGCAGTTAGAGGACATGTGAAATAGATAGTAGAGATTTTCGCACATTAGAGTAACATGATCTGATTTATATTTTAAAAGTATCTCTCATTGAGAATAGATTGTAGGGCAGAAGCAGGCAAACAAGTTGCATGCATGCTCAGCCACATCAATCCTGTCCAACTCTTTGTTGACCCCATGGACTGTAGACCACCAGGCTCCTCTGTCCATTGGATTCTCCAGGCAAGAATACTGGAGTGGGTTGTTGCCATGCCCTCCTCCAGGGGAATCTTTCCAACCCGGGGATCGAATTCGTGTCTGAGTCTCCTACATTGCAGGTGGATTCTTTACCCACTGAGCCACAGGTTAGGGGACTCAATAATAAGTGAAATCAGATTTAGATCAGGGGCATTGGCCAGTGAAAAGTGGGGATAGATCCAGCCTAGTCTGTAAAGGAGGAGAACCCAGAGAGTAATATCCTGGATCCCGAGTGAAAACAGGATTCCAAGAAGAGTTGATCAGCCAAGTCAGCACCACTGATAAATCAAGTAAGAAAAGGACTGTGCTATGATTGAATTGGGCAACATGCAAGTCATTGGTGACCTTGGCGAGAACAGCCTGGATAGAGCGACGGTGATACACTTAGAAGGCCAAGTTATTTGCTGTGTTGGTAATACTTTAAACAGGAACAAAGTTAGTATATTGTGTACTTCAGAACAGTGTTTTTCAAAGTGTATTTCTTTGGATGTTAATATATCTAAGTTAAGCTGTTTAAGGCTAATTAATTTGGGGAGATGTTTTTCCAAAGAAATTTAATAAATTTTCTTAAGTTCTGCATGTTCTAAAAGACATTGTAAATATTCTACAAGCAGTTTAAGTAGTCCCCAAGATTAATTTGGAACCCTTTTATCATAGATCCTCTCTCCACTGGTATTCTTTGGAAAATATCATTTGACCATCAGTAAAGGCCATTTATTTATTTATTTATTTATTTTAGTAAAGGCCATTTAACCATTTTTACTAAGTGCTTTGGGGATCAGCATTTGTTGAAGGGAAGGAAACAAGATGAGGCTGAGGGAAAAGTGCGTCTGCAGTGCAATTTCAGTAACGGCCTCATCAGCCCTGTGGGAAGCCCTGGGTCAGGGGTAGCGCTTTGGAGTTGTTTCAAGTTGGGGTGGGGGGACTGGGCATTAATAGCTGTTCATCAGTCAGTCATTGGATTTGGGCCAACTCTGGACAGTACAAGACCTTAGGCAAGATAGCTCTTGTTAACAAAGGCACCTCTCAAAGAAAGTTGAGAGCGGGGGCCATGTGCCCTTGGCACTTCCAGCAGCTGGAGGAATAAGGCTTTCATTTCTGAAGGGTTGTGGGGCAGCACATCCCAGGTTCCACTCAGAGGTGTATTTGTGAATTACTGTTCTCGGCTCCTAACCACAGGGACGTGATGATCCTTAACACATAAGGATTTATCTTTCCTGCATAATGAGAAGGTTGAAATAGGCAGTTACTGGTATTTGTCTCTTTTATTATCTTAGTCTTTTCTCATGCTCCCAAGGTAGTTACTAGACCTCCAGCCAACATGTCTGCATTATAGGCAGCAGAGATTCCTAGAAGGTTCATCCAGTTACTTCCACTTGTATATTCCTTTTGGTAACAGTGGGTAGGACATGACATTTTTCAGCAGGCACATTGCCTGGAGTTCTGTCACAGAGGAAGAATGAATACTGGGGTTGGCAGCTAATATTCTTCGCCACAGAAAATCATTAATCTGGACAGGCAGGCAGGAAAAACATTGCAGAACCATCAAAAGTCTGTTGAAATGAGCTTGAGTGGGTAATGGGGCTGGAGGGAGGGTGGGGTTAAAGTGTGATAAGAAGCAGCTGGACTTTAGGAAACCAGTCAAATAGGTTCGGGGTTAAAAAATTTTGACATCAGTAATTGGAAGCAGTGGACAGGAAAGTCACCAGGCATTTACAAGGTGACTTTTAAAGGCTCAGTGAGATTTTTGGAGAAACCACTACTTTATGAACTTCCTCTCCAGGCAGCAGCCAGTTAGTTGACCAAAACAAACTTGTAGCTAATAAGCTCCAAAGGCACACCAGGCTGAAGGGTTTACTTTTATCTAAATGAAATTTCAAGGCCACAAACTCTGATTTAAAATTTCATAGCTATTTATTTTAATCTTCTGAAATATAAAGGTATGGTAAAAGTTCTGCGAAGTTCAGTTCAGATACTCAGTTGTGTCTGACTCTTTGCAATCGCATGGACTGCAGCACACCAGGCCTCCCTGTCTATCACCAACTCCTGGAATATACTCAAACTCATGTCCATTGAGTCGGTGATGCCATCCAACCATCTCATCCTCTGTTGTTCCGTTCTCCTCCCACTTTCAATCTTTCCCAGCATCAGAGTCAGTTCTTCGCATTTGGTGGCCAAAGTATTGGAGTTTTAGCTTCAGGATCAGTCCTTCCAATGAATATTCAGGACTGATTTCCTGCAGAACTATATGTTCATGTAGTACAAAAGGTATGTTTTCATACTCACTTCCTAAAAATCTCCTTTGCAGTCTCTTTCCAGTAACCATAGTACATACCAGTTAGAACTGGGACATTCCCTATTTACAGCCAGAATCCTTCAGTGAAAGGATGGGCCTTTCTGCTGGTTCTTTTCACTCTCTGGAGCCATCACAGCAAAAGGGCATATGGCAGCATGGTGTATAGAACTCAAAGTTCAGACTGATGATTTGGTCTACTTGGTTTCAAAGCTCATATCTTCTGCTTACCCCCTATATGATCTTGGGCAAGATTACCTAAGTCAGCGGTTCACAAATAGCGGTGATTTTGTCCCAGCATAGGGACATTTGGCAATATCTCAAGGCACATTTGGTTGTCATCACTGAGGTAGGGGATATAACTGGCATCTAGTGAATAGAAAGCTGAGTGCCGAAGAATTGATTCTTCTGAACTGTGGTGTTGGAGAAGACGCTCGAGAGTCCTGTGGACTACAAGGAGATCAAACCAGTCAATCCTCAAGGAAATCAGTCCTGAATATTCATTGGAAGGACTGATGCTAGAGCTGAAGCTCTAATACTTTTGCCACCTGATGCAAAGAACTGACACTGGAAAAGACCCTGATGCTGGGAAAGATCGAAGGAATGAGGAGAAGAGGATGACAGAGAAGGAAATGGTTGGATGGCATCACCAACTCAACGGACATGAGTTTGAGCACGCTCTGGGAGTTGGTGATGGACAGGGAAGCCCAGCATGCTAAAGTCCATGGGGTTGCAAGAGTTGGACACGACTGAGCGACTGAACTGAACTAGTGGATAGAGGCTGCTAAACATCCTGCAATGCACAGAATAGCCCCCCCCACACACAGCAAATATATCCAGTCCAAATTGTTGGCTCTTTTAACCTTTTCAACCCTTCATTTCTTCCTCCATGAATTAAGAGTTAGTAATGGTACCTTTTTGATTGTTTTTGTGATGGTTAAGATGAGATAATCCATTTAAAATGCTTGACATAGTGCCTGGCACATTAAGTGTTCTGTTAATAAAAAATTACTGTTGTTATCATTATCATCACTAGTACTCATTTGGATATTTACACTGAATGGAAAGAACAGGCTATATATTACCTGTAGCCATGCAGCCAGGGAGATGCTTTTGCCTTTTCCTTTCATATGCTGAAAATTTCTGAAGAACGAAGAAAAATGGGGAATGGAACAGAAAGAAGCAGCCCTTCTTGCTTATAGTCAGAGGAGATAAAATGATGCACAGTCCTGTTCAAAGAAACACCTTTCTTCTTCACAGTGATGTCCTTTTCTTTTTCTTTTTGCATCCTATTGCAGTTATATCTCCTTTCCTCTTCCCATCTTTTCGAGTTTCAACTCTTTCAATCTTTTTTGACTACTAAGGACTTGGGAACCATTAAGGAAATAGAAAGCACTGGCCAGGACAAGGCATTGGTGTATTTGAAAATAAGTCATGCCATCATCTCAGATTATTCATATAGTAAATCAAATGAGCTGTTGAAATGTTCGCGCAACTACAATTTTCATTAAGTAATTATGCTAAGTAATAGTGGAATAAACTCTAAACCCCTAAACTTCACTTAGTAACCATAAGTTCATTCATATTACAATGGCATTAATAATTATCTTCTATCTTTCAAGGCAAATGCAATAGGTCGAAGTGCCAAAACTGTCCGAGAATTTCTGGAAAAGAATTACACAGAAGATGCCATAGCACATGACAATGAAGCTATCAAATTAGCAATAAGAGCTTTGTTGGAAGTAAGTGATCTAATAACGTATATACAGGAAATCATGGGTTTTTTCCCCCTCATTCAGTTGCTTATTAAAACACAGACTTTGGAGAAGGAAATGGCAACCCACTCCAGTATTCTTGCCTGGGAAAGTCCATGGACACAGAAGCCTGGCGGGCTGCAGTCCATGGGGTTCCATGACTGAGCATGTGTGCACGAGGGTGAAGGGAGATGGGTTGGTAGCAATAAACTGGTAGAACTAAAATAAATAAATAAATAAATAAATAAAACACAGACTTTCCTGAAGTAATTCTAAAATTGCACTTGTTTTACATTAGGTTGTCCAGTCTGGTGGAAAAAACATTGAACTTGCTATAATAAGAAGAAACCAACCTTTGAAGGTAAGTCATTAACCAAAGAGGAAAAATACCTATAGTATAAGGCATTTTGACAAAAAACTTTAGTATGTTGCTGACACCTGTGAATCTTTATTACAAGCCTGAACCCTCCATTTGCAGTCATTGACACTGTGATGACTTCTGTTTTGTTTCTGTAGGCTGACAGTCACTAATCTGTACATGCTTACTACGCAAGCAGTTAGCTCTCCCTAGCCCTCTGTGAAGTCCTAGGGGCGCTGAGATCTATGTATAGGCCTACCCCACTTAGTACATGTTCTTATAAGTAGGAATCCCTACTGAGTCCGTCCCATATAGGGCAGCTTACTGTATTCCCTGTGGAGATTCATTCCTGGCACCATATAGTGAACAGTCCTTCGTGGTGTCTTTTTAGATCTGAAATCAAGATTAGCTTCCAGTGTTATTCAGCTGTCATTTATATAATTGTTGGCCCTCTAGGCTTCTAACATAATGTTGTCCTTCATTATGTTAAAAAACCAACCTTTCTTGATTGCCTACTGGTTTTTATCAAAATCTTTACTTTTCACTTATGAGTGCGTGAGTGCGTTAAGCTTCTGTAAGACTTACATTTTAATATCTAATTGTGATCATCTTTTCATATTTCTTTATGTCAAGTCTAGCGTTATTAGTTGTACGCCTTAGTCAGCCATTGTATGTTAAAACTGCTGGACCACAAAGTAAATTGTACAGAACACTGCAGTAAGTTGTTCCAAATATTGTGATGGAGAACTCATTGGTGAAGAGTATCTGAAATGTGACAGACTGTTCATTAGGTAGAGCTCCACACTGTGTGCCAACTGGGTCTTTAGCTGAGAGTGTACAAAAGCACTTGCATGAGAAACTATATGAAGAATGTGCCCTAAAGCAGTATTTTACGTATACCCGTTCTTTTGTGTTAAGGAAACCATTTCAAGGGGAAATAGTGTTAAAATCAGTGCTGTGTGGAGCAGTGGTTTGGTTTTCAGAGTTTTGTTGTTGTTTTGACACTAGTGGGTTAGGGGTGCAAGGACAGGGCAGGAGCAGGTTTCAGTGAGTAAGAGAAGTGGGGGCACGGGGGCTGGGCTGCCTCTGTAGGGCTCCACATAAACAGCCAGGGTGCCGAGCAGAGTATGGAGATGTGGGGGGCAGGTTGTCACCTCTGGCTTCCAGGACCACAGGGACACAGAACCACTGAGTCCAGAGTCAGCTCTCCAGCCCCATGATATCCATGTGTACACAGCTGGGAAGCGCACACACACAGATACACGTGTCTTTATTTTTGAGTGGTAGGATGGTATGCATCCTGGCAACAGAGTTACACTGTCCCTCCACATGACATTTCCCAGTAGGCTGGGTAGTGAGTAGAGCCTGTGCTTCAGAATTAGGTAGATCTGGGTTTAATTTCCAGCAGATGCATTTGTTTAACAGTATGATCTTGAGCAAGTTGCTCCCATCTTTGATTTTAAGTAAAATAAAACTGATTTAAGTAAAATCAAAACTCTTCTGTTCTCTGCTTAGTCTGGCAGTTATAAACAAAACACCATGAAAATCATCATTTTCCTACCTCTTTGGCTAGTTCTGGAGCTGATAAAATAAACAAAACCTAATGAGAATTACATTGGGATGAGATGGGAGTTCAGTAATCAGTTATTTTTTCATGAATAGAATAAGCTTTGAATTCAAAGGTGTTCAGAATTATATCCATATATAGGATATGGAATCCAATATTGCATTTCCTGGCTTTTTATTTTAGCACAATGATAGTGGAAATGTTGTAGAGTTCTGGTTTTGTCCATAATTGTTATAATTAAGCTACTTCTGAAATATTTCATCATGTACTTGAAGTTATAAGAGAAAAACTTATAAAAAATAAAATTATAAAATATAATTGGGTTCATCGACCTTATAAATATTTAGAAATTGTTGCTATAATTGAAATTTGCTTTTTAAATTTTTTTCTCTTTTTCAGATGTTTAGTGCCAAAGAAATTGAATTACAAGTAAATGAAATAGAAAAGGAAAAAGAAGAAGCAGAGAAGAAAAAATCAAAGAAGACCACCTAATTCTTAGGAGAAACACTAGGATATTTTAATATTTCCTTGTACTCAGAATTGTTTAGTGAAATTTTAAAGGAAATAAGTTAATATGCAACATTACATTTAGTAGTTACATGTGTTGAGAATGTCATACTTGTGGCATTCATCTATGACAAACATACATGATTATGAAGATTTTTAAGAGTTCAGTAATTGTTGAAAGCAGTTATGACTTTACATAAGCCTGAGACTATATTTTATAACTTTCTCAGTATGTTACTTTTTTCATATATGCAAATTCAATTAAAAAATTTTAAATTAAAAAATAATTTGGTGCTATTTGAGCATTGACTGTCAGGTAGAGATAGCTATTCCAAAATAAACTGAATATAATAGTGAGTTGCATTTCTAGATAAAAACACCCTTGTGTTGGTGAAGTGCCAAAATTTTGTTAGTGCCTTATTTTTAAGCAAGCTTTACAGGCAGTGCTAGTGGTAAAGAACCTGCCTGCAAATGCAGGAGATGTAAGAGACGTGGGTTCAATCCCTGGGTTGGGAAGATCCCCTGGAGGATGGCACGGCAACCCACTCCAGTATTCTTGCCTGGAGAATCCCATGGACAGAGGAGCCTGGCGGGCCACAGTCCATGGGGTTGCAAAGCTGGACAGAACTGTAGCAAATTAGCACATGTTGTCATATTTATCTTACAAGTTGCAGTACAGTCATCCATTGGTGTAGGCCCCTGTGAACACCAAAACCTGCAGATGTTCAAGACCCTTGTACAACAAAATGGTGGAGTATTTGCATGAGCCTACACACATCCTCTTGTATACTTTATTATTTCTTCTAATTTTATTGAGATACAATTGATAAGGGCCTGGTGGCTCTGCTGGTAAAGAATCCACCTGCAATGTGGGAGACCTGGGTTTGATCCTTGGGTTGGGAAGATCCCCTGGAAAAGAGAATGACAATCCACTCTAGTATTTTGGCCTGGAGAAGTCCATGGACTGTGTAGTCCATGGGGTCGCAGAGTCGGACACGACTGAGCAACTTTCATGTAAAAACAGAGATTCTGATTATGTATTACGGGCTTCCCAGGTGGTACTAGTGGTAAAGAACCCGTCTGCCAGTGCAGGAGACGGAAAAGACGTGGGTTCAATCTCTGGGTCTGGACGATCCCCTAGAGAAGGAAATGGAGGCCCCCTCCAGTATTCTTGCCTAGAGAATCCCATGGACAGAGGAGCCTGGCGGGCTACAGTCCATGGAGTCACAGAGAGTTGGACATGACTGAAGCATGCAGGTAATTGATATGCAACATGGTATGTTTTAAGGCACACAGCATAATGATTTGATTTATATACATTAAGAAGTGACTGTCACATTAGGTTTTAGTGGACCTCCAAGTTTAGTGAACATCATCTCACATAGATAAAAAATGAAAGCAGCAAAAAAATACCTTTTTCTTGTAGAGAACTCGTGATTTATTCTTCAGAACTTTCATAAATAACATACAGCAGTGTGAATTATATATTTATCCCATTGTACATTATAGACATAGTCTTTATGTATCTTATAACTGGAAGTTTGTGCCTTTTTGACTGCCTTGATCCAGTTACCCCTTCCTCCAATTCCTGCTTCTGATAAACACAAATCTGATCTCTCTTTATGAGTTAGTGAAGTGAGTTTGTTATAGAAGTTTAGTTGAACTACAACAGTATGTTAGTTCTTGCTACACAACATAGTGATTTGATATTTCTACCATTTCAAACTGATCACCCTAAGTCTGCTTACAGTATGTCACCACACAAAGATATTACGTAGTTGTTGACTGTATTCTCCATACCGTATGTTTCATAACCATGACTCATTTACTTGGCAGTTGGAAGTTTGTACTTAATCTCCTTCCTCTCTTTCCTCCCTTTGCCTCCCTCCTCTCTGACAACCACCTGTTTATTATCTGTATCTATAACTGTTTCTCTTTCCTTGTTTTTTGTTCATTTGTTTTGTAGATTGCATGTATAAGTAAAATGCAGTACTTCTCTCTCTCTGACTTATTTCACTTAGCCTAATACCCTCTAGGTCCATTCACATTGTCACAATAGCAGGATTTCTTTTTTATGGCTGAGTAATATTCCATTGTGTGTGGGTATATGCATGTTTTCTTTATCCATTCATCCATTGATGGGCACTTTAGTTGCTTCCATATCATGGCTATCGTAAATAATACTGCAGTTAGCATAGGGGTGCATATATCTTTTCTAATTTGTGTGTGTGTGTGTGTGTGTGTGTGTGTGTTTTGCTTTCTTAGGATAAATACCCAGGAGTGGAACTGCTTAATCATATGGTACCTCTACTTTAAATTTTTTCGAGGAATCCCCATACTGTTTTCCATAGGGGCCGCACCAATTCACATTCCCACCATCAGTACACAGGGTTCCCTTTTCTCGACATTCTCATCAACACTTGTTATTTGTTTTCTTTTGCATAGCTGCCATTCTGACAGGTGTGAGGTAGTATCTTGTTGTTTTGATTTGCATTTTTGTGATGATTAGTGCTTTCCAGGTGGCACTAGGGGTAAAGAACCTGCCTACCAGTGCAGGAGACAGAAAGAGACGCAAGTTCAATCCCTTGGTCAGGAAGATCCCCTGGAGAAGGGAATGGCAACCCACTCCAGTATTCTTGCCTGGAGAATCCCATGGACAGAGGAGCCTGGCGGGCTACAGTCCATGGTGTCACAAAGAGTCATACAACTGAATGACTCAGCACAGCACAGATGATTAGTCATTATGAGCATCTTTTCATGTGCCTGTTGGTTCATCTGTATGTCTTCCCTAATGTCTTTTGCCCTTGTTGAACATAAGAGTGACGGGAAGGCACCACATAATTGTTGAATATGTCAACGTATTGCATGCATGGTCCCTGAAAGCGGATTCAGACCTGGTTAAGTCAAAATGGGGGGAACTCCAGAAAGAGAGGGATGTGTTGCTAGCCCACACATGGCCCTGAGAAGCCATCTCGTGAAAGTGCATTCACCTGCTGCTTATCCTCACCAAACATTCTCTTCATGCTAAGTGAAAGTCAAAGTTGCTCAGTCGTGTCCAACTCTTTGTGATCTCATGGACTATACAGTCCATGGAATTCTCCAGGCCAGAATACTGGAGTGGGTAGCCTTTCCCTTCTCCAGGGATCTTCCCAACTCAGGGATTGAACACATGTTTCCTGCATTGCAGGCAGATTCTTTACCAGCTGAGCCACAAGGGAAGCCCAAGAACACTGGAGTGGGTAGTCTATCCCTTTTCCAGTGGATCTTCCTGACCCAGGGATCAGACTCAGGTCTCTTGCATTGTAGGCGGATTCTTTACCAGCTGAGCTATCAAGAATTAAAAAGATATGGTCCTTGTCTTGAAGAGGTCACAGTACCAAATAATTGAGCCCATTCTTACGAGTTATATGAATAATGCAAAGTCTATTTCCCTTAAATCTGTGGATTTAATATGGAGTATGGAGTATGTTGCTAGTAGTTTCTGGAATAACACTTAAATCTTCCCTAGTAAAACACAAAACACTAGACCTTAAAGGAAATGAGATGTATTTTTTGTTAATCAACAAAAAGGAGAAGATACCTTCCTCTCCCAATTTCCACCTCTAATCTGAGGACAGGGCCTTTTCTACCTCTGGGTGTGTTTGGCTGTACATGGATACAGTACAATGTTAATTACTCTCTTCTGAACCATACCTCAGCTGTGTGGGTCCCATGTTTCCTAGGTGTGGGGCGAGGGGAGGAATGGGGCCACATCATCCTAATGATCTGGTTGTAATTCCACCCCTTACTTTCACTAAACCACCACTCACGCACTGTTTACTACATGCCAGACACTGTCTTGAGTTCCTTGAAAACATTAACTCACTAATTCTCTTACCTCTGGTGAGACACACTGTGTGGTTTATGCCCAAAGACACATTTCTCCCCAGTCTTCCTCACAAGGCTGTATCATAAGAGGCGAAAGCTTTTATATCTCATTGGCTTTATTCCGCCTGTAACTGGCATGAGCATCAGATTGTTTTTGACTCGATTGCTTTGTTTTACTTTGGAAATCTAAGTATTGTTTTGGTCAGGTTTTGCTGATTTATACATCTATCTTTTTTTTTTTTTTAATGTGAAGTTTTAACCAAAATATGGGGCTCCCCCCCACCGCATCAGTGGGTAAAAATCTTGCAGTGCAGGAGACACTGGAGACCCAGGTTCGAGCCCTGGGTCGGGAAGATTCCCTGGAGGAGGAAATGGCAAACCACTCGTGTTCTGGCCTAGAGACTCCGATGGACAGAAGAGCCTGGTGGTCTACAGTCCAGGGAGCAAAGGAACATGACTGAGCAATTAACTATAACCAAAATACACTCAAACATTATTGCTATTTAAAATGTCAGTTTTCTTTTGTTGGAAAAATGCAATATGCAAGCACTTTGTGCTTTTTCTCCCTTGTATCTTCAAACTGAGATGATCACAAACATTTGGTTCTGGGGATCAGCTAGACAACTTCTCTTTTCATCGTTAGGTTATCATTAACTAGATACCGGAAAATATTCTCTCACTACAGGCAAAGAAACAAACACTGGATAAAATCTAACAAATCTAAGTATATGCCCTTTAAATGCAGAACTGAACTCACAGGAAGAAAGGGAAATCCCTGAGGCCAAAACCAGAAAAAGGTTTGAGAATCAGAGAAGCATCTGAGCAGATGTCAGTGCTGCCCAGGAGAGAGCTGGACTGGTATAGGTAATGAGCAAACTTAAGGATGAGACCCCCACAAAAAAATGACTTAAAAACACACCTACCCTCACTGGGTTACTTGGGTTATGGCAGCAAACACTGCATATCAGTGGGTATAGAATAAGCTCTTCAATAAATGGTGACAGGACAACTGGTCATCCATTTGGAGAGAAAGAGTGGAATCTCTACTTGACACAGTTTAAACAAATCAATGTCAGATGAATTAAAGACCTACAAATAAAACTTTTAGAATGCAGGAAAAGATGAGACCTTGTTTCTAAATAAGATACAAAAATGCTAACACTTAAGAGATGGATAATTCAACTACCTGAAAAGGTAAGCTTCTTTATATCAAAAGATACCATAAAGAACGTGGAAAACTAGGAATAAAATAAATTTTAAAAAATAAAAATATATAAGATAAAAACCTTAAAATACTAGGAATAAAGCCACCATATGACCCAGAACTCCCACTCCTAGGCATATACCCTGGGGAAACCAAAATTGAAAAAGACACATGTATCCCATTGTTCATTGCAGCACTATTTACAATAGCTAGAACATGGAAGCAACCTAGATTTCCATCAACAGATGAATGAATAAAGAAGTTGTGGTACATATATACAATGGAATATTACTCAGCCATAAAAAGGAACGCGTTGAGTCAGTTCTAATGAGGTGGATGAACCTAGAGCCTAGTATATATACAGAGTGAAGTCAGAAAGAGAAAGGTAAATGTTGTATTCTAATGCATACACATGGAATCTAGAAAAATTATACTGAAAAAATTATTTACAGGGCAGCAATGGCAAAACAGACATAAAGAATAGACTTGTGGACATGGGGAGAGGGGAGGAGAGGGTGAGATGTATGGAAAGAGTAACATAGAAACTCACATTACCATGTGTAAAATAGATAGCCAACAGGCATTTGCTGTATGTCTCAGGAAACTCAAACAGAGGCCTTGTATCAACCTAGAGGGGTGAGATGGGGAGGGGAGGGACATGAGAGGGAGGCTCAAAAGGGAGAGGATATATGTGTATAACTATGACTGATTCGTGTTGAGGTTTGACAGAAAACAAGAAAAGTCTGTAAAGCAATTATCCTTCAATTAAAAAGTAAATAAATTAAAACAAACAAAAAAAGAATGTGAAAAGACTGGCCCCATGGGGGAAGATGTTCGTAACATGTAACTGATAAAAGGTGTGTTATCTGGAGTTTATACAGGACTGGTTCAAAGGAATAAAGAACACCATGCAACAGAAAAATGGATGGACCATTTAAACAAATGTTTCACAGAAGAGGACACCTGAACGATTTTCTCTTCATGAGGAGCTTATTAAATGAAACTCTAGCCTAATCCAGTAAATACATATTGTAGCTGTGATGAGACACTATTTCACAGCCATCATCAAGCTGGCAAAATCTAACACCGTATAAAATGTCAGTGAGCATTTAGAGCCCAAGAAACTCCAGTATACTGCTATTGGACTTTGGACTACTACACCTGCTTTGGGGAGCAAGGTAGTGAGATCTAGAAAATCAAAGAGGCATGTGTCCTTCAGCCAGTAATTCTACTCTGAAATATGCAGCCTACAGAAAACTCCACTATATGTGCATAAAGACAATCACTGACAAAGGCATTGCTTGTGATAGAAAAAAAATTAGATAACCTAAGACTCATGAACAGGAGAATGACTGAATAAATCATGATTTATTCATACAGGAGCATACCATACAGCAGGGAAAAAGAAGGCATTACCATTATATGTATCAACAAGGATGTGTCTCCAGACCAAACACTAAAGCCAGTTATGACCGAGTACACAGAATGGACTGTTTATAGAAAGCTTAAAGAGCTACAAAACTAAAGATAGTGTTCAACAGACACAGCCAGGTAAAACTGAAGAAAAGCAAGGGAAGAGTTGTTGCGAAAGACAAGACAGTGAGTCCTTCTGTTGGGAGCCTGGGAGAGGAATACACAATGGTGAGGCTTTTGCAAAGCTTGGTGGAGAGAATGTGTGTGTTCAATTCATTATTCTCTGAACTGTGCATGTCAACTACCTATACTTATTATGTGTCTCACAATTGTAAATCCAAAGAACATTCGATGCAGAAAAAGTTTAAGGAAGTTTAAACATGCATACCTTGCCTTTAAACACACATACTTAAACAGAAGCATACTGTTTAAGAAAAAATGGAAAGCATGAATAAGTATAACATATTGTGTTGTCTGTGTATTCATATGTAGTAAAAATAAAAAGCAAAATCAGTAGGGTTGGAAGAGAAGGGAACACAAAGGGCTTCAACTGTATTTGATACATCATATTTCTTTATTTCTTGAATAGTGGATGGAATAAGAGTTGATTACAGTATTCCAGAGACAACTTGGCTTCTTTACTAAGGTTAGAACTTAATCCTCTCTAAAAATTTCATTCAGCCTCATTCCTGGTTATCTTGAGGAAGATGATCAAGAGAGTGAAGTAATGAAAGACAGGACAAGGTCACCATCATCTGAAGTGAAATCATGACTAATTCTCTTATGAGCAGATCCGTAGTTTGCACAGTAAGTTTCAAAAGACATTTGAAAGTGTTAGTAACTCAGTTGTGTCTCTTTGCAACCGCATGAACTGTAACCTTCCAGGCTCCTCTGTCCTTGGGTTTTTCCAGGCAAGAATCCTTGAGTGGGTAACCATGCCCTACTTCAGGGGATCTTCCCAAGCCAGGGATCAAACCCCAGTTCTCCCGCATTGCAGATTCTTTACCATCTGAGCCACCAGGGAAGCCCCCTAGTAAATTTCTACTTGATCTTTGGAAAAGGATGTGATTGAAATAAATAATCTCTTAAGTTTGAAAAAAATCTCATATTTCATATTTCCTTAGAGGGTCTTCATTCCAAGTATTCCCATGCTGTATGTAATTTAATGGAATATATATATAAATTATATATTAAGATTCCTTTAGACAGAAATTAAACAATTTATCATGATTCCACATACATTTTCAGTGGTTACTGACCAGGTCATAAAAATGTCTCACCTAATTAAAAATTAAAAGAAGGCTTTTCACTGTATTTTTAATAGACAGTTATAAACATACATTGTGCTTTACATAAAGTGGAGAAGAGATAACAAGATTTTCTTCCAGGAGGCGTGTATCAGAAATAAAAAACATAAGAAGTGCACGTAATAGTCTCATTGAATGAAAATGTTTATACTATTAACTCTTATTTTTAATAACTAATATATGTGTGGCTCAGCTAGTAAAGAATCCATCTGCAATGTGGGGGAAATGGGTTCGATCCCTAAGTTGGGATGATCTCCTGGAGAAGGGAAAGGCTACCCACTCCAATATTCTGGCCTGGAGAATTCCATGGACTGTATAGTCCATGGGGTTGCAAAGAGTCGGACACAACTGAGTGACTTTCACTTTTCACATGATACATAATTTTTTTAAAAACTGTATAGTCAAATACAGTATAGTCCATCCAATTTTTGTCCCCCAGTAACAGAGTTTCTCTTCCTGGAGGCAAACCATGTTATCAGTGTGTTCCCACTGATATTTTCAGTTTACTTCTATTGATATTCCATACCTATACAAACATGAATACCTCTTTCAGTGAAAATAGTATCACACTGTATATACTGTTCTGTATTTTGACTTTTTTCACTTACATGTCTTTGATGTCTTCCCATGAGAAGAACATTCTTTCCAATATACAGATGTAAAGTTAAGATTCTTAACCAATCTTCTACTGATGAACCTTACTGTTCACGGTGCTGCTATTGCAAATAATGTTGCAAAGAATGAACTTTGGTTTGTCATTCCCCACATTAGATGTATATTTTCAGGGTAAATCACTAGAATTAGAATTGCAGGGTTAAAAGTATTTTACACAGTTATACAAATGTGTGTTTCTCTTAACAGTGAGTGAGGGTCCCCCCACTATACCTTTCCCATTGTTAATTGCACTGGCTTTGTATGGTGTCAACTCAGCTGACCTTGGAATGACTTCCCCAATTCTTCTTTCCTGTAGGGAAATTTGCACAGTATTTGAAGGCAGAAGAGAAGGAGCTCAGAGTAGGGCACTGGTACTAGAGCAGCTTGCAAGGGATGCTGGTTTGCTGGCTCACTTTACTGGTGCGGGGAGGCATCCAGGCTCACAGCTACTTAGCTCCTCCAGATCCTGCCAAATCTCCTCCTTCACATTCTTCGCTCACGGATTCTTTGCTTGCAGCTTGATGGCAAAGGACCCCAGCTTTCCTGCAGGTCACCAGCAGTATCAAGCCTGCAGATGGTGAAAGATACATGAGGGCACTTTTTGTCCTCGTGGGTTACAGCTTGTTCTCATCCTCCCCATTTCACATCCAGCTTATCTTCCTGACTTCCAGAATGAGCTGACTACAGAGGCAACAGCCTTGCACAGAACTCTCCCTCAACTCCCACAACTGTGTGAGGTCTACTTCCTCTAGAAAATTGCTTACTCCTTATCACAGTGATTTTGCCTCTCTAACTGAACTCAAACTGATAACAATGGTGCGTCAAACTTTTTTGCCCAGAAATAGGTGAATCTCAATATCTTTTTTTTTAATTTCCCCAAATCTCAATACTTTTTTTTTAAATTTCCCCAAATAATTTTGATTCCCATTTCTCTTACGAATGATGTAGAACATCTTTGAAAAGTTGAAAGTTTAGCCGCACAGTCGTGTCTGACTCTTCGATCCCATGGACTGTAGCCTGCCAGGCTTCTCTGTCCTTGGAATTCTCCAGGCAAGAGTCCTGGAGTGGGTTTCCAATTCCTCCTCCAGGGAGAACATCTTTATGTTTGTCTAAATGCCTTTTGAGGGCTTCCCTTGGTGGCTCCACGGTAAAGAATTGTACCACAATGCAGGAGACCTTAGGTTGGATCCCTGGATCAGGAATCTCCCCTGGAGAAGGAAGTGGCAACCCCCTCCAGTACTCTTGCCTGGGAAATCCCACGGACAGAGGAGCCTGTGGGCTACAGTCCATGGGGTTGCAATAGAGTAAAACACAACTTAGCGACTAAACAGCAAAAAAGCCTTTGAATTTTCCTTTCATTGATCCTTCATATCCTTTGCCTAATTTTTCCAATAAGTCTTGGCTTTTTCCACATCAATTTGTATGAGCTTTTACTATATTTGGGAAATTACGTTTTGCTTACATGTTAAAGCAATGCTAGCTGCTACAGTAGATGACCACACACAGAAGTTTCTCGATAACAAATCCCATTGCTGCTTGCAATCCTCCAAGCAAAAATCTAGGAACCACAATTCTTCCCACTTTGTGGCTCTGGCATCTTCAACATGCCATTTTCAAACACTCCCAAGACTTTTGTGTCCATCTAGATTTAACCTAGCAAATGGGGAAAGAATTTGGAGTATCAATTGTAATTAAAAAAAAAAAAACAAAACTTGGTATACTAGAAACAGAAGAGAACTTCTTCAGCATGATAAAGGATGTTTTTAAAGGACCCAAAGCTAACATCATACTCAACAGCCAAAGACCGAAAAAGCTTTTCCTTTAAGATCAGGAATAAGACAAGGCTGCCCACTTTCACCACTTCTATTCACTAATATATAGGACATTCTAGTCAGAACAACTGGTCAAGAAAAAGAATTAAAAGGCATCTATGTTGGAAAAGAAGACATAATATCAATTTTGTTGCCAGATGTTTATTAGTTCTAACATTTTTCAAATGGAATCTTCAGAGTGGAAAACAAAGACGCAGGATAAAAAAAAATAAACCCAGATGCATTTTCTTAAAGATTTTTTTTTCACCATTTTTAAAGTTTTTATCCAATTTGTTACAATATTGCTTCTGCTTGATGTTTGGCTTCCAAGTATGTGAGATCTTAGCTCCCTAACTAGAGATTGAACCTGCACTCCCTGCATTGGGAGGTGAAGTATTCCACTGGACCAGGAGGGAAGTCCCAAGTTAGATGCATTTTATACACTGACAATGAACAATTCAAAAAGAAAATTAACAAGTTCCATTTACAATAGCATCAGAAAGAATATAATACTGAGGAATAAACTTAACCAAGGAGGCAAAAGATTTGTGTACTGAAAACTGCAAAGCACTGCTGAAAGAAATAACACACAAATAAATGGAGAGACACCTTGTGTTCATAGACTGGAAGACTTAGTATTGTTAAGATGTCAACAGTACTCAAAGCCATCTACAGAGGCAATGCGATCTCTATCCAAATCCCGGTGATTTTCTTTTTGCAGAAGTAGAAAATTTCACCCTACATTGAAAATTCAAGCACTAATCATGGTTTCCTATGTTTTCATTAAAGACCACCCAGGTGGCTCAGAGCTAAAGAACCCACCTGCCAAAGAGGAGATACAGGTTTGATCCCTGGATTGGGAAGATCCCCTGAAGAAGGGAACGGTAACCCACTCCAGTATTCTTGCCTGGGAAATCCCATAGAGGAGCCTGGAATACCGTGGTCCTTGGGGCTGCAAAGAGTCTTTGTTAACTAACGTAAACTAACGAGTATTTCTCATACTTTAATGAATTTATAAATTTAGGATCTTGTGAAAACACAGGTTCTGACTCAATCAGTCTGAGGTAGGTCTTTTCTGTCAAGTCCCCAGATGATGGCTAGACGCACTGGCATCACCTACGTACTTACTACGCCTGATTAGCTCAGGATTTAGGAGACGTCTACCTGCATGGAGTCTTACTCTGGTCTATGAGACCTGCCACCCCTCACCCTCCCCATACCTCTTTGCTTCATCTCTTGCCATTCCTACCATCCCTCATTCACCTCGAGCCACACTGCCCTCCCTGCTGTTCCTCATAAACAAGAAGCACATTGCTGTCTCAGAGCTTTGGAGCTGACCGTCCTCAGCCTGGAGCACTCTCCCCACATGCTCCGTGGGCAAGGCTTGCTCCGGGGTGTGCATGCTAAGTCACTTCAGCCCTATCCAACCGTTTCAGACCCCACGGACTGTAGCCTGCCAGGCTCCTCTGTTCATGGGACTCTCCAGGCAAGAATACTAGAGTGGGTTGCCATTCCCTTCTTCAGGGGATCTTCCCGACCCAGGGATTGAACCTGCGTCTCCTGTGACTCCTACACTGCAGGCAGATTCTTTACCGCTGAGCCAGCAGGGAAGCCCAGCTTGCACCTGTACTTCCACTTGTGCACATACGTCACTGTATGGGCAGGCTGTCTCTGGTCGTCATTTATAAAACAGGACTCCCGCTACCCCCAGACCTAACACCTGAAATACATGTTTGTGTTTACTGACTGTCCCCCATCCAAATTGTAAGTTCCATGTCTATTTTATTCATTACCGTATGGACAGTGCCAAGAACAGTCTGAGCTTACAGTAGGTAGTTAACACATACTAAATGGATGAATATTAGACAGCGATTTACTTATATTACAACTTAAAACCCCCAAATCAGATACCAGTTGTCTCCATGTTTCTTACTTAAAATCGCTGGCTAAGATGAGATTGTTTTTTGCTTATTTTAGTGTAATATCATATTTGTTGACAATGGCATAAAGTTATAGGAAAGAAGTTTTGAAAAGTTCTCCAAATGATGTGTTTGGTATCATTCTGTTATCATTCTGTTATCATTCTGTCTTCGAAATGCATATAGCATGTGAGTGGGTTACATATATGAGGCTGGCCCACCTCCACTAGGAATTCAAGGACAGCTGAAGGCCACCTTTTTTCAGACATGGTATTTGGAATCTGCTGACAGTGTCATGTGTTCAGTATGCCCACTTCAGTTAAGATCTTTTGGCTAAAAGAAACAAAGATTGACTCCAGCAAGGATTCAAGGGAAAAAAGGCTCTTGCTGGGAAATATAAAACTGGGAAAAAGAGCACCATTTTGCCTTGAAGGGACGGCACTGCTAGAAATCTCAGCGTCAGGAACTTTTGGATCTTAATTCTAATGTTGAAGCAGGAATACGATCACTTCCTTTCAGCACATCTGTTCTTCTCTCTCTGCTGTCTGACTTTCTCAGCCTCGTTTTCTTTCTTTAACGCACTGCTTATGCTAACTCATGGCTTCTTTTCCTTTATAACCTTCTGGCTTATACATATGCATTATGGCCCGTCTCGCCTCTCTTTCCATTATGATCGTGTAGCTTCAGCTCCCATAGTTAACTTCTCTTCTCTTTTCAGGCTCCCAACAGAAATTCTGCATGAGTAAATGTGTTTGCACCGGCTGATATTTTTTGCATCTGGCCTGGGTAGGATGGCTGCCTTTGGGCCAACTTCCTGTTGCTTGTCCAGTCAGGAGTGGCCAGTGGCCAAGTGGTTCCACCCTGTGATGACCTTTGTATCAGGAAGGCAGTTCTCTTTCGAGGGGCTGCATGTATGAGTGAGGTGGGGGAGTACCCACATGCTTCCTCAAAACTTCTTTCCTTCTCCTTTTCATCGAAGGGAGCTGACTCTGGAAATTTCTTATGACTCACCCCAGGTCCAAGAAGCCTTTCCTCAGGCTAGTTATAAGCCCGACCTCTGTGAGTTTTTGTTGGGAACTGTCTCATACTGTCTAATAAGTGTTTCATACTTGTACCTTCCACTTTAGTGTGAGCATCTCTGGCTAAGAAAACTATACTTGTTTTTCATTTAAAATATTTATGAAATGTCAACTACTGATGGTAATTGGTGATAATCATCAATTTCTTGCCTCTTACACATCCACCTTTCTTTGCCCCTTTTCATGATAGTAGAGCTGGTCTCTGGAAACACCTCTCCTTTGCCAGCTATGAAATGCCAAACTTCGCCAATAGAGGGCGCAGAAGACACACTGCAGAGCCACGGCAACAGGCTTGTGGATTCCGGTGAGCTTCCCAGGCTAGAGAATCCGCCTGCCAGTGCAGGAGAGGCAGGTTCCATCCCTGGGTCGGGAAGATCCCCCGGAGGAGGAACCGGCAACTCACTTCAGTACTCTAGCCTGGAGAACCCCACGGACAGAGGAGCCTGGTTGGCTACAGTCGGTGGGGCCGCAAAGAGTCAGACACGACTGAGCGCGCACACTCACAGATCCGCGGTGGCCCTTTTCCTCTGGCGAGCTTCTCCATCACTGCCAGGCCGTGTGCTCCATGCCCTCTTTGAGGAGTTCTGAATCTCAGCCATGGGGAGTCTCCTCTGGTAATCTCTGGGTCTTTCAATGTCCACTCTCCCTCTAGCTGGAGGAAGTAGATGCTTTTTCTGCACCTGCTACTCTAAGGATGCCTTACAGCACAGGTCCCTAACCTCTGGGAACCTAATGCCTGATGATCTGAGGTGGCGCTGATGTAATAATAATAAAGGGCACTATTAATAAATATAATGCCCTGAATCATCTGGAAACCATCCCTGCTACCCCTCATCCATGGAAAAACTGTCTTCCACAAATCTGGTCCCTGGTGCCAAAAAGGCTGGGGATCACTGCTAAGAGTTCTGTTTCTTTCAGTAGTAAACTACCTTCCAGAAGTTAAAAATTTTTTACATTTTCCCTCATCAACTAGCTGAGTAATAGCTGTCCTCTGAATGGACCCTGGCTAATATAACATGTAATGAGGCTTTTATGGTGTTTTTAAATGGACCCATAAATAAATAACATAATTTTCTTCATTTTAATTTCTAACCTGGTAAATACTGACAGATATAATCCATACAGAGAAAAGGTTTTAGGGGTCCTCAAAAAGTTTTAATAGTTTAAATGTTTCCTGAGATAAAAATGTTTGAAAACAGCTGCTTTATTTCAAGTCTTCTCAGTGTTTTGGGTGTTTTTTTTTTTCAATATTTATTTATTTTTATGACTGTGCTTGGTTTTTGCTGCTGCTGCAGCTGCTCTCTAGCTGTGATGCGTGGGCTTCTCACTGCGGTGAATTTTCCTGTTGGGGAGCTCAGGCTCCAGGGCACGTGGGCTTTAGCAGTTGTGGTGCACGGGCTTAGCTGCACCGCAGCATGTGGAATCTTCCCTGACGAGGAATCGAACCCATGGCCCCTGCATGGGCAGGTGGATTAACCACTGGACCACCAGGGAAGTCCCTTCTCAGTGTTTTGCCATACTAATGCACATTGCATATCTGAATTTAAACCCAGATCTAAGGTATATAAAGCTGTAGGTGAGGCTGACAATATTTAAGTCTTGAAAACTTGAAACCTTTTTTTCTCATTCAGAGCTTTCTTTTAAAAAATTAAAAAAGAGATCACTCCTTAACAGTTAACAATGTGGTAGTGGTGGTTTAGTCGCTCAGTCGTGTCCAATTCTTTGCAACCCCATGGACTGTAGCCTGCCAGGCTTCTCTGTCCATGGGATTTCCCAGGCAAAGATACTGGAGTGGGTTGCCATTCCCTTCTCCAGGGGATCTTCCCCGCCCAGGGATCAAAACCCTCACCTCCTGCTTGGCAGGCAGATTCTTTACCCCTGAGCCTCCTGGGAAGCCCAGTTAAAGATATAATTAAAATGAAATACATCCGCTGGGATTACTTGACATGATATGGAAGATATAAGGAAGAATTTGGTGAAATTAGAAGGCAGAGAAGATTCTCTGGGAAGGATACTTGGAAACAAACTGAGAGGTGGTAGGTGAAAGCTCAGTTTTGCCTGAGATCTTGACTTCCTTCCTTCCTATCACAAAAAACTCATTTAACTGCAGGTTAAACGGCAGGTTAAACAGTAAAGTTTCTGAAAGAAACTTAAGAGTCTATAGGGGAGACTGGGAAGTAAGGAGTATACCAGGAGAATCTAAAGGAGGATCAACAAGAGGATGTGGGGATATTTGTTGGGGAGAGGGTGATAGGAGACTTCTTTGGGAAAGTTCTTCCCCCACCCCTTTGCCTGGCAAGAGGCGCCTGGCATCACAAGAAGCCAGGTGTGGGAAAAGGAAGGTGGTAGCCAGAAGTGATGCTAACCAGTGGTCACATCACGATGGGACGTCTAGTTCATGTCTATGTTTTATTCTGGGGACACTGAGGGAGAGGGAGGGGCAAATGGTGGGTGGGAGGAGGGCATGGAACATTTTTAAGTATGCAGGAAACCACAAATTTTTGTTTTGTAGAGGCAAACATCAAACAAACCACGTGAGAAAATATTACATCGAGAACAAGACTAGGAAGCATATCATTGTTATTATTTGACACTCCCTTGGAGGTCATATCTAACCACTGCAATAAGACTACAAAAACACACGATCTACAAATCCATTCATTCAGTTGAAAATATTTATAAAACACCTACTATGGGTCAGCCATTGGCTCATATTTAAGGATATAGCAGTGAACAACAACAAAAGAGCCTTGATTTCATCAAGCCTCATTCTAGAAGAGCCAAACTGAAATCTGACCTCTCAGCATTTCACGTAGTTCAACCCTTGGTTCTCGACTTCAACTTTTTTTTTTTGGTTATCAGTTTTATAAGAAAAATAATGCATGTTTATAGGTATGAATCGTAAATTTTTTTTCACCACTAAAACTTTTTTTGAAAACACAGACGCTCTATTTGTCAAGAGTTCTAAAGATATCTGTCCTAAAAATTTATCCAAAAAAGTCAGAAGCAAAAAGGCGTGTGCGAGGTGCTGCCTCCAGAATGACCCAGGAGACAGCACGCCACCCTGGGGGCTGGACCAAGCAGGACCCTCTGGGCCCGCGCCCACAGGGCACACGGCCGCGCCTGCAGAGGGCAGGCGCCTTCCTCGGCCCGGCTCCTCCCCAAGGCTGTCCGCACGCCCGGCTCTCTGGGGGCCCTGCCCGGCCACCCCACGGCGGCGTGCTGCCCTGCCCGGCCGTCCATCAGGCCTCAGGCGTGGCTCTGTGGGTGCTGCTGGTGGTCCTGCTTCTCCCCCACCATGAGCCGCCAGGGCCAGAAGTTCTCACTCGCAGAGGCCTGCCAAGCAGAGAGCCGCTGACATGCGGAGCGCAGCCCGCCGAGCAGGAGAGCGAGGAGGCTCCGTGGTCCCCGCAATGTGGCTGACTGCGCTGCCGGCGCACTTGGCTGATCCGTCAAGTGACTAGCGAAAACCCCCAATAAATGCAATTTTAAGTTGCCTGAATAAACACACGAATATGTGCATGGTAATCATAGCTATATAAAAAGCACGTATGCCTTGCAAAGTGAACTCACTCAGTCATGTCCGACTCTTTGCGACCCTGTGGACTGTAGTCCACCAGGCTCCTCTGGCCGTGGGATTCTCCAGGCAAGAATACTGGAGTGGGTTGCCATTTCCTTCTCCTCAACTTCAACTCTTTTTCTTTTTTTTTTTTTTTTGCCATGGTATTCTGACTTCACACTCTTTGTTTTTTCCCCCCATCTCTCCTTCCCCAGTTCCACTTTATTGGCTTTTATTCCTATGCTACCATGAAATGCTGGTGTTTGATATGGGCTCTTCTCTCTCTACTGTACTTGCTTTACTTCCATGATAATATCCAGTACTATACTGTGTGATGAAGTGCAGCTAGAAAGGTAATATAAAACCTAGTTTTGGTTTCACTTTCAAGTTCTATTCAATCTTCCTTGAACACTTGATCTTTGCCATCTTCAATCTTCCCCATTACTGTGAATGCAATCACTATCCACTCAGTATCTCAAGCTATAAACCGAGAGTCACTCTTAACACTTTTCACTCCCTAAGCTACTTGGCTCAATTTGCCATTAACACCCACAGATTTTTACCATCAACATATATTTCAAATCTGCTCACTGCTACTACCCTATTTCAGTTCAGTTCAGTTCAATTCAGTCACTCAGTCGTGTCCGACTCTTTGCGACCCCATGAATCCCAGTACGCTAGGCCTCCCCGTCCATCACCAACTCCCGGAGTTTACTCAAACTCATGCCCATCGAGTGGGTGATGCCATCCAGCCATCTCATCCTCTGTTGTCCCCTTCTCCTCCTGCCCCCAATCCCTCCCAGCATCAGGGTCTTTTCCAACGAGTCAGCTCTTTGCATCAAATGACCAAAGTACTGGAGTTTCAGCGTCAGCATCAGTCCTTCCAATGAACACCCAGGACTGATCTCCTTTAGGATGGACTGGTTGGATCTCCTTGCAGTCCAAGGGACTCTCAAGAGTCTTTCCCAACACCACAGTTCGAAACCATCAATTCTTAGGCGCTCAGCTTTCTTTATAGTCCAACTCTCACATCCATACATGACTACTGGAGAAACCATAGCTTTGACTAGACGGACCTTTGATGGCAAAATAATGTCTCTGCCTTTTAATATTCTGTTTAGGTTGGTCATAACTTTCCTTCCAAGGAGTAAGCATCTTTTAATTTCATAGCTGCAGTCACCATCTGCAGTGATCTTGGAGCCCAGAAACATAAAGTCTGCCACTATTTCCACAGTCTCCCCATCTATTTGCCATGAAGTGATGGGACCAGATGCCATGATCTTAGTTTTTTGAATGTTGAACTTTAAACCAACTTTTTCACTCTCCTCTTTCACTTTCATCAAGAAGCTTTTTAGTTCTTAACTTTCTGCCCTAAGTAGGTGTCATCTGCATATACGAGGTTATTGATATTTCTTCCGGCAATCTTGATTCCAGCTTGTGCTTCATATGCAGAGTAATTGTTATTATATTATTATAAACTAATATAATGTGTCTCCTAATATGACACTGAGGGTATAATATCACTTATGCAGTATTTCATACAAAATGCATAACCTGACTCTGCTTATGAGGAAACAACAAACAAATGCAACTGAGGGCACTCTACAAAATCAATGGCCTGTTCTCTTCAAAAATGGCAATATCATGAAAAAGGCAAAAGAACTGCTCTAGATTGAAGGGGACTAAAGAGATATAAAACTGTGCACAGTGAATGAGTCTGGATTGAATCCTGGGTTAGAAAAAAGCTTGCTATAAAAGAACAATATTGGGAAATTGGCAAAAATTGAAAAAGATATGTTGATTTAAGATTTATTGACTAAATAGTTGTATCAATGTTAAATTTCCTCATTTTGTTAATTGTACAGTGGTTATATAAATCCTTGTTTTTAGGAACTATAAATTGAAGTATTTGGGGGTAATGAGGCGTCTTCAACTTAATTTCAAGTGGTTCAGGGGAAAAGTGTATATAGAGTTGATTTTCATTATTTGTAGTGATTATGTTCTATTAAGTTGCAGAGCACTGAATTAGCAAATACTCAAAAAATTGTGCCTAGGGGAAACACACAGTTAAGTTCCTGTAAGCCTCTAGTTATTTTTTTCCCCCACCTGTCAATATATTAACTTGTTTCATGCCAGTTTCTGTTTGTGCGTGTGTGCATACTAAGTCCCTTCAGTGCGCCCACCTCTTTGTGACCCTATGGACTGCAGACTCCCAGGCTCCTCTGTCCATGGGATTCTCCCGGCAAGAATACTAGAGTGGGTTGCCATGCCCTTCTTCAGGGGATCTTCCCAACTCGGAGACTGAATCCGCCTCTCTTGCATCTCCTGCATT
This sequence comes from Muntiacus reevesi, assembly GCF_963930625.1. NCBI lineage: Eukaryota > Metazoa > Chordata > Mammalia > Artiodactyla > Cervidae > Muntiacus > Muntiacus reevesi. Next base: position 29,189,027 of record NC_089252.1, on the reverse strand, counting down.
GGTCAGCAGGTTCTTTACCACTAGCACCACCTGGGAAGCCCATGTTTAAAGATAACTTAATTAATATATATTTAACATATACTGTTGATTCATTAACACTGAACTCAAAACCAACAGTGCCGACTCTTTGTGACCCCATGGACTATACAGTCCATGGAATTCTCCAGGCCAGAATACTGGAGTGGGTAGCCTTTCCCTTCTCCAGGGGATCTTCTCAACTTAGGGATCGAACCCAGGTCTCCCGCAATGCAGGCGGATTCTTTACCATCTGAGTCACAAGGGAAGCCCATGTTTCTATTTAAAGATACCTTATTTAATATATATTGTTGATTCATTAACACTGAACTCATAACCAACAGCACTATTACTCATGCCTGGAATTGATCAGGGAGAATATGTTTCAGATGGGGAAGGCTTTTAAAGGGAGGTGAACCACTGTATGAAAAGGCATTGGTTTTCATACCAGTGAGGTTTGAGAGAAAGTTTGGGACATCTGGGAAGTTCCTGTAGTTGTATATGGGGCCAGTGGAAGGTGCCCAGCTTTGTGAATTCAGTGAAGTTTCATGGATATTATGGACAGGAGATGAGGGAGAACTTAACTGTGTGTACAGATTTCAAGCGTTACTAAGAATACATATTTTAAGAAAAAATTTGCTAATTTTTGATTATGTAAATACTATTCATTCATTGTTTAAAAAATATTAGAGCATACAAGAGAAATTTTTTTTAAAAAAGATCACTTGGACTATCCCCAAATAGAGATGTCCTCTGTTAACAAGATTGGTGTATAATCTAGATTTTCTTCTGAGCATCTATCTGTTTATTGGTTACAAATATTTTTTAATTTACAAAAAAAGAGTCATACTTTATATCAGTTCAGTTCAGTCGCTCAGTCGTGTCCAACTCTTTGCGACGCCATGAACCACAGCACGCTAGGCCTCCCTGTCCATCACCAACTCCCAGAGTCCACCCAAACCTACGTCCATTGAGTTGGTGATGCCATCCAACCATCTCATCCTCTGTCGTCCCCTTCTCCTCCTGCCCTCAATCTTTCCCAGCATCAGGGTCTTTCCAAATGAGTCAGCTCTTCGCATCAGGTGGCCAAAGTATTGGAGTTTCAGCTTCAACATCAGTCCTTCCAATGAACACCCAGGACTGATCTCCTTTAGGATGGACTGGTTGGATCTCCTTGCAGTCCAAGGGACTCTCAAGAGTCTTCTCCAACACCACAGTTCAAAAGCATCAAATCTTCGGCACTCAGCTTTCTTTATAGTCCAACTGTCACATCCATACATGACTACTGGAAAAATCATAGCCTTGACTAGACAGACCTTTGTTGGCAAAGTAATGTCTCTGCTTTTTAATATGCTGTCTGAAGGTTGGCCATGACTTTCCTTCCAAGGAGTAAGCATCTTTTAATTTCATGGCTGCAGTCACCATCTGCAGTGATTGTGGAGCCCAGAAAAATAAAGTCAGCTACTATTTCCCCATCTATTTGCCACTAACATCTTTTTTTCATTTAACTACATGCCATGATCATTTTTTTCATAAATGCACCTCTAAAAGTATATATCTTAATGCTGATTAATATTCCATAGTGTGAATAGATTTCTTACATTAGGATCATTCAGCTGTATCCACTTTTTTGAGGACCTTGACTTTCAAATACTAAAAATTTTTTAAAGTGGCTCAGACTTCATTAACCTTTAATGAAGCCACCCAAAATTGAAATTATTCACGAAGTCAAAACTCTTTAAGAGTTTGAGGAATTTCCTCGTGGTCCAGTGGTTAGGTCTTGGAGTGGTGGGGTGGGGGGCAGGATCCTGCAAGCCATACGGCAAGACCAAAACAGAAAGAGAGTGAACCACATTCCTTTAAGAAGAAAGGAGTGATACAGTGGTGTTCTGTTGCAGAAAGTATTTAAACAATCTGACGCAAAACACAGATACTGGACTAGGCTCAAGGTACAGAACTTGAAGGCACACAGTAGTTTCTGGCATACTTTGAAGGTGAGGCCACAGCCATCTTAGTCAAGTAGTTGTTTTCTTAGGCAGATTTTTCAGCTGATCTCATTTCACAAATAAAGAAGGTTTCCTATTTAAATCCTAAAGAGTAGTAAAGTTCTACTCATTTTGTGGAGACTGTAGGTACTTGGAAAATCAAATGGCCAATAAGAATAATTGACACATTAAAAAAAAAAAGAATAATTGACACCTTCTACTCGGTAACTGTGTGTGAGTGTGTATGCGCCCAGTCATGTCTGACTCTTTGTGATCCCAAGAACTTGTAGCTTGTCAAGCCACTCTGTCCATGGAATTTTACAGGTAAGAATACTGGACTGGGTAGCCATTTGCTACTCCAGGGGATAACTATACCTAGTTAAATTGTTTGTGTCTGTGTGTTAAAAAGGGCTCCCAGACGGCTCAGTGGTAAAAAAAAAAAAATCTGCCTGCCGATGAAGGAGACATATGTATGATCCCTGGGTCGGGAAGATTTCCTTGAGAACGGAATGGCAACCCACTCCAGTATTCTTGCCTGGAAAATCCCATGAACAGAGGAGCCTGACAGGCTACAGTCCATAAGATAGCAAAAGGTTTGACATAACTGAGTAACTAAGCATGCATGCAGTATGTAAATAGTAAAATATTCAGAACATAGATTTTATATTTGTTCAGTTTTATCACCTGAGTTAATAAGCAGAATATCTGGACAATAAATGACTTAATCTCTCATTTAGAAGGTGCTAAGGGCTTCCCTGATGGCTCAGCAGGTAAAGAATCTGCCTGCAATGCAGGAGAGCTGGGTTCGATTCATGGGTCGGGAAGTTCCCCTGGAGAAGAAAAGGCAACCCACTACAGTATGCTTGCCTGGAGAATTCCATGGACAGAGGAGCCTGGTGGGCTGCAGTCCATGGGTCGCAGAGTCGGACATGACTGAGTGACTAAACACTCACTCACACTCAAGGGATTCCCAGGTGTTTACCACACCAGGTAATCCCAGGGATTACCACACCACTGGTAAACAATCTACTTGCAAAATCAAGAGACCTAAGAGACATGGGTTTGATCCCTGGGTTGGAAAGATCACCTGGAGGAGGAAACGGCAACCCACTCCAGTATTCTTGCCCAGAGAATTCCAAGGACAGAGGAGTCTGGCAAGCTATAGTCCATGGGGTGGTAAAGAGTTGGACAGAACTGAGTGACTGAGCACATACACACATGATCTGAATGTTTGTATCTCCCCAAAACTCATATCTTGAAATCCTAATGCCCAAAGGTGACAGTATTAGTAAGCCAGGGCTTTGGGGTGGTGTTATATCATGAAGGTGGAACCCTCATGAATGGGATTAGTACACTGGACTAAGGTAAATGAACAAGGATTTTCAATATCTTTAATTTCACAAATATTTTAACAGCTAAATCTAATAAAGTGTTAGCCACTCAGTCATATCTAATAAAATCAAGATATAATCTTCCCCCTACATTTTTCTTTTCTTACAGAGAATGCATTTTGCCTCACTATATGTACTGTTTTATTGTTATAAATTTCTATAGAAAGGAAATGTAATAAACACAATTATTGCTAAACTCCAAATTCAGGACAAGTATTGTAGTTACTTGAACTGGGTAAAGAGGAGTAAATTTTTAAGTAGAAAAGTAAAGCTCCCATTAGCGCAGCAAATTACCAAGCAAATGTAAACAATTAAAAGAGAAATGTCCAAGGTCACCTTAAAGAGAAAGTATACTTCCTCAGTCAGGTCTCTTTGTAACTTGATAGAAATTATTTACATACCTAAATACAGTTTGTGAGTTGGGGGTGGGGTTTAATGGAGTTTTAGAAAAGGGTAGTTCTCAGAGCAAACTTCTGACCCTTTCTTTCTTCAGCTGAACAATTTGTCCAGCGTGGAAACAGCAGGTCTGAGATTCAAATCCACTAGGTGGTTTTGCTTCCCTGAAAATGTTGCATTGTTGTCGTTTAGTCACTAAGTCGTGTCCGACTCGTCCAACCCCATGGACTGTAGCCCACCAGGTTCCTCGGCCCATGGGATTTCCCAGACAAGAATACTGAAGTGGGTTGCCATTTCTTCTCCAGAAAATGTTGCTTGGCTCCATTTAATTCATTTACTTAGCAAATATTTACTAAATATCTTTTCAGGGCAAAGTACTTTGCCAAGAGTTGTGTGTGGGGGATATAAGAATCACTAATGACGGAGAAGGCAATGGCACCCCACTCCAGTACTCTTGCCTGGAAACTCCCATGGATGGAGGAGTCTGGTAGGCTGCAGTCCATGGGTTTGTACTGAGTCAGATACGACTGAGTGAGTTCACTTTCACTTTTCACTTTCATGCATTGGAGAAGGAAATGGCAACCCACTCCAGTGTTCTTGCCTGGAGAATCCCAGGGATGGGGGAGCCTGGTGGGCTGCCATCTGTGGGGTCGCACAGAGTCGGACACGACTGAAGCGACTTAGCAGCAGCAGCAACTTTTTAACATGCCTCAACAGCCCATTTTCCTTAGTCTCCCAATCTGTGACGTAGAATAAATAGCTGTACTTCGAAGATGATTTCATTTTAACAGAGCTTTTTTTTTTTCCTTTCCTCCAACTCAAAAAAAAAAAAAAAAGAATCACTAACGGAGTAGTGGGAAGAGATGTGTTTTGGGATCAAACAGACTGGTTAGATTCCCAGCTTCATGGATAAATTACTCCTTTGCAGTTTTTAAGTCAGTAAAATGAAGTTGGTTGTTGTTTTTTTTTTTTTTTTTTTAAGGAAGAAAGCAAGAAGGAAATACAAATATCTGTGACCAGGACACAAGAAGTGCTCAATAAAGCTGCTTTTCTCTCCTCAACTCCACTTGGAGGAGTTTTCTATAAGGTACGTGATCAAGTAAGCCTTCATAAAATGGGGAAGGGTGTAATTGATTTGGGTCTTAAGAAGGGTTCTTGATTTGGACTGGTTGAGATATGGGAGAGAACAAACTCAGCGACTGACGTGTTTGAATTGGAAGTAGATTCTGTTCTCTGGAACAGACTAGGAGGGTGAGAACAGGAAGCTGCAAAAGTCAGGATGCCTTTTATAATCTCATTCAGTATAGAGTAGGTTCCTAAAAACACAAAGTTATGAGGACAACAGCCTGAAATCAAGGCATCTTTTCTGATTAGATCTACGCGGCAAGTTTTTCCGTATTTGATTGTATTATTGATTCATTCACCACACACTTTTGATTTATTCAAAGAGCAACACAGCACTTAAAATCTACACACTAGAATGTGACCAGGAATCAAAAGACACTGTCCCAGTTTTGAAGCAGACACATAAACAATTTAAATACGTTTAGAGGTGATAAAGAGTCAGGTAGAGCAGCTCTGAGAAGAAAAAGATTTTTTCTTGGGTCAGCTCAAGTCTAATTATACGAAAATAAACACATTTTACCAACTGTAAAATTATACGCCACGCTTAAACATTAAAAAAAAGAAAGGGACATTAAGTTTTGTTTTTTTTCCCCCCGAAGTGTCAAACGTAAAGCTCATTCTAGCGATGCTTTTGGAGCTAAACCCGCAGAAAAACACTGAGGAAGCGTGACTGAGTTCTTACTGTTACTGCTCTTCGAAATCGGTCCTCCACATCGTTTCCTTAAAAAGTAGAAGCTTATGGGAAACACAATCTTGGCTCTTCAAGGAACACGCAACTAGAGACATCAAGGAGAAAGCAGAACGCGGATGTCGCAGTTTTCCAAGTGCGGTCTGCCGTTCCCACGTGGTGGATTTTTGGCAACTCGCCCGCCTTCCTCCGGATTCGGGGGAAGATTCTAACGCCCTCTGGAGCCGTCCCTAGTGACGTCACGAGCGCGATTCCAGTCTGCGGCCAATCACGCGGCCGGATTCCGGGGGAAGCCCGGGGCGGCGGTGGCAGCCTGTGCGCGTGCGCGAGGTCTCCGCGTGGCTATATAAACATGGCTGGCGTGGCCGCGCGGCGGGGCCGTGCGGAGCGCGCGTAGGGGGCTTCGGGGCGCTCTGGCTTCGTAGGTTTGAAATTTCTGGCGGGGGATCCGCCGCGCCGAGTTTCGGTGGGAGGTGGAAGCCGACGTGACGCCCTTCCGGGAGCCGCGCAGCCGGGCTCCGGTGCATCTGGTCCCGGGGCTGAGGCGCCGGGCTGAGCCGGCGCACGTGTGAGCGCCGCTGAGGAAGCGGCGAGCGGCCGAGCAGGTGTGGCAGCCGGCGGGGCCGCGCTGACGGGAGGAAGGTCCGGGACGCCGGGGTTCCGCTGTCCAGCGCGGCGTGGGTCACTGACTCCTGTGTCGCGGTCCCGGCGCCTCTCCCTAGCGATGCTGTGGAGCTGGAACTGCACCGGAGTCGGCGGCCGCTTGTCAAGCCTCCCCTCGCCTCTGCTCCCGGAACGGCGGCGCCGCGGCTGCCGCTGATCCACCTGGGGGGATGCCCGCGGGCCTCACGGAGCCGGCCGGCGCCGCTACCCCCGCCGGTGTGGGCGCCTCCGGGACCGTGACGATGGCCCCCGCCGCGGCTCTGCCCGTCCGGGTGGAGAGCACTCCGGTGGCCTTGGGCGCCGTGACTAAGGCTCCTGTCAGTGTCTGCGTAGAGTCCTCGGCGTCCCAGCCGCTGCGGTCCCCCGTGGGGACCCTGGTGACCAAAGTGGCCCCTGTCAGTGCCCTTCCTAAACTCAGCAACGGCCCTCGTCTGCCATCTCCTCAGATTGTCGCCGTGAAAGCCCCCAACACCACCACAATCCAATTGCCTGCTAATCTGCAGCTTCCTCCAGGTACGTGGCTCACCTTGATAGCTTTAGCGGGCCAGCTGACTGTGACAGGGGAAACGTCGCAGCCCCCGATCGCGCCTTGTCGCTGGGAGTTCCAAAGCACTCAGCCCAGAGAACCTTTCAACGTCTCCACTTTGCGGGGCAGTGATTTGGCTTGACAATGGAGATAACCTCTTTGAGTCCTTCCTGCATAGTTTTTCTTTTCATATTTAAGGAAAGCATTTTTCACCTGAGGGGCCACAGTAAAAGCTGGAGCAGCATGTTCGAGAGGCCTTTGAGGCACTGGCTCTTACATTCGGGAAGATAGAGATTCGCTCAAGTTTTATTTCGTGTGGAGAAAGGATCAGTTTTCATAGCCACACAGTTAGATTACTGTGTAAAAAAAAAAAAAAAAAAGTGTTTTTAAAAGGTTCTTCTGTGTTAAGACCGAAAGAGAATTTAAATTGAAGCAAGCCTAGATAAATTTACGGCTTTCTAGTACCAGAAATGAATAATGTTGCTTCCCGAACAACCTTCAGAGGTGTGATGATTGTAACCTGCCCGAGTTGACAGGTCAGAGCCAGGAGGTTATTTGTGAAGCAGTGTGTGAATTCTGCAGCTAATGAGCCTGTGACTACTTTTTATACTAAAGTTTACTCTGTAGGGCTGTTTTTCTTGACTGAGGTAAAGTTTTTGCTTTGTGATGACTTACATATTGTAAATATGCTGGAAGGTGTGTAAGTATTTTATCTTGTTTTCTTGCCTCCAGTGAAAGTCACTTGGAATTTCTGTGGGAGGAAAAGGCACATTTTCTCTTCTTTGGAAAAAAATTCTGCTGGTTATTTTATTGTATTCTATGTGTTTTGCTTAGCAGCAGTGGGAGCTCTGACCAGCAAAGGTGGTAAAGAAATGGAAACCTTTTGGTTCACATGATGTCAGTTTGCCCTTAGCAGAATGAGGAGGCCTGTTTTGTAGCTAATGTTCTGTTTGGTGAGGAACATTGTGGAAAGATTAGTTCTTAACTTTTGATGAACTTGTGTTTTAGTTCTGTATGGTACAGGGGGTACTTACACTTAAGACTGTGTGCTCCACTGGATACTTTTTTTTTTTTTAATGTTTTGGAAGGGCATCATCTATTAAGAGAATCATCATAAATTAACCCTGTACAGAACACAGGAGCTAGGTGGACAGAGACTATAGTCTTTTGTAAGACATTGCTTCCTACTAATCAGTCCCTGCAGGGCTTGCTTTTTTTCTTTCTTAACTTCTATACAGGGTTACTGTGCAGTTGGAAAAATTATCTTTCTCAAAAGAGCTGATGTCAGTTTCCCACTGTCTACAAATTCCAACAAAAAGTAAACCCAAGTGTGCTCACACAGTGCTCTTAGTCAACATTACTACTGGTATGTAGTTTCAAGGTCTCCCCTCAATTGGTAAAATAAACAAAACCTTACAAGAGGAACACTAAAATATACATGAATACTTTGCTCAGTATCACACAATAAGTTAGGTTTCCAGTTCACATACTCTATGACTGTGCGATCCACCTCTTCCATACTGGTTCCCAGGACTGTGTCTGCTTGGAGGTTTAAAATAAAGAAAATAAGCCAAACTGTGGCTTAGGAGTCCTCTCTGGAAGACAGTACTGGCCTTCTGAATGCTGGGACTCACGGACTTGTTGATGTGGCTTCCTGCTGTGCCAGGATCTCCTGGCAGGTCCTGTACATTTCAATCAAGCAGTTCCACTGAATATATTTTGTGCTGGTTCTAAATTGTCACCCTACATACCCTCTTATAAAGTAGTTATGAATATGCTTAGATGAAGTACTCCTGATTTGTTAAAAACGAAATTTCTTTCTAGTCCCCAAAGTTTGTTTAGAAATGATCAAAAAGTATTGAGAGGAAAACTTTCAAAAGTGGGAACTCGCTGGTGAGAGGGACCCGATCGCTTATTGAGAACATACTGTGCTATAAAAATTGAGGTAAAGTTGACATACAATATTATATCGCTGGGCACTTTTTATACATTTCCATTATTTTGTTTCTTGGTCAAAATAGATAGCAAATAAGGAAAAAGTTGTCTAAGGGTAAATAATTTGTTCAGTGCCAGACAACTCCTAGATATCAGAGGGAAACTGAATCCAGCCTTGTTTGACTCTTTCCACAGCACTGGGCTTACCACTTGATGTGTGTGTATGATATGCCTCCTTGAGTAGCAGTGTTAAAAGGTGATTTATAGAGTTTTAGAGCCTAATCTTTTTATTACGCAGAGAAACCAAAACTGAAACTTGCTAGAGCAAAAGAGCAGCAGACCAGGACCACAGCTTAAGTATGCACCACGCTGACACTTGTTATGCCGTGGGAGCGCTGTGCTGTGCCTAGTCACTCAGTCGTGTCATGGACTGCAGCCCTCCAGGCTCCTCTGTCCATGGGGCTCTCCAGACAAGAATACTGGAGTGGCTCGCCACGCCCTCCTCCAGGGGATCTTCCCAACCCAGGGATCGAACCGAGGTCTCCCGCATTGCAGGCGGATTCTTTATCTCCTGAGCCGCCAGGGAAGCCCATGCTGTGGCAGAAACATCCACAAAAGAGAGGAGATAAATTGTCTCTAGGAGTTACTTAGAAAGGAGATAGGATGATACTTTGAGGAGCAGCTTTTGGAATTTCTGCTCAAGTGTAGCAGAAGAGCATACTCAGGTTTGCACTCTTGTAGGTGCACAATAAGATAACTGATAACCTGAGGTATGACATAGAAACACTGATTCAAATAACGTTTGGACACTGATTAAAGTAATGTTTTAAAGAGTTTATCAGTCTTGTACTAGTTCTTTTATAGGCCAAGGATTAGCAGAGGATTACTCACAGATGCTTAAATTACATAGGAGTCAGCTCTGATTTTTCCAAGGTAATGAACTCTTTGTGTTTGATTTCTCTTTACTTCAGAATTTCCTCTGTGAACTGAACTATTTTTTTAAAATGTACATATGTACCACAGGTTTTTCTTGGGAGCAGGAGCTGGAAACAAAAAGAGGGGCATTGTGAGGAAATGAAAGAAACTGTAGCAAAGCCTTGAAGATTATTCTGTGGAATATTTTTGGTAATCTCTTCAGTCTTTTCTCTTTTATGAATTTGTGGGATTCAGACCAGACTGTGTCTCTTTGCATTTTTGGTATCCTGTGCCTCTTCTATCATGTATTTGAGAGTGATGAGGAAGGACTTGATTGCTTCTTTTATGCCACAGTTCTTTTACGAACTGTGCTTCATAAATTCTGCTTCCATAGTCTTACTGTACAGAAGTTTGTGAAAGTTGCTGGTGAAATGAATCAGGTCCTTTTTCATCAGCTCCTTCATGCTGAGACATGGCGTAGGTTTTGCATCTTTCTAGAATTCTGAATCAGTACCTGGATAAACTTGTGGTTCTTGTTTTCACCCCAGCTTTATCAGAGGGATATTCCATAATCATCTGCTCCCATGGTTGTCCCAGTACTCCTGGACGCCATGGAAAGAGTTGGCAGTTGTCGTCAGTGGTCACCAGTGTCCCGGTGACTCATCTGGTAAAGAATCCGCCCGCAATGCGGGAGACCTGGGTTCAATCCCTGGGTTGGGAAGATCCCCTGTAGAAGGGAATGGCTACCCACACCAGTATTCTGGCCTGGAGAATTCCATGGACTGTATAGGCCATTGGGTTGCAAAGAATCTGACACAATTGAGCAACTTTCACTTTCAGTGCTCACCGTATGTACCAGCCACAGTTTGGATTTCAAGGGCTGTGAAGTCACTTTGACTCACATTTACCCTTACAGCATTAATAACAACTACTACTGACAACTTTAAAATTCATAAATTTGCTCAGAAGTATTGTCTCATTTGACCTCTTTAACAATCTGCAAAGTAGGTATGTCTCTCAGTCTGCAAACATGAGATGTCTTTCCATTTGTAGATCTTTAATTTCTTTAAACAACATTCTGTAGTTTTCAGATATTGCTTTTGTACTTTTTTTTTGTTAAATTTATTCCTAAAGTGTATTACTTTTTATCTTATTGTAGGCGGAATTTTTTCTTAATTCTCTTTACAGTTATTCGTTGGATATATATGGAAATGCAGTTGATTTTTGTTTATTGATCTTGTATCCTGTTTCCTAGCTGAACTCATTTTTTAAGTTTTAATAGGTTTTTTTTATCATGGATCTGTTTGGATTTTTATATACAAAATCATGATATATGTGAATAGATAGTTTTACTGTTTGTTTTGGATGCCTTTTATTTTCTTGTATCATTGCCCTGGTTAGAATGCTCAGAACAATGTTAAATACAACTGGTAGTGATTGTAGGCATCCTTGTCGCGTTTCTCATTTCAGGAATCCTGATCTTAGGGTAAAAGAATTTAGTCTTTCACTGTTAAGTATGATGCTAGCTATGAGTTTTATTTATTTATTTTTTTAGCTATGAGTTTTAAACCAACCTTGCATATTGAGATAAGTATCACTTGATCATGGGGTATAACACTTTTTAAATGTTGCTGAATTTAGTTTGCTAGTACTTTGTTGAGATTTTTTGCATTGGTATACATAAGATATTTTGGTTTTAATTTGAGGATAATACAGACCTTACAGAATGAATTGACACGTGTTTTCTATTCTGTTTTTTTAGAAGAATTTATGAAGACCTAGCATTTATTTTTCTTTAGATATTTGGTAGAATTCATCAGTGAAGCCATGGGGACCTGAGCTTATCTCGTGGATACTATTTTATATTATTCATTCAGTCTGTTTGTTAGAGGTCTATTCAGGTTGTACGTTTTCTTAAGTTAGTTTTAGTAGTTTATTATGTGTCTAGGAATTTGTCCATTTCATATAATTTATCTAATTTATTGGTTTATAATTGGTCATAGCATTCAACTAGAATCCTTCTTTCTGTAAGGTTAGGGGTAATATACCCTCCTTCATTCCTGATTTTAGCAGTTTGAGCCTTTTCTTTTTTTCTTGGTTAATCTAGGTCAAGATTTCTCAGTTTTTTGATCTCTTCAAAGAACCAACTTTTGATTTTTTTTTTCCTCAGTTGTTTCTCTATTCTCTATTCTCCTGACCTCTGCTCTAATCTTTATTAATTTTCTTTCATCTGCTTGCTGTCATTTTTATTTAGTTTTTTCCCAGTGTCTTAAGATAGAAGATTATAAAGCTATTACTTTAAATTATCCTTCTCTTAAAACATAGGGATTTACTTTTTGTAGTCTGTTTTCAACCTGAAGAACTTAATTTGGTATTTTCTGTCTGATGCTAGTGCCCAGTCCTCTCTGTTTTTATCTGAGGATGTCTTTTCTTTTTTTCACTTTTTATTTGGGTGTAGTTGATTTGCAATGTTGTGTTAGTTTCAGGTGTGCAGCAGAGTAAATCTGTTATACACACACGTATGTCCACCCTTTTTTTAGATTCTTTTCCTGTATAGGCCATTACAGAGTATTGAGTAGAGTTCCTTGTGCTATACAGTAGGTCCTCATTAGTTATCTATTTTATATATAGTAGTGTGTATATGTCAGTTCCAATCCAGGATGTCTTTGTCTCCTTTTCTGAAAGATATTTTCTTTGAATATCTGATTGTTGGTTGATAATTGTTTTTGTTTTCCTCAGCAAGTGGAATATGTCATACTCCTGATGTCTGGCCTCCATTGTTTCTGATGAGAAGTTAGCTGTCAATCCTTTTAACACAGTTCTCTTGTATATTTTTCTCTTACTGTTCTCAAGATTTTGTCTTTGTAGATTTTTATCATGATGTGTCTTTACATTTATCTTATTGGGTTGACCAAAAAGTTCATTCAGGTTTTTCCATCTTATGAAAATTCAAATAAACCATTTGGCCAATTAACAACTTAAGAGTTTGTTTGGCTACTTCGATGTTTATTTTTCAGCACATTTGGGAAGTTTTTAGCCCTTATGTCTTTGGATGTTTTTCTGCTCCTCCCTCTCCCTCCCCCCCACTTCTTCCCCTCCTCTCCAGTGTTCACATCAGGCCGGTGTTGACGTGCCTGTCACTGTGCCAGGTTTCTGTGAAGCTCTGGTCATTTTTCTTCATTCTTTTTTCTCTCCATTCTTTGGATTTCATAATCTCTATTGAGCCGTCTTCAGGTTCACTGACTTATCTTATGCTCATTCAAGTTTGCTGTTGTTGATCCTCTCTAGTGAAATTTTTATTTTAGTTTTTGTACCTTACAATCACAGAATTTTTTTTTTGTAATACCTGTTTCTCTAATAGTATTCTCTACTTAATGACAGAATCATCATCATATCTTCCTTTACTTCTCTAAGCATGATTTCCCTTAGTCTTTTGACATATTTATAACAGTTACTTTGAAGTCTTCTAACATCTGATTTCACTCATAGGTGGTTTCTGTTGCCTGCCTTTCTCTGTGTGTGATTCTTTTTTCTTTGCATGTCCTATAATTTTTAAATTAAAACTAATATATTGAAACTTCCAGTGGCTAAAGCTCCATGCTTCCAATGCAGGGGGCCCAAGTTCGATCCCTGGTCAGGGAACTAGATTCCACATGCTGCAACTAAAGATCCTATCTGCCGCAACTAAGACCCAGCACAGGCAAATAAATAAATATTTTTTTAAAAAATTAGCAGAGTGACTTGAGGTATTGGTTTACTCCCTTGAGTGGATTATTGTTGTTTGTTTTTTAAGTGTCTGGCTGAACTATTTTAATGAAGTCTGCTTCCCTCAGAGGGCACAACTTTAGGCATAAGCACAGCCTCCCTGGGATGACAGAGGTTTTAGCAGGGCTCTTTTTGACTGTTTCTTTCTTTGATAACTCTGTTAAACTTTCTGCCTCTGCTGGTATCATGCTGGTATCATGAGACTCCACTCACTGCCAGTTACCCTCTTGTTTTCAACAGCACCCTAAGGCCTGACTAGCTTCACAGTCTAATTCAATTAAATATGGACTCATCTACAGGAAGTAGTTTTTTGAGGTCATTACTTGAGGTTCTGACCCCAGTGAAATGAAGTGAAGTCGCTCAGTTGTGTCTGACTCTGTGACCCCATGGACTGTAGCCTACTGGGCTCCTCCATCATGGGATTTTCCAGGCAAGAGTACTGGAGTGGGTTGCCATTTCCTTCTCCAGAGGATCTTCCTGACCCAGGGATCGAACCCGGGTCTCCCGCATTGTAGACAGACACTTTACTGTCTAAGCCACCAGGGAAGCCCTTGTGACCCCAGTAGGGCCATTCTTAGTTGTTTCTTTGTCTTGTTCTCTCTGGTAAACCAGAGATAGACCTGTGACTTAGCATAGCCTGGATCTGTTAGGAAGATACCAAAAGCCTTTCTTTTAATTGTTCATTGTATTTGAGAATGCCCTTAGTTTGACCTTTCCCACACTCTGAAATAAAGTCAGTTTCTCTTGGGAGGTGTTTGGAGCAGGTACTCAGGACATTGGCATGCTTCTTTCTGAGTGATGTCTCTGCTTTAGAAGTGGGGTACTGGGCTTGGGTGGTAACCTCTAGTCTGCTCTGCTTACCTCTTCCATCATGGAACTCCCACCCCATGAAAGAGCTGGGATGAGGGTGATGGGGGCCCAAGTATTCTCAGTCGAGCCTTCCCTTTATGAGTAGGGATGAGTAAAACAAGAAGCCTGGAAACTCTTGGATGCACTTGTCTCCAATTTATTCTCTTCCGTATGCAGCTTGAGGTGTCAGAGATGCAAGATATTCTTCCTGAAAAGTAACAAAGCCCTCAACTGGAAGCTTGGGAGAGAGGGACACCCTATGTTGGCCACATTACCTAAACTGAGGGAGAGGGGGTGGGTCATGGTTCAGATGCCACAGATTCTTGTTGTTCTTACTGAGTTTTAGTAGATTCTCTCTAATAAATTGTCTAGTCATTTTCTGTATGCCTTTGGGCAATTTCTGAAGACTTTAAATAGTTGTTTTTAAAAATAATTTTCACCAGTTATGGGTAATGGCTTTATGGAGCTCTTCATGCTGCCATTCCAGGAATGGAACTCCAGCTATGAATATTCTTGCTTGTACCTGCTACTTACATGGACAAGAATTTCTTTACAGTAGAAATACTGGGTTAGAGGGTATGCAAATGGGAACCAGTTTGGCACAGTCGTGTAGAGTTAAATGAAGCAGTTGTAACAAACTAGACTACCAGCTTCAAGATTTTAAGAGTTTTTGTTGCTACACATCTCTCTAATACTTAATATTGTCAATGGACTTCTTAATTTTTGTCTGCCTAGATAGACACAACGTGATATCTCACTGTGGTCTTAATTTACCTTTCCCTGTCATTGGTGTCTGTGTTTCTTTTGTGCATTTTGGATGTTCGTTCTTTGAATATATGTGAATTAAAATTTTTTTTTCCAATTTTTGTGCTTTGTCTTTTTACCTCATGGTATCTTTGGCTGAGCAAAAGTTTTAAAAATATAGTGGTATGTATCAAGCTTTATTTAGTTAAGAAATTCTTCCCTGTTCCAAGTTCAGAATGACAGTTTTCTACATTGTTTAAGAGGTTAAAAGTTTTTATTCTTGTATCCTTGATGTCCTTGGGTTTTTGTGCATGGTGTGGAACATTTCATCTTTTCCATATAAGTAACTAATTATATAGTAGCTCTTTTTCTCACTGATCTGCAGTACTCTTAGAAAAATTTCATATGACTAGTGTCTGGAGGCTATTTGGGACTTTCTATTCTATTCCATTGGTCAGTTTGCATAGTCTTGTGCTGTTACCATACTGTCTTAACTGTAGCTTTATAAATAGTTTGATGGCATGAGGAAAAGTGTTTTGCCTTTTTCAGGAGTATCTCATCCATACATTTAGACTTTTAATATGTTAAATAGCTTTGAGTAACAACATTTTTCTGTATTATATATTGTAATTAGTAGACATGGAATTCAGTATGTACTAACTGTTCATTTATTCAGAACATTTTACAGCATTGAAAGAAATGGGAGAACAAAATATATGAAGATTATGCTTCATTTATTAGCTCACGTTTTGTTTTCTGTTAACTACAGGAACCGTTTTGATCAAAAGTAACAATGGTCAGCTGATGTTGGTATCTCCTCAGCAAGCTGTAACAAGAACCGAGACCACAAGTAACATAACTTCAAGGCCAGCGGTGCCAGCAAATACGCAAACCGTCAAAATCTGTACCGTGCCGGTAGTATACCTTAATGTTTTCTTCATCCTCCTTAGTTTTCTAGCAATTACCTTCATATAAGTGTGTATGTATTTGCCAGTAAAAATAATAGAAGAGATGATCCTGCTCAACTTTTTGATTTAAGCTACTTTCCTTGAATATGTTAATTTTATCAAGATGTTTGGTTTTGTCATTTGGTAAAATTAAAAATTTAATCTTCATACTCAGATTTTGTTGTCCTCAAGGGAATGTTCAAAGGGCTATTTGCATCTCTAAATGGGAAGAAAATAACCATTCTCCTTCTATTTTAATTTGTGGTAAGAAAAAAAAAAATTTGTGGTAAGACATCAACACTACAGTTTACAGTATTCATTTTTATCTATATCATACAGGAGTTATCTTTAAAAAATTACAAATCTACTGTAATATTTCATTAACTTGGCATTGTTAAAAGGTGATTTATTTTACATACATGATCATCTTTCTAGGTATCTAAAGCTTATCCTGTGTGTGTCAGAGTTAATAAAAATATTTTTATGGGCATCTTTCTTTGGTAAGCAGAAAATAAAGAATGTAGTATAGTAATTTCTTCATGAATCAGGCTCATCCTGATAAAAAGGTTCATTGTATTCTGTGGTAATATCATCTCTGCCAGTCTGTCCCAACCCGCTGTGTTCTGCGCTACCCTAATTTGATTCTAGGTGCTCAACCAGTCATTTTCTCTATTTCTGTATCAGTGATAGCTACTCCTTCCTTTTCTTGTTTCCTATGGGTTGAGAAGATATGTTAGCAGACTTTTGTTTATAATGACACATTAAATAAGAATCCAAAGGGGAAGGGCATGATAGTGGTAGAAGATTTAAGAGATACAAACTACCATGTATAAAGTAAATAAGCTACATGGATATATCATACAACACAGGGAATATAGATAGTATTTTAAAATAGTTGTTAATGCAGTATAACATTTAAAAGTTGGGAATCAATATATTGTAAGTCCAAGACTTATATAATATTGTACCTAAGCTACACTTCAATAAAAAAGGAATAATAATTATGTGATACAATGTAGATGTTAGTGAATGTTATGGAATCATTGCATTATATAAATGCATTATATAAACTCCCATTCATGTTAGGGAATCATATTGCATTATATAAATGTATCAAATCAACACATCACACACTTTAAACTTATGCAATGTTATATTTCTATTATATCACAATAAAAAAAGCTTAATTAGTGATATTTTTTTAAAAGACTGAAAGGATATCAGCAATGAAAATGGCAGAAAAAAAGAATCTATGTTTTCTGTGAGAATCAAAGAGTAAAATTCAAGTTTTTAATGCTGAAATACTGTAATATTTAGGAATATTAAATCAACTCTTCACCTGCTGAGCCATCAGGAACCCATAGTAACAATTTACTAGTTAGGTTAATAGTAGAAAATATGCATAAAGTTCATAAGGTTATAAAGCAAGTTATAACAAAGAAGTTTCTTGTGTTAAAGTGTTCGGCTGTTTGCTATAATACTGCTGATTTATTTTAAACTACCAATATTGATGACTCTCTATCATCTCCCCCTTCCCCCAAGAATTCTAGTTCACAGTTAATCAAGAAAGTGGCAGTGGCACCTGTTAAACAATTGGCACAAGTAGGAACTACGGTGGTAACCTCTGTTCCAAAGCCTTCCCCAGTGCAAGTAAGTTGTGACTTGTGGTCATGTGCACCTTGGTTATATTCTCGTGTTTTGTTATTATTTATTGTTGGCTATTTCCTGAAAAGAACAATCCACTGATATATGAAGATACTTATTAAACTGGGAACTATTGGAAGTATGGGAAACACAAGATGAACATGGTATATAGTCTTGGAATATCATGTTTATTTGAATGTATTAAATTAATACAAGCGTGTCTAGTGTTTATGTGTCCCAGGGTCTATAGGCAGGTGCTGGGACAGAATTTTGGCGTCTGGGATGTTTATAAAGGATTGATAGCTGTGGAATGGAAGGAAAATAGTAATTTGAACTAAATGCAGGCCCAATAATGCCTTGGCCACCCTAATGGGGAACTCTGGAGCAAGCGCGACCTGTCAAGAGTTGTCTCACTGAGTGCCATCTTGGTTGGGTGAATCACAGTTCCCCCTCTGTGATCAGTCACTGGATGTGGACTCTCCAGGGAGAGTTGTGTTCATGGCAAGGTAATGTTCTGTAGCTGAGACTTTCTGAAGGAACTGACAACTGTCATCTCTCTAAATAGCATCCCCAACAGCTAGGATAGCATATATCTTTCTTTCTGATGCTATATCGCAGTCTCCTCCTTGAAGCACTGGGACATACATGTTGGAAACCAACTCTTCTTAGATTCTAATAGGTTTCTTCCTTGGGGAAGCAAAGAAGAGGAAGTTAGTAGGGTGGACCACAGTCCCCACCGCTGCAGCTGACATCATCATTTCCCTCCACCATCCGTTGTGGATTCCTCCCACTCTTACCTACCAACTCTGTTGGGTCTTAACTGGTAGTGTGATCAGACTTTTATCCCTGAGGGATCTGAGGTCCAAATTGCAGTTTTGTTTTTTTTTTAAATGTTTGTTTATTTCTTTATGGTTGTGCTGGGTCTTCATTGCTGTGCATGGGCTTTTCTCTAGTTTCAGAGAATGGATGGTAACTCTCTAGTTGCGGTGCACAGGCTTCTCATTGTGGTGGCTTCTCTTGTTGCAGAGCACAGGCTTTAGGGTGCATAGGCTTCAATCATTGTGGCACGTGGGCTCAGTAGGTGGGATCCCTGGGCACAAGCTCAAAAGTTGTGGTGCACGGGCTTAGTTGTTTCTCAGCACGTGGGATCTTCCTGGATCAGGGATCAAACCCATGTCTCCTGCGTTGGCAGGCAGATTCTTTACCACTGAGCCATCAGGGAAGCCCCACCACAGTCTTTTTAGGCAAGAGTTGTGGCCCTTGTCCATTTATCACCATAATTGGACAAGGAAATAACCAAGAACCAGTAAGTGAATCACCTGGATTCACTGCATAAACTCCTTGACCTTCACTGTTTAAAAGCAACCTTCCCTATTCCAGATGTCAGGTCTGTTACCCCTGTCATGATAATGACTCTTCTCTTTCCTGCTGGTTGGTAGATAATTCGACCTTGAAGTCCCCAGGAGGCAGCCGTAGTGTCTACTTCCTAGGGACTCCTGTTTCATTCTTTGGTGAAAGCGTGCACACTGTAGGCAGGAATGGAAAGCACAGAGACCCCCAGTGAGTTTTGGGGAGTAATAGTAAGCAGATCCATTCATCCTTCTACTCTTTGATTTTTTGGTTCTTCATGTTTTTGTCCATATAAAATTTTTTGATTGAGTGAGTACACCTAAGTCTTAGAAGATGGAGGAGGGAATTCTGTCTTCATAGAGTATTGTCTCTGAGTTCGCACTTCACCTGGTTTCTGCAGGCTGTTCTAAACTAAGCAGGGTCCTGCCAGATGTGATACAACCAGTGGATCTCGTGGTCACGGGCCCACTGTTTCCCTTCCTTTGCTGTATAGAAGGTACATCTTCCTGGAACCTGTTACGTGAAATCCCATGCTGTAGATCAAACGTGGTGTTTAAGGTTTCAAAATTGTTTAACCATATTACTTCCTCTATCATTAGAGATGATGAGCAGTGAATCTGATTTTAAACATAGTTTTTCTTTTCCCTAATAATGGCTGCCATTTATTGAGCACTTAATATGTTGAACACTTTAAGAGTTTTACATCCCTCACCTCATTTCATTTCGTCCTGTGATTACTCTATGAGGAAGTATTATCTCCATTTTATGTGTGTGAAAATAGGTTTAGAGAAGTTAAGAAATTTGCATGATTTCTGCTAATATGTAGCAGAGGGGCATTTGAGTCAAGGTCTCTGTCTGACTCTGGAAACTGTTCTTTATTACCTCTGTGCTGATTGTCCCAAACTCTAGGTCCCCCCAAACTTGGGTTATTCTAAGGAGCTCATTGGGCCAAAGAGCATAAATTGAGGCCTATTGATGTCTGCTCTGTATTGTAAGAAATAATTATGTGTCTTAAAAGGGGATTTTCTTTTTTGATGATCAGTCAGATGTAGGCACCAAATACCACCACAGAGAGGTATGTGGAAGTGAAAGAGATTTATTATACTGGCAGGTCTTAGAAAAGGGGGCATGGCATGCCATGCGGGGGGGCACGTGGGAGGAGACCTGGGGTAGACTCAACAAACAGGTGGTGTCTGAGAGAGTGAGGACCTGGGGGGCAGGTGCCTGTGTTGAGAGTTTGTATGCACTGAATTTCACTGGTGAGTTTGAATGGCACTAGGCCACAGCCAGGAGGGCAGAAAGAGAACTTGTGGCAGGGACCAGCCTCATCACCCTGGCTCACCTGGTCACCTGGGCGAGGTGTTCACAGCTTCTTTTTGGGATGTTGAGGCACCAGGAAAATATGAAGTTGAAGAATTTATAAGATTATTTTATGAAAGATGTTCTCTTCTGCAGTACTTGGAGTATATAATTTCTTTTATCTTTTTGAAAAATATTCATCTTTTATTTTTGGATGTGCTGGGTGGTTCTTCGTTGCTGCATGGACTTCTCTAGTTGTGGCCAGCAGGGGCTACTCTTCATTGCAGTGCGTGGGCTTCTCGTTGAGGATCACAGGCTTTCGCAGTTGCGGCACATGGGCTCAGCAGTTGCAGCGTGCAGCCTTAGTTGCTCTGCAGGAGGTGGAATCTTCCTGGACCAGGAATCAAACCTGTGTCCCCTGCATTAGCAGGCGGATTCTTACCCACTGCACCACCAGGGAAGTCCTATCATTTTATTAAATTCTATCTATTTCTTAAAGATTTAGTACATGCAGTTGTTCCAAAATGATATATATGTGTGTTGTTTCATTCTTTTCTACCATTGCTCTTTCCATGTAGTGTGTGCATAACTTTTCTTAATTTAGACTGATGTATATTTCAAGCTGGGTCGCTCCTCAGTGGAAGCTAAGACAGTAGAAATATCAGTGAATTAGTGAATAATATCTGTGTGCACTTTGAGAGGCCAGTCAGTTCAGTTGCTCAGTCGTGTCTGACTCTTTGCGACCCCATGAACCACAGCACGCTAGGCCTCCCTCCGCATCACCAACTCCCAAAGTTTACCCAAACTCATGTCCATTGAGTTGGTGATACCATCCAACTATCTCATCGCCTGTCATCTCCTTCTTCTCCTGCCCTTAATCCTTCCCAGCATCAGGGTCTTTTCCAATGAGTCAGCTCTTCGCATCAGGTGGCCAAAGTATTGGAGTTTCAGCTTCAACATCAGTCCTTCCAATGAATACCCAGGACTGATTTCCTTTAGGATGGACTGGTTGGATCTTCTTTCAGTCCAAGGGACTCTCAAGAGTCTTCTGCAACACCACAGTTCAAAAGCATCAATTCTTTGGCACTCAGCTTTCTTTATAGTCCAACTGTCACATCCATACATGACTACTGGAAAAACCATAGCCTTGACTAGACGGACCTTTGTTGACAAAGTAATGTCTCTGCTTTTTAATATGCTATCCAGGTTAATCATAACTTTCCTTCCAAGGAGTAAGCAACTTTTAATTTCATGGCTGCAGTCACCATTTGCAGTGATTCTGGAGCCCAAAAAAATAGTCAGCCACTGTTTCCCCATCTATTTGCCATGCAGTGATGGGACCAGATGCCATGGTCTTAGTTTTCTGAATGTTAAGCTTTAAGCCAACTTTTTCACTCTCCTCTTTCACTTTCATCAAGAGGCTCTTTAGTTCTTCTTCACTTTCTGCCATAAGGGTGGTGTCATCTGCATATCTGAGGTTATGATATTTCTCCCGGCAATGTTGATTCCAGCTTGTGCTTCTTCCAACCCAGTGTTTCTCATGATGTACTCTGCATATAAGTTAAATAAGCAGGGTGACAATATACAGCCTTAAAGTACTCCTTTCCCAGTTTGGAACCAGTCTGTTGTTCCATGTCCAATTGTAACTATTGCTTCCTGACCTGCATATAGGTTTCTCAAGAGGCAGGTCAGGTGGTCTGGTATTCCCATCTCTTTCAGAATTTTCCACAGTTTATTGTGATCCCAGTTTTAGGCATTTCTTAGAAATGAGGGTCTAGAACCTGGATGACTCTGTGTAGTCTGTTAAATTTGCATACAGTTCATTTCACTGACTAGTATAAGTGATTGTTCACAATTTGTTTCACATATACCCAAGCATTTTTCTCCCCTGTCCCCTAGACATGCCTATCAGTGCCAGTGTGGTCTTGAAAAGCATGGCAATATCATTACCTGGTCTAGCATATGGAGAGTTTAATGATTAACACAGTTCATCCATTATAGCAGTGTGATTACACATAGTGTAAGGGTGGAATCATATAACTCTCCATGCCTCTTAAGAGGTACAAGTATCAGGTGAGGTACAGGTAGTAGCTATATTAGTAAGAGTTACAAAGGACAGATTTTGTGCTGGAGACAGGATAAAATATTGACAAGGAAAGTAGAAATGCTATATATGCTTCTACTCACAAAAAATAGGACTCTTCCTGAGATTTTCCTTATTTTGCTCCATAAGGAAAAGGGACAGTAGTTCCCCCGAGGAACTCCTCTCATCGGTCCTAAAGCTGAAGTTCAACATCACTTTCTTAAATATAATAGTACAGAGAATTAATGGTAGAGTACAAAACATTCACTGAAGAAGTATGTATTTACTGTCTATAAACCTAAAAAAGTTTATTAGAAAATCTCCAAAAGGATTCAGCGGAAACTGTATAGTACTTTATCTCAATATGGTTGTCTCAAATATTTATTACCCAATTTGTGATTTCTTGTATTAAACTTTTTATCCTGCAGGTGGTGCTGTAATCACTCTTCATTTAATTGAGGCTAGAAGAAACAACTGAAATTCTTTTCCATGTGAAAATAACACAATCACATAATTTTGTTATTACAAATTTCAAAGATATTACTTCTCTAATAAGTCTACATAAAAAGCAGCTTTTCCGAATATAAGATGATCAGTAGATCTCTCAGCTTTGTACTTAAATAAAAAGCAAAGTATTTCAAAATAGGAAATTGTGTATTTTCATATAAAAACTTACTATTTCACATCCTTTTTGGAGACATATTAATATACTTGAGGACTGTGCGCTTGGCACTGTTTTAAAAACAATCCCAGGATGGTAGGTACCATTGCTGTCCTTGTTTTCTTACAGATTGGAATCAAGAGATTAGCAAGATTAAGTAATTTACCTGAAGTGGATGCCTGGGTGTCAATGAAAAATAATAGGTAGTTAGTGAAAACCAGAAATGAAATGAAACCTAAAATAGGTGAGAATGAAACCCAGAGGTACTAGAATCCAGAGCTGGTAAATGATTTTACATTGCCTTAGACTAGTAGAGCATAATACAAAAGCACGGAAGTCAAGATCCATCTGTAGTCTTAAGTGTGAAATGAGGCACCCACGTGATGCACAGCATAGTAATGCGTATCTCCGTATCTACTGCTTTCAATTTCAGTCTGTGGCTGTGCCAACTAACGTGGTCACAGTTACTCCTGTAAAGCCCGTGAATACTGTAACGACCCTGACTCCTTCAAGTTTGCCAACAGCATCTGCCCCCTCAAATGAGCTCAATCTCAAAACAGAGAACTCGGCCGCTGCTCAGGCTAACCTTTCTCCGGTAAGCTCTCACTTGCATCTTACCTAAATCAAGCACGCTACACATTTTCTTGAATTCTGTTTTCTAGCCAACATTTGTGCGTGTTTGTATTTCTGCATTTAGACGATGCTAGAAAATGTGAAGAAATGTAAGAACTTCCTCGCAATGTTAATAAAACTAGCGTGTAGTGGATCCCAGTCACCGGAGATGGGGCAGAATGTGAAGAAGTTGGTAGAGCAACTTTTGGTAAGTTCGGACTCTAAAAGCTCTGTAAGAATCCATACAACTGAGGGAGGTGGGACTGGGGATCGGGATGGGGAATACATGTAACTCCATGGCTGATTCATGTCAATGTATGACAAAACCCACTTCAATATTGTAAAGTAATTAGCCTCCAACTAATAAAAATAAATGAAAAAAAAAAGAAAGAAAAAAGAATAAAAAAAATCCATACAACTGGTTTTAAATGGGGAATAAATATTTTTAAATGAATTTTATCTTAAATGGATTTTTGGATAAACTTTACTTTTGCTTCTTGAAAACTCTGTAATGATTATAAATCTTCGAGTCGTAAATCTAGGCTATCCAGCTGTTGCCCTGTATCCATGGGGGTTGGTTTTAGGACCCACTGTAGATACCAAAATCCCCGGATGCTCAAGTCCCATAGTTGACCCTCCCTGTCTGGGGGCTCCACATCCGCGATTGGACCAGTCACGGGCTGTAAATCTTACAGTACCCCATCCTTAACTGGTTGAATCTGCATATGCAAGTCTGCGCACTCGGACCGCGGGGATCCAGAGGGCAGTGTGTATTACTTTTTGTTTGCTAGTTTTGCTTCTCTTAGCCTGAAAACATCTTTAGAGAGAAGGTTGATTTGTTTTTTTTTTTTTTTTGGTCAGGTAAACTTATTTGGGGAATATTTGACCTCATGGAAAGAGATGATTGAGAAAGTATTTTGAGAGCTTTTCTCCAGGTCATTATAGGTATTGTTTATAGTCCACTGGTTTATCTTGTACCTTGAATGGATCTTTCACCCCTGTATGATTTTTGTAACAGCTCACATTTGGTCGTCTGGAAAATAACTGGTTCAGTGGGTTGTATAGATCTTCCAAATGTTGACAGATCTTTTTTAAAATATCAAAAAATCATACTTGTAATCTAACAATCCCATCAGAAAATTTTTTCAGTACAGGGAAACTATCAAATTCAGGATTATGGTTACACATTTTCCAAAATTTTAATTTTGACTTGAGAGTGCTGAGTTTTATCATTAGCAGCAAAAACTGACAGTTGTTTTCCTCACAGTGACAGGCTTGCTTCATTTGTTTTTTTCCTTTTGAGAGAATGTCTCTCAAAATACCCCAATGTGAATAACCACAGCTGGTTTGATATTCTTTCCAGTAAACGAAAAAAATAACAACAAAACACAGCTAATTCAGCTAGCAGCTCAGTGGAAACGTGCTTTTCCTTGAGTATCTTACTTTGGCCTGCTCTGTGTGTGGTTCCCAGTAGGTTACATGTAATATTTTAAAAAGTTATCTACTAAAGTGTTGAGATTTGGTATTTTACTGTTTGGTCAAAGACATTTTCAAGTGGAGCTGGTTCTGTTTTTTGTTTTTTACCATACCTGCTTTGCAATGTAGAATATGACAACTATTTAAAACTGCCAGCAGTTTTATTCAGTGTTGCTTTTGTACCATTTGTGCAAATCTCAACACAGTGAAAAAGGCCCCCAAATGATTAGTATTAATGTGAGAATAATTTAGACCTCATAGACCCCTGCAGTGTTTAGAGTCCAAAGCGGTATGGAAGGGTTCCTAAGCCCTTTGAAACAACAGCATGTATATTATTGTGGCCTTATAATAGCATTCTAAAAATACAGTCCAGTCACAATTAAAGTAATTTAAAAATTGGGAAGGCAAAGCAAAACAAAATCCAAAGCCCCCACACCAGGTAACTTTTCAGATTTCTGCCCTAAGTAATGTAGGACTCCTGTGTTTCTACTTCTTAGTTTGTTCCTAACAGACTGTGGTCTTAATACTGTCACCTTACCATTTAGCCAGCTCTCATCTCACTTTCACTTTGCTTACTGAGATCTTAAAAAATAATAATAATTGCTTCATTGTATTCTATATGAAAAAAGCATCTGTTTATTTACTTTGTAGGGGACATGAAAAAAAAAAAAACCCACCTGTATTTAATGATAGACTTTGACTTTATCATTGTTGGAAGCTTGCTATATCTCCAGTCATGAATTACACACTTTTCCTCTTGTAAAATATTTGTAGACCTGAAAGTGTCTTTCTTTTTCTTTTTCTTCAGGATGCAAAAATTGAAGCTGAAGAGTTTACTAGACAACTGTATGTTGAACTAAAGTCTTCACCTCAGCCTCACCTAGTTCCTTTCCTTAAGGTAAAGTTATGTGTTACTTTGAAGAAATGGTTTGGATTAGATTACTTTAAAGTAATTGAAAATCTGAATATTTCAGTATGACAGCAACTTAATATGAAGATTATAACAGTAGGAGAAACCTCTCAGGGCTGTTGTAATCTGTAAAGCACATTTATAATCCATATTCTTTGGATTGGAGCATGCTGGGAAAACAAAAGTAACATCTCATTCATGAATATAACTTAATGATTATATTATTTAATGCTTGTATCCTGAAAGATTCTTAACTTAAAAAAAATAGGATCTCTTCTTTGTCCTGTTGATTCTTACTGTCAGAAATAGTCAACGTTGTGGTGCCAAATTTAGTGGGAAAACTGTTACCTTTTGGGTGGGGTAAAACTATTATTTTTAAAAATTAATTTATAATGTTAGACATTCTCTTCTCTAAGATTTATTGAATTAAATAGATTTTGATGGAGAACAATATGTTTGATAACAAGAACTTTGTTTGGCAGACTGAAAAAATATGTTCCTTTTGTATATTTAGTAGCTGAAAAAGAGTTGAATTGAAAGTTATAAAGTTATTAAAGACCCAGGGTTATAGTAAACCGAAGAGTCCTCCCATCCATTTTGAAATAACAGAAGGAAGAGTTGCCTTTAGAAGAGTTTGGCATGGTTGCTAGGGGAGACAAGCGAGACTTGGTGAAGATGAAAGAAGAGTGGGAAAGGGGGTGGGGCCCCACACTTCCCTGAGGCTATTAAGATAGTAGAAATTGTCACCAGGAGGCTGATCATGTTAATTAGGAGGGTGCCAGACATCTGATCTGAACTGAGAGTGTTTTAGCCTGAGCAGACTTGGTCTGGGGAAGAGAAGATTAAAGAGTCAGCACAGTGCTGAACATCAGATAACGTTTCCAGGTAGCCCTCATGATTGAGAAGTTAGTGCTAGTTCTTCCTTAGGTGTTTCAGTGCAAAAGGTCTGTGAGCTGTAGGTGCTGTGTGTGACACTGACAGCTCTGTGTAATATGAATCTATGTTTCATACTCATTGGAGACTATAGGGGAGAAGAAGGGAATAAGTAAGTACCCACTGTGTGTTCTGTGCTTTGCTAGCTACTTATGTTTTTTTAATTTGTATTGTTTGGATTTAATTTTCCATTTCGGAGGTGAGAAAATTGTTCAAGTTAACTTTTGATTAAACACACAGGCCTAGAATTTAGCCTGACTCTAAGGCCTATAAAACACTACCTTAAAGTTATCAAATATTACCATTAAGTTTTTGCACTTTGCATCAGTTTTGTAAGGACTGCAACAAAGCCTTTTATTTTTTTCTTGAGAATAGTTTTTTTCATATCCTTGGGCACTCTGGCAGTTGGATGGTGCACTGGGATGAGGGATTTGGCATTTAAGCTTAACTCTGGCCAGATAATCAAGAGAGAATATAGCATACATATTGTTTTTATTTAACATAAATATTTTTATTGCTATTTTTTTAAGTCCTATTACTTTAGCATGTCTCTCCAATGTGTTTTTCCCAGGTCTTCTCCATCTTTGATTTCTTACTTAAATTTAATTAATCACATCAGTTCATATGTTCATGTATTTTCAAAGTAGCTTATTTTCTACCATTTTTAAAGTTTTGGAAAATAGTGTTGAGAGACTTTCTTTTCTTTGGTACTATTTATAGATATATAACTGAAAACCTTCGGTTTAAAATTTTTTCAGCCTTTTTAAATAAAAAAAGTAAAAGAAGTAACTAAAAAGAAGGAAAGAGAAGCCATAGTTCTCATTTGCTTCTTAAGTAAAGGTGGTCTGATTGAATGTAAGTATCAAAACATGGAAATCTTCCAGAACAGTTCAAGAGTTCACTAAAAGATAGCCTATAGCCTTCTCCTTTTTTATCTTTTTTTCTAACTTAAAAGCAAATAAAAATCCCAGGGATAAAAAGGGAGAACCTTCTACTTTTTAGTTTAAGCTGTTTTTATTTTTTTCAGCAAGATACAAAGAGAGACCCAAACTTTAAATCCAGTCAGAAAATACTCTAGCTCAATTAAGAAAATTGACCTTGTTTCTGTTAGTTTTATTTTCATGTAAAGACTGTTTCTATTCAGTTTGGAAGTTATTTAACAAAAACTTTTTTTTAAGATTCTGCTGTCCTGTAAACAAACTTGTAGATACTAAAGTTATGGGTGATCTATTAATGGGGTTTAGATAAATACAAATAAGTAGGATAAAGTGTTTTATTTTGCCATACTAATATTTGATACCAAATTGATACTACGGTCTAAGCTTAATACTGAGACATAATACTTATGAATTGAAAAATGAGGCACTTTGGAGCTTTATTTGTATCCTGGATATTGACAGAAGGTAAATGATTGATAACAGATTTCCTCAGCTGAAATATTGATATACTTTTTATGTTGTCGAGATACGGCACACAAAGTAGTTCTGTTTTACTAGCGCTCACTCACTCAGTTATCAGTGTTGTTGTTTTCTTCTTTCCTGTTTCTAGAAAAGTGTGATTGCCTTACGACAACTGATGCCTAATGCCCAGAGCTTTATTCAGCAGTGCGTTCAGCAGACTTCTAGCGAGGTGGTCACTACTACCTGTACCACGACATCAGCACCTTCTCCCGTGGTAACAACGGCAGCTTCCTCCATCCAGCCTGAGAAGCCTGTTGGTGGTTCGGAAGCAGCGGTGCCCGGAACTGTGTCCGTACAAACTCTGAAACCACTTGCTGGTCCAGGGGGAGCAAACACTGGAGTTGTGACACTTCACTCTGTGGGGCCGGCTGCTGTGCCTGGAGGGACCACGGCTGGCACTGTCGTGCTGCAGACTCCAAAACCTCTGGTGACCTCCCTGCAGAACACGGTGACAACAGTCTCTCTGCAGCCTGAAAAGCCGGTTGTCTCCGGCACAGCGGTGACGCTGGCGCTCCCCTCTGTACCTTTTGGAAAAACCTCAGCAGCAGCTGTTTGCCTTCCATCCGTGAAGCCTGTTCTTACTTCGGCTGGGACCACGTCTGACAAGCCCGTCCTTGGCCCTCCACTCCAAATCAAACTCGCACAGCCGGGCCCTGTGCTGGCCCAGCCAGCCGGTATCCCACAGGCAGTCAAAGTCAAACAACTAGTGAGTAACTTTTCATTTCTTCCTCAGTTTCTTCTTTAGAAAAAGTCCAACATTCTGAAAACTGGCAAGACTAGTAAAGTCAACCCCTGTGTACCCTTGACCACAGTGGGTGAGTTGGTAACGTTGGAACATGTTGTCTTTGTCTCCTTCCCTTCTAATCACAGGCACAAACACATACATAATTTTTTTCCTGAACCATTTAAGAGTTGTTTGCAGAAACTGTGACTTTGCACCATTAAATACTGTGTATCTCTTAAGAAAAAGGGTTTCTTTTTCTTTGCATTAACTGCAACATACTCTCATTCATGGGAAGTTAATACAGGCACAATATTTTCTTTGTTGTCCCAACAAGTTCCTTTATAGCTAGTTTGCTTCCTGATGTTGTTTCTAGTAAAGAATTGCATATTACCCTTGTCATTTTTTTTTTCCAGACTCCCATAGTCTAGAACAGTTCTCAACCTTTTGTGGTTGTTCATTGTGTTGTAATAATTTTAAGTGCTTGGGGCTAGTTGTTTTTCAGAATATCCTTTTGTGTAATCGTTTCCTCAAGATTAGATTCAGATTAAATATTTTTGGTAGGCTTGTTATTAGTACATAGGTGATGTTATGATAACATTTCTTTTAAAATTGCTAAGGAGAGAAGGTGACGATGAGGGGAGCAGATGAGTAAGAAGTGGTGTTTTCTCCTGAACTCTGTAAGTTGGGAAGTTCTTGGGTAAAAGAACTTGAGTGAAATCTGCTCTGTTTATCTCTTCATGTTTAGATAAACCTTACTCAAGACAAGTTTTATCAGGAGACTGAAAGTACTGTTAAGCTGTGGGAGACAGTACATGGTGAATTAATTGAAAATTATGTTTTTTAAATAAAGTTCTCACCTACCTTATCCTATAACAGAACTAACTGTTCTTTTTTGATTTTTGGTGATTGCACTTGTTCTTTATAAACCTCCATGTTAACGGCTATGTTTTGAGTCTCTCTGTTTTAGTGTTTTCTGCTTTTTTGGAGTATTAAAATTAAGTAAACTTCCCATCCTTGTTTATGTGATCAGAACAAAACATTAGTATCTGTGGATGATGGTCTTTGAGGCAGAGGGCAAACCTTAGGTATAGAATGAAGGTGTAGAATGAAAGAGGAAAGGTCAGTTTGGACAGTAGTCAGACTCTTAATTTTTTTTTTTCATCCCTTCCTACTCTGGCTCTGATTTTCAAGTGGAAAAATGTACCTGCCTCATGGTGTTTCTCTTGGGTGTCTGAATTTAATCTAAGAGATAAAACCTTTAGAAGCAGTGATTCTTAAACATTTGTCTGAACATCCAGGTTTGGGAGGTGCTGGAACCGTAAATGCCCCTGTGGAAGGTTGTTTTTGGTAACACTGAAGAGAATGAAGACCCTAAATGCCCCAGTGGAAGGTCGCTTTTGGTAACACTGGAGAGAATGGAGATCCTCTTTATGTGTCATAGCTGATTCTTGAATCAGTGCTCATTCTTATTGAAAATCTGTAGCGTATCCACCCCTAAATGAAATAACACTTCATAGCTACATAGAGTTTTAAAAACATACCTTGTATGCAGTATGGATTTTGAAATAATTTTGTTGAAGGTAAGACGGGGAAAACTAAGAATCTCAGAATTTTAAGGGAACAGTCTGCTGACACTCAAGCAATAGATCTCAAAGTAGAATACATTGTCTTCCCCATTAAATTATGGTGCTCTTGGCAAGAACTTCTAGGTTTCTAGAATGTCTTGAAACAGAAAACTGTCAGGTAATAATATCTTGTGGCCTCCAAAGTGACTCAGTGGTAAAGAGTCCACCTGCCATGCTGGAGGCACAGGTTCAATACCTGGGTCAGGAAGATCTCCTGGAGAAGGAAAGGACAACTCACTCCAGTATTCTTGCCTGGGAAATCCCATGGACAGAGGAGCCTGGCAGGCTACAGTCCATGGGGTCACCAAGAGTTGGACATGACTTAGCAACTAAGCAACAATAATATCTTGACAGCATTTACACTTCATAAGCTTGACTTGTTATACATTAGAAACTATTTCAATCAAGAAAAAACAAAATCCATTGGTAAATTTCAGGGATTTTTAAACTTCTACTTTGATTCTTAAGAGAATGGAAATGATTCAGTTTTCTTATGAATTCTGCTTTCTTGTTTGACCTTTGTTTCCATTTTAATCAATAGATTTAATGTCAGTATTATTCCTGCCTTACTGTTTAAAACAGCAAAATCCAGAGCAGCTAGACTCTGAAGATGCATTGTAATCTGTTTTACAGCAGATTTTTACCTGGGGCATAAAACAGCATAAGCTGTTCTATATGGTAATGCCACAGAGAGGATTGAACTTGAATGCTCTTTCAAATCAACTAATTTAGAACATTAGTATTACTTAGGTTGGAAATAGTATTACTCAGGTAGTTTAAGAATATCATCAGTGAGTTCATTACAAACTAGTCCAATTTAGTCCTAGGTTGAAACGAGGAGGATGACACTTAGCGTGCTAGAAACAAGATGGTATTCAATGCAGCTTATAAGAAACATGATGAATAATTATTTAAAATGTGAGAATTGCCACACTGGATCAAATCTGTGGTCCATAAAACTCAGGATGCAGTCTCCAGTAATGGTCTGAACAATGCAAGTGTGACTGTATTGTTCAGTGTCAGGTGTAAAAGTTTGTGTGGTTTATTTCCTTTAATAATCATGAATTTAAAAATTCCCATTAGTACTTTATCCTTTTCTAGCTTGTACAGATTTTTCTGAAGAATTCTATAGGTTTTCTTCCTTTTTGATAAGATGTTTTAAATGTCACACTTTTAAGTTACAAGAAGCTTCTTAACCTACCATTGCAGAGCTTAGTTTTATCATAGATATTTCCCTTATTTCAGATGTATATTTCCCCAGGTGACTGTATTACTTGCATTTCTTTCTTAACAGAATTGTAGACATTTGATAAATAAGTGGCCAAGTACATTCAACAAATCATTGTCCAACTACTATTGTTTTGTGGATATAAGAGGAAAACAACTAATTAGTACATTATTAATGTGGTAATTTTCATTTTTATTATACTGAAGTGAAACTGATCTCCTAAAGTAAATTAACCCAGAATATTAGGAAAGATTTGTTGTTGTTGAATAGGATTTTTGTCCCATAACTAACTAATTGTTTTGAAGGAGAACCATAATGAGTAGGAAACAAAATAAGAAAAGGATTATTGTTTTGTTGAGTCAAATGATTCACTCTCAGTTTCTTATTGGACTGACCTAGATCTAGACTTGAGTAATCAGTTTGTGGGTTTGGGTTTTTTTTCCCCTTTTTTTGCATGCTGTTAGAAGAGTGAGAGAAGAAGTAGAATTCAGTTGTCGATTGTAACACCACTAAGATAGGACTAATGAAAGACTGGGTGAAGAGGCTGAGTCCAGATAAGGCCTGCTGCCCTTTATTTGCCATATATAATTAGGAATTGCATAGGAAAATCTTCATGGGCTATAATGTGGTCAGAGTTTACATAACAATAGTCAACATAGGTTGATTAATGCCAGCTCATTTAAATTTACTTGAAGAATATATGTTTTTTTAGGTTTTATTTTGATACGGGGGCATCAGAACTCATGGAAAATAAACTATTGAAACTATATTTACAGTGTATATGTTGTCTTATTTTTGCCTTATTCAAGAAAATGTTTTATTATGAAAATTTCCAAACATAGCAAAGTTGACGTTTATCATGAACACTGTATACCAACCACCTAGATTCTGCTGTTTATAGTTACTCTACTTGATTTATCCATTCATCAATTATCTTAATTTTTGATACATTTCAAAGGCTTCTTCCTGAAAATATTTTGATATTAATGTGCATATCATTAACTGCCAATCAGTATTTCTTTACTCTTTTTCTTGTTTTTAGCTAAAACGTATATACTATGACATGCACAAATTTTAAATCTGTCATTGGATAAATTCTGACAATGCTTAAAAGTGAAAGTGTTAGTCTAGTGGCTTAGTTCATGTCCAACTCTTCAAGAGTCCATAAACTGTAGTCCTCCAGGCTCCTCTGTCCATGGAATTCTCCAGACAAGAATACTGGGGTGGGTTGCCATTCCCTTCTCCAGGGGATCTTCCTGACCCAGGGATCATAACCAGGTCTCCCCCATTGCAGGCAGATTCTTTACCCCCAGAGCCACAAGGGAAGCCCCTTGATGATGCTTACCTCTGTAACTCAAGTCTGCTTTTCAAGATATAGAATGTTACCGTCACCTTGAAGTTTCCTTCTCTCCCTTCCCAGTCTGTCTCTACCTGCATACCTCCAGAACCACTGACTCTTCTAATAATAGCTCTTTGTTTTGCTTGCCAAGTAGGAGCAGATCTATCATCCTTGGACCAATTTCCATCTCTCTTAATAATTGGTCTCTGTTATATGCCTTATATTATAGTCTAAAACTGTACTTTCTTCGAAAGAACACTGCTGCTGAGTTGTTTTATATTTTCTCACTAGTGGTATTTTATTTTGTTCAGCAAGTGTGCAGGAATATGCTGCACATATGCTTCCAAGTGTTACAGTCATTAGGAGGAGGAATGATGGGGATCCAGGATTGTTAAATCAGTGTACGCATTTGCCTCCTGCCATGTACATGAACTTGCACTGGATTGGGCCTAGACTGGGCCATTCACAGCCCTGGTCTTGGAGCCCATGTGAAGGCTCACCTCCCTACTTGTTCTGTGTCAGGGTCACATGCTGATGCTGGGTTCCTTTGGCCTTCCTACCCCATGCCTCCTGGCTGGTCCCCTAGAGGCCTGGAGCCTCCATTCACCTTAGGGACCAGCCTCTATGCTGTAGTTATCATCATTATATATAGAGAGAGAAAGAAAGAGAAAGTATCAAAAGTGGTTTGAAAACTAACTCCAATTTCTAATAACATTTTATTACTACCTTTCATAATCAAAATATGAAAACAATACCAAATAAAAGATAGCAGGGAAGAAAATAAACAATAGGGAGATAAGTCAGAGTTGCTAGGAGTATTTGTTTTGTTTTGAGTTTTCATCTGAATGCATAAGTGGGACTCTGAATGTATATTACTTTGTAGAATTTAAATCTGATTCCTAGAACTTTAGGATACAGAAGTGTGATCTCAACTGAAGTACATAATTGTTTTCAAGAGTTCTTTCTCTCTTTCAAGAGTCAGTTCTCATAGAATCATGACAATCGATTATTCCAACTTGTATTTCTCCTCTAGGGGCATTAGTTCCTATATGATTATTTACTGGGACATTTTGGATTTCTTATAAGTTACTTTTGTTTAGTAATATGCACTAAATTTAATTTTATTTGTAAAAGAATATAGAATAAATTATGGGCTTCTCTGGTGATTCAGACAATAAAGAATCCGCCTTCTATGAAGGAGACCTGGGTTCAATCCCCAGGTTGGGAAGATCCCCTGGAGGAGGGCATGGAACCCACTCCAGTATTCTTGCCTGGAGAGTCCCCACAGACAGAAGAGCCTGGTGAACTGCAGTCCATGGGGTTGCAAAAGAGTTGGACACAACTGAGCAATTAAGCCCAGCATATAGAATAAATTAACTAACCTGCAGAATTCTGTTATGAAACTAGATCATTTATATTAGCCATATATGAGTTTGAGGACTTAAAAATAGTTCACTATGAATAGCTGGCTCAAATACATAGTGACTGTTTTTTTTTCTTTGAGGTAAAAGAATGAAACTCTACTATTCTGTTTTTTTCTTCTTTGAAGCTAAAAATAAGGCTCTGCTATTACTTTAATTTCTCTTATTTTATCCCCAACCCTCACCCTGTGGATTTCTTGCACTGTTATCTTGGAGAATGCCTTTAGCATTGCTATCTTTCAGATACTTTTAAAAAACAACTGTTTGAAAGTCATTATCTTTTAGAGGTATATTTTGAAATATTTATGGATTAAAAGATATACCTGAGATTTGCTTTAAGATAATTGAGAGTGGGGAGAAGTGGGTAGGGATAGAGATGAATTAATCATTGCTGAAGCTGGGTAATAATGGTATAGGGGTTTTCATTTTTTTGTTGTTGTTGTTCCCTCTGCTTTTGTATGTCTTTGAAATTTTCCATAGTAAGTTAAAAGGATGAAAATAAGATCTATTTGGAGATTTAAATTGTGCCATGTGTAAGTTTGAATTCCACTCTGAAAGTTACAGTGTGAGATTATCATGGTTTTCACTTTTGAGCTAGGTAAATTTATCACATACAAATTTAAACTTTTAAGTAAACTTTCTTGTGATGCTAAGGTAAAGGTATGTATGCTTAAATGAGGACAATCATTTGTTCTCTTGTTACAGTTGTAGTTTTGTTCTTTTCTAAAGCAGGTCTAGTTGAAGGACTATGTTAATAGTTCTCATTGTTTCAGGTAGTCCAGCAGCCTTCAGGAGGTCTTGCAAAACAAGTGACCACTCTTACCCATTCCCCAGCATTGACCATCCAGAAACCTGGACAGAAGAAGGTGGCAGTGAGCACTACAATACCTCCCAGTCAGTTTTCCCAAGGTAGATTATAACTAGTCTCTGCCCTGTCATGTTGGATTTGGAACATGATGGGTTTCTGTACTTTTTTTTTTTCCACCATTATATTCAGAGAAGAGAGATTTCTTTTAAGTTGAGACCTATGAGAGAAGACTGAAAAATAGCTTAATATTATATTCTTTGTACATAGCCACTTTTTAGGGATGTATGTTCTTTTAGATTAAATCAACACCATTCATGGTATTTTGTAACTAGATAAAATAATCTACTAGTAAATACAGTACTTTTTTTTTTACATAAATTTTGCTATTGCCTTATTTATTTTATTAAAATTGTGCTTTTTTTCTCTACCTTTGGAAGTCAGTCTTACAAATGATGAGAGTCTTTATGTATTTTTAAAATACACCAATACAAAAAATATAGTATAACATGTTTCTTATCTTCATAGTATTTTTCATAGTATTCTTCATAGTATTTTTGTAATGCTGGTAATTCTCTAGACAATTTGGGGAACATATAAAAAGAAATGGAGAGGTCTTGATTTTGTGATTTCTTGTGCAGGGAATAAATTAATTGTAATATTTGAATTTAAATATAGTTCTAGAAAGTTTTGAAATTTTCTTTGATTATTCTATATGCATTGAAAATAGCTATTGTCCTGAATTTTTTCCTGATGTGTGATTGCTTTTTTTTATTTTACTTTTTCTGTCTTCTTTTGTTTTTATAGCTTCCATTCTAAAGCAAATTACTCTTCCAGGAAATAAAATTCTGTCACTTCAATCATCTGTTCAGAAAAACAAAATAAAAGAGAATGGAACAATATCCTTCAGGTAAAGAAATTCAATGATCAAAATTTTGTCTGATTTAAGAAATTAATATTCTTTTTAAAAACACAAAAGAGATGACAATACTTATATAAAATAAATTTAATGATGCCTTTTGAAAAAGCTAACAGTGCTTTATTGAATATAATTTATAAGTAGTAAAGTGCACAGATCTTAAGTGTAGATCTCAATGAATTTTGACAAACATATACCTGTGTAATCTTAATTCAGACCAAGATACTAAACATATCCATCATCTTTATGCTCCTTTCAAATCAATTACTTCCAACCTTGCCTCTGGCAGCCACTGTTCTTATGTCCATCACCATAGATCATTTTTGTCCATTCTTGAGCTTTACATAAATGGAAAATTAGATTATATACTCTTTTGCATTTGATTTTTTTCACTCAACATGTGTTTGAGATTCATCTACATCATTTTGATTACTATAAGGTTGCTATTTTGTTCTGGTAAGCAATATTCATTATCTGAATGTAAATTTGGTTATTTGTTTTCCTGTTGATGGACATTGAGTTGTTCCTAGTTTTTAAATGATTCTATAAAGTTGCTGTAAACATTTCCATACAGATTTTTATGTGAACATAGGTTTCATTTCTCTGTAGTTAACATCTAAGAGTAGTATTGTGGGGTCACTAGGTAAGTATGTGTTTTACTATTTAAGAAGCTATCAAACTGTTTATCAAAGGGACTGTACCATTTTTCATTTCCACCAGCAATGAGGAGACTTCCACTCCAATTTTAGTACTTGTTATTGCCAATTCTTTTGACTTTTACCATTCTAAGTATACAGTGGTTATTGTCACTCTCATTTTAGTTTATATTTTCCTAAAGACTTAAGATGTTGAACATCTGTTCTTGTGCTTATTTGGTATTCTTAACACTACCTTCTTTGGTGAAGTAATCTTTTGCCCATTTTTCTTTTGAGTTGTTTGTTTTCTGTGACTGCGTTTTTAGAGTTCTTTATATATGTTCAAGATCCAAGTCATTCTCTTACCAGTGTCTTTCACAGAGCAAAAGTTTTTAATTTTGCTGAAGCCCAGTTCATTAATTTTTTCTCTTGCAGATTATGCTTCTCATGTTTTATATAAGAAATGTTTGTGTAACCAAAGGTTATAGAAATTTTCTCCTGTTCTTTGTTCTAAAAGTTTTACAGTTTTATGTTTGTCCTTCTTGGATTGATACTTTTTAAAATTCACCAGTTGCTTACTTAAAAATCTGTGTGTGGATATTCTATTTTCTTCTTTATATGCTCCCATTTTTAGTTGCATTATTTGTCACAGTATGTAAGCATTTGTACGTTAATCCCCCCTCCTCATCCCCACCAATACTTTAGTTGTAGTTCTGCTTTTATATTAAAATGCTCACCTTCAGTCTGTTCTCTGGAGTTTTCTCAGTCATCTGTTGTTTGGATGAAATTAATTGAATGTGGTCCATGCTTTGATCTACCAGGACACCTCTTTAGTATTTTTTGACTTGGGATGTACTTAGTCTTCCTGCCAGTGGTATATTTCATCCTTTATTCTGCCACTAGTTCTCTGGTCTCTCTCCTGCAATTTTTATTCAGTCTGCTTTTGCCCAAAACCTCTTGAGATAGGGTGAGTGAGTTGAGGAATCAGTCGCCATTGGACAAGAAAGTGTGCACTGGAAATTGTTGTTTTGCTTTTTCATTTATTCTTGTTTTGAAGTTTGGATATTCTTAGTCTTCAGGTTGTGCTGAGGCTGTGGTGTGTGTTGTTCTGTATTGCTTGGGGGAAGTAAATATTGGAAGATGATGACCTAGGCAGTCATCATTGTCTTCCAATGCAGTGAGTTTTGACAAAAGACTAAATTCATGTACCAAGTACTTCAGTCAAGATACATAGAATATTTTCGATACCCTGAAAGCCTCCTTTGTGATACTTCCCAGCCAGTCCCCTCATTATACCTTAGGCAACCACTAACTGGCTTCTTATCATTGTTGATTTTTCTTTCCTGGGTTTTAAATAAGTAGAATTGTATAATTTGTATTTTTCGCTTGGTTTCCTTTGCTCAGCATAATGTATTTGATATACATCCAGTGTTGTTGCATGTATTAGTAATTTGTTGCCTTTCATTGCTGAGTAGTATTCCACTGTATGGTGCACTGTGGTTGTTTGCACTGAATTGTTTATCTCTTTAGCCATTGGTGGATATTCAGATCGTTTCATGTTTTTGGCTATTGTGAGTAAGAATGTTAGAAACAGCTGTATCCAAGTCTTTGTATGGATATAAGTTTTCCCTTGTGTAAATATATGAGCAAAATTGCTGAATTCATTTAGTAGGTTTATGTTTAACTTTATAAGAAGCTGCCAATCTGTTTTCCTATGTGGTTGCACCACTACAGTCCTACCACAAAGTATAAGAATTTGTTCCAGTTGTTCTATATCCTTGCTCAGTGGATGGGTAAATCAGGTTAGAACTGACAGCCCGCTGAGTCTGCTTTACTCCAGAGAAGATCTGTGACTGTGTCTCACAGGAACCAGGGAGGATTTGGCCCCACGTAGCACCTGCTCTGGAAAACCTGACTTAGTGTCTCCACTCTAACAGAGGCCGGGAAACTAGTGCCAGCCTCAGGCATTTGCCCTCGAGGCAGTTCTAGCTTTAGAGTGTACTCAGTGCTTATTTTTACTGATACTTTTTGACAACTTCTGTGCGCCCAACATTGGAATGAAAAAGTCTTAAACTTGTCTAAATTAGAATGCCATATAATTTCTCCTGGGTACATCTAGTCCACTTAATGCCTGATGCAGAAGTGTCACCATTAGCAGATTTTAAATCACAAAACTAGCTTTGTCAGTCTCCTCCTTTATAACTTTTGACTTTTGCATTATTCTAAGAAATCTTTTCCTATCCTGAGCTTATAATGATGAGCTTGTGTATTTTCTTCCAGAATATCTATGCACACTCCATCTATGCAGTAGACCTTTACAAAATCAGCAGTAGAGCTTGATTCTGTCTTTGTAAATAACCGAAGCAGAAATAACCTTTTCCTGGCTGGGTTGCTTACATCAACAATAGCTACTGAAGATTTCATCATCTTTACTTTCCTGATATGAAATGCTACTTTACCTTTCAGTAAATCCCCATTTGTTCGAGGGTATATTTCTAAAATTTCATTTTACTGCTGTTTTTGTTTTATTTCTATGTTAATATTTTTGCATTTTCATTTCTCTTTCATTATTTTTATATCTGGATAAATTCTCTATTCCTTTCTTATCAAAAATGTCTTGACTTGTTCTTCTTCTACATATAAATTTCAAAATCAGCGGGGCAGTTTTTTTAAAATTTTTTCCTGAGATTACCTTGAACCATAGTTATATTTATTAGAGTTCAGTAAGGTTGTAACTGACAGAAAAACTGAAGAATAGTGGCATAAGCAAGATAAGATTCTTTACCACATTTAGGAAAACTGGAAGTAGGCAGACCATTACAGGTACAGCATTCTCTTGGTGTTAGGGACCGAGGAGTTTTGCTCCCTTCCTTTTGGTTCCTCATACATACTAGTCAGGCCCGCTGTACAGTTTTTAGATGTGGTTATTTCCTGCATTTTCTTTCCCCATCTTCATATGGACCAATCCAGTTTAAAAGCTTCTATTTATAAGTTATTATTAATATTTCAGTTTAAAAGTTATCTGACTAAAGAGTCTTTGCTTGGCCAACCCTGTAAAGTAGCTTTTTCAGTCACATCTGCTGTCTTGAAGCACTTATCTAAAGTTACTCTATTTATTTGTTTACCCTTCTTTATACTCCCCAATCTCTCTGAGAGTTTGTTGTGACTTTACCATTGTGTACTTAATGTGTAGAAAAATGCCTTGTTCATAATAAGCATTCGGAAATTTGTTGAAATTATGAATTTCAAAAAAGAACAGGAATATCTATAATCTTAGATATAATCTATTTTTAAGATAAGTTTTATTTTAGCTCTAATATGCACTTTTCATTTTTGTATAATATGTTCTAGTTATTTGGGTCGTATGTGACTTTATGCATATCTTTTTATAGTGATGTCTTTTTTGTTAAGTTTGCTCTCTCAGATACGTAGTATTAATATCACTTCATTTACTGTTGAGGTGAGAGACTCTATTTAGGTAGGAGGATGTAATAGTGTATGGCATTAGAGCTTGTCTTGACTTAACTGGATGAGGTTAATAGCAGAGTGATATCCTTCTGTATTTTCAAAACTACTTAAGTGAAAAGAAAATTTTTGTGACTTTTTCCCTGCATAAATCATATTTTCTATTGTGCTTGTCGGTACATCTGGGATGAATAAGGGAAGCTATATAGTGTTTAAACACCAGAGGGTGCCAGAGATTCGTGTTTTATTCTTTATATTTCAGAATCAGAAGTGACAAATATTACAGTACCTCTGCATGTTTGTGTAGTTAATTTTATTTAAACTGGAAACTGGAAATTTGATGATTATAAGGAGTTACTGTTGATTTTTTTGAAGAGGTGATACTGTCTTATGATAAAAGTTTTTCTTTAGAATCCTTATATTTTAGAGAGAGAATAAAATATTTGTGAATGGATATTATATATATGTGGATATTTATGTATACATGTATAACTTAAGATGCATTATAACACCTAGAGGTTAAGTGGTTTTTTTTAAAATTTGCCTTAAAAGACACATAGAAAAAAACATAGGACAAGGTTACATACTATTTGTACAGATATTACCCCACCAACTTTAATGTCCCATTTTCTTCTTATTGCAGGAATCAGATTCTCTAGTGTAGGTTAAACATGTGCTCTATCTTGATTCATATGTAGTTAATTGTTTTATTATGTATTTATACATAGTAACAGATGGTTAATCATTCCAAGGAAGGACTTAGAAAACTGTCTCTGGTAATAAAATCTTGGAAGGACAGGAGACAGAAGAAACACCCTTTTGAGCTGTGCAAATTAATTCTAAATCTAGGGTTAAATTCAACAAAAAAAAGTCTTGGAGGAGTTGCCTTTATGCTAATTCTTGTTAGACATTAGGTTCTTAAATATTCCTCGCAGCAAAATTACATGAATGAAAACTTAGAGATGTGATTGTGAAAGCTTGCAAAATTATTAGCCAGATTTTATTATAGTAAAATGCTATTTAGGAAAAATTATCTTTGTGCTTACATGCAGAATGAACTGGGAAGGAATATACTCTGAAGTAGTTCTTAAAGTCACTAAAGTTTGAGAAATACTGCATTATCCTATCCTATGTTTCTTAAAAAGAAGAAAGATGATTTCCCATGGGGAAAAATACCTTTGAAAAAGCATAAAAGGAGAGTAAGCAGGATGTTGTGTGAGTTTATATACTGGCTGTGGTAGGTAACACAGAGATTATGCTCAAAGGTGATGAGACAAGAATATTGAAGGTAAACTTATTTTACCAGGGATTAGTAACCTAAAGGAAGAACT
Source organism: Muntiacus reevesi (assembly GCF_963930625.1). Taxonomy (NCBI): domain Eukaryota; kingdom Metazoa; phylum Chordata; class Mammalia; order Artiodactyla; family Cervidae; genus Muntiacus; species Muntiacus reevesi. Next base: position 29,147,163 of record NC_089252.1, on the reverse strand, counting down.
TGATCTTCTTAAAATAAAAAGAAATGTACCTCAGAAGTTCAAAAGTTGTAGTAATTGGACAGACACTTTAAAATTATGAAAACAAACTAACATTTCCAAAGTAGACAATTGAAGTCGATCTGGAATATTGCATGGGGCATTGACAGCTGAAAGATAATAAAGCAAAAGGAGCTGAAGACTAGAACAAGAAAGGGAGAATAGCCTGAGAAAGCCCAGGGTCGGTAGGAGCTATTTGATGGTGAGAAATGGGAGGGAAGAGTGTGCTAAGTTAAGGTCATTACCTGGAAGACCTTGAATATCAAGTTGAGTTTATGGGATCATGAAATGTTTTGTAACCGGAAAGTAATGTGATTTTTTTCTACTAGAGAAGAGTTAGTTTGATGCTATTAAGATCTTAAGAGGGTTCAGTTCAGTTCAGTCGCTCAGTTGTGTCCGACTCTTTGCGACCCCATGAACCGCAGCACACCAGGCCTCCCTGTCCATCACCAACTCCCAGAGTTTACCCAAACCCATGTCCATCGAGTCAGTCATGCCACCCAACCATCTCATCCTCTGTCTTCCCCTTCTCCTCCTGCCCTCAGTCTTTCCCAGCATCAGGGTCTTTTCAAATGAGTCAGCTCTTCACATCAGGTGGCCAAAGTATTAGAGTTTCAGCTTCAGCATCAGTCCTTCCAATGAATACCCAGGACTGATCTCCTTTAGGATGGACTGGTTGGATCTCCTTGCAGTCCAAGGGACTCTCAAGAGTCTTCTCCAACACCACAGTTCAAAAGCATCATTTCTTCTGCGCTCAGCTTTCTTTATAGTCCAACTGTCACATCCATACATGACTACTGGAAAAACCATAGCCTTGACTAGACGGACCTTTGTTGGCAAAGTAATGTCTCTGCTTTTTAATATGCTATCTAGGTTGGTCATAACTTTCCTTCCAAGGAGTAAGCGTCTTTTAATTTCATGGCTGCAGTCACCATCTGCAGTGATTTTTGGAGCCCAGAAAAATAAAATCAGCCACTGTTTCCACTGTTTCCCCATCTATTTGCCATGAAGTGATGGGACCGGATGCCATGATCTTAGTTTTCTGAATGTTGAGCTTTAAGCCAACTTTTTCGCTCTCCTCTTTCACTTTCATCAAGAGACTTTTTAGTTCCTCTTCACTCTCTGCCATAAGGGTGGTGTCACCTGCATATCTGAGGTTATTGGTATTTCTCCCGGCAATCTTGATTCCAGCTTGTGCTTCCCCCAGCCCAGCGTTTCTCATGATGTACTCTGCATATAAGTTAAATAAGCAGGGTGACAAGTAGAAGCGATTTTAAAAAGTAGGCACAAGTGGTAGTTAACTGTATTAAAAGCTGAAGAATTAGATCAGTTTCAGAAGCCAAAATGCAAGCCAGGTGATTGGGTAATACTTCTTTAACTTTTGCATAGTAACCTATTGCCCCGACAGAATCTTAAATTGGAAGCCTTTCACTGTTATATTTTCTTCTTGTATATCTTTTAGAACGAAACAGGCTTATATCTTTCACAACACCTTCGTTAAAAAATATACTGCATCAGACCAGAGGTCTTGAAGAATGATTCAGAGATTCCCACTTTCTTTGCCTCTAAAATTAAACCAACCCAGAATCACAAATTACCTCAGCAGCAAAGCCCTTGTTCCTGCCTTGGCCTGTCGTTTTTAGCCTTACCAACAATGCTGCTATGACACTGTGTTTGTTGTCTTTGCTTTCCTTTAGTCTGCCTCCTCTCTAAGAGGAAGTTTTAAATGGTTCAGGTACTGTTCATTGTGGTACTCTTTCCTCTTCCCTCCTTAGGGTCTCCCTCTCTTCATGCGGCCCTCTGTAACCATAGCAGCTGATAGCTGGACTAGAGGGAGCTGTGTTCAGCTTGGGGCCAGATAGAAGGGGCGGGGATGGCTAGGCAAGAACAAATCTTACTGGGTGGTTAGCTCCCTGCTGATTTCAGAGAAGGGCTGCAAGAAGATTCTGAAAGACATGGGACAGTCTCTTCACTGATGAATTCCTTTCAGTTCTAGTACTGTGCATGGGACTGCTAGTAATAGGAGGCCTGGTACTGGTCTCTCCAGTCTTTATGTGAGATTTCAGCAGGGGCTCAGCGGGAACACCCACCTGTGGAAGCAAGGTGCCGTGTACAAGGAGGCCTCTGTACCTGGCACACAGCTGACGTTGTGACCATACCATGCTGTGTGCATGTGTGTAAAGGCCATGTGCTGTATACCGTAAATAAGTCTGGGGGTTTTTTAAGGGAAGATTGAGGCCATGTTCTGAACGTCATTATATTTCTCTGTCTTCAGTTTTCTTTTTCTGTTTATTTACATATTATTTTTAAAATATCACTAACCATTTGATTGAGTAATCCATGTATATAGTACAACATTCAAAGGGTAGAAAAGATAACGTGTTTGCATGCGAAGTCACTTCAGTTGTGTCCGACTCTTTGCAACCCTATGGACTATAGCCCTCCAGGCTCCTCTGTCCATGAGATTCTCCAGGCAAGAATACTGGAGTGGGTTGCCATGTCTTATTCCAGGGGATCTTTCTGACCAAGGGATCAAACCCGTATCTCTCTTAATGTCTTCTGCATTGGCAGGCAGTTTCTTTACCACTAGTGTCAACTGGAAAGCCCCTAGAAAAAGAGTATGATGTGATACAAAATGTCTTCTTTCCTACTCATGCTTCCCAATTTCCCCCTCCAGAGATGAATTTCTTGTGTATTCAGAGATATGCCCATATAAGTTATGCCCATGTAAGTGTGTATTTTTTTTCCCCAAAGTATAGTCTGTTCTATACCTTGTTTTGTTTAGTTTTTCCCATTTCGTAATACACCTTGGCATTTGTTCTGTATCTGGCCAAAGAGAGCGCCCTTATTCTTTTAAGTGGCTGAGAGTGACATTAGAAAGTACCCTAATCAAAGTTATTCATTGTTTTGAGGAAGAAAATTTCGTCCTAACAGATTCTGTTTAGGAGTGAACAGAGTTTTTAATTGAATGTACTTGGCCCCTTTTTTCTTTTTTAATAGATGATTTTTTAGTGCAATTTTAGGTTCACAGGAAAATTGATTGGTATCTTGTAGAAAATTCTAATACATGCACAGCCTCAATCATTACCAACATCCCCCACCGGAGTGGTTTATTTGTTATGCTTGATGAATCTGCACTGAAACATCATTATCAACCAAAGTTCATCGTTTACCTTACAATTCACTCTTGTTGTGTGATGCATTCTGTGGGTTTTTACATTTTCGTGTGATGACATATATCCCCCATTATAGTGTCATACAGATACTATATATTTCACTGTCCTAAAAAGTCCTCTGTTTTCTACCTAGTCATCCCTTTCTGCTAACCCTGGGCAACTACAGGTCATCTTATTGTCTCCATAATTTGCATTTGCCAAGATGACATGTAGTTGGAATCATCAGTATGTAGCTTTTTCAGTTTGGCTTCTTCACTTAATAGTGTGCATGTAAGTTTCCTCCACATCTTTTCATGGTATGGTAGCATTTCTTTTTAGTCCTCAAGGATATTCCATTTCTGGATTTACTACAGTTTGTCCAATCACCTGCTGAAGGACATCTTGGTTGTTTCCAGGTTTTGACAATTAGGAGTAAATCTGCTAGAAACATCCATGTACAGCTTTTTGTATGGATGTGAATTTTCAGTTCCTTTGGGTTAGTACTGAGGAGTATAATTGCTGGATCATATGGTAAGAGTATGTTTAGTTTTGCAATAAACTGCCAAACTGTCTTTCATGGTAGCTGTACTATTTTGCGTTCCCACCAGCAGTGAAGGAGAGTTCCTGTTTCTCCACACCCACATCAACATCTGGTGTTCAGGCTTTTGGCCATTCTGATAGGTGTATAGTGGTATCTCATTGTTTTAATTTGCATCTCCTTGACAACATAGGATGTGGAGCATCTTTTCATATGCTTGCCATCTTTTTGGTGAGTTGTCTTTTAGGTCTTTGGCCCATTTTTTAATCTGTTTGTATTCTTTTTGTTGTGTTCTAAAAATTCTCTATATATTTTGGATAACAGTCCTTAATCAGATATGTGTTTTGCAGATATTTTCTCCCAGTCTATGGCTTGTTTTTTCATTTTCTTGATACTTAATTTTTAAAAAGTATTTTTTACTTAGACCTTTAAAAATTTTTTTTTAACTCTGATCTTGGCCCATCTTTAGGTTTACAGTTTCTATTGTACTTACATTTAAGCTTTAAGTGTTCAGATGTTTCTGGAATACTTCTTTGTTTACATAGGTGGTAAATTAGTTCTTAGAACCATTCTCAGCATCCCATACCTCTGACAGCACCTCTATGACATTTGATAAGGTGGAGACCAACCATTTTTATACAGTTTCTTTACATTGTATATTTCATGTGGTTGATTTGAGATACTAATTTTAAAAGTTTTCTTTTTCCTATTACAGAGACACAGTTTTAAAGGTTAGGCTTTTAAATATACTGTTCAGGTTGTGGAACCATATTTCTTTCTCTTCACTTGCAACTGCTGTGTCTAGCACTTAACTTTCTTTCATTTAGTTTGAAACTCTTATACCTATATGAGTGGGGTCTCTTTCCCTCTCTTAGCCCTAACATGCTGCTTTTTAAAGTTGAACACCAGAGGCTTTCATATCTTAAACACTTAACTGGTATAGTTCATTTCCATCTTTTGTACACAAATGCATTACTACAGGGAGGTTCAAATCCACTGATAATGAAATCACATGATAGGTCATTTGGCCCATGCAATAAATAGAAACAATATCTTTTTTATATAATCATGTTTGTGTAAATTGTTATGCACTGGTACATGAGTTATGGTCAGTGACATGCCTCTTATTGTGTATGGTGTTAAGGATGCCATTCAGTTCAGTTCAGTCACTCAGTCGTCTCCGACTCTTTGCGACCCCGTGAATTGCAGCATGCCAGGCCTCCCTGTCCATCACCAGCTCCTGGAGTCTACCCAAACCCATGTCCATCGAGTCAGTTATGCCATCCAGCCATCTCATCCTCTGTCTTCCCCTTCTCCTCCTGCCCCCAATCCTTCCCAGCATCAGGATCTTTCCAAATGAGTCAGCTCTTAGCATCAGGTGGCCAAAGTATTGGAGTTTCAGCTTCAACATCAGTCCTTCCAGTGAACACCCAGGACTGATCTCCTTTAGGATGAACTGGCTGGATCTCCTTGCAGTCCAAGGAGCTCTCAAGAGTCTCCTCCAATACCACAGTTCAAAAGCATCATTTCTTCTGCGCTCAGCTTTCTTTATAGTCCAACTGTCACATCCATACATGGCCACTGAAAAAACCATAGCCTTGACTAGACGGACCTTTGTTGGCAAAGTAATGTCTCTGCTTTTAAATATGCTGTCTAGGTTAGTCATAACTTTCCTTCCAAGGAGTAAGCGTCTTTTAATTTCATGGCTGCAGTCACCATCTGCAGTGATTTTGGAGCCCAAAAAAATAAAGTCTGACACTGTTTCCACTGTTTCCCCATCTATTTGCCATGAAGTGATCGGACCAGATGCCATGATCTTAGTTTTCTGAATATTGAGCTTTAAGCCAACTTTTTCGCTCTCCTCTTTCACTTTCAGCAAGAGGCTTTTTAGTTCCTCTTCACTTTCTGCCATAAGGGTGGTGTCATCTGCATATCTGAGGTTACTGATATTTCTCCCGGCAATCTTGATTCCAGCTTGTGCTTCTTCCAACCCAGCATTTCCCATGATGTACTCTGCATATAAGTTAAATAAGCAGGGTGACAGTATATAGCCTTGATGTACTCCTTTTCCCATTTGGAACCAGTCTGTTGTTCCATGTCCAGTTCTAACTGTTGCTTCCTGACCTGCATACAGGTTTTTCAAGAGACAGGTCAGATGGTCTGGTATTCCCATCTCTTTAAGAATTTTCCACAGTTTATTGTGATCCACACAGTCAAAGGCTTTGGCATATTCAATAAAGCAGAAATAGATGTTTTTCTGGAACTCTCTTGCTTTTTTGATGATCCAGCGGATGTTGGCAATTTGATCTCTGGTTCCTCTGCCTTTTCTAAAACCAGCTTGAACATCTGGAAGTTCACGGTTCACATATTGCTGAAGCCTGTCTTGGAGAATAAGGATGCCATTAGAATTTTAGTATTTGTTTGGTCTTTCTCTTCTCTCTCCTTAAACATAATATACTCATCTTAGTACCATAGCCATGTAGCAATGCTATTAGATAAAAGCAACTATTTAATTTTGCTGGCACAATGCAAGGAGCCCAAACATATTTTGTGTTCTTATATGTATGTCTTTTACATATGTGTGTATAATTTTATATCTTAAATATTAGCCCTTTGTAGCCATTTGCTCGAGGAGGTGGTTTAATGAATTCAATTGGTACAGATGAAGCACACCAAAAGTCTAAAGCAGAAAAACAAAGCTGGTTTTAACCATATAGTTTCAGAATAGCTAGTCTAGAGAGATTCTTCTCAAGGGCCTTTTCACGGGTATGGACCTTTCAGGATCGAAGGGTTTCTCCTCCTCAGTGGACCAGTGGAGGGCAATGGGGATATTTCAGGGGTTTTTTAATCATCTTGGGTGAAAAAAAAGAAGCCTGTTTTTATTTCATTGTCTTTCATTGGAGGCAGTTTGTAGATAACTTAGACTAACTTCCAAATCCCTCTTTTTTGAAAAAAATTATTTATTTTAGTTGGAGGACAGTTTTTCCACAATATTGCACTGACATCTGCCATACATCAACATGAATTGGCCATGGGTATCCTGTCCCTGCCCCCACCACAAACCTCTCTCCCACCCCTCTAGTTTGTCACAGAGCACTGGACCAAATCCCTCTTAGTGCACCCTGTTTACTAAACTGAGAGAGGGAGAGATGGGCACCAGGATTCAAAGATGTCTGTGATCGATCTTTTTGATATTAAATGTACTAGAGGTTAGAGACACCAGTTAATTTTAAAGACTGACAGAGAGGGATAGCCATGCCTCACTTTTTCTCTTGCTTAGATAAATTAAGTAAGATAATGACTTTAGTTATAAGGAGAGACCTACACTTTCTTGCTCTTTGAAATCACTCATTCACATACCACCACCACCACCAAACAGCTTTCCTTTTTTTTTTTCTATTAGAGATGAAGATGATATCAATGATGTGACTTCCATGGCAGGAGTCAATCTCAGTGAAGAAAACGCCTGCATCTTAGCAACAAACTCTGAATTGGTTGGCACCCTCGTTCAGTCCTGTAAAGATGAACCATTTCTTTTCATTGGAGCTCTACAAAAGCGAATTTTAGACATTGGTAAGTATGACCATTGACCTGGTAAGACTGTCTGATCCAAGGAAAATGTTATCAAGAGTTAGATAGCCTGGGTTCATGTTTCTGGAATGTCTGAAGCTTAACAAAAGCTCTGGAAGTAGTCAGGATTTCATGGGTGTTACAGTAATATTTTATTTTAAAAATTATTAAAGTAACTTAAATCATACAACCTGTGGTTTCTGGTATAGGTAGTAGTTAATATCATAAATATATAGATATACTTAGGATATATATATTTTTTTCTGTGCTGTTCTTCCTTGGTTAGCCTTTAGGCATGTAATTTATGTTACAAATTTGTGTTTATGAAACAAAGAAATAGCCAACGAGATTAAGTCCCTTTTTCCTCATCTCCACCCTGGAACTCAGACCCATCCTTAGGGTAAAAGAGCGAAGCTAGAATATCAGGGTTCTCTCTGGCCAGTAGTTGTTAGATGGCCTGAAGTATGTGAAAGGAAATGGTAGAGAACATACCTGTTTTATTCTGGAGCCAAACATTTTTTTGTTAATAGCAAACTCACAGTGGTAACTGAAAAAAGAGACAAATTGAAGAGAGACTGTTGTGTGTGTGTCTTCTCGTTTCTTGTGTACTGACCCAGGGGTTGGCCAGAGACTAACTCTCCTCCTTCACCCATGTCCAGCTTGAGGGGCCAGCACCAGTGACCTTTTAGTATGCTTGAGTAAGAACCTTTGCGTTCTGTGTTGAAGGCTTCACACAAAACTGTGGAAGTTTCAGATGTTTGATACATCCATGGTATATTTAAGGACTGTTACATATTCTAAGTCTTCTTGAAAATTACTCAGTAAATATTTGAGCTCCTACTGTGTGCTATACAAATTATCGCTTTTTTCACCTCAGTATATATTATCCTTTTATTTTGAAAGAGTAGAATTTACATTAGTTCAAAAGGATTGGAATTCAGAAAAGCTAATTGTAAAATGTTTGTTTGCTGTTTGCCTGTGTTTTGTTTGACTGCTCTCCTCTCCAGCCTTCCCTCCTCCTCTTTCTTCCCTCTCTCTCTTTCTCTTTCGCTTTCTTCATTGCGTCCTGTTTTGTACTGTACAGAAGGTGGTTCCTTAATTTGGGATTAAGCCTAAGCACATACCTTTCTGTGATGGCTTGGGAAATTTGCTGGTGTTTTAACTGCTTTTAGCCACACAATTATTTAGAACTCTGGTGGAGCACAAGTAGTTTCGTACTTAAATCAATTCCCTGCCCCCTTATAAATTTTATTTCTAGCTTGATTTAGACCTTGACCTTGACTGTATGTAGGAGAACTTTTAGTATTGAAACAACATTTTTTATCTTTTAGGACAGAGATTGACAGGTTTTTTTTTTTTTTTTCTTGCAAAGGACCAGATAGTAAATGTTTGCTACTTTGTGGGCAGATATAGTCTGTGTCGCAACTGCTCACCTCTACTGTTATTTTACAGAAGAAGCTGTAGACAATATGTGAACTAATAGGAAAGACTGTATTACCATCAAACTGTATCTATAAAGAGAGACCAGGTTTAGTTTGCTAACCTCTGCTTTCAAGGAGAATTCTGGGGATGAGTCTTTGTATTTTCAGTTCTTAGTGATAAAACACAAGCTAGTCATTTAATATGATGGAAAATTGCAAAACTTCTTCCCTCTAAATTACCTAAGCTTTTAAAACAAAAACCAGAGTGAATGGAGTTATGTATTTCTAGGAATATTCTTCATTTATAATAAAATTCCATGTTCACAGAACAGGTCAGAACCAAGATCATTTTTTAATAACAGGAGTTATAAATTAACCCAAAGAATTTGGGGAGGAAGATTTTCTTACTTGAATATGGTGGGGGAGTAAACATGCCAGTGTTCTTCCTTTTTTGCCAGTTACCTAAATTAAATTACACAGACTTTCTGTAAAATCACATAGTAAGCTTTCAAACACCAGCTTGATCTCCTTAATCAGTTAATGATGACTTTACCAAAGACAGTGTTTTATTTTAAAGTGAGACTTTAGCTTTGTAACTCTGTCATGTTTCATCGTCAGTTTAGTGAGGATATTAGAAAATTTGATTGTTCACTAAGCCCTGAAATTGTTTGAAACTCCCAACACTTGTTTATTTTTAGTATTTTAGAAATATGGATTTTTCTTTAACTTAAGCTTCTATTTTATACTTATGAAATTATTTTCAAAGTTTTTTCCCAGACACTATATATTATTAAATGTTCGTTTTTCTTAAAGTATCAACTGGTATGTCATCCTCTACATACCCATGTTTACTCATAATTTTAGTCACTGGATTGTTTTGAAATTGTATTATTGCTGCTATACAAGGCCCCACTATTTATTTATGCTGACGTTTCAGTAAAGTAGATTTGACTTTCCAGTTTTTTCCCCTTGCTTGAATTGTATATTGGTGATAAATTCAGTTTTAATAAAAAGTAAGGAACTACGTTTTGAAGGTTTGGTACAGATGAAGCTGAATCGTTTTGTATCCTTTTTCTGTCTGGTTTAACATAGCCCACGTTTTGAACTAAAGTTCAGCATTTCTTATGGCAGCATTTCTTATGATCAAACAGTATATTTAAGATTTGTTGGCTTTTTAAATTAAAGCTTTTATTTTGCAATCTTTATTCACACTTTGAGTATATAAGAATGTATTTCAGATAGAGTGCAACTTAAATATTATATTTTTAAAATTTGTGTAAATATGTTAAAAACAAACACAATAGCACTTAGAAAACTCATTTAGATGAGATTACATAATTGCATGTATCTTTAGGGTTATCATCTCTGATGATACAGGTGGTTTCACTGAGCTGGAGAACTGCTATTTAAATACTGATGAGGTTGTTTTATAAATGAGCTTCTGCTTTGCAGTATGTGGTCGAAATTGTTTTCCTGAAACTTTCTTCGTAGTTAGCAGAAGGAAGAATAGAAGTTTGGTTGATTTGTAGAAAGAGATGTAGTGAAAGAGAAGTTTTTTTAAAATTGATGAGTAAAATGATGAGGCTTTGAACTCATTTCAACTTGTAGACTAATTATCAAGTCAATTTATAGAATATGAGTGCAAAGTAAGCATGATTGGTATTGGACAAAAAAAGTATAGGTGTGTCGTGTAGACAAGTTATTAACAGAGATTCACAATCTGAATTCATGGAAATAAATGTTGTAAATTGCTAATAGTGTCAAACAGGGCAAAATGTAATTTTCTGTTTTTTTTAATTACTAAAATTAACAGAATACAGCACTAATCTGCAGTTACCATTTTCCTCCCTGAACACTAGACTTGATTTGTGTTCTTATTAACTTTGTCCTATAAATGACCTTGCAAGGAGAATGATTCTAGAGGCTAAGTGAAACAATGTCTATATTTTCTGAGGCTCCAGGCTAGGTTTTATTAATGTAATGTCTTAAGATCTTTGAAGTTGTGACTTTACCAGGAAAATCATAATCTCCAAACCTTTATTCATAATGGGTATGACTTCCAGGGGGAACAGAATACCTGCTGTGCTAATTATTTCAATTATCAGCCTCTACTAAAACACGTAATGGATTTTCCCTGCTTCCACAGGTAAAAAGCATGACATTACAGAACTTAATTCTGATGCTGTGAACTTGATCTCCCATGCAACACAGGAGCGATTACGAGGCCTTCTAGAAAAACTGACTACAATTGCTCAGCATCGAATGACAACTTACAAGGTAAAGGAAATCATTAGAGAAGACCAAACTCTTCTCCCCCCTTTGTTCTGTTAAAGGTAGCTTTTTGATATAGATTCTTATTCTAGGTACATTTTTCAAGGAAATAGTTGAGACATAATTCATACTGGTAGAAAATCAAAATCTCATTCCTAATGTGCCTTATTTAGATATGTTTACATGACAAATAGAGTTTCAGTAGTTTCCAAAGCTTCTATGTTAGTGTAGACTGAAATACGCATCTGTCATGCCTGAGGCTTCTCTTCCTAAAGTTGTTGACTGGAAAGGGGAGGATGTGTTAGAAGGAAATATTGGGTAGCTGTGTTCTCTTCAGTGATCCGTACTCTGCTGGCAACTCCCGTTTGCTTTCAGTGAGTTAAGTGGTTGCACTGAGGACTTTTATTTAAAAAATTACATGCACGAATAGCCTTGTCTTATCCCTAGTGGTGTGAACCAAATCACTTTCATCAAGATGAAAGCACTAGATTTATTTGTATTATGGTTTTGATGAAGAACAAATATATTGGTTGATGAGGGTTAAAAAAGAAAAAGATAACCTTTCCCCTCATAGCAGGAAATGTTCACAGCTAGATTTTATACATGTTACATGGGTAACCTTTTAACGTTTTGAGTTTGCAAGAATGGTCATTGTTATGATGTCCTAGACATAGGTTAAAAGGAATCTAGGGAAGTATCAGCTATGCTTATGGTAAATTTCCTGGAGGAAATCATTCTATTTTCTCCCCTTTCTGTTTCATTTAGAATTTTGGGAGAACTGTTTATAGTTGCTGAGGTGCTCACTTGTGTATTTGATGTGCTCATTTGAGAATTTGCTAGACTGACTTAAATATCATCAGAAAAAACTGCAGGAAAAAAGACCCCTAATGTCAGTATTTATTCCTGTGTACTTCTGGAATTTGTCCATTTCTTTTGGGTTATTTAATTTACTGGCATACAGTTGTTCATAATATTCTCTGGTAATCCTTTTTATTTTTGTAAGGTCCATGATAATGATCCTACTTTCTTTTCTCACTTTGTTTCCTGAAGGTATAAGGTTGGTTACTTATTTACAATCTCCTCTTTTAATGAGGCATTTCTTTATTGCTATAAAATTCCCTCTAAACACTGCTTTTGCTGCATTCAATAAGTTTTGGTACATTGTGATTTTGTTTTCATTTATCTCTTAGCTTTTTCTAATTTCCCTTGAGATTTCTTTTATCTATGGGTTATTTAAAAGTATGTTGTTTAATTTCCACATATTTGTGAAATTTCCAGTGTTCCTTCTGTTGATTTCTAGCTTCATTCCATTGTTGTCAGAGAATATTCTTAGCACAATTCAGTCATTTTGAATGTAGTGAGGCTTGTCTTGTGGCCTAACATATGATCTTTCTTAGAGGCTATTCCATGCCCACTTGAGAAGAATGTGTATTCTGCTGTTGTTGGGGAGGAGTGTTTAGTATGTCTGTTAGATCTAGTTGGTTTATAGTGTTAGTCCTCTGTTTTCATATTGATATTCTGTCTAGCTATTCAATCCAGTATTGAAAGTAAGGTATTAAAGACTTCAACTACTGTTGTAAAACTGTCTCTTTGTGAATTCTCTCCTTTTCCTCACCCTGTTGTTTCAGAGATATACGAGTGTACTTTCATTTACAGTAGACAGTTTCTGTACAAAATGTAGTATGTACATTTAGTATGGGATAAAATTTTTCCAATGATTGATTATAATGGAATGCTTTCCATTACACTTTCCAGTGTAATGTTTACTATCCCAAATACCATCCAAAGCTTTATTATGTATAACCTTCAGATGGAGTAGTTCTTGTAAGGTACATCAGCAGCACATATTCCAAGGATTTAGTTGCCCCAGGCAAAATGGATAGCATCTACTCCACTTAGAAACTCAGTAAGAAGAATGGAACTGGAGGAATCAACCTGCCTGACTTCAGACTCTACTACAAAGCCACAGTCATCAAGACAGTATGGTACTGGCACAAAGACAGAAATATAGATCAATGGAATAGAATAGAAAGCCCAGAGATAAATCCACGAACCTATGGACACCTTATCTTTGACAAAGGAGGCAAGGATATACAATGGAAAAAAGACAATCTCTTTAACAAGTGGTGCTGGGAAAACTGGTCAGCCACTTGTAAAAGAATGAAACTAGAACACTTCCTAACACCATACACAAAAATAAACTCAAAATGGATTAAAGATCTAAATGTAAGACCAGAAACTATAAAACTCCTAGAGGAGAACATAGGCAAAACACTCTCTGACATAAATCACAGCAAGATCTTCTATGACCCACCTCCCAGAATATTGGAAATAAAAGCAAAAATAAACAATTGGGACCTAATGAAACTTAAAAGTTTTTGCACAACAAAGGAAACTATAAGTAAGTTGAAAAGACAGCCCTCAGATTGGGAGAAAATAATAGCAAATGAGGAAACAGACAAAGGATTAATCTCAAAAATATACAAGCAACTCCTGAAGCTCAATTCCAGAAAAATAAATGACCCAATCAAAAAATGCGCCAAAGAACTTAACAGACATTTCTCCAAAGAAGACATTCAGATGGCTAACAAACACATGAAAAGATGCTCCACATCACTCATTATCAGAGAAATGCAAATCAAAACCACAATGAGGTACCATTACACGCCAGTCAGGATGGCTGCTATCCAAAAGTCTACAAGCAATAAATGCTGGAGAGGGTGTGGAGAAAAGGGAACCCTCTTACACTGTTGGTGGGAATGCAAACTAGTACAGCCACTATGGAAAACAGTGTGGAGATTTCTTAAAAAACTGGAAATAGAACTACCATATGACCCAGCAATACCACTTCTGGGCATACACACTGAGGAATCCAGATCTGAAAGAGACACGTGCACCCCAATGTTCATCACAGCACTGTTTATAATAGCCAGGACATGGAAACAACCTAGATGCCCATCAGCAGATGAATGGATAAGGAAGCTGTGGTACATATACACCATGGAATATTACTCAGCCGTTAAAAAGAATTCATTTGAATCAGTTCTAATGAGATGGATGAAACTGGAGCCCATTATACAGAGTAAGGTGAGCCAGAAAGATAAAGAACATTACAGTATACTAACACATATATACGGAATTTAGAAAGATGGTAACGATAACCCTATATGCAGGGCAGAAGAAGAGACGCAGAAGTACAGAACAGACTTTTGAACTCTGTGGGAGAAGGGGAGGGTGGGATGTTTCGAAAGAACAGCATGTATATTATCTGTGGTGAAACAGACCACCAGCCCAGGTGGGAGGCATGAGTCAAGTGCTCGGGCCTGTTGGGCTGGGAAGATCCAGAGGAATCGGGTGGAGAGGGAGGTGGGATGGGAGACCGGGATGGGGAATTTGTGTAACTCTATGGCTGATTCACATCAATGTATGACAAAACCCACTGGAAAAAAAAAAAAAAAAAAGAAACTCAGTAAGACTTCCCTGGTGGCTCAGACGGTAAAGCGTCTGTCTACAATGCGGGTGACCTGGGTTTGATCCCTGGGTTGGGAAGGTCCCCAGGAGAAGGAAATCGCAACCCACTCCAGTACTATTGCCTGGAAAATCCCATGGACAGGGGAGCCTGGTAGGCTACAATCCATGGGGTCCCAAAGAGTCGGACTCGACTGAGCGACTTCACTTTCACTTTCACTTTCAATACCTCCGTAACTTCCTGCCTTGACATTGTCTGTCCTGATTGATTTTCCCCCCCTGCCTTTCCCCACTCTTACTCTTTAATATAGCTAATGCCACTGTGTGAGTTCATGCATATAAAAAGGCAGCTACATGATCATACTTCCTTAAATAGAAATGATAATCATTTAATTATTTTTTATTCTAATTCAAAATTATACTTATTTTGTAGACTCTGATTATGATAATCTTTGTGTCACAGATTGAGCCTTGTCCGTATATTTCAGTTCATCCTGATAGGATTTGCTTTTATCTGTACAGTGGGAAAATTTACTCCATGAATTTCATAACAATGAGCTACTTTTATTAAAAGCAAAATCCCACCATCTCTTTCGATTTGAAATCCATCTACTTTTGATAATCTTTCACCTGGTTAGATATAATTCTCTAATTAATCATAGTCCGTAAATTGAGATTTAAATAAAGAAGTGGAAAGTGAACACATGTGATGCAAAGCTTCTGATCTTGCTGCCAGGTTTTTCCCCACTGAAGATATATTAGAGTCTTCTAGTGCCAGTGGCTGTGGAAAAGCTTCAGTGTTTTCCAGTTGAAAGGGACTGTAGTGCTTTCTTTAGATGGGATTCACTTGATGATGTTGTCATTTGGTCTGAGTCCTTGTATTTTCATTACTAAACCACCCTCCTCTGTGGTCCAAGAAGACTTCAGTTAGACCAGCTGGATAGACAGAAGGGATCATGATAAGATTGGGGTTACTGTTATTTAAATACAGTTAGAGACTCAGTAGAAATAGGGAAGACACTCATTTGTTTAGGGTCTGGAAGAGTAAAGGAAGGATGCATTAAGCAAGAGGTGGTTGCATTGAGCTGGAAGAGAGAGAAAGAGAAGGAATCTTAGCATGGAAATGAGATTGGGTTCAAATTTAGAAACTCTGTACCCCTTTTTAATTTAGCATTTGTTGTCCTTTTAAATTAAATCCTCTCAGTAAACTATCTCCAGAGTGTATGAACACAAAAATGGTAAAAGTGAAGTATTTAAGAAACCACTGGTTATTTTGTTTATGCCTGTATGGTTGGCCCATAATGTATTCCATATTCTATCTTGTATTATTTAACTTTAAAAAACATTTGAGAATTCTTTTTTGTATTAAACACAAAGTAAAATAAGTAGCTCTAATACATCCTTGTTCGTTATACTATGTAATACTCCTTTGATCTGGTTAAATACCAACAATAAAAATTTAATTTAAAAAGAATCTTGGGCATATGAAATCTCTCAGTCCCAGTTAATTGAATCAGCCATGAGCATGGGATAAAACAAAGATGGGAATGGTACTGTAACCAGATTTCCAAGCCAGGCACTGACTGTTGGACTAAATGTTTAAAAACATTCAGTTTTCCTGTTATAGTCTCCCTCCTATAGCTTAGATGTCTGAATTACTGAAATGAGTAGATGGCAGGAAGTCACCCCCCACCCCCACAAGCATATATATATTAATATTAAGAGAGATGGGTGGTCATATCAGATGAAGAAAATAATAAAATATTTAGATTGTAAAGCACTGTTTTATAGTTTAGCATATTAGAATAAATGAAACTGTAAATTTTATCCTTTTATGGAACACTGAAGATGAATAATTACACTTCTTGTTATGACTCTGATTTATGTAAGTTTCTGCCCAAGTCCATAACTTAAGGAAATCCTCACAACAGGGTTTAGGATTTTAAGTTTGCCATTTGATCTTACGTTGTCTTTTGATAGAAGTTGCATTTGCTTGTAAAAGTTAGACCAATTCAGCAATAGAAGCAAAGGTGATAACTTTCATCTTTGTTATATTTTTCAGAGAGGTGATTATTTATTTTTTTATCTTTTATTAAGGTCTGATGAGGTTGACAGTAGTTTAACTAAAAAGCTTTAGATGATAGGTAAACAGTACACTGTTTTGCTTTCTATTCCTATTATCAGGATCTGCTGGGCTTAATTCTTTTTCCTCCCCTCTGGAAGAAGCTTACTAGGAAATCTCTTTGAAATTTTTGCTTAATCGCCTCTCGAATTTTAAGAATGAGGGCTTTCCTAGTGGTTCTGACAGTAAAGAATTTGCCTGCAATTCAGGAGACCCAGATTCCATCCGTGGGTCAGGAAGATCCACTGCCGGAGGGAATGGCAACCCACCCCAGATTCTTGCCTGAAGAATTCCATAGACAGCGGAGCCTGGTGGGCTACAGTCCATGGGATTGCAAAGAGTTGGACATGACTGAGAGACTTTCAAACTTCTTTTTAAATTGCCTCTCAGATTTTAAGAATGATTAACATACTTGCTTTGTTGTTTGTTTAGCAGAAATAAAATATTACCTCCTGAAAATTTACCTCCCTATGTATCTTGGTGTAACTGTCTTTAGTTGATTTATAACAAGACCTAATGTAGAATGTGTTGCCTTGGATCATCAGAAGACTTTTTTTTTTCCCCAGGCAAGTGAAAATTACATCCTGTCTAATGACACCAGATCACAGCTCAAATTTCTTGAAAAGCTAGATCAACTGGAGAAGCAGAGAAAGGATTTAGAAGAAAGAGAAATGTTACTTAAAGCAGCCAAGGTAAGATCCTGTGTGATTTATGAGTGAACATGGCCTGTCAAGGAGGTCAGAATCAGCTTTATTATTGGTTGACTGTCTTGGTTTTGTTAGGCCATTAGGTGTCTCTGAAGGATTTCTTAAAATGGAATAGTTTTAAAAGTTTATATTTTGAAATCATCCCATACTTATAGAAAGGCTGCCAGAACAACATATCTCCTTTTCAGTTGAGGTTCCTATTTTTAAGATTTTAGTGTACTTGCTCCATCTCCACTGTTTCTGGAAACAGGTACACACCCCCATCATCATTATTCTTTTCTTCTGTTCTTTTTCTCTTTCAATTCAGAGGTTTCTTGTACTGTTTTCTCTAGTCTTTCTCTGAACCTTTGAAAGCAAGCTTTAGACATGACATCTCATCATTTCTGAACATTCTAGCATGTGTTCGGAAAATCAGGGACATTCTCCTGTGTAACCTTCCAAGTCAGGATGTGACTCATATGATACAACCCTCTAAATCCTTAGACCCCAGCCAGGTTTCACTGGCTGCCTCAGATCTTTTTCCTTCAAGGCCCATTTTCACGTTCAGATGTATGTGTCTGTTCAGTTGTCATCTCTTTTCAGACTCCTATCAGATCTCCTCACTCTTTCCCTTTCATATCTTTGACAGGTTTCGAGAGTACAGGCCTTTTCTTCTGCAGGTGACTCTGGACCACAGTTCATCTTGTGTTTCCTCATGATTTCATTTAGGGCATGCATTCTTGGTGGTTATACATACATAGAAATGATGCTGCATTCTTCTCAGCTGATTCTTTCAAAAGGCAAACTTAATCAGTTCTTTCTATTTTAAACTTGCCCTTTTCCCGTTTGTAATCAATTAGTTTTTGTAGAAAGGTATTGTAGGATTATACCAATAATCCCATACCTTATCAAACTCTACTTAGCAACTTTAGCATCTATAGATGATATCTGTGAATCAGCAACATCTACGATGGCTGCCAAATGGTGATTCTTTATTCTTGTCACCTCTTCCACATTTGTTAGTACTGTCTTCCGTGGAAGAGCCTTTCTTTCTCTGATTCATTCACTCATTTTTATCAGTATGGCCTCTCAGATTTCTGTTTGATTCAACAGGTTGTAACCTATTACTGTCATGATCTATTCTGATGCTCAGATCTCTTGAGTGGGAGACCCTTCCAGCTGGCACCTCTGTCCTTTTGTCTTATTAAGATCATTCACTGAACATGTCCTTACTTTCAGGCACAAGATACTCCAATCCCAGCTTTCATTCATCCTCCCCAGCCATAGAATCAGTCATTTCTCGCAGGAACCTTATGTTTTCTTAGTTGAGGATGATACCCAGAAACAAGATTAGAGCCTACCATGTGCTCCTTGCTCAGAGGGTATTATTACATTAGATCCTGTCAAATAGAGGTAGGAAGTCTAAGTATGGTATGTATATATGTACACATATGTGTATAAATACACATAGATCAATAAATATTTTTCTGTGTGTGTATAAAACCATAAATTTATATTCTAAAACTATAATTTTTTATATGAATACCTTTGACTTTATTTCATATCTTAGGATTCTTCCTAGCCTTAACCTTTCCATGTTTATAAGTATTTATTTACTCTGTAGTCAGAAACTTGGCTCTCATCCTTGATATATTTACTTATATTCGCTATTTACTTATTCGATCAATGTAATTAATCTTCCAAGCAGCCATGTTGACTGACTCTTCTGTCTGCCACCACTGTTATCCCTGCCCTCATTTCATGGCCCATGTAATTGGCCTCCATGCCTGCTGGCCCTTGCCTTGGCGAGCCTCCTCAGCTCTTCGTCTCCCTTCTTTCTTGGCCTCTGGTCTACACCTTCATGTGTCAGGGTGCACCAAAGCCATGTGACTGAGCAGCTCCTCACTGCCCACAGTCTCAGTCCCCATTTTGACCCCTCTTACACTGGGAAAGGCAGCTGGGACAGGCAGATGCTCTTTCCTGAGCCCGTGAGTATTATAAGCAAGCATGCAACCACTGTAATGAGGTGGTTTATTGGGATTTTATTTCCAATTACTATGCTGTAAACAAGGTTATAAACTATTAAATACTTGTTTAGTTCTTATTGGATGTAGTATATTATACTTGCTCTCACTTTCCCTTCTTTTCACCTTGTAGTCTTGCAGATTTTCTTACTCAGTAAATGACATTGTTACTCATCCAGATTTTCAAACCACAAAATCTAGGACATCATCGTTAACTCCTTTCCTCTCTTCTTGTCCTGCATCCAGTCATTTCCTATTCAATTCCCAAAGTATCCGTCACCCTCTCTTCATCGCTGTTGTCACCACTCTAGTCTAAGTCATCTTTCCCTTGAACATTTATAATATCTTCTAACTAACACCCTTTTCTTTCTACAATCCATTTTTCATACTGTTGTCAGGATAATGTTTTCATAACAAATCATGTGTGTGTCTCTGTTGCATAAAATTCCTTCAGTGGCTTCCTCTTGCACTTAAATTAGAATCCAAACTTCTTACCAAATTTTAAAAGGCACCCACCTCCCTCTCTGACCTTGCTTCATGCTTTTCCCTTCTTCGCTCATTCAGCTCCAGTCACAGTGACCGTTCATTGCGCTCCAAGTTTTTATCCTAGACTACTGATGAGGCATCCAGAACTGAACGCTGAGTTCCCTTCCCCAGATCTAGTGCAGTCTTGACCTTCTCGGAAAGTTGGAACAATCATCCTTCCAGTTACTTAAACCGCAGTCCTAGGCGTCATCCCTGACTCCTCTCTTTACTCCACACCCTGTGTCCAGCCCTTCTGTAAATCTGGTTGGCTCTTCCCCTAACATATGTTTCAATCTAATTATTTATTGTCACCTTCTCTGCTCTGATGCCGGCTCAGGTCATCCTCATCTCTGTCCCAGTCTTGTATTCACAACAGTTGTCTTAGAACAGTCTCCTAATTGCTCTGTGTTCCTGGGCCTCCAGTCTTGGGTCCCTTCAGTGCACCCTGTACACGGCCTCCAGGGGCCTTTCAAAAGTGTTTTGTCGGAGGCATCTTACACCTGTGCTTCAAATCCTCCAGCGGCTTTTTCTTATAACAAGAATCAAACCCCAACTCCTTACTGTGGCCTGTAAGGCGACCCCTGGTATCCAGCCACAGCAGCCTCCTTTTTTCCTCAAGTGTGCCAAGCAGATTCCCATTTTTTGGCTTCTGCAGTGACTTCTGCCTTCTGCTTGAGGTGTTCTTCCCTCAGATATTTGTGTGGCTGCCTCCTGCTTGTCATTCAGATCTCTACTCAGTTTTCGCTCCTTAGTGATGGATTCTGTCCCATTCTAGCTATAGAAGTACTCCCCTCCTTCTATCACATGATCCTGTTTTCTTTATAGTACTTATCATTCTCAGTCATTTTTTTCTTTTTCCCCATCATAAATGTATTATATTTCACAGCTGTGTTTAATTTCTGTATATTTTATTGTTTTTATCTTCTTAGGCAGGGACTTTGTCTTGTCATCTCATTTCTGTATCTCCAAGGCCTAGAACAGTGACAAGTCAAGTAGGATATATACTATGGGTAGTCAGCAAATGTTGGTTGACTGACAAAGACTTGATAACAAAATGTGCCCGTTTTATACTGAGGCAAAGCATTGTATGCACAAACATGTACATGCACACATATACACACATGTTTTTGTGTGAATACATACATACACATACTCATTCTCTCCTAACATAGATATAATAATAAAGGAGTTTTCTTAGTTTCAGTTGGAGTGAAGTTGTTCTATTAGATTGGACACAAAATGAAGGAAAAAATTACTTTGAATAGAATCTTATGTAAGTATTAAGGTGTTTAAAATTGGAAGGCACTCAAATCTAAACAGTTTCTAGTGCTTTCCTTTAACAAAATTCTATTAAATTAGGAAAATACCTTTAGCTTTTATTTTGTTAGCCTATATTTAGTTACCTAATGTTTCATTTTATAGAATAAATATTCAGATTTATAAGGAATTAGGTAATTTTGTTAGAATGAGAAAAAGGATACACCTGTCCACAGCATCTTTTTCAGCGGACAAATGTCCATGGTGTCCAAAATAAAATTCCTTCCTTACCTATTGATGCATCATAGCATTACATGTAGAAGGTAGCTCTCTTCTTATAGCAGTCTTCTAGGATTATTCATTTTTGGAATGTTGAACTGAATTAGCATGGAAAGAAACATTCAATAAACAGTTTTTGAACTTTTACTTGGGCACAGCATTAAACTAAGTGCTATAGAGAATCCAAAGAAGATAACATACTCTAGTGAAAACACTGGGATGTATTTCTTCCTTAATTCTTAAAAGTTACACATTTGAAGAGAGAGAAATTCAGCTCAAAGTTCATCAGTTTGTTGGTTTTAATAGTCTTTGAAATACCATGTGTTTTACCAAAATGGCTTCACCTGAGGATCAGCCAGTGTTGATTGTTTTCATTCATTTAAGCCAACAGTTATCCTCCTTTGCTTTCCTTCCTCTGTACCATACATTTTTCAGTTTTTAGTGTTCCAACAAGAACAACGTCATGCCTCAACTGGACCTGACCGACATTGTTAGCATCATTTTCTGTATAAACTTCCTCCAGGCTAGAACTGCAGCAGCCAGCCCAGATGATGAGGTGGGAGGAGGTAGGGGGAGCACGAGACTGGATTGAGGCATTTTCCCCCAGAGCTAAGGTTTTCAATCACAAGAGAAAATTGTCATTTATTAAATATTTAACGGCAACTATGGTGTTTAGATGCTAGTAATTTCTATTAAAATTTTCTTTTCCTTTGATAGAGTCGTTCCAATAAAGAAGATCCAGAACAGCTGAGATTAAAGCAGAAAGCCAAAGAGGTAGGACTTTCAAGTTACCATGCTTGTCTTTGTGTTGGAGGGAAGGTTGGCAGCTCTCTCCTGGCAATTAGGTCAGGGTTTATTTTGCTGTTGCATACCATTTGCCGAAGCCTTGGGGAAGGACAGGAACTGCTGAAGGCAAGGGCAGTGCTTCAAATGAGGTCAATGAGTTATGTGCTCTCTTTTTAAAATTTATTTTCAAGGCTTAGGCCTGTCTAGAAATGGCTCTTTGTAAACTCCAGCAGCCCACTTGGAGGAATATAATGTGGGATTAAAAAAAAAAAGAAAAAAAGAAACTTCTGAGATTTAGCATCTGGGACTGTACAATAGGCTACATTTTTCCAGGGTAATTGTTCGTTTTGTAAATCTGATACTGCTTATAATTCTTTGGCTGGGAGGTGGTACTGGGATTTAGTTTTAAATGGAAAACGCCTCTGGCTTTTAATTTTCTGGGCCCAGCAGTTTTCTGTTCTGGAATGGAGCCCTTGTTTCACACAGTTCATGTTTAGCTGCAGGGGTTTTAGTTTATAGCTTAGACTGGTTAAGCTTTTACTCCCAGAGGCCTCTGCATAGCAACTGTAGAAATCAACAAATAAGTTCATTTATGTCTGCAGCCTCCTCTCAGTAGCTGACTTTTTACATTTCCCAATATCCATTTCCTGACTTTTCTAGCCCCAGAGAAAAAAGCTCCACTAATTGGAGCTTATTTTAATTGAGCCTTAATATTGGATCTCACTGGAGTTGCCCCCAGAGCTGCTGAGAACAGAAGGAAATGAAAGTACCTAAGGTTGAAGATGGGGTGTGTGTGGATGGGGGTGTGTGTGTGTGTGTGTGAAATTTTTCACTTGACCTACAGATTCTTTTCCCTGCTGAATAAATCATCAAGCCTGTTCACATTTCTGATTAAGGATCTGACAGCAGACGATAATAAAGACAATTGAGGTGTGAGACGTGTGATATGGAGCTGAAGAAATTGGTTTCTATAGTTACTTGACTGATTTCATGCAATTTTTAAGGATCTTTGTGCTAAATAAGAGTGATTTCCTGAGCAACCTTTTTCCTTAACTGTGCCTCTTGAACTATGAAATTTGTTGTTGCTTAACATTGCTGCACTCGGCTCCTAGGTGCCAGCAGCAGCAGGTTATTTATGAATGTTTTAAGGGCCCTTATTGTTTGGATTAATGTAGGAGCTGAGGCAAAACAAATGGAAATCTAGTAAGATCCTTACAATCAATGTGGTATGTTTTCACTAAAACAGAAAAGGAAGAAAACATGAACTCTGGATGGAGGAGTTTCTGGATTGGGGTGAAGAGAACTATGAAAGGAGAACATTAAAAATGATTTGAAACCAGAATCATTTTATTTCAGCAACAAAAAGATTTCTGGTACTCATTTCTTTCCAGTGGAAAACTTACCTAAAAACGTCACCTGAAAAAAGGAACCACAAGAACTATACCTATACCCTTTTAGCAAGCCTGGCTTGATGGTAGATTGTATGGGGATGCGCACTCTGTGGCTGCTTTGAATCATGAGTGGTCCTGTTTGTTTTCATTAAGGACTGATTAGATGCTTATCTTGCTTCGAATTCCAGCCACTTTTGGAAAATATATATCAGAAATCTTACCCTTTTATCATTAAAGGCCTTTCCTGTCTGTCCTTCCTTCATAAACTTTCAAACATCTGGATGATTAGATTAAATTTTCCTTCAGGTTTATATGGAGTGGTTTTGGTTGGTTGGTTGGTTTTTCTTTTAATTGTGTGTGTGTGTGTGTGTGTGTGTGTGTGTGTGTGTGTGTGTTTTAAATTCCCTGAGAGATGAATAGTTGGATAGGATTTTTCGAAGAAAAGTCTAAGAGCAAGTGTGAAGGGAAAAACTTCTCCCTGAGAGCAGGTGGTGGCAAACCTGTTCTTTTTCCTTCCCAATCTTTTCACAGCTCCATTTCTTTCTTTTTCCTAGCAAGATTTAAAAGACCATATATTTTCTTTCCAAAATATTTGGAAAGTTTTCTGGTTGCTTCCTATTCTAAATCTTCTTTGATTAAAAAAAGAATCAAATACATTGGCCCAGTTCCAAGAACAGGGCCACCCTGTATTCGTTGCAAATGTTTGATAAAAGTAAAATATTGTCATTTTTGTCATCCCTTTGCCCCCTAGAGCTCTTCATAACTAATATTCTTAGGGCCTCTAGTTTAGAATCAAATATGCCATATTTTTTTAAGAAAAAACTTTTTGTTTTGTATTGGTGATATAGCCAGTTAACAATGTTGTGGTAGTTTCAGTGGAAGGCAAAGGGACTCAGCTGTATGGGCACATGTATCCATTTTCCCCCAGCTCCCCTTGCATCCAGGCTGCCAGATAACAGAGTTCCCTGTGCTCTTCAGTAGGTCCTTCTTGTTTATCCATTTTAAATACAGCAAAACACCATATTTTGTTTGGGTGCAATAATCATTGACCCTCTCTTATAGAGTTGAGTTGTTGTATGGTAATTTGTAAGGTTATCATTTGGGATATGCTAACTGCTATCACACTGGTGTAAACTATAAAGCTTTGGTTTGTCCTGTCTCGGTACTTGGCTGTTGAGGGAGTTTTCACTGCCCAGCCGCAAAAATTAGCACAGATGCCTTCCAGTTTCTCAGTTAAAACTGCTTTGCTCTCCTTTTCCAGGTAATTACCTACCTACCAAGGTGGGCACAGGAAATAGATTAATGACCGTATCTCACAAATATAGAACTCCAAAGAACTATTTAAAGAAGCTGTAGGCTTTATTGATCCTGAGAAATGTTTCAGCAATGATGTCTGTCATATAAATATTAAATCACAGCTTGAGTCCCCTTTGCACATAGGCTTATACTTCATGATTGCCTCTAGCTGTTAAGGGCTAGAGTTTTGGTCTTGGTCATTTCTCCCCTTGGTTTTCTTGTCTCTAATACAGGTTTAGAATCTATGCAATCCCTCTTGACAAACTGTTCAGTTGAGCAGGTTTTTGTAAAGGTGTCTAATTTCTCTTCATCCTTCCTGTTGATTTCTTCCAATGTTGTCATTCTCATTCAGCACATTAAAAAAAAGTAAACTGGGTACTTCTCTGGTGGTCCGGTAGCTAAGCTCTGCGCTCCCATTGCCAGGGGCCTGGGATCCATCCCTGGTTGGGGAAACTAGATCTCATATGCCCCAACTAAGATCCAGTGCAGCCAAATAAATACATACATACATAAAGTAGGCTGCCTTTGGGTTTGCCTTCAGCTTAATCTCAATCCAGTGAAGTAGCTCCTGCTACATTCCATTCTTATTGACCTGACAGGTTATCTGTCTATTTGAAAACCTTGTTGTCTGGCTAAAATGTCTGTGGATATCAGACTTTCTTTAAATTCATTTTTATTGGAGGATAGTTGCTTTACAGTGTTGTGTGGGTGTCTGCCATACGATGACGCAAATCAGCCATAAGAATACATATATCACTATATCCCTTCCCTCTTGAATTCTAATTCCAACTTGGGGGCCATCTTTTTCCTATTTTCTATTTTCGCCAGAAAAACATCATTATATGTGTCTTCTCTCTTTATTGCAACTTTATATTTTAAATATGGACACTTTTAAATTGTGATGGCTTTTTTTCCCCTTAGATACTTTTACTAAAATGTAAGTACTGACTTCTTCCATTTCACTGTCCATTTGTGAAAGGTTTTAAATAGATTACTAATTGCCAGATTGTGACTTCAAACAAGCAGGGGCATTTTTGTTCAGCGCATCTGCAAACTTGTCTGAAATGTGTGCTGTGTGTCCTAGATTACCATCTAGCCTTGAGTGTTTTCCTTTCTTACCACATCGTCCAGAATTCTATGGAGCGAGCCATCTGACCTTGGAATTCAAACACCCTGATTCCTTAAACATTTGTTATATATATTGTGACCCTTATTTCCTTTTAAATATCTTCTTTCTCCTGTGGGAATGTGAGTTCAGTACATCTGTGCAGAGTGAGACAAAGAATTCATTTTCTTTGTAACAATTCCTAGCATTCCCATTTTCATTTGTTATCAGACAATTAGAAGAAAGAAAAAGGAATGCAAGACGTGTACCTACTGGCACCTTAGTTTCACAGTACTTCCCCTAGAAACTACAAAAATAAGTATTAAATTATTAAAATGCGTAGCAGTACCCTGAAGTACTTGGGATTTTTGTTTGTATAAGATATAAGAACTATAAGAAATACAGTTCTCCATAAAACATTATTGTATAATAAATAGAATACTGACTCATAAGACTCATTGCTGGTTAGAAAATATATTATTTAGGTACAAGAAGGGTAAGGGACTTTTTTATAATGAAATTTTAAAAGATATGGAGTCAATGAAATGTGATGGTAAAGGCTAACTGTTAAATTATAGCAACTTGTGTTTAAACTTTATGCTGGTTCTCCATGAGCCAAAATTCATGGAACACTAAACAGGGCAAAATGAAATTTGTCATTAAAAGTACATTTGAGCAATCAAATTAATGTAGTATGGAGAAGGTGTTCTTAAAATGACAAGTTATAAAGAGCTTGTATACATAACAGAGAAACAGAATTGCCATGTTTCAAAGCATTGGTAGTCTAAGTGGTTCTCAAACTCAGGTGTACATAAGAATTATCTGGAGGACTCACTAAAACACAGATTGCTGGGTCCCAGGCACCCATGATACAGCAGGCCTGGGTGAGGCCTGAGAATTCACATTTCCGACCAGTTTCCACTGATTTTGCAATTGCTGTTGCTGCTCAAGAGACCACACTTAGAATCCTTGGTCCAGGAGGAGAAAGAAGGTGGCCTTTAAAATCTATCACTTTTATTTTCCCATTGACTATATAGTCATAAAAGGTTAAATTAAATACTATGATTTGGGGAATCTGAGAATTGGCATCTTGAATTGGCATAGTTCAGTCACCATCCAGTTACCATTCACTTGGTTCTTTCTTGGACACAGGATAACTACAGTAGGTTTTTTTAATGGATATTTTCACAAGAGACCTTTATTGGTTGTGTCCCTGGATTGGTGTACATAAAAAAGACGACATTTTATTTTTTATTTAGAACTTCAGAAGGGAATATGCATCTTTAATTTTGAATATGGGATCTGTGTGTCTTGAGAGACATGTTTTCCTTTTGCAGGAAAATGTATATATTATAGCGGAGGGAGCATTGATAGGAGTCAGGAGTCTTGGATGCTAGATTCAGTCTACCATTGTCTCAATTTCACTGTGGGAGAATCACTTGACCTCTTTGAACTTACCCATTTCCTTGTATTTAAAATGAATGTAACAATACATGCCCTGCTTGTATTACAGAGCTGTAATTTAGGGAAAGGTAATTTAGGGAAAGGTGAGATATTAGAGGGAAAACCAGTAGCTTAAAAACATTAGCTATGGAGATGTTTAAGAAAGATGCCATCAGGCAAGATTGACCATGAGCCTGAGATTGACCATGGATATGTCTGTTTCCAAAAACTAACTAACATACCAATTTTGTATGTGTGTGTTGGGGGAGTGGTTTCCTTCCAGAGGTTGAGAATAAAAAAAGACTATAAAAGTAAGAACTGGGGGGAAAGTTCTGTAATCATATCAATATAGTACATTATATTTCTTTTCAACAATATATAAAGTACTGTGTTTGAGTGTAAGGGTGAAAGTGTCCAGTTGAGATTATGTGGAATATACTATTTTCCTGAAAGGTGAGGTTGAATTATAAAGGTTAACTAGCAAGATAGCGCCTCTAATTCTGCCTAGTAAGCTTTTGGTTTCTGTTTTCATACTTGTTGCTTGATCCTAGACATGGGCACAGTCACAGAACTACATGGCTAAGAGGAGTAACTAAAGCCCCAGCCTTCTAGCCAGAGAGACAAAAAGAGGAGTCAGCCCCAAGGAACCAGGATTTACTGGGAAGAGGAGGTAGAAAGGGAGGAGCTCAGGAAAGCAACCCCATATTCTTATGTTTATTTCTTGTTCCCACTCAAGCTACACTCTTGTCATATGTGACCCTGACCTACTCTGCATACCAGTCAACAGTATAGATCAATATGCCTCGTGAACATAAGTGTAAACATCTTCACCAAAATATTAGCAAATCAAATCCAGTGATACCTAATAGTTATATATCTTGACCAAGAGTTTATCCCAGGAAGGCAAAGCTGGTTCAATATTTAAAAATTAGTAAAATCTAACATAATAATTGTCTAAGAAAGAAAAACCATGTGACCATATCAACAAGCAGAACTATGTTTGCAGATTTCACCATGCATTATTAATAAAACTCTAAGCAATCTAGAAATAGAAGGGACTTCCTCAGTCTGATACAGGGCCTCTGTTAAAACCCTCCCACTAATACCATTCTTAATGATGAAAAGTTTGAATGCTTTCTTCTAAAGATTAGGAAACATTATATTGCTAGTACAATAAGGCAAAAAAAGAAAAGCATATAGATTGAAGAGAAAAATAGTGTGTCCTTTCATTCTATTAACTGTCTTTTACAGAGCAAAAGTTTTTAATTCTTATGAAGTCAAATATGTGAAAAAAAAAAATAGACCTGCTTTGGCAGTCAATGTCTGAGAATTCTTTGCTGGGCCATAAGTCATGAAAGCTTTTCCTTATGCTTTTTGCTAGAAATTTAGAGTTTACATTTTGAGGTTAATTTTTGTATAATGTGTGAGGTTCAAGATTCATTTTTTTTTTTTTTTTTTTTTTTTTTTTGCCTCTGAATGTTCAGTTGCTCAATTTGTTGAAATAATTGCTTTCTCAATTGAGTTGTTTTTCACCTTGGTCAAAAATAAACTGGCCATGTTTATGTGAATCTGTTTCTTGATTCCCTATCCTATCTCATTAATCTGTGCCCATTCCTTTGTCAATACCACATTATTTTGGTTACTGTAGCCTTATATAAGTAATTCTTAAAATTGCATGGTGTAATTCTTCCAATTTTGTTCCCTTTTTTCCCCCCAAAATTGATTTAGCTTCTGATTTCAATTTCCATATAAATTTTATTATCAACTTATACATATCTACAAAAAATTTTTTATTGGAATTATGTTGTCTGAAGGTCAGTTTGGAGAGAATTGAACCTTTACTGTTTCTTACAATCCATAACAATCCATAGATTGTTAAATCTTACAGTCCATGAACACAATGTATCTCTCCATTTATCTGTTTTTTCCTTTTATTTCTTTCATCTGCATCTTGTGGTTTATAGCATACAAGTATCTGTATGTGTTAGATTTATACTTATTTCATTCGGGGGAAAGCTATTTTAAGTGGCATTTAAAAAATGTTTTAAGTTTCTAACTTTACTTAATGGTATTTAGAAATGCGATCATTATGTGTATTGACTTGCATCTTGTAGCCTTGCTTAAACTTGTTATTAATCCTAGGAAGTTCTTCAATTTTGTTTTTTATAACTACCTTGAAATTTTCTGTGTAAATAATCATGTCACTTGCAATCCTGTTTCCACTAGGAAACCTCTAATTCAGTGCTTTTATCACACAGAAAGTTTACATGTCTTCATCCACAGCGTATTATGCTGGCCACAATACATTGAGTTTAAGAAAGTTTATTGTAAATATAGGACCCACCAAACTATGGTCAGTTTCTATTTTTGTTAAGAGTTTTGCAAAATTTTCTAAAACATTGTGTGTGAGATTTCTGGAAACCAAAGTACAATTTGCAGAGAGAAAATATTTTACTTTATAGGGAGAGGAATCTGATGACAGTGGTCAGTTTTAAAACTGTTTGGTGTGACTGTCTTGCAGATACCATTTCTCTACAGGGAAAGACTTTAAAATATAGCTTGTTGTTTGATTTGTGCTGCAGGGTAGATTAGCTAAAATTGTATTTTGTCACCCTGAAGTTCTATATTGTGACAGCGTCAGACTCTAAAACTGTATATTTTATTTAAAAGACCATCCTCAACAAAAGATAGTTTATAACTCCCGAAAATAGTTTTCTAACAGTTTATATATATATAAATACACAGTTTAAAGGATGGATTTCTGCCCTGTAATTTGTGGAGCAAAAGGGAAGTGGTTCCTAGTTCATTTTCTTCAGTTAAATCAAACTTTTCTGCTTTGTTAGACTCAGTTACCTATAGCTTACTGGCTTATTCTTTGTCTTTCCTTTGATATTATAAAGTAATTCGAAATGATCTCTCTGAGATGGCCTACTTCATCCCAAACTGTTTTCTGCTTTCATCTGGTCTTTTTTCTTTTTCTTTTTTTTAAAGTATTAAAAATTTGGTTAGTGCTCTTTTAGAAGAATATTCTCAGGATATATTTATGGTTCCCCAGTAGGTTACTTCAGTTGACTATCTTGGAGTCTGATCTTGTTTGAATATTTATCTAGCAATTACTACCTAGTTCTTTCTCCCTTTTTCTCCACAGTAACAAGATTTTTGATAGGAATGGAACATTATTTCTCTTCTGGAAAAGCCCAAGGATCTGTGTAGTGATATTTTATTTTGACTTCTTTACCTTGTTGTTTTTTAAAAAAAAGAATGCCATTTGACACTTGCCTTGGTGAAATGATGCAGTGTTTCATGCATTTATTTCTCAATTTTAGTATATTATATTTATCTACCTTAACAGGACATCTTTGATAGATCCTGTGTACAACTTAGTGCCCAAATATCAAAAAATTATACCTTGTAGATTTCGTCACTCTGGTTTAAGTATAGTGATAACAGTACACCAAAACAATACTGACTCACTTTCAATCTTTGACATGAAGATAAATATAGAGTAAATCCATAAAAAATGTGATATATTGAAAAGGCTTTGATGGCTCTGAGTTCTGTTTTTATCACTTCTTATTTGTGTGACCTTTATGATGTTTTCCCCCTTAGTTAAAAAAAAAAGTACATGTATACTTTTCATGTTATTATAACAGTATATACCTTTCAATGTGATTGTAAAAGTTAAATGAATTAATTTTAAGGAAGTGCTTTGTAAATCATATAGAACTGTTTTCTATAATACATAAAATCTGTCTTTTTAAGTACAGTTGACCTTTGAACAAAACAGATTTGAGCTGTGTGCGTTAACTTACATGTATATATTTTTCACTGAATACCTAGTACTACATGACTTGCAGTTTGTTGAATTAGGGATGTGTAGATATGCAGAAACCTCTATAAGTTATATGTAAATTTAATTATGTGTTATGTATTAGCTGCTCAGTCATGTCCAACTCTTTGCGACCCCATAGACTGTATCCTGCCAGACTCCTCTGTCCATGGAATTCTCCAGGCAAGAATACTGGAGTGGGGAGCCATTCCCTTCTCCAGGGGGTCTTCCTGACCCAGAGTTTGAATCCGGCCTCCTGCATTGCAGGCAGATTCTTTAATTTAGTTATATGTTAGTTATGAGGTATATAGAAGACCAACTATAAGTTAATGGTGAATTTTCTACTGCATAGTCAGCACCTCTAGCCTCACATTCATTGTTCAAGGGTCAACTGTAATTCGCTTTTAATCTGAAAAATTTGACTGTTGTTTGGCTGCTTTCACTCCAATTTATGGTTCAGCTTATTCTTCAGGCATTTCTTATCTGTGGTTAAACTTAAGGAGAGGTTAAGCTCTAGATGTCTTTCTTCTGTTCTATTCTATACTTCTTCCTTACCTAAATTCTGCCTCTTCTATTTAGAGATTCAGGACTAAGGAGTTTATCAGAGCAAAGGAATCAGAATATGATGTATACTTGGCTGTTAGGGATATGTGTTATTTATTTTGATCTGATATTTATTTTGCACTGTCACATATTTGGGAAAGAACAGAGAAGTGGGCTTAGTGGTCAGTTTCTTTACCCTCTCTGAGCATGGCAGTGTGTAAACACCGATTTTTTTTTTTTAATTCTGTCATCTAGTTACAACAGTTGGAGCTCGCGCAGATACAGCAGAGAGATGCTAATCTCACAGCTCTTGCAGCTATTGGACCAAGGAAGAAGAGACCACTAGAGTCGGGGTCTGGAAGTGAGGTACGGAAACAATGTTTGTCCTTTTATTTATCATGTCAAAAAAGCTGGCCTAAAGGAAGCAGAGAATGAAGATAATTTACTCTACCTTGCACACTGTTGCTGCCAAATGCTTGTTAAAGCTCTCCTTTGCCTATTTTATAAAATCTTAATTTTTGTTTGTTCTTAAAAATATATATTACCTTGAACTTTCCTCCAATTTGCTACTTGTTTTATACTTCTTCCCATCCCCCACCACTGGTCATACTGAGTTTCACTATCTCAGTTTTTTCCTGTACATTCTTTCAGGCAGTTTTATATAATTTTCTCCTCTCTGGGTGTCAAATCCAGCTTATCTGTTAAGATCAAGTCTGCCCTCTTTTTTTCACTATGACCTTGATTCTGCATACCCACACTAACTTCTCTTCTTTCGGCATGTAATGTGTTTGCATGGCATTAACCGTTCTCTGCTCCTCACATGAGTATTTTCTCTTCGGTGAGTTTATGAACTTCTTGAGCAAGACTGTAATCCTTTCCTTTGAATCTCCCACAGGACCAGGTACATATTCATATGTATTCAATAAATATCATTAATTGTTTGATTAACACCAAGAAAGGATCTTGCATCTTTAGAGCAATTTTTCTAAATGAATTAATCTATAATGCTAGATTTTCAGATTGGTCACTGGGGCTAAGATACAAGAGTGAGAAAGAGCCCTGAGTTAGGTCAGTAATAAAGAAACTGTGGCTCCTCTGTTGTGCTCTATAAAACTTAAATGTGCTTTGGGACAAGCTCTTCCCAGCACTGACCCTAAACATTAACAGTTCCTGATGAATGATAGTCATCTCTATAGAGGAAAGATTTTAAAAGTCTAGTTCTTTTTATTAATAAAAATGTAATGGATATAATACATTCACATGCAAAAAAAGTCATAATATAAAAATGTTTGAAAAGATGAGTTTCCTCCTCCCAGATTTCTAGTCCCCCATCCCCTCCCTGCCCAACCAGATGTAACCACTGTTCAGATTCTCACATATCCTTCTAGAATTTATTATGAATATGGACATGTATCTATTGTTCTGCTCTTGATACTTTTCCCCTTTTCCATAATCTCTCTCATATAATCTACCTCAATGTTTTTTAAAGGTATGTTACATCAGTGTGTTTAGATAAACAATTATTCAGCCAATTCTCTAATGGAAATTTAGGTTGTTTCTGGATGCTTCTGTTAGTTACCTCAGAGTGTCCTTGTACTTCCACTGTTGTGCTTGTTCAGTGTATCTATAAGCTGAATTCAAAAAAATGAAATTCCTGGGTTAAAGAGTGTGCATGATAGGAAAAACTTTGGAAAAATTCAAACATATTCAAAGATAGAGTAATATAATGAATGATGCAACTACTATCATTTTATGCCAAATTTTGTTTTATTTATGTCTGCACCAACTTTCTCAGGTAAGTTTTTTACTCCTCGGGTTATTTTCAACACAAACCTAGATTCAGTATCATTTTACCCATAAGTTATTTGTTGCTTTTCATTTTTGATAAATATTTTAAAATTGCCCCTGAATGATTTGTATCAGGTTTTGTATCCATTCGTGCCTGTTTTTCCACACAGTCATTAACCCAGGGGATTATCTTTTCCATCCGATGACTGGAAGTACAATTTTTAATAGTGTTTAAATTCCAAGTGAAATTGAGCAATTTTTTCATGTGTATATTGACACTTTCAATTTATTTTCTCCCACTCCACACCCTCCTTCTCTTTTCTTTCAGTTTGTTTGGGCTTTATTCATATGAAAGTTTGTATTTTGTTAAATTAAAAAAAAAGAAAATCAGTCATTTTCTTTTGTCCTTCTTGGATTCCATTGTGTTTGGAAAGCCCTTTTTTAATGATTAGACTTACGAGTTAGTACTTTTATCATTTCAGCTTTAAAGTATAAATCTCTGATTCATTCAGAATTTGTTCGGAATAATAGGTGAGATCTGCATTTAGCTTTACTCCCTTTCTCCCTCCTCATTCTCCAGACAAGCAGATTGTCCCAACACTGTTTTCTCAATAATTCTTTCCCCACCGATTTGTTGTGCCACCTTTATCACGAACAGGTTTGTGTCAAATACAGATTCCTATATGTATTTGAGTCTGACCCAGTGCTGTCTAATAGAACTTCCTGTGATGAACACGTATGGAGTTTGAGCTGCCTTCAACAGCTACGTAACAGCTGTTGAGCAGTTGAGCTGTGGCTACTGTGATTGAGGAAATGAAATTTTAACTTTAAAAAGTTTATGTAAATTTTAATAGGCACACGTGACTAGCAGCTGCATATAAGTGCATGGGGCCAGTCTACTGTTTATAGGTTATTTATATCTGTTTATGATTATTTATGTATTGCTGCCGAATCTTTTTTTCTTAACCATCTCAACCATTTTTAAGTGCACAGATCAGTGGTGTTGAGCATATTCACATTGCTGGGCCCCAACCCCCCAGAACTTTTTCATCTCACAAAACTGAAACTCTATACCCATTAAACAACTCCCCATCTTCCCCTTCCCCAGCCCCTGGTAAGCAACACTCTGCTTTGATTCTGTGAATTTCACTACTTAGAGTCCTCATGTAAGTGGAATGAATCATACAGTATTTGTCTTTTTGTGACCTCGAGGTTCCAAATCTTAGTATATTTTTAAAATATGGTAAAACTAGTCCAATAGAAATTTTTATGTTCCTACTTCTCTACCACAGGATGACCCACTGTCCTTTATTATTGGTCTATTTGTATATAAATGTGTGCAAATATTTTATTAAAAGTGAGGCATGCTGTTTCATCATTAAGCACTTTCCTATAAATATGGCCTTGGTAGCATACTTTTTTCTTTTTGGCAGGAACAGTTGTTTGTAAATTTGTTCATCTACATAGTTATTCTTTATAATATCATAACTCCTTTGAGAAAGATACAGGAATGTCTGAGCTTCTGCCCTGCTTGTTGATTAATTTTTTCAAAGCTTCATTTTTATGTGTCATTTGAGTTTGTCACAAATCTCAGAAACATAAAGGTTCCCTGGTTTCTAATAATCAGAGATTGTAAAGTACTTTTCATTTATTGTATGTTTGAATCTGAGAAAGTCTATAGGTTACAGGGGGCAGAAATGAAATGTACTATTGATATTCAAAATGGTAATTTTTAAAAAATCAGTTTCTATCAGTATTAAAATGGAAATTTATTTAATTTTTATTTGTTTAGTAGAAATTTAAATTAAATTTAAAAATTTAATATAATTTTAAAATTTCAGAGCAGATATATGTTCTAACTTGGCTGTAAATATACTGAAGTGTTTGTCTGCTTGGTGCTTCTTCAGGTTTGAGAATTTAGGCACATATATTTTCCCCTTTATTCCTGTATTTTTAACTTAGATTGTTGTCAGACTTTTTCTGAATTATAAACAGACAGTACTTTAAGTAATCCAACCTGAATTGAAAATGTCCATTTCTTTATTGAGTTGGTGACATTTTAGTACAATCCTTATTTTGAAATTAGCTGAAAACTTTTTTGTGTTGATTTGTATTCATGGTTTCTAACTTTAAAGGCAATTTTCTTTGAGAAACAGGAAACTGGAGAGAACCCTCCTATATGCTCTTTCAGTGTTTACATAAACTGCTGATTGATTTGGCCCTCCAGTCACTTAAATTGCATGAATCAGGATTGTTAAAAACCCTTTAACAATTTTATTTTTTTATTCTCACAAATAACACAAAATTGATATTTGAAACCATTTATATTTTTATTATTCTGTACCTAAAAATTGAGGGTCTACTTATTGTCTGCCTCCTTCTTTATAGATGGAAACCTGAAATGTTATCAGTTTGGTCTGAATTTCTTGGAATAAGCATAAAATCCCAGAGGGGAGTGAGGTGGAGTCTTGCTCTTTTTGCAGTAAATCCTAGGTTCAAATGCAGGTTTTTCTAGTACCTAAGGGGAGAGCTTTCAGTTTGGAACACTGCATACAGTGGTGGCGATTTTTAAAAATATAAATTTCAGAAAATTAAACTTAGAACATTCAGCATTCATAGCTTATCCTTTTTGCTGATAACAAATCAACAAAAATAAATTTGAAGAAATTTGTTTTAGACCTTCTTCCTTTAGTATTTTTTTCTGTTATGCAAAACTCCCTCTTATCCTTCAAAAATCTTTCTGGTTGTACAATTTATATATTAAACTATCCTCTATGTAGATTTACATTTAATATTCTCAGAAGTCTTGCTAGAGTTGAATATCATCAGCCACTGTCTCCGGGTGTTACTCTGGCAAAAAGCAACAAGTACCAATTATCATTTAGAACCAACTATTTATTCCATAAGCCTGTTGCATCTAAGGGAGGGGGACTGTTAAAATTTACTACTTTGGAGTATTTAATTTCTCCTTAATTTACTTCTGTACATTGAAGTTATATATAAGAATATAAGTGTATGAAATCAGTTCTTAGATTAACGTAGACTGTACAGATACCTCTGCGGTAGTCTAGAACCTACTTAAAGATTTAGAATGCCTGCATGTGTGTGTTTTATATGTATATTAGTTAGGTGACATCTTTGGAATGTTAAGTCATGAATAACTTCACTTTCTCCATTAATTTTAGGGTCTTGGATTAGAAAGAATCTCTCTTCTGGATTAGCAATACTTTTTAAAAAATAATTTATTTATTTATATTAATTGGAGTTTAATTACTTTACAATATTGTGGTGGTTTTTGCCATACATTGACATGAATCAGCCATGGGTGTACATGTATCCCCCATCCCGAACCCCCCTCCCACCTCCCTCTCCATCCCATCCCTCTGGGTTGTCCCAGTGCTCTGGCTTTGAGTGCCCTGTTTCATGCATTGAACTTGGACTGGTCATCTATTTCACATATGGTAATAGAAACGTTTCAGTGCTATGCTCTCAAATCATCCCACCCTTGCCATCTCCAAACAGAGCCCAAAAGTCTGTTCTTTATATCTGTGTCTCTTTTGCTGTCTTGCATATAGGGTCATCATTACCATCTTTCTAAATTCCATATATAGGTGTCAATATACTGTATTGGTATTTTTCTTGCTGACTACTTCACTCTGTATAATAGGCTCCAGTTTCATTTACCTCATTAGAACTGATTCAAATGCTTACTTTTTAATAGCTGAGTAATATTCCATTGTGTATATGTACCATAGCTTTCTTATCCATTCGTCTGCTGATGGACATCTAGGTTGCTTCCATGTCCTAGCTATTGTAAACAGTGCTGCAGTGAATATTGGGGTACACGTGTCTCTTTCAATTCTGGTTTCCTCAGTGTGTATACCCAACAGTGGGATTGCTGGGTTGTATGGCAGTTATATTTCCAGTTTTTTAAGGAATCTCCACACTGTTCTCCATAGTGGTTGTACTAGTTTGCATTCCCACCAACAGTGTAAGAGGGTTCCCTTTTCTCCACACCCTCTCCAGCATTTATTGCTTGTAGACTTTTGGATAGCAGCCATTCTGACCAGTTTGAGATGGTTCTTCACTGTGGTTTTGATTTGCATTTCCCTGATAATGAGTGATGTTGAGTATCTTTTCATGTGTTTGTTAGCCATTTGTATGTCTTCTTTGGAGAAATGTCTGTTTAGTTCTTTGGCCCATTTTTTGATTGGGTCATTTATTTTTCTGGTATTAAGCTAAACAAGCTACTCGTAATATTTTTGAGATTAATTCTTTGTCAGTTGCTTCATTTGCTATTATTTTTTCCCATTCTGAAGGCTGTCTTTTCACCTTGCTTATAGTTTCCTTCGTTGTGTGAAAGCTTTTAGGTTTAATTGGGTTCTATTTGTGTATTTTTGCTTTTATTTGTATTACTCTGGGAGGTGGGTCATAGAGGATCTTGCTGTAATTTATGTCAGAAAGTGTTTTGCCTATGTTTTCCTCTAGGGGTTTTATAGTTTCTGGTCTTAAGTTTATATCTTTAATCCATTTTGAGTTTATTTTTGTGTATGGTGTTAGAAAGTGTTCTAGTCTCATTCTTTTACAAGTGGTTGACCAGTTTCCCCAGCACCACTTGTTAAAGAGATTGTCTTTTCTCCATTGTATATTCTTGCCTTCTTTGTCAAAGATAAGGTGTCCATAAGTGCATGGATTTATCTCTGGACTTTCTGTTTTGTTCCATTGATCTTTATCTCTGTCTTTGTGCCAGGACCATACTGTCTTGATGATCATAGCTTTGTAGTATAGTCTGAAGTCCGGCAAGTTGATTCCTTCAGTTCCATTCTTTCTCAAGATTGCTTTGGCTATTCAAGGTTTTTTGTATTTCCATACAAATTGTGAAATTATTTGTTCTAGCTCTCTGAAAAATACCATTGGGAGCTTGATAGGGATTGCATTGAATCTGTAGATTGCTTTGGGTAGTATACTCATTTTCACTATATTGATTCTTCCAATCCATGAACATGGTATATTTCTCCATTAATTTGTGGCATCTTTGATTTCTTTCATCAGTGTTTTATAGTTTTCTATATATAGGCCTTTTGTTTCTTTCAGTAGATTTATTCCTAAGTATTTTATTCTTTTCATCACAATGGTGAATGGGATTGTTTCCTTAATCTTGCTTTCTCTTTTCTCATTTTTAGTGTATAGGAATGCAAGACATTTCTTTGTATTAATTTTACATCCTGCAACTTTACTATATTCATTAATTAGCTCTAGTAATTTTCTGGTGGTGTCTTTAGGGTTTTCTATGTAGAGGATCATGTCATCTGCAAACAATGAGAGTTTTACTTCTTTTCCAATCTGGATTCCTTTTATTTCTTTTTCTTCTTGATTGCTATGGCTAAAACTACCAAAACTATGTTGAATACTAGTGGTGAGAGTGGGCACCCTTGTCTTTTTCCTGATTTTAGGGGAAATGCTGTCAATTTTTCACCATTGAGGGTAATGTTTGCTATGGATTTATCATATATGACTTTTATTATGTTGAAGTAAGTTCCTTCTATGCCTGCTTTCTGGAGAGTTTTTATCATAAATGGGTACTGAATTTTGTCAAAGTCTTTCTCTGCATCTATTGAGATACTCATATGGCTTTTATCTTTCAATTTGTTAATGTGGTATATGTATCACATTGATTGCTTTGCAAATCTTGAAGAATCCTTGCATCCCTGGGATTAAGCCCATTTGGTCATGATGTATGATCTTTTTAATATGTTGTTGGATTCTGTTTGCTAGAATTTTGTTGAGGATTTTTGCATCTGTGTTCATCAGTGATATTGGCCTGTAGTTTTCTTTTTTTGTGTCATCTTTGTCTGGTTTAGGTAGTAGGTTGATGGTGGCCTCATAGAATGAGTTTGGGAGTTTACCTTCCTCTGCAATTTTCTGGAAGAGTTTGAGTAGGATAGGTGTTAGCTCTTTAAATTTTTGGTCTAATTCACCTGTGAAGCCATCTGGTCCTGGGCTTTTGTTTGTTGGAAGATTTTTTATTACAGTTTCAATTTCTGTGCTTGTGTTAGGTCTGTTTTTTATTTCTTCCTGGTTCAGTTTTAGAAGGTTATACTTGTCTAAGAATTCGTCCATTTCTTCCAAGTTGTCCATTCTAGTGGCATATAGTTGCTTATAATCCTTTCTATTTCTGTGTTGTTCATTGTGATTTCTCCATTTTCATTTCTAATTTTGTTGATTTGATTCTTCTCCCTTTTTTTCTCGATGAGTATGGCTAATGGTTTGTCTATTTTATCTTCTCAAAGAACCAGTTTTCAGTTTTGTTGGGTTTTGCTTTAGTCTCCTTTGTTTCTTTTTCATTTATTTCTGCTCTAATTTTTATGATTTCTTTCCTTCTACTAACCCGCAGTTCAACCCTGGGGTTCTTCATTTCTTCTTTTTCTAGTTACTTTAGGTGTAAAGTTAGCTTATTTATTTGATTTTTCTCTTGTTTCTTGAGGTAAGCTTGTATGCTCTGGACCTTTCCCTTAGCACTGCTTTTACTGAATCCCATAGGTTTTCATTTTCATTTGCTTCTGTGCATATTTTGATTTCCTTTTTGACTTCTTCCTTGATTTGTCAATTAGCAATACTTTCAAATAGTTTACCTAACTTACTAATTATCCAGCCATCATAACTATTTATTTTGTTGAAAATAAAGATAGATTTTATTTTGACCTTATAACACATTGGCTTGAAAATGCTGGTATTTCTCTTAAGATTAAGTGGTTACAGTGTCAGATCAACTACATGGTGCTTATAGTATTTATATGCCTAGTCTGTGTTGCTTTAAAGAGTGTTCATTTGCTAAACAAAGCAAAGAAATTATTGCCACATAGATCAGTGTATACTCTTTCTGTCTAGAAACTGGTTAGAGTACTGCCCTGTAAAATTGTGAAGATTTTAGGGGAAGAGAAGGGACTTTTTTGAAACTTTGCTTGGCAATAAATACAAATTTTATTGAATCAGAATTGCTTTCAGACAAATATATTTTTTTCCACAGTTGAATTCTAATTCAGAATGAATGTCAGAGAATGATAACAGTTTTGCTATTTCTCCCAGCTATTAAAGATACATCCCTAAAATTCATTTCTTCTTTATTGTACTTTTTAAGTGTGTGTACCTTCAAAATAAGGCATTTAATTTAAGCAGACTTGTAACTATTATAGTCTTTAAATATTATTAGCCAAGCAAATTTTATTTGGACAGAACTATAAAATGATTCTACAGCAGAACTGTAAATCTATATGCTTAACCATTTATTGGTTAATGGTGTCTCTATAACGTTAATAATAGAAATCATCACATTGCAGTATTTTGTGAGTAGACTTATAGGGGAAAGAAGGTGAAAAAGGATCATTTTAGAATAGTATGTTGACAATACTACAAAGCAATTATGCTTCAATTAAAAATAAATAAATAAAAAAAGAAATATTGGAGTCCATATTTGCCTGCTTATATGCCAGGAATTGTTCTAAACATTCGGAATATAACAGTAAGTAAAAAAGTTAAAAGGGAAAAAGAAATAGGGTATTGAATTCCATTGGCAAGAATATTTCATGCCATAGCTTACAGAAGTGTGATTTCTTAGAAAGTTATATTAATTTTTATGTGTATTTAGAGATGAACTTTTGAAAAAATCCTATACCTCAAA
Organism: Muntiacus reevesi; assembly: GCF_963930625.1. Lineage (NCBI taxonomy): Eukaryota > Metazoa > Chordata > Mammalia > Artiodactyla > Cervidae > Muntiacus > Muntiacus reevesi. The sequence continues at coordinate 29,105,952 of NC_089252.1, read as the reverse complement.
TAGTGTTTCATTACAGTTTGCTATAGATATTATTATAACTTTTTTGTAGAGAACCTGAGAATCTTGTGATAGTATCTATTGTAGCACCCTGCCTTTCTCTTTAGCTCCAATTTGATGTCTAAAGTATTAGAGTACTTTGATTTGAGGGGGAACAGGGTATGGAGAAGGAAGGGAATTTTCAGAAGACTGTGAGCAAACAGCAATGAAATAACTCAGGGTAAAGAAATAAATAATGATGGTGTAAAAGAAACAAAAGTGCTTTAAGAATCTTTCCCGTATGTTTTCTTTTATTTTAGCCTGTGTCTGGGTGCCCTAAACAAAGAGTGGCCCTACTCTGCTAGAAGCCCTAGTCCTCTGAAGGGCAATGTACATTATTAGGGCCTGGGCTGTTTTAAGTAAAGATATCTCAGGGCTTGAAAATTCACCTGTGTTTATTTTTTTGGCACCTGGTATAAAATTTTAAAAATCAAGTGGGAAATAAAGCTTTTTTAAGAAAAAAACTGAGATTGTTTGAAGAAAAATCACAGTGTACTATGAAGCAGGGCTGAAGCAATGTAACAAGTAAAAAATGCCTTGTTTTGAAAAGAATGTTCTAGAGCTGTTACATTATAAGTATGTGACAAGGTTTGAGATAACTCAGAAGAAATAATTTGCATTAATTTCATAAATTTATATTAAGTGCTTACTATTTTGAAATTTTCATTCTTATGAAAAATAAAAGTAATGATAGTCACTTCGTAGATAGCCTGAAATCACTTGAGCCTTTTACTAATTTGAATATACCTGAGAAAAAGTTTACCAGAATCATAGTGGCACAAACATTTGCCTTTCCTCGTGATTTAATATTAAATCCTCAGTGTCTTGAGCTTCCCAGGTGGCTCAGTGGTATAGAATCCACCTGCCAGTGTAGGAGAGGCAGGTTCGATCCCTGGGTCGGGAAGATCCCCTGGAGAAAGAAATAGCAACCAACTCCAGTATTCTTGCCTGGACAATCCCATAGACAGAGGAGCCTGGCAGGCTATAGTCCATGGGATTGGAAAGAGTAACATGGCTTAGCAACACTAAATAACAACACCTCAATGTCTTAGGATGCATGCACCTATTCAGTAAAAGAATAGCTTAGTGGAGTCCAAGAACTATCTCCAAGATTCTGAAGAAATCGATGTGGTGGGTAGCTATTTTTTTCCCTCCATGCTAATCCTAACAACAGTATTTCCTGTCCCCCTCCCATTATTTCTGTTCTTTGCTGATATGCGCCTTTAAGGAAGTGAAAATTAGCTAGTTAAGTGCCAGGTAATGATGGACTTGTTTTTTTAAAACAAGGACTCAGCAGCAACTTCCTGCTCATAGCCACAAATGAAGTCTGGGAAAGGTGGGACATCCTGGGAAGGCAGTGATGGTACTTACTGGAAGGTGTTCTGTCCAAGAACAAATGGAACTTTGGTGGTTTGTGTGTGTCTTGTCAGATGAGAGGAAACATCAGGAGGCAGAGTGAGATGGGTTCCATTGCTTTGTCTTCCTCAGAGAAGATGGTTAGGGAATTTCTGGATTTTATTACTAATTATCCTAATTATTACTTTTCCAAGAATCATTCCAGGATCTTTCCTGGTAGTCCAGTAGCTAAGACTCCAAGCTTCTAGTGCAGGTGGCTTGGGTTCAATCTCTGGTCAAGGAACTAAATCCCACATGTCACAACTAAGACCTGGCCATAGCTAAGTAAATAAATAAAAATTTTTTAAATAAAAGAATCATTTCAACACGGAGCAAGCTAGGGCTTCCAAAGCACTAGGCCTGTGGTCTCGAACACAGAGTGCCCCACTGATTTCTTTGCACCTGTCAGAAAATATTATTTTGTTCTCATTTCTTGACTTTTCTTCTCAATTCCCACCTACTTTTTATAAGGATAGTTATATAGAATTATTAAAACCAAAGCTCTTTGGAATATAATATTAGATAGATTTCAGTGGTAACCTTCTTCCATTGTTTAAACTAGTATGAGTTTACTTAGGTATGTAATCTCTTAAGATCCTTTCCAGGACCTACAAGTTTCTTATGAAATGAAGCGAACACAATTTCTAGACGAGTACAATCGAAAGGTAGATTATTGATTGAGGGGGTAAAAAAGAGGTCTCCTGTGTCTGCTAGAGTAAATAGCTTTTTATTTGGAAGAAGGAGTGTTAACTCTGATCATGTTGAAAAATGTCAATGATATAAAAGAGTATTAAAAACTCTTATATTTCTTGGGTTACCCTTTCCAGAAATATCCATACATATATTAGGTTAAACCCTATGAACCTGCCATTTTCATAGATGAAAATCTATCAGGTATTGGCAACTCCATACCTATGATCAAATATATATATATATGTGTGTGTATATGTATACACACAATTGCATATTAATAACTATAGTTTACCTTTATCAAGCACTTAGAATGTATTACCTTTGTTAGTTTTTGTTAACTCCTCTACTATTGTTTTCTCTAAATGAAAAAATTCAGGTATAAGGAAGATGACTTTTCCAGAGTTCCACAGTTAGTAAATGAAGAACCCTAGATACATATCAAAGAATTTGATGTTTGTCTGTGCTCTTAACCACTATAATGGAATCATCCTAAAAGTACTGTTTTACAACTTGTGGAACAGTGTATATTGGACATTTTCCTGCGCTGATTACATACTTTTGTGCCATAGTTCTGTAATCCACTGATAGACATTTAAAATATTTCATTTGGTTATTTTAAATAGTTAGCATTCTCTGTCATCATGTACCCATTTATTTTGCAGACTTGATTTCTAGAAGTGGGACTTCTGGGTCAAAGGATATTCACATCTTAAATTTTAGTAGATATTTCCGTGTTACTTTCCAAGAAGTTTATGCCAGTTTCTACCACTGCGTGAATGCCTATTTTCCCATTCCTTCGTTAGTAACAGATGTGATCAGACATTTCAAAATGTTCCAGTTTCTACAACTTTTCATTTATTATATTTATACCATTTCTCTCTGCCCTCTTCAAAGGTTGAGGTTCTATTTATGTATGGAACATGGTGCAGGAATGTGAACTTCTAAGGTAGCCTATAAGGAGAATACTTGGGTTTTTTAATTTTTATTTAAGCATTAAAAATTATTTATGAACAATTTTTTTCATACCTTAGAAATGGGTGTATTTTGAAACAGACAACCGAGTTGAATTCTTAAGGGTATTTGAATGATCAATCTTACATAGATGTTATTTTGTTTACCATATTTAGTAGTTTTCATGATTTTTGAGGGTCTAAGTAGATTATAATTGAAATATTAAGCATGAAATGATTCGGGGAACACAGCAGTTTAAAATCTACTAGGGGACAAACGAAATTAGATATTTCAACAGATTTGTTTCTATAAATATCATGTAGATACATTAGAATTGAGAGCATGTATCATTTTAGATAAAGAAGCAGCTTTTTATGTTTTGAGGTATATTTTTTCACATTTAATTTTGTTCACACTTTCATTAACAAATCTGCCTCTCTTTCACAAATGACTTAAACATAAATCTGAATTTTAGTTGGATCTTCAAAATTTTCCAGAGATTCAAAGGCTGACTCTTTGTCAGCTATCTTCAGGGACTGCCTGTGAAATAAGTTGAATTGCACATTACAGGTTTATCTTTCATCGTTCCCAAATCCCCTTTAAATGATAGTAAAGGAGAGAAAATGACATAAAAAGACAAGAATAAAGAAAAGAGAAAACAGCAATACAAATACTTACTTAGTTACAATAACACTAAATTTCTCTGTGAAATATTCCTAAATAAAATGTTCAGATTTTCAATTAATGTTGTCAGTTAAAACCCAGGTTTTCATGGAAAACAGTGTATCTGTCTTAATTATTGCAGCAGTACCTAGTTAGAGTATGTTCTTAAATTCCTATTTATGCAATTTCTACTAAGAATTATAGACAGTTTTGAAAACAGTAAATATAAGTTGTTATTGAAATGTTTACTACAACTTGTTTGTTTGACTTATCAGACTGTGCCAGTTGTTTGTATTTTTCGTTGTGATAAATTCACATACCACACCAGCACTTCTTATGCTTAGTATTTGCATGATTTATCATTTCTCCATTCTTTTACTTCCAACCTATCTGTGTCTTTATTTAAAGCTGATTTCTTATGGCTAGGGCTAAATCACTTCAGTCGTGGACTCTGCCTCCCTATGGACCTTTCAGTCATGTCGTCTGTCCATGGGGTTCTCCAGGCAAGAATGCTAGAATGGGTTGCTGTGCCCTCCTCCAGGGGATCTTCCCAGGGCTCAAACCTGCATCTCTTCGTCTCCTGCCTTGGCAGCAGGGTTCTTTACCACTAGTGCCACCTAGAGTAGCATGTAATTGAGTTTTGGATTCGTATCCAGTATGAAAATTTATGTGGACAGTTGGTTCATTTACACTTAATGCAATTATTACCGTGCTTGAACTTGAGTGTACCATAGTGCTGCTTTGTTTGTCCTTGTTTTTGTTGTTGCTGTTGTTTCTCGTTTCTTTTCATCTTTTAAGTCAATCAAGTCATGTTTTAGTATACCATTCTATATCCTCTTTTAACTTTTTAACTACACCTCTTTTATTTTTTTTTAATGGTTGCTATACAGATCTGTCTAAAGGTACAGTATGTATTGTTAACTGCTTACACTCAATTTTGAATTAATGCCACTTCACATACCATGTAAAAACCTTTTAACTGTAGAATTCCATTATATAAATCCCTCCCATCCTTTGTGTTATTTGCCTTCACCTGTTTTACTTCTGCATGTTTTAACTTCCATAGTACATTGTTATTACTTGGTCATATGTCTCTTAAAGAACTTATGAAAATAAAAACAGCTTTTTAACATTTATCATTTCTAGTGCCCTTTCATTTTTCCTGTAAATTCATATTTCTTTCTAGTATCATTTTCCATCAGTCTATATGCAATTCATCAACTCTAGAATTACCAGAGTTTCAATTAAACAAAGCTGCTATTAATATATTTAAATATACTGGTAAATCTACCTTTGCTGTGAGGCACAGCAATCCTTACAGATACTGTAGCTTTTTTTTTTTTTAAACATTTACAATCCTGAAAGGATAAAATTAAAGCTGGCTCTGAAAGAAAAATCTTTTACTGCCAATCCTTTAAAGAAATTCTTATAGAATAATAGATAAAACTTGTTTCTAGACATAGTTTACTTGAGTTTTTGGAGGACTTTGTAAGTGTCTTAATTAAAGGTTAAAGAAAATAACCAGAGTATGAAGAGGACACAGGCTTATCAGCTTGCAGTAAGTTACTGCTTTTCAGAATTGACATTTATTTGGTTACTTGGTGTTCTTGTGTGTTGTATTACTTGGTGGGTTGAAGACTTGCTGACTGTTTGGAGAAAGTGACAGAAAATAGCCTTTTGAGTAAATACCGTCTGCTGGCAGCTTGGTGGGGATGAATAATGTAGAAGAACAAGTCATCAAAAGACTTTACCTTTCAGCTCTTCTCCCAGATTTATTTGGCTTAAAGGTAAGAATAGCAGCAGGATCTTGATTTAAAAGCCTGTAGTATGGCTCATTTTCACTGTTTCGGTCATTCACATAACTGATATTATTGAGTCATACTTTGTGCAGAAGTGTACAACATGTAGATTGGATAGCAGTAAGTGCCATATATATAAAATATTCACAAGTTCAAAATCCTTCCTTTCCAGTGAGTGGGCAAGTTATTAGAGAGGTAGTTGTGTGCATTAAACACAAGTGATGGTAAGGTAGAGAGCACTGAAGTCCACGGGAGATGCCCCTCATCTCAGCCAGGGCTAAGTGTGTTTGTGACATTGGAAAAACATGTTACCTGAGTTGAGTATTGAAGACCTTAGTCAGGTGCTGTGATTGAAGGGTAGGACAGAGATTGGAGAAGGAATTCCGGGAGGAGAGAAGTAACTCGAACAAACTGGAAAACACATTCTATGGCATGCTCAATAGTTTGAGTAGTAAGAAGGAAATGAGAGATGAAAATGTGGAGAGAAGCTTTGGCATGCTCATGGTTGACTGTGTCATGGTTAGATACTTGGACTTGGTCCTGGAGAAGATTTTTAGCCACTGGAGCATTTTAAATAGGAAAATGGTATTACCAGATTACATATTTGAGAAAGATCATTCTCACTGCAGTGTGAGCACTATTGATACTGAAAACAAGATTTCTTAGAAGGCTGATGAAGTAATCTCAGACATGGAGGTGAAAATGTAGAAAGATGTGGATTATTTGGAAACTATTAAGGAGGTAGAACTAATAAGAAATGATAGTTGGGATATGGAAGGTAGGTTTGAGGGTGACACCCAGTTTTCTGGCTTAGGCATTGGAGGTGAATGGTTTTACCATTCCTTTCAGTGAGAAAGAGAAGAGGAAAACAGGAGAAGTAATGACTTAGAGCTGTCTTCCCCAACCTCTGGTAAAGAATCCACCTGCCAATGCAGGAAACACAGGTTTGATCCCTGGGTTGGGAATATCCCCTTGAGAAGGAAATGGCAACATACTCAAGTATTGTTGCCTGGGAAATCCCACAGACAGAGGAGCCTAGCGGGCTACTCGCAAGAGTCTGACACAACTGAGTGACTAAACAACAACAAAAATGACTTGCCGCATTCTTTATTAGGGAGTTAAACAATGAGGTCTAGAATTTAAGAAGGTGTTCTTTCGGAGATAAAGATGAGAGTGGTCATTAGCACAGGACATCCAGTATTGTCTTTATAGCTCTCATAATTGCACAACTAGAAGTAGAATTCAGCTTTACCAGCTGAGCCACAGTGGAAGCCCAGAATTAGAATTCAGAACCCAGGATTACGTGTCACATCAGTCCATTTAGACATATAACTTCTGTAAAAGACTGCTGAAACACAGAAACTTAGATATGACAAAATTCTAGGGTGGAAATTAACATGCAGAGTTGTCTGTGTTCTGAAATAAAGGTGATAGTATATATAGGTGAAGGATCTATTACTTCAAGAGTTCTGCTTGTTGACCAGCAGAGGGCAGGCAACAACACGGCTCAGTATGCATAATTTCTGCTCTGTGTTGCCCCTCAGGCCTGGAAGTTCAGGCCTTCTAGAGGTAAAAATGTCCAACTTTTGTTCCTAGTTAACTGTTAAGATTCAAGGACACATTTGTGTTTTGCTTGGTCTTACGATTCAGAGACTGGAGTGGAAGGAATGGACATTGGTTCATGGAGATGGTACTAATGAGCCTGGTTGGTTCTGTAAGGCAGCACTGCCACTCTTCCACTATTTGATTTGAGGCGCTTGTGAAAACCTTCCTATCACAGTTGGGGTGGCAGGAAAATTATCAATATTTCTTTAAACTAACCAGGACTTACTTACAAGAATAGGATTTAGGCGGGAACATTTAATTAGATTTAACTAGGGGATACAAGAAAGATCTTGGAACTAGGGTTATACTATTTCCTATTTACAAACCTTCAATGCCTCCCAGCTGACAAATGACATTTATAGAAAATATACTGTATGCCAGGTATTGTTCCTATTTAATCCTTAGGCCAATCTCAGTTACTATTCCTGTTTTGCAGATTAGGAAACTAAAGCACAGAGAAGTTAAGTAATTTTTCTGAGGTTACTATGGAGGAGACAACCTATATGCACCACCATTCAATCCCCCTGTGTATTTTAATTTTTTAATTTATTTATTTATTAAACTAGTTTATTTTTGACTGTGCTGAGTCTTCATTGCTGCATGTAGGCTTTCTCTAGTAGTGAGCAGGGGCTACTCTATCACTGCAGGGCCTGGGCTTCTCATTGCAGTGACTTCTGTGGCTGCAGAGCATGGACCCTAGGGATGAATGGGCTCAATAGTTGTGGCATGTAGATTTAGTTGCTTCACAGCGTGTGGAATCTTCCTAGACCAGGGATCAAAACCATGTCGCCTGCATTGGCAGATTGATTCTTAACCACTAGACCACCTGGGAAGTCCCCCAGATAACTTTTGAATTTAATTAGTACATGGGCTAGCATGAATTCACTAGTATAGCTGTAACATAATTTAAGAAAACATAGGTAGAGATGCTTTTAAAAGTTTTACCTCACAGCATCTACCTGCTGTATTGAGAAATATGGATAATTGGTTATTTTTAATTACTTACTGATAGCTGACAGTGTTCAAGTGTTTCTTATTAGATCAAAAAAGTTCCTCTAAAAATATGAAGCTTTGATTACTGATATAATTGAACAACTTAATGAAGGCTAACTTAATTGACCTGGCAGTTTTAGAGATGCTTACATTTAGGTTTGGTTATGCTTCTGAAAACATCTGTTGTACACTTAGTAAGTGAATTATTTCTTTCATCTTCATTGAATTTCATCTTCTATTTTATCCTCTTTTCATCTAAATGAAGAATACAAATTAAGGAGTATGTTCATGTAGAAAGTCGATTGGGAAAACCTTCTGTTTCAGAAACAAATAGTACATTGTCCCAAGAGGTTTTTATTTTCCTTCTTACAACTTCTCATCTCCTAACTACATTTGTGTTCTTTGGCATTGACTGAATAGCATAACCAGAAATCAGTCCTAGACAACTTTGGGCAAAAAGACTTGGTGAGAAAGAAGAAAATGAAAACTGATGGTGAGGGCAGATTTTTAGTTTTTTTTTTTTTTTTTTAGATTTTTAGTTTTTATAGCTCCTCTTACCGTGGATAATTAAGAGGTAGCTGACTGTTCTGGCCAGGTCAGTGGGAAGCTGACAAGTCAGACTGTGGATTTTCCCACATCATCAGCCTAGGAATAAAATTGCTATATATTTGTATCTAAGTTCAAGAAAGACTGACTTTCCAAGCCAGCCACTGGTTTGGGAGAAGAGAATGCTGTCACCTTCGTAGAGTTGTGAATTATAAAAGACATTTCTGTTGGGTTACTGCATGTCCCTTGGGGTTTGTTTCATTTATAACATTGCCTCCGGCCTTTCGCGGCATCCTGTTGGAATGACCTCCTTTTCAACCCTGTGCTGGCAGCTGCAATGTGGCTCTTTCCCGGGGATCCTTCAGGCTGCTCACGTGACCAGCATGAACTGTGACCCCTTTGTTCCTTACCCAGATGATCAGTTTTCCTTCATTTTTTTTTTCCATTTAATAACTTTGCCTTATTTTCTGTCCTCTTTTTCCTCTTCACTTCCCTTTTTATTTCCTACCTACACAAGACTTTGGGTGGCAATTTAAATTTTTTTTATTGAAGTATAACATCAATGCAGAAAAGTACACAAATCATAAGTTAGCTCACTGAATTTTCACAGCATGAACATACCCATGCAGACAGTCCTCTGGTCAAGGAAGAGAACAGCACCAGAATCCCAGCAAACCTCTCCTGTCCCCTTTTCTGGTTACCATTCTTCTCCCTTAGAGAGAATCCTTATCCTGACTTCTACAGCTTTGCCTGTTATTAAATCTAGAAATGGAATCAAACCATGTGTATTCCTTTGCACCTAGGTCCTTTCATTGATCATTTTTGTGACTTGTCCACATTACTCTTTATTCCTGCTATGTAGTATTCCATTTGTGTGCATAGTCCACAGTTCATTCTGTTCTTTGTGGACGTTCGGATTGTTTCTAGTTTAGGGCCATTTGAATAGTACTGCAGACATTCTCATACATGTCTTTTATCAAAAGACATGACATATTTCTGGATATTTACATAGAAATGAAATTGCCAAGGCCTAGTGTATCCATCTAACCATTTAATTTAAGATTCATGTCAAACACTGCATGGGTGATTTTTGGTGAATTCTTGGTAGGAAACATTTGTAAACATACAGATTCAGCTTCAGCAAGTCTAATCTTTGGCTATGAAAAATGCCTTTAATTAAATGTGTGGTAGTTTTAAACAGATGACTCCTTTATACAACAAAATTGCCGCTCAGTCATGTGTTTCATTAACTTTCTTCCTAATGTGTCCTTTTATCCAGCATTTCACAGCTGAGTTGGTGGGCCCATTCTGTAAAAATCTTACGTATTTCGACAGTAATAATTACAAGAGTTAAGATTTCATGTTTGTTACACGGCCTCTAAGTAACAGTGCAGGGGAAAGTGATGTGCTGGTGCTTGACTCTCATGCTTAGTCAGAGCGACAGAGGCTGGCTCTTGTATTTGTACAAATTTGTACCAAGACACCTGCAAAAGTGATGAAAGACAGGCTCTACACCAGAGGGTCTCCAGGAGAGGTAACCAGGCAATTGTGTAGCCGAGAGTAGTCTTTTTGTTCTTTTTTTAAAATCAGGACTTTACAAAACTTGTTTCATGGATGCTTCTGAATAAGTTCAACCTAATGAGTATAGAAATGTGATTGTGATATCATATGCCTTCAAAAGGGAATAACATCTTTGAAGGAAAGTTTATTTGTGAAATAAAATGTTCCCAGTCATTCTGTGAACATGTATGGGGTTAAGTTGACTTGCTTTGACCATAGTGTTTTGGAGATCTTGAAGAGCATTTCCTTACCTTCCATCAAAATAAAACACAAAGCCAAAAAAAAAAGAAAGAGGGAGTAATTAAAATTTGATGGTTATAAAAATATAATATTGGAACCATCAGATTCACTTCCCATGTTAGGTAGATAGCTATCCTTTAGAAGAAAGTCTTTTGAGTAGGGAAAGGAGGGTTGCCATTCCAGTTAAGATGGTTTTGAAACAAAGTATAGTAAAAATAAATAAATAAAAGAATGAGAGAATAAAGGATTCATTTCTGCCAAATTATTCTATGTCTGAGTATTCTGTATTATTATTTCTTCCAGTCTTTTTTTTAATAGTGATGTATAGACATACTGATAAGAGAATTTAATATCTTAATATAGAAATATTGGGTTTCATTCTATTTTGAATGACATTTAGAACATTGTTCAATTGAGAAAGTATTGCTGATAATCTGTGTTGTCCTGTGTACTTGGCTAAGCCCTAGATGACATAGAAATGATAGTCCCTGTCCTCAGAAAGCTTACAATCTAGTGGGTATGGCATGTACAAATTACAGTGTAAAGCAATTGCCACAGTGAGATTTCTTGAAGGAAAGGAGAAGGCAAGTAGACCCATTTGAAATGAGTCTTAAAGGATAAGTCGTTTGGCCTGGAATGGCCTTTTGCTGATCTTGGCAGTGAGAAGTAAGGCTAAAGGGAAGCAGGTAATGAGTTTGTACCTGATATGGTATCCCAGATGACACAATGGTAAAGAATCTACCTGCCAAGGCAAGAGATGCAGGTTCAATCACTGATCTGGGAAGATCCCATGGAGAAGGAATTGGCAACCCACTCCAATATTCTTGCCTGGGAAATCCCATGGACAGAAGAGCCTGGGAGACGACAGTCCGTGAGGTTGCAGAATTGGACACGATAAGTGACTAAGCAGCAACACAACACAGAACAGACCAAGAGCATTCACTTTAGATCAAGTTAAAAATTGAGTCTTTGCTCAGGGTTGCTGTCTGACCTTAAGCAGGTTGTGTCAACCTATCCCAGCTCAGGTTCCTCATTTACTAAGTGGGGACAGCGCCCATGTCACTTGCTGCAGCGTTGTAGGAAAGATGAGATCCTGTGCAGAAGTGTAGCTGCACTGCTGGAGGACCGGGTCAAGCTCTATCGTGATGTGACCTCCAGCACCTAACTCAGGAGCCAGAGGAGAGCAGGCTCTTGCTGAACTGACAGATTCTCTTTGAAAGATGGCTTACTTTATACTTGCTTCTCCCTTTATTTTGTTTAGGGTTTAAAAGACAACCTGTTTGCTTCTGGGACATCCAGTCTGACAGCCAGCAAGCAGCTGGTTCGTCCAAGAATCACGAGAATCTGCCTCAGGGACCTGATCTTCTGTATGGAGCAGGAGAGGGATATGAAGTATTCCCGAGCTCTATACCTGGCCCTCCTGAAGTGACCACAGCCCCGGCATCCAGACCCTTGCTACTTACTGCCAAAGAAGACGTCAAGAGCGTTGTTGTGCAGTCCTGACATTTCGTTTCTAGAAAATAATCACCAGTAGGGGAGACCATTGTTTACAGTTATAAACGTTTACTAAATCGTGCTTATATATCCCATGAGGTTCTTAATGACTAGGATTCAGCTTTGTCTCCTGAAAATTGGTTGTGACATACGGTTTCCACCGTAGTAAGCCTCTGCCTTCGTACGTGTTTAATTATAGCAAGGCTCTGTTTGTTCCTGCCTGCTTCACAGGTAAGGTGTCTCTCCCTGTTACATCCTGCACTGAGATGCAGGGGGACAAGAAGGGGAGTCTTTACTTACCAGGAAACTATGTATTTCATCCTACATGGAACCTGACTCAAAGCATTAGGTTTTCTGAGCTGGAATCAGAAGTTGCTAAAGCTAACTGTGATAGTCACCTTCTGTGGTTGAAGGTGACAAGCCACAGGGAAAGACCCCATGGTGGTGACTTAGGTCAACTGAGACCCATTGATGTCAAAACATTGACAAATGGTGATAGTTTTTCCCCGAGGTTCCCTGGTTCACATCACTATGTGCTGCTTCTGATACCAAGGGGACATCCTTGTCAGGGAAGGATGCTATACATTGAAGCTGCTGGTATACCTCATTGAAAAATGGAAAAGATAGTGAGTATATGAAGGAATGATGGGGTACTGCCTCCAAATTGATGAAGGAAAAATGAAAATGGACTCATAACAGGAAATATGCTTTATACACCTAAGAGGAGGCAGATCTAATTAGAACTCCAAAGCAGCCAGTACATATTTTGTTGACAGGGAAAAAAAAAAAATCGCAGCCCAACCAAAAAGGAAAATGTGTCAAACATTTTCAAATTACAGTATATCAAAAGAAAGAAGTTATTCTTTGTTTTGTGTATTGCTTTAAATCTCAAGAAGGATAGTTTTATAAACTCTTTTAGCCTAAGTTTTAAGCATCTTGTTGCATTTAAAAAAAAGTCCTAATTGATGATTAGAAATTTTTAACAATGGATTCCATTTTGGGTTCTGTACACAAAAGGTAATGTCAGCATCTTACTCTTGAACATCTTGGCTCTGCATATATTATGAGAAGCATGTTACATGTATACTCCTCTGAAGAGGAGGCTGACATTTTTCAAAGCAAACCCTCTAATTTTTTTTAAAATTCGACTTTTGTGGCATGTAGCTGGTAAAAAATAATAACTGTAGTTAGAATCACATACAGAAAAAGTGAGTAAATCCTCCAAAGAAGGTTTTTAAAAAAGGGGTTGGGGGAGGAAACTGTGCTTCTTAGAAAAAGAATTCAGGGGAGAGAAAAAAAAACCTCAAGTATGTTATTCTTCATCCTGTTCTTCCCTTTGGGACTGTTATGGCCATATTCTGACTGTAGTAAGTTTTAAATTGGCCACATTTTCTGTTTCAGCAAGTTATTATGTAAAAATGCTATAAATTATGTATATGTTAAAAAAAAGTCCTTTAAGAAGAGATCTATACCTAAAGTTGTTTTTGTATATTGAAAACAAGCTTAGCTTTATTTTTTGGTAAAGTGCAGCACACTCCCATATTTGTGTATAATCTTCTTGATCAGATGTTTAAAATTATTGCAAATACTTCATTAAAATAATTATTTTATTATAAGAATAACGTTGCATAATCACTGACTTGGGCAACATCTCTGGAAGTTCGCCCATGAAGCTGGGGGCTGGGCAGTGAATCTTTCTTGGCTCGGATTGTTACTCTGGAGAATGAGCATTCTAGAACCTCACTTCATATCCAAGCTCCTGTATCACTTTCTTTGACATAGTTGTAAATTTGCATGGTATTTGACTCACAGTGAAAGCTACGCATATTCATTACAAAAGCTTTTCTTGGCCCATCAAAGTTTTCTTACAAAGGTATTCCTTTTTCCAAATTTAAATTTATTACACATTTTAAACTTTGGGTCATGGAGTAGATCTTACACACAAAAAGACACACACAGTGGGCCCAAGGTATTCCTCCACTTTGCAGAATGGTGTCCCTGGGCCAATTTGATCTCTTAAGTGAATTCTCTGTGACTCACATGTTGCTGCCAATATTTTAATTCACAAAAGTATATTTCCAGTTCTTTTGAAAAATTAGATGATCTGGAGTCGTTAGTTGTACCCGTTGGTGTGACGACCTTCTGGAGTCAAACCACTGGCTGTCTAGATGTGAGGGCACAAGTTTGCAATCCCTTGCCTGATCCCTTTAAGCAGTGATGTTTGAGGCTCTCTGCCTTCATAATATATTTACTTTGTGGGGTGAAAACTAAAAGAGCAAAGTGCCAGAAATTCTCCATCTATTTACTGTTTTTAAGCAACTTTATTGAGACATGTTTTACATATAAAATTCACCATTTTATTCGTTTAATTTTAATATGACTGATGGACCTTGTAAATTATTTCTTCGCGGATATCTGTAAGATTCTTCTCTTTAAAAAAGTGAATTTAACTTTCTTTCAAAGCCTATATTTGTCTTTTTCTTTTTTTTTTTTTTTGAATTGAATGAAAGTTTCAATTCTATAGTGCTTTATTGTTTTACAATTTTCAGAAGTTTCACACATATGATTTCATGTAATCCTATAGTAACCTTTTTTTCCCTACCCCTTTATTGCCCCCTTCCCTCTCTCCACTGGTAACCTCTAGTTTGTTCTCTATATCTATGAGGCTGCTTATTTTTTGTTTTTATTCACTAGTTAGATTTCCATTGGTAAGTAATATCATATGGTATTTGTCTTTCTCTGACTTATTTCACTTGGCTTAATGCCCTCCCATTCATGTTACTGCAAATGCAAATTTTCATTCTAAGTAGTATCCCATTGTGTGTATATATATGTGTGTGTACACACACACACACACACACACACACACACACACCCATCTCCATTCATCTGTTGATGAACATTTTGGTTCCCTCCATACGGAGTTGGTGATGGACAGGGAGTCCTGGCGTGCTGCGATTCATGGGGTCATAAAGAGTCAGACACGACTGAGCCACTGAACTGAATTGAACTGATACCTTGGCAATTGTAAATAATGCTGCTTTGAACATTGGGGTGCATGTATCTTTTTAAATTAGCATTTTGTTTTTTTGGCTCTATACCCAGGAGTGGGATTGCAGGGTCATATGGTAGCTCTGGTTTTAGCTTTTTGAGAAACCTTCATTTTTCCACAGTGGCTGCACCAATTTCCATTCCCACCAACAGTGTATGAGGGTTCCCTTTTCTCCATATCCTCACCAACATTTATTACTTGTGAGTTGGTTGGTTGGTTGTTTTTTGGGGTGATACCCATTCTGACAGGTGTGAAGTGATATCTCATGGTGGTTTTAGTTTGCATTTCCCTGATAACTAGTGATGTTGAGCATATTTTCATATGCCTGTTGGCCATCTGCATTTTTTCTTTGGAAAAATGTTCTTCTGCCCATTTTTTAATTGGGTTTTTTGTTGTTTCTGTTGTTTTTTGATGTTGAGTTATATGAGTTGTTCATATATGTTGGATATTAATCCCTTATTGGTCATATCATTTGCAAGTATTTTCTCCCATTCAGCAGGTTGTCCTTTTATTTTATTGATGATTTCCTTTGCTGGGCAAAATCTTTTAAATTTAATTAGTTTCCATTTGATTTTTTTTGCTTTTGTTTCCTTTGCTTTAGTAGATGGATCCAAAAAATATTGCTGCAATTTATGTCACAGGGTACTCTGCCTGTGTTTTCCTCTATGAGTTTTATATATTCAGTCTTATATGTAGGTCTTTAATCCATTTTGAAGTTTATCTTTGTAAATGGTATTAGAGAATTTCTAATTTTATTCTTTCACAAGTAGCTGTCTGGTTTTCCCAACACCATTTATTAAAGAGACAGTCTTTTCTCCATTGTATATTCTTGCTGCCTTTTTCATAAATTAATTGACCATCGTGTGTGTGTTTATTTCCTGTTCTGTTGATCTGTGTGTCTGTTTTTGTGCTAGTACCATACTGTTTTGATTACTGCAGCTTTGTAGTATGTCTGAAGCCAAGGAGTATGATTCCTCCAGCTCTTGTTATTTTTTCTCAAGATTGTTGTAGCTATTTGGGATTTTTTGTGTTCCCTTACAAATTTTAAAATTATTTGCAGTTGTGAAAAATGCCATTGGTATTTTGATGGGGATTGCATTGAATCTGTAGATTCAGTGCCTTGAATAGTATGGTCATTTTAACAATATTAATTCTTTCAATTCAAGAACATAGTATATCTTTCCATTTGTTGGTGTCATCTTCAGTTTCTTTCATCAGTGTCTTATAGTTTCCCAAGTACAGGTCTTTTACCTTCTTAGGTAGGTTTATTCTTAGGTGTTTTATTGTTTTTTATACAGTGGTCAGTGGGCTTGTTCCTTAATTTCTGATAGTTCATTGTTAGTGTATAGAAATGCAACAGATTTCTATATATTAATTTTGCATCCTGCAAATTTATCAAATTCATTGGTGATCTCAAGTTTTCTGATAGCATCTTTTTTGTAATATATCATCTGCAAACAGTGACAGTTTTACTTCTTTTTAGTCTAGATTCTTTTTATTTCTTTTTCTTTTATGATTCTGTGGCTAGAATTTCCAAAATTATGTTGAATAAAAATTAAAGCCTGTATTTCTTGAAATCTGCTTTGAGGTAAATTTTGTTTCATTAGAATTTTGGCCGAACTTAATTTAGAATTAAAACCATTTATACTAGTTATGTCATAGTTGCAGTAAAAAAAAAAAACAACAGCCAAAAAAAAAACCCACAAGCAGTATTAGGGCATATTCTTTAGAAAAATAAGGAACCAAGATCTCAGGATGATTGAGTTGGACTTCATACCTACTTGTACAATGAG
Source organism: Muntiacus reevesi (assembly GCF_963930625.1). Taxonomy (NCBI): domain Eukaryota; kingdom Metazoa; phylum Chordata; class Mammalia; order Artiodactyla; family Cervidae; genus Muntiacus; species Muntiacus reevesi. Next base: position 29,089,132 of record NC_089252.1, on the reverse strand, counting down.
CCAACTAAGTGTTTGTGAAACTTTAATGTTAATAGGAGTCAGTGATTCTACAGGAAATAAAAGTATAATATATCCTATGTTTATATATGATTTGGTAGCCAATTTTTGTTTGTAACGTCACTAGCTTTTCAGATATTTTCATATGCCTTGCTGCACTGAAACAGCTTTTTTTTTTTAAACATTTAGGCACAGTTTACATCTAATAAGCAGAGTAATTCTTATGTCCATGGCTTTGCCTATTAAGTTTCTTGTAGGGTTGGAAGTAGTAATGAAGCCGTGCTGTTATTTTAAAATTTTTAATTGAAACTATTATAGATATTGTGAACAATCAAACCGTATAACGGGCATGCCAAAGTAATTCTCCTACTAACAGACTGCAGAGGTCCTGTGCTCCCCTCCCTCGGTGCACCCACTTTTTCCAGTTTCATATACCTCTCACCAGACAGTCTGTATGCATAGAAGCATGTAGTTGTGGGTTCCTCCTTTATTTATGTATGGGAGCATACTGATCTATCCATTACCATTTTCACAATCTCATTATTCTTATTCAGTTTATACTGTGTTCCAGGCCAGGAATCCTAGAAGAATCTTGCTGCAAATCTTTGGGAAAACTTCACTGAAATTTTCCTTGAGGTATTTTAGTCTCAGATTTTCTTACTGTTTAGTAAATTTTCTTTTCTCACTAGAGGAATCCAGTGATATCTGAGTGTGTGTCAACAATGTTCCTCTACCAAACAGGCATCATGAAAAAATCAGCAAGGGGAGTAGAGATTTCCTCTGGTAGGAGGTACGGAGAAGAAAAGGGGAAAAATCACCTAAGCTAAGAATTGAGTGTGCCAGTTATAAAGTTACACTGACAGGACCCTCCCGCCATGAACACTAGGATTGCAAGTTAACCTGAATTGAGGGTCACTCCAACCTCTTTTTGTAAGATTGATATTCTTCACTTAAAAGTAGTAAGTAGATCTTAATAGGGATGTTCTAAATTTGGGTTCCCGGGAGTGATCCCTAAAGGGATGCTTGATCCCGAAATATTCATTTTGCAAACTTGTAAAAATATTCTGCACTATGGGGAGCAAGGGCTTTCCTGGTGGCTCAGACGGTAAAGAATCTGCCTGCAATGTGGGAGACCTGGGTTTGATCCATAGGTTGGGAAGATCCCCTAGAGGAGGCTGGCAGCCTGCAGTCCATGGGGTCGCAGAGAGTTGGACACAACTGAGGGACTAAGCATGGGGAACAAAGATGCGTAAGACAGAGTCCATGTCCTCGAGGGGTTCTCTAGTCAGAGATACGGACTTCAAGGTACATAAGCACACTAATAATGCAAAGTAGCATATATTCCCTGAAGAGAGGTGTCTCATTATTTGCATTGGGCCTCTATTCTGAGAAGCTAACTTGGGAGAATTGCCAAAATTCTATATATAAACTACTGAGCAGAATCAAAGCTAGTGCGGAAATGTTACCTATGAGATTTAGACTGTAGGACTCATAACTTTATGGTTTGTCATTTTAATGGAGGATTTACCTGAAGATGAGAAGAAGGTAAAGATTTGCTGGTTGATTTCTTGAAATCTCCTGACTTAGGTTTATGCATGTGCATGCATGTTCAGTCATGTCTGACTCTTTGTGACCCACATGGACTGTAGCCCGCCAGGCTTCTCTGTCCATGGAATTCTCCAGGCAAGAATACTGGAGTGCGTTCCCTCTTCCTTCTCCAGGGGATCTTTCTGACCCAGGGATCAAACCCACAAGCCTTGCCTCTCCTGCCTTGGCAGACAGATTCTTTACCACTGCACCACCAGGGAAGCCTGTCTTAGAGTTTCATTTCCCCACATAGAAGTGTGAAGTTGTGCCAGGCGGTCCCCAACGAACCTTTTAACTTTCAGATGGAGATACAAGTATCTCACAGGGTGCTTCTTAGGAGTGTTCATTCCTGTCAGAGGAGACAGTGGTTGCTGTTAATGCCGAGGAGAGCAATTGAGTAAATGGTGTATCTTGTCTTCTCTGTGTCTTCTGCTGTTATCAAGAAGTGTAAGTTGCGTGTGGTGCTGGACAGACCCCAACCAAAGAACCATTCAAGTGCCCTTCTTGCTCTCTCCCGAGCTGAATGAGGGTCCTACGGCTGCCATAACAAATTGCCATAACTGGGTGGCTAAAAACAGTTAAATTCTCTCACAGTTCTGGGGGCCAGAAGTCTGAAATCAAGGTCCCATGGCAGGCCCACGCTCCCTCCAGAGGCTCTTAGAGAACCTTTGCCCTTCCGGCCTCTGGTGTTTTTTGCTGGCCTTGGCTATGGCAGCAGGACTCCAGAGTCTGCTTCCATCTTCACCAGGTCTCTACATCCTCGCCTCTTCTCATAATGACATCAGGCATGGAATTCAGAGCCCACTGTAGTCCGGTCTGACCTCATCTTGACCCTCAGCTAACATCTGCAAAGACCTTATTTATGTTTGTTTTTTTTTTTCAATTTGTATTTATTTTTTAACTTTTTATTTTGTATTGGGGTGTAGCCAATTAACAATGTTGTGATAGTTTCAGGTGAACAGAAAAGGGACTAGGCCATGCATACACATATATCCATTCTCCCCCAAACTCTCCTCCCATCCAGGCTGCCACGTAACATTAAGCAGTGTTCCTTATGCTCCGCAGTAGACAAAAACCCTATTTCTAGATCAGGTCCAATTCCGAGGTTCCAAGCGGACATGAATTTGGGAGGGGAGACACTGTTTACCCTACTACAGGGTGTAGGATGAATACTGTGTATGATTTATATTCCTAATACTTTGTTTTCTTCCTCTGACTTAAAAGAGTATGAAAAAACGTCATCATTATTAAAATGAAAAGGGGTTGATTTTGTGTCTCAGGTACAGGTAACTCGGATTCTGGTGGTCTGCTAAGACCCCTGTCTTCCCCTTCTCTCCACTTCTCCTCTTTAGGCTCAGAAGTTTCTAGTAGGTGACTCTGTTCTGAGCAACATGTCTTTGATGTGGTGTAGACTGCCATCCTGCTGTTTACAGAAGTATCTTCAAGTGACTGTCTTCTGAAACCTTTTGAGGTGTTACATGTTATGTACATGTTGACTGTTCTTAAGTAAATTCTCCACACTGTGAGCAAATCATAAGTTTATTTCATGTGGAAGTACAGATTCTAACAGGTGTCAAGTATTAGACTTCTTTTTTTTTTTTTTTAATAAAAGTGAACTCGGGCCCCCTCTTCAAGAACTTCAAGAGAGTATAGGCATGCCTCATTTAACTTGTTAAAGAATGTGCTTTTCCTACTGCAGTTTTCAAAAGCCAGCCTCTGTCTACTTCTTATGGATTTACTGAATAACTAGGCAAAACAGTTGCTATGGGTTTGGGGGAAAGGCCCTTAGAAGAAGTCTGCATATATTCTAGGCAGAACCCCACAGGAAAATCTATCAAGTGTCATCTGTAAAGGTCAGAAACCAGCAGGATCTGCCTGAAATGTTAATGGAGGCTCAATCATCTAGCAACTTCTCAAACTTGTTTTCATGACATAGTCTGCAGTTATCTCAAGAGAGGATTCAAATCTCAGGTTTCCCAAGATGAAATTTTAATCCATCTTTTTAATAGATGAAGACACAGGCATGAGATAAGGAGAAAAAGATATCAAATTAAGCAAAAGGGTAGGACGTTGCATCTTCTTATCTGGTTTCATCTGTTTCAAGGCTAGTGAATGACATCCATTGCTGAAGTGCAGGCTAGGTTACAAAGATGAGAGTCCATAAAACAAGGATGTTGATGTGGTCCCATCTACCACATTTGTGTGCAAATCCGCGTAGAATCAAACCACTTATTTGCAGCCCAAGGTTCTTGATATTTCTGTCGCTATTCAAAGGTTAGCTGGTCCAATATTCAACTAATAAAGGAACTCCCTTTGGCATCCCTGAAGCCAAGGTCCTCTACTTGAATAGCTCCAGTGGTGGAAAACCTTACTGTCATCACAGAATCCATAATTGAACTAATATTCCTTTGTTTTGTCTTGGTTTGATCTGAAATCTGTCTCCCTATAATTTAATATTTGGGAACCTACATTTGTTCTTCAGAATTAAGTGATAACAGCAGTTTGTTGAGCGATGACTGTAACAGGGACTAGACCAAACTTAGCATTCTCCCTGCGCTATCTAAACCATCACCCTCACAGCAGCCTCAGGAGGGAAAGCAGCTGGGAGTAGCTGGCTGTTCACCCCGTGCCTTTCTTCCTGGGCTTAACCACATTTCTGAGTCTCTCTGTCACTGAATGTGACCTTGGGTCTGAGGTCTGGCCAGTCACGTGCAGGCAGAAGTGATGTGTCAGCTGTCAGAGCTGGCTCCTGACAACGTGCTGTGACCTGCTTGCTCTCTTCCTTTCTGTCAAGACCCTGCAAGGCTCGTGACGGCAGAGCCACCACATGGAAGGAGCAGTGGTCACTGAATTGTGGCCAATTGGAGCAAAGCTACTTGCTAATCAAAGATACCTGTTTTATGTACTTGGCTGCACCACGTGGAATGCTGGATCTTAGTTCCCTGACCAGGGATTGAACCCCTGCCCCCTGTATTGGAAGCTCAGAATCTTAACCACTGGACCACCAAGGAAGTTCTAAGAACATTCGTTTTAGACTATACACAACTGAGAAATAAACATCTAATGTGTAAATCACTAACATGATGTAACTGTCATGACAGCTAATTGCTAATAACTACATATGCAATATGGGCTTTCCCAGGTGGAGCTAGTGGTAAAGAACCAGCCTGTCAAAAAAAAAAAAGAACCAGCCTGTCAATGCAGGAGACGTAAGAGACGCAGGTTCAGTTCCTGGGTGGGGAAGATCTCCTGGAGGAGGGCGTGGCAACCCACTCCAGTATTCTTGCCTGGAGAATCCCATGAACCGAGGAGACTGGTTATTGTGTCATGTTTCAATTTGTTTTTCTAATGCTCTTCACAGCATTTTAAATATTTCTAGTGATAGCTACTATATTGTATCCTGCACATGGTGTTCCCTTCTGTCGGCTGAAGCGTCCCAGTTTTCCCCTTCTCACCACATAGATTCTAGATGTCTGAGAATTTTATTTGTTCTCTTGGTCACATTCTACTCTGCTAAAGGTCACATGGTTTTCTGTCCTAAATGCAACACAGCAGAAGGAGCTGGGGCATCAGAGGATAGTAGGGCCATTCATTCACATGAAGTCAGATGGTGGTCGTGTGAACCTATGGTTGACAGACAACTCGGGGCTTTTTCAGCCTCGCTATTCATCCCCAGGTCGGGAAGATCCCCTGAAAGAGGGCATGGCCCCCGCTCCAGTATTCTTGCCTGGATAATTCCATGGACAGAGGAGCCTGGTGGGCTACAGTCCGTGGGGTCACAAAGAGTCGGACACGACTGAGGTGACTTAGCACTCAGAGAGTAGCCAGTGGTCCAGCAGCACCCTCTTCACCTAGCAACTTGTCAGAAAAGCAGACTTTCAAGCCCCCACTGCAAGCCTGCTGAGTCAGAACCTGCCTTTTAGAGAGAACCCCAGGTGTGTCCCATCCTCAGTGCAGTTGGAGAAGCACCTGGCTGTCAGTTGCCTCTATCAACCTGGAGAGAACCTTACTGTATTCTGCTTGCCTCGTGTTGTTAGTTGTGCCCTATTCTAGCCAGTCCTGATCATTTAGATTTTGATTGTCACTCAGTGAGGACATTTGCATTCAAGTGACTCAATCCACTGTGCAACCCATTATCCTGTTCAGCCTTGTGTCACTTACACGTTGCACCAGCGTGCCTTTTGTGTTCATTCTATCTGCCCAGAAGTGTGTTGAACAAGACAGGGCTGGCTATGAGACCATGAAGCATGTTGCCGCCCTCAAGCATCAGTCTGTTTTCTTTATTTTTATTTTTTTGACTGTGCTAGGTCCTTGTTGCTGTACAGGCTTTCTCCAGCTGCGGTGAGTGGAAGTTACTCTCTAGTTTCAGTGCACAGAGATCTCATTGAGGTGGCTTCTCTTGGTGCTGAGCATGGGTTCTAGGATGTATGGAGTCCGTAGTTGTGACTCACAGGCTTAGTTGCCCTGTGGCATGTAAAATCTTACCAAATCTTACCAAGATGTTCCCCCACACCGCAATCAGATGCTTAGCCACTGGACCGCCAGGGAAGCCCCTGCCGTTGCTTTTTGGTAGAAGTGGTCATCTGGCTCTGGTGAGATGATCTGAAGTGGTACCTTTCTGTTTGTGTGAGAAACGTGGGCTTGAGTGATGCTAACTACAATGCCCCAGGGCTGTTTACTCCAATAATGACTCAGATGAAGTAAAGGATTGATTCAAAGGGCAGGATCACTTCTAGGGTCACAAGGTACAGAGAAATGTTCAAGGCGTGTGCATTCGTGGGCTTTAATCAAAGCTTACGGGAAATGCCAGAATACCACACACCTGCGACCAGGCTTCTGGGAGAATGAAGTCCTCGCCAAACAGCACAGCCTCCAGCAGTCCTGTCGTCCTGTCCCCTTGACATCAGCATCCCTCTCTCTGGAATCTCAGTCCCCGCCTCTCCTGCTGACTTTCTGCTGCTATCTTGCTTTCTGTTTCCTGCAAATATGTCCTCCCCGCACACATGTGCATCTGTGTCACATTCAAACCACCCAAGAGAGAGGAAGCACGTGGGTGGACTAAATAAATGCTCTTCCTTTTGGACTTTCATACCTTTTGGATAATGATTTTGTGCTAAACTATCCCACAGGTGACTGGCCAGCCTATAAATGGTTGCTCTGGGGTCAGGGCTGATCCCTGAGTCAGAAAGCTGTGTCACAGGTATAAAGCAAGACAAGTGCGTGAGGAAGCCCCATTGGCAGTATTGTTTATAGGAAGGCTTTAGCATAGCGGGCATGCTATACCCTTGCCACTCAAACTGTGGTTTCGGGACCTGCAGCACAGGCCTCACCAGGAGCTTGTTAGATGCAGGACCTTGGCCCCGCCCCCAAGCTGCTCAGTCAGAATCTGCATTTTAACAAGATGCCCAGGGGATTTGTATGTGTGTGATACAAGTTTCAGAAGCACCGCTCTACCTATCACTGCCTTCATTGATCTTTGGTAAATTTGGACTTTTCTGAATATTAAGTTTGCTTAGGGGGCTTCCCAGGTGGCACTAGGGGTAGAGAACCTGCTTACCAATGCAGGACACAGGTTCCATCCCTGCGTCAGGAAGATCCCCTGGAGGAGGGCATGGCAACCCACTCCAGTATTCTTGCCTGGAGAATCCCATGGACAGAGGAGCCTGATGGGTTATAGTCCATGGGGTCACGAAGAGTCGGACATGACTGAAGCAACTTAGCACGCGTGCATGCAGATTTGCTTAAAACTGCACACCCCTGTGGGTCAGATCAGAGCCAAGCTTAGGATTTTACAGACTTACTGAGCCTTAGTCATGCAATCAGATTTCAGCATGATAACCTGAAACCCTTGAGAGATTAGTTTGCCTAAGGGCACAGTACTAGAATGAACTTAATGAAGCACAATTGTCTAGAAACATGGGTAATATTTTTAAAAATTATCTTATGCAACCTAGCAATAACTGAGTCAGTTTCAGATCCAGATAAACGTGAGAACCGGGCCTAAACTTATTAAAGCAATGGACAAATTACCTGACTGCATACAGGAACTGCATTCAGAGGGGTGAGTGCCGTGGAGGATTGGAGAGAAGTTGGAAGGATTGTTTGCCGAAGAGAATCATCACCCTGCTTCCAGTTACAGGGGTCAACACTTGACTTGGAGAGTCAGTCACTCTATCTGGTCTTACCCTCTCAGGAGAGGTTATTAACATCTATCCCATTTCTAGGCAAATTCTCCAACCTCTTTTAAATTTCCATTTTGATTTGCATCAGAATGCCTTTGATCTAAATGGACACCTTGATAGTAAAAGCACTTGTAGTCGTGGCGTTGGTAGCAATAATAGTACAGCATTTCAGATCTATGATATGAATGAGCTATGGATGTTGCACTGATAGTATGAATCTAAAAAAAGGACCATTGCAACCCTGACTGTTTTCCCTGATGAATTTTCCACTCATAAATAGATCTTATGGTCTAAAATACTTTTCTAAGGTTTTGTAGTGGTCACTTTAGCTATGGAAGACTTCCCTGGTGGCCCAATGGTTAAGAATCTGCCTGCCAGTCTGAGACACGGGTTCGATACCAGGCCCAGGAAGAGCCCACATGCTGGGCAGCAGCTAAGCCCGTGTGCCACAGCTACTGAAGCCCATCACCCTAGAGCCCGTTGCTCAGCAACAAGAGAGGCCACTGCAATGAGAAGCTCATGCACCGCAACTAGAGAGTGGCCCACACACAGCAATGAAGACCCAGCGCGGCCATAAATAAATAAATTTAGCTACAGAATATCCCCTTTGCAGAGCTTTTGAGGGGGTGGAATTGTACACATGAGCAGGCTAAGGGATGTTTGAGAGCCTGGAACAGGCCCCTCATTTTACAGATAAGAATAATGTCAACAATATTGTAAAGTAATTAGCCTCCAACTAATAAAAATAATTGGGGGGAAAAAAAAAGAATAATGTCAATAAATGGTCAGTAGCAAAACAGACAACTGGTGCCCAAACAGACAGAGGTTTGAATCATTTATCAAGTTGGTAGGGTGTCCCCTTTGGCTATGAACTTGGCCTTGGGAGCCTGAGAGCCTGACATCTGGGCATTTCCTTGAGTGGCCTGGCAAAATACTTAACCCTGATCCCCCACAACCGTCTTAGCTGTGGCTCTTGCTTCCAAGTGTAAAAGTGTCTTGGTTGTAGGTTGGATACACTCCAATGCACTCCACCATTTCCCCTCAACATGTAGTTGCTGCTCCTGTCTATGGATTTCTTGCATTCACTGGTTTTGCCAAACATCTAGCAGACATTTATTTGGCGCCTACTGTGTACCAGGCACTGCATCTGTGTAATGGAAAATTCATCAGGGAAATCCTACAATACAATACAATACAATACAGTAGGATTCTAGGCTGAAGGAGACACACGCTCTGCCCCTGGAGCTGCCTGTGAAGATGAGACATACGGGAAGCACATGGCTGGAACAGACTGTGAAGAGGGCTCAGGGTGAACCCAGTGCAGTGGGAGGGCTTCTATTCCTGTCTGTATCAACTCTCTTTCTTTCACTTTCTGTCTTTTCTTTCAGTTTCTTTTCCTTCTTGAAAACAAATAAATATCAAATAGCTCAAGGAGAGTAACTTGTTTTTGTTACCGTTTAGCTGCTCAGTAGTGTCCAACTCTTCGTGACCCCATGGACAGTAGTCCTCCAGGCTCCTCTGTCCATGGAATTCTCTAGGCAAGAATACTGGAGTGGGTTGCCATTTCCTTCTCCAGGGAATCTTCCTGACCCAGGAATAGTCATACCTGGTTTTATTTTATCACATGTCCTTGTCCCCAAGCAAGGTGATGGGTGCACAGAGGTGGACTGTGTCCTTGACACGTGACAGACTTGTCATCAAGTAGCTGCGTGGGGTGTGCTCAGTACTGGGACGGGAGGCATGCAAGGCCCTGCAGGGTTCACAGGAAGAAGGCTGCTCCAGGAGAGACTTGGGAAATTTAGGAGCTACCTAGGAATTCCCTACTGGCTCAGATGGTAAAGAATCTGCCTGCAATGCAGGCGATCCAGGTTTGATGCCTGGGTTGGGAAGATCCCCTGGAGGAGGAAATGGCAACCCACTCCAGTATTCTTGCCTGGAGAATCCCAAGGACAGAGGAGCGTGGCAGACTATAGGCTATGGGATCACAAAGAGTCAGACACAACTGGGTAACTAACACTTTCACTTTCACTTTCCCTAGACCCCTAGGAGAAAGAAGGTTGTCCAGGCAAAAGGCAAAGGTCCGTGACGTATCTTTGTTTAAGGACTTGTTCATTTCTTGAGGCTGGGGCACATCAGGAGAAAGTGCAGACGGACAGCTTTCCTAAGCCTTCTGAGTATGGGATCAACCCTCCAGTGGTTGCACAGGGCCGCATCCCAGACGCCCTTGCCTCTGTAAATGATATACATGATATACGCCCTTTAAATGATGATACATTGATGGTACCCAGGCAAGGCTTTCTGAGAGGTAAGGCCTGCTGAAATTTAAGCACGAGAGAGCCTCAGCTTTCACACAGTCTGCGCCTTTGCCCACCATTCACGCCCACACACCAGTCATGGCCATCCATGGGTTTCGGTCTTTCACATTCGGTGGGGCTAAAGATAAAGCATCCCTGAGCCCCCTGCCCACCTGCCTGCCGAGAGAGCAGCCAGGGGGTGAGTCACCGCCCAGCCGCCTGAGCCCCTGCCACGTCAGACCCTGAAGCCTCTTTCTGGGGGCTCCTCTGCCCCATGCCCACCCTCGTCTTTCGTGACAGTACCGGTGGGGATGGGTGAGGACACAGCTCAGAGCTGTCTGCACACGGCCTCACGCGCGGTGGGCCCCCTGGGGCCCCACGTGACTCATGCCGTAGGAACAAGCCAACAAGGTAACAACCCCTTTGCTGCAGCCTCGCTTGTCGGGGGGACGCCCAGGTCTGGTTTTAGAGGTATGAAGGTAGAGGGCAGGCTTGTCAGCCCTGGTGAGACTCAGGGGTGGGGCTCAGCAAGAGCAGGGGTCCCCTCGCCAGGCACTGGGATCTGGGGAGCATCCTAGCTGCCTGCCCAGTAGCCTGAGCCTGGGGGAGGAAGTGCCTACAGAGGCTGTCATTTGGGACTTTTCTTTTTTAGCTCCCCTGGAATGGAATTTCCGGAAGTCAGCAGGAGCAAAGTGGCTGGGCGGGGCCGGGGGCGGTTCTCCTGACTGCTGGCGGCAGCGCTCGCCACCTCTGAGCCCTGGCGCGGTTCTGGGCTCCTCCTGCTCGGGCTTAGGCGGGTGCTCTGCGTACAGAACCGTCTTACGTCACTTCCTCCAAGCCACCGCCAGCAGGTCGTTTGTGCCACGTAAGCCGTGGACTCTGGTTAAGCACCTCCAGGGGTGTTCTGTAACAGAAGCCTGGCTCGTCTCCTCTCCTCTCGTTGCCCCTTCTCCTCCTCCCAGGGGGTCATGTGAGGGTTCCAGCTCCCTCACAGGGTTGGACGTTGTTTCTCAGACTGGAGAACCCAGGATGGAAGCTCTGTGTTTTCCCCTCTCAGCGCCCTGTTGTCCTGGGAGCAATGCCTCCGGCTGCACAATCACAATGGGTGGGCCTGTCTTACTTCTAGACCCTTCGATCCATAACCGGAGACTAGAGGCCCGTTAACCAACCCAGGCTCCCTGGCCACTCTTTTGGAAGGAGTGGGGCAGGGGGACTCATTCATGGTCTAGAAGCCTAGTCTGTCCACTGTAGGGGGGCTTTGAGAGAAGAAATCCCTCCCAGATACCACAGTAGGCTGCTGACTGAGCCCAAGAGGGTTATATGGGGTCAGATGTGCATTTATGGGTGCCAGGGGCGAGGGAGATGAGTACCCTGAGCTCCAGGCAGCCCTGCTGGTGGTGCCGACACCATCCAGGCTGGAAGGGAAGCCCTGAATTACAGAGGGCCAGGAGGTTGCGTGGGGTGGTCGGGGGAGTGATGCTGGTGGAGGGACTCACAGCCCACATGTCAGAGGCTCCGAAACACAGAGGACAGGAGGGTAAAGGCTCTGGTTCTGCGCCTCAGTGTGGACAGGAAGTACTCCCAGGAAGCTCTCCAAGGAGAGCATCCGTTCAGATGAGCAGAGGGAAGGTCACTGTGGTCCCACAGTGCCGTGTCTCCTACTTAAAATCAGGACCAGTGGTTTGACACGGAGGACTGGGCTGCTGTCTCGAGAGTGTAAGAGCCTGAGGGTCCCCGCAGGGCCGGCGTCCAGGTCAAGCCCATGCTGCATTTCCTGGCTGCCCATGTTTCTTAAACTCACCCACCTGGATGGCAGAGAGGCCAGAGGGAGGAGAGCCCAAAGAATCATGGGGAGGGTAAGATGGGGCGGCAGGCGGCTCTGCCCCTCTAAGCCCTCAGCGACCAAGCAGCCTATTCCCCTCTCCAGCTCTCCTCTCCAGCCTCTGTGGGTCCTTCCATGTGGGGGTGGGGCTGGAGGCGCCTACCTTTTGCAGGATCACTGGATGTCTCAATATGCAGATGCCCAGGGCCAGCCTGGGACGCGTGAGAAGCTTAGGAAATTAACCAGTAAGTGAACAAGCAGACTTCCTACTCAATCTGACATCCCATACATATTTCCTTCCGACCCAGGGCAACCTCAGCCTCAAGAATCACAGCTGGAGGAAAGCTTGATGGAAAAGAATTTGTGAAATCTTCTCTGGCAGGAAGCGTGGACTTTGGAAAGCTGTCTTTGTACCTCGATCCGGAAGTGTGCGCCGGAAAATGTTAGAGTCTGGGGCTTGTTGCCTCTGTGCTGGTCCTCTGCAACCTCGTGTATACCACCAAGCCGCTTCAGGGTCTAAGTAAACAAGATCAAGTGTGCTATATGAAGCAGAACCATGGGAGTATCTTTTCATCCTGGATTGAACAATTTCAAACTTTCTTCTGATGTTTTTTCAGGGGAGGGGTGGAGGAGGGTCTTAGCTCTTAATTTAAAAAAAGTCAGAAATACTCAGCATCTCCTGGAGATCTGAGGCCTCTGGACCTGGAGGCTTTCAGCACTGAGAGTTGACTATAAACACCAGTGTGGCCAAAACCCACAACTGAGTGCTATTACTGGAAACTGAGTGGATGGGTGATTTTTTTTAATTCAGCAAATAACATGGCTTCCCTGTATCTTTACTTCTCACGGGTGCTGGCTTTGCCAAGCCGGTCAATTTCTTTTATAGATAAATATGTGCCTGTTTTATTAAAACAAAAGCCTCTTAAATGCAGATGATACGCTTCCTGCTTGCTAGTCCTCACAGATTCCTTGTTGCAACCCAAGCGGGCGTGTTACTTTGATAGTTGTATGAAATAACCTTCCCTTTGCCTGGGGATATTTATAACAAAACATGCAGAATTATTGCACCATAAAGCCTGCTTCACTGATTCTTGCTGATTAAAAACTTTTTTTTTTTTTAAGACTAATGTAATAAAAACCAAAGACCTAGCAGCTGGAGCTCAGAGGACAGCCCAAGTGGAGCCAGCAGCTCGCCCTCCACCCTTTGATTCAAACCCTGCACCCGGGAAGCCAGGCCAGCACCGCAGCCCCTTCCCAGAGGCGCTTCATGCATCACCGATCTTCCCGCCCCAAGTCCAGGCCAGGAATGAATGGCCTGGGAGGGAAGGGCTTGTCTTTCTGCCACGCTGGAGGCCAGTGCCAAGTTTTACTTCTGGAAAAACGAAGGCAGAGCAATCCCGGGCATTAAGCAAGGCCAGTGCATCTCGCCTGTGCCCTGGCAGGCAGGTCCAACAGGACAAAGACATTTTTAATTGATGCTAGAAACTTGCAAGCATAAGAAGTTGGCAGGAACTAACACAACCCTTTCTTCCTCCTTCCAAGGTGCCCATTTGCTGAATACATCCTCAAGGGCACTGTTAACTGGTGTGAAATCAGATCCAGTGGGTTTTTTCCCCTCGGCTGTTGGCCAGAGTCAAACTGGTTTCGTCAGACTCTGAATGTCGACGCTACCTGTGTTAACTGGTGCCTTCAGAGTTAATTCTCATTTTCTCTGGGTGCCACGAGGAGCTTTCCCATGACCTCTCCCATTGGTTTGGGGCCGGAATCGGCACCACCCCACTCTCTTCTCTTCTCTCACTTCCCCTCAGCCTTCTTCAGTCCCTCCCCTGGCCACCTACACATTCACACATGCAGAATCCTTAAAACATCAGAATCGGCTGAGTTCCCTGACTGCCTGCCTGTGTGCATGCTAAGTCACATCAGTCTTGTCTGACTGTTTGCGACCACATGGACTGTAGCCCACCAGGCTCCTCTGTCCATGGGGATTCTCCAGGCAAGAATACTGGAGTGGGTTACCATGCCCCCTCCAGGGGATCTTCCCCACCCAGGGATCCAACTTGGGTCTCCATCGCAGGTGGATTCTCTACTGTTGAGCCATCGGGGAAGCCCCTCCCTCAATCTAGCTCAGGCGGAAAAAACCTGTGCTGTTTTTTTTTTGTTTTTTTAAAAAGGTGTTTTCTTATTCCTGGGGGGTTACTGAAGAGAAGGACAACACATTTATCTCAAGCCCCACCCCCAGGAAGTGGGGGCTGAACAGGAATCCCTGTCCTGTATTCACCAATCCTGACGACCCTCACTGTTTGTAACGAGGTGGAATAAAGACTCATAGTTCAGGGGACACTCATGTGCCCAACACTCACTCTATTCTTATTTCTTGTTTTGATATCACTCTAGTTGTTTTAATATGTTACAATGCTCCGCAGTTAATTATCATGAATAATTTATTCGTGGTTAATATTTTAGAGTCAAGGAGGAGGATTTACTCTATTACATGATAATGTCATTTCATAAAACACACAGACAAGCCGTAGAGAGTCTACAAAAGTATGTGGTTTAATGACGAACCGGAGAATATGTCAGTTTAAACCACTGATGTAGATTATTACAATTATATTGTAATTCATCTATATAAGTTTTATTGAAGCAACCCTAAGAGTAAGAGTGAGCGAAAAGCAAAGCCAAAAAAAAAAAAAAAGCCTATGACTCTACGTTAGAGGGCTAGTTTTCCAATACAAATAAGGACAAATTTTACTTTGCCAACAGTCACTTTAATACAAGGCTGCTGCTCTTACCCCAGGGGTCCCCCTGTGTGTCCTCTTTGGTCTAGCTCCTTTTCTCTCCCTTCAGAAATGATTGGTCATCCCGAACTGTGTGTTCACCATTCCCTTGCTTTTCTTTATGTTTTCATGTATATTGAATATGTCTAACTAGAATCTTCAGTTGGCATGTTTCTAGCCTTTACATGATGCAATAATATTCTTCTGTGACTTCATTTCTGGCAACATCAGGCTCCTGAGAAGCATCACTTTGGCTGCAGCTGTGAATTGTTCAGCGTTGCTGCTGCATTGAGTCCCATCGTATGCTGATACTGAGTCCAGTAGACATTTAGGTTGTTTTCACTTTTTTTTTTTTTCTTACTATTTCAGACTTCCCTGCTGTGCTATATTCTAGATATGTCTCCTTATTCAGCACTTGCTCTGGAAGTAAAAAGACTGGTTCTAGACGGTGTACATCTTCAGTTTTCCAAAGTGGCTAGTTCAGTTTTCACTCTGCTGCAGTTTAGTGAGTGTACCGTCCGTTTCCTTACAAGCTTGATATTGTTTTTTATCTTTGCCAATCCACGGAGCAGAAAATGATGGCTCAGTGTGGTTTCAATTTGAAATCCCCATTGGTTAATGAGGATGGATATGTTTTAATTTTGCTAATTAGCCAGTGTGAAGCACCTATTCAAATATTTTGCCTGTTTTTTTTTAATGGATTTATAGGTATTCTTCATGTATCTTGGATATTAATCCTTAGTTATGTGTGTAACAAATTTATACTCTCAGTTTTGACTTACTATTTCACTCTCTTTGTGGAATATTTGATGAATAGAAGTTGTTAATTTTAACATGAAGTTCTTTAATCTTTCCCTTTAGAATTTGTATAATTGTGTCTGGTTTCAGGAACCCTTTTCTACTACATACAATTTCATAGTCTTCTAAGCTGTCTTTTAAAAGCTTTGTGGTCTTATCTTTTGTATTTAGCACTTTAGCCCACTTGAAATTCTTTTTTTTTTTAATGGTATAAGTTCAGGGTCCAATTAAAAATTTCCATCCATATGGATAAGCCATTGTTCTACCAAATTATTAACAGTCTGTTCTTTCCATTGATCTGTAATGCTGCCAATTTCACATGAATATTAGTCTCTTTGAGGCTCTCAATTCTGTTGTTAATTTCTCTATCTCTGCACTGTTTTATTTATTATGGCTTAAAATAAATATCGATACCTAAGAATGCCAGTTCCACACTCCTCCCCCATTCTTTTCTAATAGTGTCTTGGCTTCTAGACTGTGCTCATCTCTTTACACTTCCATATAAATTTTAGAATCAGTTCATCAAGGTCCACAAAAATCCTCCTGTATTTGACTGGATCTGAACTTGGTAGATGAATTTGGGAAAAATTGGTATCTGTTGATGAAAAGATTTCAATACTACTGTCAGGTGTATTTTTAAAACAAGTTTTCTAGCATAGTCTGTCTTTACTCATGTTTGTTTTTATTTGTTTCTTTCTATCTTAGTTTGGCCATGCCCCATGGCATGCAGGAGCTTAGCTCCTGACCAGGGATCGAACTCCTGTCCCCTGCAGTGGGGGCACAGAGTCTTAACCACTGGGTCACCAGGGAAATCCCTTTGCTCGTATCTTAAATTTCTTATCTTTTAAAACACATATTCTGTAACTGATCATTCCCTGGGCTCTTCTGTGTGTATGTGTTTTTTCCTCCTGCTTGTACCCTCTCACGCTTTGTTTCCTTATGTATTCTGTGATTCTTGACTTTGAACTGATACCTGTGGGAATGATTTGAGGCTTCGTTGATGAGTTTCTCTTGGGAAGATCTGTATTTGCCTCTTTCAGGCATCTGGGGCACCTTATGTCATAGATGTATAGACATGTCATACATATGTGACAGATATGTCAGACATATATGACATAGATGTCATAGACATCTTTACACTAAATATTCAACTTGAAGTTTTTCCTTCCTCCTCCATTCTGTGTTCACAGAGGCAAATCTCTTGCATCCCCTTGGAGGAGGGAACAGATGAGTCTATTTCTCAGTTCACACTTACACGGAAGATCTAGAACCACACTGGGGTTCTAACTTTATGAGGGGTTTTTCTATTAGACTCCCCTCCTTGATTGAGCCCTGTTTCCTTCACCTAACAAAGCTGTGAACACCAATATTCAAGTTCATTGTTGCAGCAAATGTCATCAAGGAGAAAACTGGCTTTGGAATTCCATTCATTTCTCTGATTTTTCACCGTCACTTAATTTTCAGTCTCCTGACACTTTTCTGGCCAAACTCAGCAGTACTTTTTATAGATCAGCATTGTTCATCGTTTCCAGTAGGAGGGTAGGCCAGTGTATCTTTTCCAGAAGCAGAAGTCCTCCCAAGAGTTACTACTCCAGTTCCTCTTCCCAGAGTGCTGATTTCTGTTAGACAAAGTTTTCAGACTCTCTAATTTCAATTGAGCAAGCCTACCTGGATGCTTTGCAGTCTGTGTCTCTATCTCTTTTAGATGTATTTTTCCTCTTGACCTTGACCCCAGACCCTCTGTTTTCAGAGGTTCCTCTGCTTCCTACGTTACAAAATACAGTGAGACCATCAGCTATGAGCTCTCTTGTACTCCCTCCTTTCTGCTTTCCAATACCTGTTTTTTTTTTTTTTAATTATTTATTTTATTTATTTGGCTGCATCAGGTCTTAGTTGCGGCATGCGGGATCTTTCATTGTAGCGAGTGAGTTTTGGCACTCAGGCTCCTCTCTAGATGTGGCATGCAGGCTTAGCTGCCCCTCAGCATGTGGGATCTTAGTTCCCTGACCAGGGATTGAACCCTTGTCCCCTGTATTCGAAAGCAAATTCTTAACCACTGGACCACCAGGAAGTCCCTCCAATTCCTATTTATTCTTCCATTAAGGCCAGCTCCTCCATCCTTGCTATGCATGCTGTCTTTGTAGCAGGAATTGCTCCTTTCTCACATGCTTCCTCTGCATCTTCGGCAGTCATATGATTGCACATCTTCTAAGGATGAGTATGGTACTTTCTCTTCTGTGATGCCTTCTGAGGTGTCCCTTTCCTTTTCATCCCAAATTTCCTCTCTGATCCCCAACAGCACTTTACTGCTAAATGAATCCAGGGCTCACACTGCCTTGCCACATTACTACCTGTGTAACTGTCACCTCTCCTACTCAGCGGCGGGTGTCTTAGAGAAAGACTGCTTTTCATGTTATCCTCGGTATGCTTACTGTGCTGAGCACAACACTTTGCAGATATTGGCTCCTTGTCCCTGAACTAATGAGTCCCTGCTTGCCCTCTGTAGAAATCAGCTTTTCCAATGATCTCTCTTCCTTACTCTTCATCTTCTCTAGATCCTTCCCTTCTCTAGTCTGACATGCTCAAGACTTGGAAGGGAAAGAAAAATCTCTTGCCTTGGTCCTGTGTTGCCCTTTTTATCGTTTCTCTTCTAAATATCTTGAACACATGGTCTATAATTTCTGTCTTCTTTCTTTGCCCTGAGTCTTTCTTTAACCATCTGTAATCTGCCCTCCACCCTCATCTCTCTATTGAGATCACGCTCTTAAAAACGGACGTTTGCCTTCTATCACTGGCACATCCCCCCCTCAGCTCCCTGTAACGACTCTGAGCTCGCCTGCTGGTGAGTACCCTCTGCCCCGGTGGCCCTAGAGTCCCTGGTGCTCTCCCTACACTGTGACCTCTCCACTCAAGCCTCTTCTCAGCCCACAGCTTCCCTCCCTGTTCTGGGGTTCCCCCGCCTTTGGGACTTTAGCCTTAATTAATGTGCCTGCTTTTCACATCTTGATTCGCATCCCTAACTTCCAGACATTTCGTTCCAGTGCTCAAGATGGCTCTCTTTTCTAAATTTTTAACATTCATCTCTTCCATCATCTCCCAGGTCATTTAGGTTCATAAAAATTTCAACTTAGCTTCGTACCTCCCACTTTCTTATTTCTCTCTCCTGTCTCCCTCACCTCCCATCAAGTTGGTTCAGCCATCACAGCATCTCTATCCCTTCTGGTTGCCATGGTTGCCATGACTCTGGTGTAGGGTTTCCCCCTCTGGACCAGTGTGTCAGGCTCTGCTTTATAGCCCCTTTCCTTCCTTAGCCATGTTGCCTACTTTTCTAGAAATCCTCCCATCCCAGGATATGATGGAGGGCTCTCAAAAAAAGAGTGTGGATTTTGGAATCAGACAAACCAGAATCTGAACCCCAAATCCACTGTTAATGACTGGGCAGTGCCAGCTTCTTCAGATGCTATGAGAGTTGGACTTTGGGGAGTATTAAGTGAGAGGATATAATAAAGTTGCCTTCCATATTAAAAAAAATATTAACAGATGAATAAGCAGTTTCAGAGCTGTTAAGTAACTTTCCCAAAGTCACAGAAATACAGTCTATAAAGCAGAATACAGTCTATAAAGAGATTTTTCACATATCTCACAGATCAAGGTGAGCATAAGCCTTTAATTGGCCTATATTACTGAGTCCATATGCCTAAGGTCTAGAAACAAATTCTGGATTCATCTGGTTTTTCAGGATCCAAGAAAGCACACTGACTGGGCTGGAGCCGGTCCTCATTGATGTCAGGGGCCAAGACCAGGGATGGAAGGCAAGGTCGTATGGTCAGTGTGGAGGCCGGCACGCGGACACTGGGAGGTGAGGGGACAGGAGCTCGTGACCAAAGGACCCCTGCCCGGCACGACTGTCACTGGAAAATGAGAAAGGATGTGGAGCTCATTGTGTATTTTTATGATGTTCAGTGCATTTAATCCTTTTCTGCCTAGGGCAATTCACTCTTCATAGGGGTCTTGGGGATTTGGCCAATTGTGAGAATGTCTGTGGTGATATTAAAGCTCATTTTATGAGGTTGGCAGCCATTA
Source organism: Muntiacus reevesi (assembly GCF_963930625.1). NCBI lineage: Eukaryota > Metazoa > Chordata > Mammalia > Artiodactyla > Cervidae > Muntiacus > Muntiacus reevesi. The sequence goes on along the minus strand of NC_089252.1, from coordinate 29,069,592 downwards.
CTTTCAAACCATAAATTTCATCCTTTAAAACAATGAGAATGACCGCTTTGAAAAATTTCATTTGATGATGGAAAGTACAGTCACAAGAAAAACAAAAACAAAATTCAGAATCCCTCCTCCTGGTCTCAGGCCTGGCTGGGAATGGGGTCAGGCGTCTGGGCCATGTGAGGGACTGGGGCCTCCCCCCACCCAAGCCTCTGTGACCGATGCTGTGGTAAAGCCAGGGAAAGACCCAGGAGCATGTACTCAGGAAGAAGGGAGAGCGAAGGAAGCGGAAGGCCCCTCACTCCACCTCCCTTGGCTTGCCTGCCTGGGGTTGTGTGTCTGGCTTTTTCAACATGGCGGCAGCATGGTCTCCATTTGTCCCCTCCTAAGTCTGGGAGCTGTGCCTTTTCCATTTGCTCACATCCCTAGAGCAATGGCTTGGGGGAGCCGCTCCTGTGTGCATGCTGTGAGTGCTTAAGTCTCTTCAGTCGTGTCAGACTCTTCACGACCCCATGGGCTGTAGCCCACCAGGCTCCCCGTCCATGGGATTCTCCAGGCAAGAATACTAGAGTGGGTTACCATGCCCTCCTGCAGGGAATCTTCCCTACCCAGGGATCGAACCTGCATCTCTTATGTCTCCTGCATTGGCAGACAGGTTCTTTACCACTAGCACCAACTTGGAAGCCCGTAGTTACTCCCCCTTAGAACTCCTTGAATAAAAGCATTCTGTGGTGAATTCTGTTCTGGAGAAGCTTCGTGTTATTCTCTCCTCCTACAAGTTCAGTGACTACCTTCAGTTGGAGTTAAGACTCTTCATTAGTGAATAACCTTCAGGACCCAGGTGACAGTTTTCGGGATGTTCCGGGGTGTTCCCGGGGCCCACATCCTGCTCTGGAGGAGTTTCGGAGACTCACCTCTCTGGAGATTTCCACCATGTCTGTGGTTTGTGGCAGTTACTCCCTGGCAAGGGCGCACCATGGAAGACAGGTCAGAGTCTCCTTCCCACCGGCTCACAACCGGGAGCTCCTGGTTGTTCCCTTCATATAATTTGCTTCCCCAGTCACTCCTCCCTCTAATTGAAGGAGGAAACCCACTTGTCTGTGCCCTGGGACACTCTGTGGCTAGTTTAAAAGTAAAGTATGGTTTAGGGATGGAAAAGTTTGAAGCTGTATTAGGGGGAGCAGGTTGCATTGTTACAGCAACTAAACCATCGGCTGGTGTGCAGTGGGGCGGGGCTAAGCTCAAGAGCATCACTGGGAGTCCCACCCATGGTCATTATCGAAAGTCAAAGGTCACAGATAAACTCCAGGGCAGGGGGTTCAGAGTGGCAAGCTGCTTCAGCATGCAGGCACTTAAGTTCCCCAACAGGGATCAAACCCGTGCCCCATGCAGTGGAAACACAGAATATTAACCACTAGACCATCAGGGAAGTCCCTCATTGACCCTTTTAAAATACAATTTCTTTTCTTCTCTCTAACTCTGCCCTCTCCTAGGGAAATAGTGAGAGAAGTTCTTAGGGAGTTTCAGAGTTAAATTTGACTGACTTTGATGAAAAACATGTGGAAGGAGACCACTGTGGGCAGAACTCAAGCCTGAGGTGTCACTGTCCTGTTTTCTGACCCTAGCAGTGAGTTGCCTGCCACCCGCAGGGGGACCCCAGATGGTTTTCTCCACAGTTGTTCCTATCTGGAGGAGGGAGAGTCTGGAAAAGTCTCTGAAATGTTTCTGTTAGTTGAATAATTTGTGTATTTAATGGCATATAATATTTTAAACATTGTCAACATCTCATAAAGATTAAAAACTATATTTTAAAATGTTATATTTGAAGAAAAACTACAGGCACACCTTGGAGATCTTGTAAATTTGGTTCCAGACCACCACAATAAAGTGAATATTGCAGTAAAGCAAGTCATACAATTTTTCTGGTCTCCCAGTGCATATAAAGTTATGATTACACTACACTGTAGTCTATTAAGTGTGCAATAGTGTTACGTCTAAAAAGAATGTACATATCTGAACTACAAATTCCTTTATTACTAACAAATGCTGACTATCACCTGACAACACAGGGTTGCCACAAGCTTTCAATTAGCCACAAAAAACCCGAAAAAAACCCACATTATCTGTGAAGCAAAATAAAATGACACCTAATAAAATGAAGGTGTGCCTATAAAGTAGCAATAATACAAAGACATACAAGCACAAGGCTTTTCCTGGCCAAGGCTGGAAACTGTCAGCTGCTGGAGCTGAATGCCACACCCCCGGCCAACTGCCCAGGGCTGCAGCCTGGGCAGTCACCCAGGCCCTTCACACGCAGGACCGTGGACTTGGAGGAATACACCCTCGGTGCTGTCTTGAAGTTCCCAACACCCTGTAAACAAGGGACCTCGCGTCTTCATTTTGCGCTGGGCCCCTAACTATGTGGCCGGGTCTGCCTCACTTGCTCCCCATCCCGGCAGAATGAAGACGGCTCGTGTAAACTCTCCAGGCCCAGCCCTGCACCCCTCTTGGACCCTTATCTGCTCTCTGCTGGGGGCTCAAGGTGGCTGGTCCCAGGGTCAACACTCCTCGCATGGGCTTTCTTGCCTCTGACTTTGCTGAGCTGACCCTGGCTGGGGAGGCCTCTCCCTGCTCCTCAGGTATCCGCTTCTGCCTCCTCCCTCCTCAAGCATCCCTCCTCCCTGCCACTGGTCCAGCTCAAGCGCTCACATTTCTATGCAATCATCCACCACACCCTTCCCATTACGCTCACATCCTGCGTGTCAGTCCCCTCCACCCCGTGAACCCCTCTGGGCGGGCACTGTGCCCAGCCACCCCCATGCCAGATGCCAGATGTAATGTGAGATGAACTGTTCAATGGATGACCTTTAAGTTGTCTGGCAATGGGGTCTCTGGGACCAAGGTGGGAGGGCCGTGCACCGTCTTGACTTGCTCCCAGCACCTCCTTGAGCAGCCCACGCTCAGACCTCCAAGTACCCTGGCATGATTTATCCCTCACCCTCCAAGGCTCCTTTTGTGACCAGTAGAAAGACAGACTTCTCGCATGCAGCACGGACATGGTGCTAATGCCCAAGCACTCGGGTTGTTCCTCACCCCATGTGTCCCTGTGTGCCTCTGCCCCAACGACCAGGACAGTTACCTGTGTCCATTATCATAACTGAGGTCAAGCGACCCTATGGACGGTAGCCTGCCAGTGTCCTCTGCCCACGGGATTCTCCAGGCAATACTGGAGTAGACCGCCATGTTCTCCTCCAGGGCATCTTCCTGGTCTAGAGATCAAACACGTGTCTTGTATGTCGCTTGCATTGGCAGGTTGGTTTTTGTTCACCATTAGCACCACCTGGGAAGCCTGTTTCTTCATCACAAAACAGCCTAAATAGACTTTGCTTCCTCACCAGGCTCTGGGAAGGTGAAATGAGATAATGTATGCAAAAGCACAGTATAAGTCAAAAGTACTATGCTTCCTGGTTTAATACCACCATCACCACCCACTGCAATCTTACTCACCCCTCTTCATCTTCAGATTCCTTAGTCAAGAGTTGGTTTTGTTGTCTTGATATGAGGCAAGAATGATTTCTGAAAAGCAAAGTTACTGCCATGTGCAAGGTCAAAGTTTTTTAGGCAGTTGCATTTCAGGACGATGCAGTAATGGAAAGATAAAAGGCTGGGACTTCCCTGGTGGTCCAGTGATTAAGACTCCATCCTCCTACTTCAGGAGGCATGGGTTCTATCCCTAGTTGGGGAACTAAGATCCTGTATGCTGTTTGATATGGGCAAGAGAAAGAAAAAAGATAGAAGGCTGATGTCAGAATGTCTGATCTCTAGTCTTGGCAATGTCCTTCTCCTTATTTTCCATCTTTAAACATAGGCACCATCCTTTCATTCTTGGACACTCTACTATAACCAGACTCTGCTAGACACTGGAGCAGAAAAAAAAAGTCTTAATTCTGGCCTTCAAGAGGTTAGCCTAGTCTATCTGGCAAAACTTGGGCTGTGGTAGACCATAATGTGGTTTGCAATTATTTGCTGCCATTGGTTGGTGCTAAAGAATATGCCTGCTAAAACAGGAGACATAAGAGATGCAAGTTCGATCCCTGGGTCAGGAAGATCCCCTGGAGAAGGAAATGGCAACCCACTCCAGTATTCTGGCCTGGAAAATTTCATGGACAGAGGAACCTGGTGGGCTACAGTCCATGGTCACAAAGAGTCAGACACGATTGAGCATGCATGCACCTTCTTGGGAGAGGATTGTCTTCCCTTGCCTCATTGACATTGGCTTGGGCAGATGACTTCCACTGGCCAGTGAGATGGAAGTGAAAGTGGCATCTACTGCTTGTGAGTCATTGCATGTCTGCAGCTCCTCTGGTTCTTTTTTCTCTACCACAAGACCAGCTTGTTCCAGAGAGGGATGTACCCCAGCCTAGGTTTTGAAATGGAAGAAAACATGTGACTGACTCATAGAAAATGTGAAATGGGAGCAAAAAATAAACCTTCTTGTTGTAAGACTCAGATTTGGGAGGACATTTGTTACACAGCCTAACCAAGCAAAAACTGAGGGATACAAAAGGAAAGAATGGTCTTCCATTTCTTTGCTTCACTGGTTTGGTGATAAGAACAGTAATCACTGTGACTAAAATGATAGATTTTATGTTGCTTAAAGCCTTACTTCATTCATTTCTTGTCTTTAGAGCCTTGAGGTCTAAGTAGCCAGGGATCCAGGCAACCAGGACAGGTCAAGTCCACAGAAGCTCACTGCCCACTTCTCTATGGTCTTGGTGGCCCTAGTGTCCCAGGTTTCAATGTTTCTTTGCCACTATTTCTGATGAGTAGTTAGTTCTTTGTGTTGAAATCACCCTGAACTGCTTCCCTGACCATATCTGTAAGGCAGGATCCTGGGGTTATTTTTCCTTCGTGACTTGAATCAGGACTTGACTTTGGAAAGAAACTCCCTATTAGACCATTTTGACCTGGGTGCAGAAGATGCAACTGCCTGTCTGCTTTCCTGAGCCCCTCTCAGAGTTCACCCCTGAGGAAGCCCCAAGTCACTTCTCTGTTTCATCTTCCTCTTTCTTCTGTCCATATAGTCAAAGTTATGGTTTTTCCAGTAGTCATGTTGAACGAACGTGAGAGTTGGACCATGAAGAAGGCTGAGCACCAAAGAACTGATTCTTTCAAGCTGTGGTGTTGGAGAAGACTCTTGAGAGTCCCTTGCACTGAAAGGAGATCAAGCTAGGCAATCCTAAAGGAAATCACCCTGAATATTCATTGCAGGACTGATGCTGAAGCTGAAGCTCCAATACTTTGAACACCTGATGTAAACAGCCGACTCATTGGAAAAGACCTTGATGCTGGAAAAGATTGAGGGCAGGAGGAGAAGAGAGTGATAGAGGATGTGATGGTTGGATGGCATCATGGACTCAATGGACATGAGTTTGAGCAAACTCTGGGACATAGTGAAGGACAGGGAAGCCTGGCATGCTGCAGTCCATGTGGTTACAAAGAGTCAGACATGACTTAGTGACTGAACAACAACTATATACACATGGTTACTTTTTTTCTTTCCCATTGGATGGAACTGAAGGGACACAGCCAATTCCTTTAGAGTGTCAGGCCTAGAAGACAGACAAGCTTTTGTCGAGCTGATCCTGAGTGCCTCTCAGCCTAACTTCATGTACTAGTAGTAGTGTTAGTCACTCAGTCGTGTCTGGCTCTTTGTGACCCCATGGACTATAACCCTCCAAGCTCCTCAGTCCATGGGATTCTCCAGACAAGAATACTGGAGTGGGTTGCTATTCCCTTCTCCAGGGAATCTTCCTGACGCAGGGATCGAACCTGGGTCTCCTGCATTGCAGGCAGATTCTTTACAGTCTGAGCCAACTTCATGTATTAAGCATGTTAGTATGAACCCCAGGTCGGTAGGTGCCAAATATGTTACTGGAGAAGAGTGGAGAAATAACTCCAGAAAGAATGAAGAGGTGGAGCCAAAGCAAAAACAACACCCAGTTGTGGATGTGACTGGTGGTGGAAGTAAAGTCCAGTGCTGTAAAGAACAGTATTGCATAGGAACCTGGAACGTTAGGTCCATGAATCAAAGTAAATTGGAAGTGGTCAAACAGGAGATGGCAAGAGTGAACATCAACATTTTAGGAATCAGTGAACTAAAATGGACTAGAATGGGTAAATTTAACTCAGATGACCACTATATCTACTACTGTGGGCAAGAATCCCTTAGAAGAAATGGAGTAGCCCTCATAGTCAACACAAGTCTGAAATGTAGTACTTGGGTACAATCTCAAAAATGACAGAAGGATCTCTGTTCATTTCCAAGGCAAACCATTCAGTATGACAATAATCCAAGTTTATGCCCAACCGGTAATGCTGAAGAAGCTGAAGTTGAATGGTTCTATGAAGACCTACAAGACCTTCTAGAACTAACAGCCAAAAAAAGATGTCCATTTTATTATAGGGGACTGGAATGCAAAAGTAGGAAATCAAGTGAAACCTGGAGTAACAGACAAATTTGGCCTTGGAGTACAAAACGAAGCAGGGCAAAGGCTAATAGAGTTTTGCCAAGAGAACGCACTGGTCATAGCAAACACCCTCTTCCAACAACACAAGAGAAAACTCTACACATGGGCATCACCAGATGGTCAATACCAAAGTCAGATTGATTATATTCTTTGCAGCCAAAGAAGGAGAAGCTGTATATAGTCAGCAAAAACAAGACTGGGAGCTGACTGTGGCTCAGATCATGAACTCCTTATTGCTAAATTCATACTTAAGTTGAAGAAAGTAGGGAAAACCACTAGACCATTCAGGTATGACCGATATCAAATCCCTTACGATGATATAGCAGAAGTGACAAATAGATTCAACGGATTAAATCTGATAGAGTGCCCGAAGAACTATGGATGGAGGTTCATGACATTGTACAGGAGGCAGTGATCAAGACCATTCCCAAGAAAAAGAAATGCAAAAAGGCAACATGGCTGTCTGAGAAGGTCTTAAAAATAGCTGAGAAAAGAAGAGAAGCTAAAGGCAAAGGAGAAAAGAAAAGATATACCCATTTGAATGCAGAGTTCCAAAGAATAGCAAGGAGAGATAAGAAAGCCTTCCTCAGTGATCAATGCAAAGAAATAGAGGAAAACAACAGAATGGGAAAGATAGAGATCTCTTCAAGAAAATTAGAGATACCAAGGAAACATTTCATGCAAAGATGGGCACAATAAAGGACAGAAATGGTATGGACCTAACAGAAGCAGAAGATATTAAGAAGAGGTGGCAAGAATACACAGAAGAACTGTACAAAAAAGATCTTCATGACCCAGATAACCATGAAAGTGTGATCACTCACCTAGAGCCAGATGTCCTGGAATGTGAAGTCAAGTGGGCCTTAGGAAGCATCACTATGAACAAAGCTAGTAGAGGTGATGGAATTCCAGTTGAGCTACTTCAAATCCTGAAAGATGATGCTGTGAAAGTGCTGCATTCAATATGCTAGCAGATTTGGAAAACTCAGCTGTGGCCACAGGACTGGAAAAGATCAGTTTTCATTCCAATCCCAAAGAAAGGCAATGTGAAAGAATGTTCAAACTACTACACAATTGCACTCATCTCACATGCTAGCAAAGTAATGCTCAAAATTCTTCAAGTCAGGCTTCAACAGTATATGAAGCACGAACTTCCAGATGGTCAAGCTGGATTTAGAAAAGGCAGAGGAACCAGAGATCAAATTGCCAACATCCACTGGATCGTCGAAAGAGCAAGAAAGTTCCAGAAAACATCTACTTCTGCTTTATTGACTATGCCAAAGCTTTTGACTGTGTGGTTCACAACAAAGTGTGGAAAATTCTGAAAGAGATGGGAATACCAGACCACCTGACCTGCTTCCTGAGAAATCTGTATGCAGGTCAAGAAGCAACAATTAGAACTGAACATGAACAACGGACTTGTTCCAAATTGGGAAAGGAGCATGTCAAGGCTGTATATTGTCACCCTGCTTATTTAACTTATATGCAGAGTGCATCATGCGTAATGCGAGGCTGGATGAAGCACAAGCTGGAATCAAGATTGCCAGGAGAAATATCAATAACCTCAGATATGCAGATGACACCACCCTTATGGCAGAAAGCAAAGAAGAACTAAAGAGCCTCTTAATGAAAGTGGAAGAGGAGCGTGAAAAAGTTGGCTTAAAACTCAACGTTCAGAAAACTAAGATCATGGCATCCGGTCCCATCACTTCATGGCAAATAGATGGGGAAACAATGGAAACAGTGAGAGACTTTATTTTTGGGGGCTCCAAAATCACTACAGATGGTGACTGCAGCCATGAAATTAAAAGATGCTTGCTCCCTGGAAGAAAAGGTATGACTAACCTAAACAGCATACTGAAAAGCAGAGACATTACTTTGCTGACAAAGGTCCATCTTGTCAAAGCTATGTTTTTTCCAGTAGTCATGTATGGATGTGAGAGTTGCACTATAAAGAAAGCTGAGCACTGAAGAACTGATGCTTTTGAACTGTGGTGTTGGAGAAGACTCTTGAGAGTCTCTTGGACTGCAAGGAGATCCAACCAGTCAATCCTAAAGGAAATCAGTCCTGAATATTCTTTGGAAGGACTGATGCTGAAGCTGAAACTACAATACTTTGGCCACCTGATGTGAAGAACTGACTCACTGGGAAAGAATCTGACACTGGGAAAGACTGAGGGCAGGAGGAGAAGGGGACAACAGAGGATAAGATGGTTAGATGGCATCACCAAGTTGATGGACATGAGCTTAAGCAACTCCAGTAAATGTGAAGGACAGGGAAGCCTGGTGTGCTGCAGTCCCTGTGGTCGCAAATAGTCAGACACGACTGAGTGACTGAACTGATTAACCATATAAACCAAGGCCCGCCCTGACTCCCACCTTCCTTCCCTCCTTTAATTCCTTCCTCCTTTCTCTCATTTCTTTCTTACAGCAAATATTTATTGATCTCCTACGATATTTTAAGTCACTGCCCCGGACACTGGAAAATGTCTGTGCATAAAACAGATCAAGAAGCTCCTCCCTAGGACTTCCCTGGTGATCCAGTGGTTAAGAATCTGCCTTGCAATGCAGGGGATCCCAGTTTAATCCCTGGTCAGGGAACTACGATCCCACATCCTACATCCTGTGGAACAACTAAGCCTATATTCCACAACTAGAGAGTCCATGTACCACAATGAAAGATCCCATGGGATGCAACCAAGACCCAGTGCAACCAAATAAACATTGAAATATATTTTTTAATTTTGAAAAAGAAGAAGCTCCTTCCCCAGAGCTGGGGGAATGCATGGGGTGAGTGGGCATGCCAGCTCATCATTCTTTCATACAGAAATCTGCCACATTGGTATAACTTATTATTCTTTTCAGTTATTCTAAATACAGACCTCTGGGTAGAGATAAGATGGACAGGTAAGGAGATGAAAGAGGAACTGGTAACAGTTCCTAACAATTTCTCCTGGAAAAAAAGTCTCTGTAGGTTTATCAAGCTGGGCCTTGCTGTCTTCTAAACATTGGAGCAAAGATGGGAATAAATGATCATTTTGTCCAGTGCTCCCCAGAATTTCCACCAAGTGGCCCAAGGAGCAGAGTACCGTGAATCACTGTCCATGAAAGAGACAGATTTACCGTGAAGCTGCCAGATACAAGGGAAATTGTTTTGAATTATCTTCTGCAACTTAAACATTAATGTAATTTTTTGCTTGCTTTTTATAACATAGCTGTTTTGTTTTCATATAAAATTATTCTCCCAAGACCATATATTAATTCCACTTACAGGGAATGCCCAGAATAGATAAATCTATGGAGACAGAAAGTAAATTAGTGGTTGCCCAGGGCTCCCAGAGCTGGAGGACATGGAGGAGATGGCTGAAGGGTATAGGGTTTCTTTTTCCGGTGATGGAAATGATCTAAAATTGATTGTGTGATGGTCATACAACCCAGGAATATGTTAAAACCATAGAATTGTGTGCTTTACATGGGTGGATTGTATGTGATGTGAATTATATCACATGTGTGTGTGCTCAGTCACTTCAATCATGTCCCACTCTTTGTGACACTATGGACTGTTGCAAAGGCTCCTCTGTCCATGCAAGAGGAGGCAGGAATGCTGCGGAATCTTCAGAGAATCTTCCTAACCGAGGGATCCAACCTGCGTCTCTTATGTCTCCTGCATTGGCAGGCAGGTTCTTTACCACTAGTGCCATTTGGGAAGCCCCTATATCTCGTAAGACTGCTTAAAAATAAAAAATAATCCCAATCTTCGTGTAAAGTTGGCATTCCGGGAAGATAAGTAGCTTGTATCTTTTCACTATTGAGTAGGCTGTGGTTGAATGCACCCATTCGAGAAGTGGTATTCTGGTCCAACCCTGTCAGTTTACAAATTTATAGAAGCCTGAGGAGGAGACACGACTTGCCCGAGAACCCGGGAGTCAGGAGCCAAGCCAGGTTTCTGGAGTCTGAGTCCAGGAGTATAGGGTAAACCTCCAAATGTACTTTGCCCTGAACTTGGCATTCATTTTGTTTCGCTTTTCTATGTCATTTACTTCCCGAGTCAGCTCAGCCACACGTTTCCTGGTCCATGTCCTGAGCCCTCTCCTCTTGATTTCTCTGGCTTCCCACATCCTGGATGTTCCCCCAAATAAGTGGCTACACCTGCAGACCCCTCGCCCCTACCTCCCCTGGGGGCCGGGTGGGAGGCCCGAGTGGGGGAGAGGCCCACCCATTCTTGCCTTGAGCCCCACTGAGCCAAAGGGCAGCTTTGCCTTAGGGGAAGCTGTGGGAGTAGGAGCCACTATCTGTTTAATCATGGAGGAACCAGTGGTATCTGGATGGAACCCCAGCCAGGACACTTTGATCCTAACCTGCCCGACATTGGGCAAGCCGTGAACGTGAGCGGCTCTGGTCAGACATGAAGAATCGTGTGCTGACCTGCAGTCCCTACGGACTGGCCGTCTCCAGAATGCCCCAGGCCCAAGGACTCCCCAGGTGTGTCTGGGTCAAGGACTCTCCCTGCCAAGCTGACCCTTTTCATCGAGAGGTGGACTCAGGGGGTCTCTGTAACCTTGGAACCTCTTTCTGTATGGTTCTAAAAGTTTTTGCATCCATTCTTTATTATTATTATTAATTTATTTATTTCTGGCCAAACTGGTTCCTCACTGCTGCCTAAGGGCTTCCTCTTGTGGCAAGCAGGGGCTGCTCTCCAGTTATGGGGCATGGGCATCTCTTGCTGTGAAACACAAGCTCTAGAAGCCCAGGCTCCAAAGAGTTGTGGCTCAGGGGTTTAGTTGCTCCTTCACATATAAAGGAAATTAGTCCTGAATATTCATTGGAAGGACTGATGCTGAAGCTGAAGCTCCAATACTTTGGCCACCTGATGTGAAGAGCTGACATTAGAAAAGACCCTAATGCTCAGAAATATGGAAGGCAGGAGGAGAAGGGGACGACCAAGGACGAGATGATTGGATGGCATCACCAACTCAATGGACATGAGTTTGAGCAAGCTCTGGGAGATGAAGGACAGGGAAACCTGGAGTGCTGCAGTCCCTGGGGTCGCAGAGAGTTGGACATGACTGAGCGGCTGAACAGTAACAACAACCACCTGTGGAATCTTCCCAGACCGGGGATTGAACCTGCATCCCCTGGATGGGAAGGTGGATTCTTAATCACTGGGCCACCAGGAAAGTCCCTTGTATCCATTCTTTCTTGAGATCTTTAGACAGGTTTTGTGAGATGGGCAAAGCAGATGTTATTGAGCTTTGTTTTTGTGGAAGACGTGGAAACCATAAAAATGCTTGTTATTTGCCCAGGTGGTTTTTATGCCAACAAACGAAGGAGCTGGATCTGCTTCAGGCTTCTGGGCCAGGCTATTTCTATCACACTCTGAGCCCAGATTAGCAGCAGTATGCAAGGTGGCCCATGGCCTCAAAGGACAGCATGATCATTAATCACCAAGCATCTGAAGACCACCTCCAGAAGAGTTTCATTTTAAATCCATGCCCAGGGCTGAAATTAGATTGAAAAGAGACAGCACACAGCAGTCCTAAGTATACTCAGAAGTATTTCCTAATAACTAATTCTCCCCTCCCCTCTTTCATGAATGTGAGAGTTTGGGAAGTTAGTGGTCACAGGCAGAGATGACAGTGTGAGGTATTTCACCAAGGAGGGGTTTAACCACCACTTGTCCAGCAGAGGAGCGACTGGCCCTGGAGATTAACCAAAAACTAGTCCTTACAGAGGCTTCCCTGGGAGCTCAGACAGTAAAGAATCCACCTGCAATGCGGGAGACCTGGGTTTGATCCCTGGGTTGGGTAGAGCTCCTGAAGGAGGGCATGGCAACCCATTCCAGTATTCTTGCCTGGACAATCCCCATGGACAGAGGAGCCTGGCGAGCTATAGTCCATGGGGTCACAAACAATTGGACACGTCTGAGCAACTCAGCACAGCACAGTCCTTACAGAAACGTGGGAAGTTTGGGGTCTGGAATTCTGGGGCCAGGCTGTCACACTCTCCCTGCCAAGCAAGATCCCTCACTTTATGTCGGATTGGAGCTCCCATGTCTTACTGTCTTTAAATTAGATTTATAAGATTAAAAATTATCTGACTATCTAGTCCAGAATTTTTTAAGCACTTAAAAAAAACACTTTAGAATTCCTTTTCCCCCAAATAAATAAGAATTCATACATCCAAGAAAAGCAGAACTGGAAAAAAGGAGCACCTTGGGGACTTTCCTAGTGGTCCAGTGGTGAAGACTCCAACGCTGCCAATTCAGGAGGCCCAGGTTCGATCCTGGCTGGGGAACTAGATCCCACATGCAGCAACCAAGAGTTCCCAGGCCACAATTAAGACTTGGTGCAGCCAAATAAATAATAATAATAAAATAAATAAGTATTTAAAAAAAGAAACATCTTGGAGAATGAGACCTCGAGCTCCATCCTTTAATAGTTCTGGTAGCCCTTCAAAATTCTTGAATTCCTCTGAAAACTGATTTAATCTCTCATTTCACTTACAGGGGAAACTGAATATAACAGTGTTAATTGTGCTTATATTTAACTGCATCTTATTGTGTACTCGTCTTTTTATTCTCCCAATGGTCCCACATGACAGACTCCACGTGACAGAAAAGGAAGTTGAGACCCAGGACAGTTAGGCAGGCAGCTTGCTTGGAGCTGCCCTGAAAAGGTGTGGAGGACAATGACTTCTGTCCAGGACTGTGTCGCTGCAAAGTCAACATTGGGCCAAGTCCTCAGAAACACAGATTTCTCACTAGACCCAGACTCCAGAGGAATAAAACCTTCATGGTGACTTGATGCAGATTTGTTTTTCCACCCCCCAAAGGGGCCAGCTTTCATAATACTGACTTTGAACACTGGAAAGGCACTGACTGGTGATCTCAGAGAAGGTATGTGGCTTTCGGTGTTCTAGGGGAGGTGTTGGCAGTTTGTCAGTGGCTGAGATGAAAGTCAGACCAAGTCCCAAAAGTCACCTTGAAGCTGGGGCAGCAAGGGTGAGGTGCCTCCATCCCTGACACAGAATCACGTTGTCACTTGGAATGACTTCCGTCTGGCAGCTGGCGTTTGTACAAGGAACTAGGCATTAAAGAAGGTTAAGAACTCTGGAAGAATCTGCTCTGACGTCCTCATTTTACAGATTTTAAAACTCAGAAATGGGTACTTCCCTTTGGGCCCAATGGTTCAGAATCCTCCTGCCAATGCAAGGGACACAGGTTCCGCCCCAACTCAGGGAAGATCCCACAAGCTGAGGGGCAGCTAAGCTGGTTCACAACAACTACTAAAGCCCATACCCCCGAGTCCATGCTCTGCAACAAGAGAAGCCATTGCAACGAAAAGCCTGTGCACAGCGTCTAGAGAGTAGCCCCCACTGGCCGCAACTAGAGAAAGCCCACACATAACAACAAAGACCCAGAGCAGCCAAATAAATAAATACACACATACATAATAAAAAAAATTAATAGTTTTAAAAAATCTTGGAGATGGAGTGGCAAAAAAAGGAAGAAGAGGAGGAACGGTAGAAGAGAAGATGGTCCAGGGAAGCTGGAGCCCCCAGCGATCCAGGCTAAGAGCACCTGCATTTAAGGAGAGGGTCAGTAACAGCAGCTACGGCTCTCTCATCCAACAACTGCTGAGAACTTGCCACGTGCCTGGCACAGAGTACAGGATGCCGGCTTGAACAAAACAAAGACCTCTGCCCTCCCGGAGCTCACAGCCCAGTGGGTGCGCCAGACACTACAAAGTCATCCTAATGGCGGTCTTCAGAGTTTGTCGAACAACCCAGGAGTACAAAGCCTTTGAAACTGTTCCTTCATTATAATTCTACTTATTTGTAAATTATATACATGTGCATCTACACTATTCTATGGGCTTCCCAGGTGGCGCTAGTGGTTAAGAACTCACCCGGCAATGCAGGAGACATAAGAGATGAGAGTTTGATCCCTACCACCCTGGGCCAACGTGTGGATCCTCTGGAGGAGGGCATGGCAATCTCTGCAGTATTCTTTCCTGGAGAATCCTCTGGACAGAGGAGCCTGGTGGGCTACAGTTCAAAGGGTAGCAAAGAGTCGGATATGACTAAACTGACTCAGCTATGCTATTCTATATTATGTATATTTAAGAAAGTGAAATCCCTCAGTCATGTCCAACTCTTTGTGACCCTATGGACTGTAGCCCGCCAGGCTCCTCTATCCATGGGATTTTCCAGGCAAGAATACTGGAGTGGGTTGCCATTTCCTTCTCCAGGGGATCTTCCCAACCCAGGGATCAAACTCGGGTGTCCCACATTGCAGATAGACTCTTTACCAGCTGAACCACAGGGAAGCCCCATGTATATGTAAATCTACAGCCAAACAGAAAAATTTAAAGAATGAATTCAAATATTAACACAGAAGTTCTAATATTCTTTGGCCTCTTTCCAGTTGGATTGTATTAGAAATAGACTCAGAGCACTCAGTGGAGAATTCTGGACCAGCCGCCCTACAAGCTGGGAAAGCTAGGCATTCTGGGGTCAAATGTTGTTTTAGGTTATTTTTTATCCTGAGTTGCAGCCCTCTCTCATAATATCAGTACTCCATTCAACTTTAAAAAAAAAATGTGACAAATATATAAAACATAAAATTTGCCATCTTAACCATTTTTAAGTGTACAGTTTGGTAGCATTAAACACATTCACCCTGCTGTACAACCGTTACCCCCATCTGTCTCTAGAACCTTCTCATCCCCCCAAAGTGAAACTCCGTACCCATTAAACAGTAACTCCCTATCGCCCAGGGACCCTGGTACGCACCATTCTACTTTCGGCCTCCATGAATTGACTACCCTAGGTCGGTAATTATTTTTAAGCTCCTATGATGACGCAGGGGAGTGGTCTGGCACCTAGGAGTCAGTGGTGAGCAAAGCAAGCCAGGTTTCCACCCTCCAACCTCCAGTAAAGTCTTCTTTAGCTAACCTAACCTGGTACTGCCCTCGGTCAGAGTCTTTGGCGTGGCTAGGAGTGGGTGTATCCACATATGTGGTCCAGAGTGGTAGACAGGGCAGGTGAGCTCAGAAGAGGTGGGAGAGGTGAGGCTGAATTGAGTGAGATGTGACCGGTGACCGTCTGATAAAGGAGGAATACCTTCTCAAGGAATTCCTAAAAAATTGAGAGAGAGGTGGGGCTTCCTGCATTATGTAGGTTGAGGCTGTATTTACTTTAATCGAATGACACAGAAAAGGCGACCCCAGAAGGCTGGTGGACCTGGGAACATTAGTGTGCCATTTATTGTCAGTAACCTTCAAATGACTTGGGGCGAAGGCAAGTTAGCCAGGGCTGGGGAGGATCAGGTTTCCATGACAGAGATGGGGATTCGCACGTGAGCTATTCTCCCAGGGTGAAGCCTGGCCAGGTGGCTGAAAGCCTCCCACGCTCTGCCCTTCTGCCTGCCTTTACCTTAGGATAAAATTATACAGTTCCAATTACAGGACTGGTCAAAAATCAATACAAAAGGTGGGAGAGAACAGATCATTTTTCTTATGGAAGTAACTGCTTTCATTAATTTTTCATTAGTGCTGCCTTTGCTTTGCTATCCATCACTGGCAGAGCCGTAGCCTACATTTCAGCCAGTGTGCATGTTTCTTGGATTCAGGAGATAGTGGTTGATAAAACCTGCAGGTTCCTGCCAGGATTGCTGTCTGTGGAACTGGTTTAGGTGACTGTCTCTAAGACCATTTTGCTGGTTGCAACGTGCTTAAAAATAGCAGGTTTCCACTCACCAAAACTCAGTCTTAACTCCATCTTGGACATGCTAACTATAGAATGAGGTCCCGCTTCTGTTGTATTTATTTTGGGGGGGTGTATGTAAGTCAGTCTCTTGGATGGGCACTTTTGGCATTAATGGATGTGATGGGTCCATTTGGCTGGTGCATTTGGCTAAGGGTTGCCTTTGGGGCATGGAGTCTTGAGTGGGGAGAAAGAGGGGGCAGGGTCTCATGTCTTTGCACATGGGCCTCCCCAATTTTATTCTTTTTTTTTAATAGTGACAGGCAACTTTATTTTATTTTTTTAATATTTATTTATTTGTCTGCATCACATCTTAATTGCATCGTGCAGGCTTTTTTTTTAATAGTGACAGGCAGCTTTATTTTATTTTTTTAATATTTATTTATTTGTCTGCATCACGTCTTAATTGCATCGTGCAGGCTTTTTTTTAAATAGTGACAGGCAGCTTTATTTTATTTTTTTAATATTTATTTATTTGTCTGCATCATGTCTTAATTGCATCGTGCAGGCTTTTTCGTGGCTCTCCAGATTTGTCGCATGGATTTCAGAGCGCATGGGCTTCATGGCCCCCTGGGAAGTGGGAATCTTAGTTCCTCCACCAGGGATCAAACTGGCATCCCCCTGCATCGCAAGTTGGATTCTTAACCACCAGACCACCAGGGAAGTCCCATCATTTCATTCTTAAACCCTTCCCTCAGTTTTCCCATCCTCAGCCTGCCCCATCCTCTAAGAAGCCCACTCCAGTATTCTTGCCTGGGAAATTCCCTTGGACAGAGGAGCCTGACGGGCTACAGTCCATGGAGTTGCAAAGAGTTGGACCTGACTGAGCACACATGAAGACCTTGCAACCCAGCACTTCAGCAGAATTTTTTGACTAGTCACTCTTGTCCCCTCTCTCCTCTTAATGCTTTTCATACTATAGTGTGTTGTCTATTCCCATGGGCCTCCCCTAACCAACCTTGTGTTACCTGAGGATGGTGCAGTGGCTTTTTATTTTTGAATCTTTAGCACCTAAGAGCACCTGGTCAATGGGAGGTGATTAATGAATGTCTATTAAATGAAGGAAACGACCAGAAGTCCTTGCTGCGTGTAAGCCGGGGTCAGAGCCCTCATTAGCCTCAGAGACGAGACTGACAATACTCCTCCAGTTGCCTTATCCTATTGATGCTGAAAGAACTAAGTGCTAATCCCAGCTGTGTGGGTAATCAGCTGTGGAACCATGAATAAAACGCACAGGGTCCTTATCTATAAAGAGAGAATTCTCTTCTGGCCCTCATGTCCTTAACCCCAAAAACCTCTGAGCTTGGAAAAGAATTCTCCCCTACTTAACCCTCCAGCTGAAATGACATATAAGCCTCAGATGCCAGCCCCCCAGCTGGCCCTTGCCCAGGTCCTGAGCTCACCAGTCCTCCTTCTCAGGACTTAGAGGCTTGTCTGGAGCTAAGCCTGCATCTCTGGTTTCAAACCAAGCCCTTCAGCCTGCTCCCTGGCTTTGGTTCATCAATTAGCTCTGGACATTTTCCTACTGGCCTTAGCACCCCTTATGCACCTGATCTAGTCTGATCTCAGAAGCTAAGCAGGGTCGGGCCTGGTTAGAACTTGGATGGGAGACCACCTTGGACTCTCAGGCACTGTGCTGTAGGCTTAAAAATAATAAAAATGATAATAAAGTCAGATTTATTTAGATATAGTAATTTGGATGACCACCTTCATAGGAACATTTTCATGACCCCAGAAGGTTCCTTTGAGCCCCCTTGCCCTTGCCTCCACCCTAGCCAGAGTCATTCCTCTTCTATCACCGGAAACTAGTTTCGCCAGTTTTGGAGCTTCACATACATGGATCCACACAGCATGGACTCCTTTGGTTGCTCAATTTTTCACTCAACATAACTTTTTTGCAATCCATTTGTGTTCTTGCATGTACCTGTAGTTCATTCTTTTTGATTACTATGTTTTGTTGTTTGAATAAGCTAAAATTTGTTTACCAACTTTCTCATTAGAAGACATTTTGATTGTTTCTGGTTCTGGCCTTTTTGTGTTTTTAACTTTCATGTTCAGCTGTTTCCATTAATTTCTAAATATGATAAAATCATTAAAAAATATTCACCATCACTAACTAATCTTGTGAATTTGAGTGGGTTTCATAGGTTCTCTTAGCTATAGTTTCCTTATGTATAAAATGGTATAATAATAGTATCTTTTAAAAATATTTTTTCAGGTATTGTTTTGGGCAACAGTATTTTTTTCATAGGGCTTCCCAGGTGGTTCAGATGGTAAAGAATCTGCCTGCAAGTCGGGAAACCCAGGTTCTATCCCTTGGTCAGGAAGATTCCCTAGAAAAGGGAATAGCAATCCACTCCAGTATTCTTGCCTGGAGAATCCCATGGACAGAGGAGCCTGGCGGGCTACAGTCCATAGCGTTGCAAGGAGTCAGACGTAAGTTTTTTTTTCTTTCAAGGGTAAAATTTTTACTTTTGGGGAACTTCATATGCATATTTTCAAAGAAAGTCACATATGAAAGGAAACAATGTTATCCTCCCCTTATCCTAGAAACAAATAAGAAGGGCATAAAGTTTATTTACAGTCATGACACTGAGAAGTTTAGTACCAGCATCTAAGATGAAGAAAAAAGGAGGGAAAAGCACTTACTATATATTTCAGATTTCATTGGTTAGAGGGTTTTCCTTTATGGTATTAATATTTCTTCTTTCAGTTCATATTACCAAAACAGCCAACACAGGAAAATGATATTTCATATATTCATATGAATATATACCCAAGTTACAATGATTAGGTTTATATATTGAGGCACTTAGGATATTGCCTGGAATGTAATAAACACTGTATAAGTGTTTGCTGTTATTTACATTATTATTGAATTGTTGTGAGGATTACATGGGTCATATTCTGCTCAGAACAACACTTTTGTGATACAAGAGTTATGCAAAGAACATGGATTTTGAGCCTCATCTTTATCACTTACATCCCTTTTCCTAAGTAAGCTGACTTGTAACCCTGGTATTAATTTTTTTTCACTGGGAGAATATGTTGCTGCTGCTAATGCTAAGTCGCTTCAGTCGTGTCCAACTCTGTGCGACCCCATAGACGGCAGCCCACCAGGCTCCTCTGTCCATGGGATTTTCTGGGCAAGAGTACTGGAGTGTCTTGCCATTGCCTTCTCTGAGGAGAATATGAGGTGATATGAATCGATATGGTTCTCAAGTATTCCAACTGAAAAAATAGCATCACCCTAACTTGCTGAGCTGTACCTTAGGAATTGCTGGGACAGAAAATATTTCTCATAATTCTTGGTCTACAGAATGTAGAAAACAATAACTGTATCAAATGGTTCACGTTCAGGCATGCCATGTTAATACAGTAAAAAGGTCCAGAAAGAAAAAGATCTCTGGGTATCACTCTGCCATTTCCTTCTGGTTGCTCCCCAGGCTCTCTTTTCCTTCACAAGTTCTTAAAAAGAGTAATGGACAATCACTGTCTTTACCTCCTTGCCTCTGAGTCCGTTCTCAGCCTGCTGTGGTCGAGTTTCAGGGCCCAGAACTTCATGATGAGAAATCTCTCTAGGGTCAGCCGTGGTCTTGCAGTTACCATACCTGCTGGACCTTGACCCAACACTGGACACCTTCGTTGTTTCCTTTGAAACTCTTTCTTCACACCATTCTCCCACCCCATCTCACACTGTTTCTCATTCTCCCTCTTGGGTGTTTCTTTTAGAAAAGCTGTATGCATACAAACATCCCCTACCTCCTGAGCTCTCTTCCTGCCCCACCCCTCTAGGTCATCACACAACATTGAGTTGAGTTTCCTGTGCTCCATGACAGCTTCCCGATAGCTCTCTGTCTTACACATGGTGCTGTATATATGTAAATGCAACTCTCTCAATTCATCCCACCTCTCCTTCCCCCACTGTGTCCACAGGCCTCTTCTCTATATCTGTGTCTCTATTCCTTCGGCTTTCCTTCTGAGTCTCCAAACACCCCTAAATGTTGGTGGCCTCTCTATAATGTGGTGACCACATCCCATCTACAGGCACTCCCTGGGCTTCGTGGGCAGTTTCTTGTGAGTCACCCCTGCAAAGCCATGTGTTTAAGCTCACCTCTTCCCCCCAGGACTGACCCCCTGGCCTCCTAGTCTGGACCTCCGGTTGCCCAAAGGCACCTCCCCATCACATGCTCAAAACCAAACCCTGTTTAGAATGCCTGGTGGCTCAAAGAATAAAGCATCTGTCTGCAATGTGGGAGACCCAGGTTCGATCACTGGGTTGGGAAGATCCCCTGGAGAAGGAAATGGCAACCCACTCCAGTATTCTTGCCTGGAGAATCCCATGGACAGAGGAGCCTGGCGGTCTACAGTCCACGGGGTTGCAAAGAGTTGGACACGACTCAGCGACTTCACTTACCTGCCCTACAAATACAAGCTTCTGCTTGGCCTCCATTCCATCTTTCTCTTAAGAACCTGAGGTAGAAACTTCGGGATCATCCTTCATTCTTTTCTCTCCTTCACCACCCACATCTAATTGCTCATCAAGTTCTGTTGTTTCTGCCTTGGAAATATCTCCTGAATTTACCCCCTCTTTTACCTTCCAATTGCTTTCATTTATCATAGCTCCTCGAGACAGCTGGAATAATCTCCTGATTTATTTCTCAGTCTCCGCCTGATCTACTTCCTTCTCCATTCTGCCACCAAAAAAAAGAAAAAAAAAAGTATTTCTTAAAAACAAATCTAGTTGCATCACTCTTGGGATTTAAAATGTCACTGATTCCTTGTTGCCTATGGCTGGTTCCCACACAGGGCGCTGGGCCCCAAGGTCACCTGGAGGTAGATTCCTGGGGCCCCACCCCAGGAATTCTGAGTCATTAGGTGGGGCCTGGCTATCTGCAGTAAAATGTGCTCTGATCCTAGCTTCCCCAGGTCGCTCTAGAAGCTCTCTTTCCTGCCCCTGCTTCTGCCCCCGGGGAAACGCTATTCTTAGTACACTGGCATCTTGCTTGTTCGAGCCTCTGTGCTTTGCAGACTCTCTGTCACTGCCTGGAAGACTCTCTGCTTCCCACTCCCGCTCCTCCTGTCTTCCTGGTGGGATCACCGAGCTGCCGCAGTCTTCTCTGGCTTCCCTGGGGTGAATGAGTTGTCCCCTCCTCTGTGTCCCCCAGGGCAGGCTGCATGCCCCCCATCAGGGCATCTATTGACTCTGCTGCTCTATGATCAGCCTCCTGCCTGTCTTGCTGGGCGCATCTCCTGAAAGGCAGGATACCGTCTCCTTCTGCCTGCGTCCTTGGTGCCTCGCCCCGTGCCTGGCACACCAGCCCCTGCTCTGACTTGGCGTCCATCATGTAAGAGAAGGAACTCCCTTCCTCCCCCTCCTTTCTTATTTCAAGCACTGCCTTTCAGATGATGCCATCGGCAGTGCTAATAGTTAGAAAAAGCCCAGTGTGAGTCTGTAAGTGTTGCTCTGGTTAGGACTCCCAGATTCTCCAAGTCCGTTTTGGTACATTTTATTTCACTTCTTTCTTTTCTTTCAGCAGCAGAAAATTAAGGAGCGGATGGGGAGGAGCTGCAGGAAAGAGACTGCAGTTTTCCCACATGAGGCTTCTCAAGTCGGCTGCCCACCAAGGCTGCTGGACTTGGGTATCATGAGGCACTCCCCCTCCCCATGATTTTACTGGGAAGAACCACCTTAACTGTCTGAAAAGCCCCACTGAGGCGGCTTCCACGGTTCCTGGGAAGTAACATTTATTTCTTTGGACAACAGGGCATTGCTTTCTGTGGCCTGGGGAAAGCAGGAGCAGTAGCTGGGTCCGCATCCTGCTCAGTGACATCTAGGGTGACCTCTAGGGAAAGACAGCTGATCCACAGAACACCGATTAGTAGATGGGCGTCCTCCTGGAGAGAGAACTTTGATGGTGCTTCAGTGGGACAAGGACATCTGTGACTTGAAGGAAAACGGACAGGCCATGTTGCTGCCAAACAGAAATGAGTGAACAGCTTTTGGCACACATCAGCCAAACAGGCTTCCAAGAGTTATTCTTTAGCAGTTACTACCAACAAACAAATGGGCTTTCCTGGTAGCTCAGGTGGTGAGGAATCCGGCTGCCATGCAGGAGACCCCAGTTTGATTCCTGGGTCAGAAAGATTCCCTGGAGGAGGGCATGGCAAACCAGTCCAGTATTCTTGCCTAGAGAATCCCCATGGACAGTGGAGCCTGGCAGGCTGCAGTCCATGGGATCGCAGAGTCAGACACAACTGAGCAACTAAACACGCATGCACGCACTAACATACACTTGGAGCTGGACTTGTCCTTCAGCAGGCTAATTACTCTCTGACTCCATATAGATTATACTCAGCACCTGGCCTTCTTCTCCCCCTACACTCTCCTGTAGCATCCTGCATTTCAGAAAGAAGGTCATGGGCTGATAACTTCAGGGACACCAGACCTGATTGCTGAGTTGCCTGAGCCAGCTGTGGCTGTTTTGAAAATTGTCAGGAGAAAAACAAAAAAGCAAGACCTTCAAGAGGATATAAAACCCCTCCCTACTCCTGAGAAAGTGGGGCACAGTTCTTGAGGCGCTAGCCTGCTGTGTTTCCCTTTTGCCTGGCACAAATCCAAATTCTGTGTCCATACTTTTGTTGGGTGGGCATCAGTGGACGGGGAGCCATGATTTTGCCAATAGCCACGCTCAGAATTCTCACAACTAAGACCAGAAAGAGGGCAAACAGCTTCCTGGAGACAGACAAAGGATTGCCAAGGCGCCCGTGGGGCGGGGATGAAGGAGAGACACCAATCCCATGCAGTTTCACTGGGACTACTTGCTAGTTCTTCATTTGCTTACAGGATTCCCCACCTGTTGGAGATCAAGATCAGGGTGGGTGTCTGTTTCTGCATGTGAGATAGCACATCCATGTTACGTTTCTTGAGAGCTATGTAGGAGTATGTTCTCATTCTTAGGAGATACCATGCTGAAGTACTTAGGGGTGGATTGTCGTGATGCTTGCAATTTATCTTCAAATGGTTCATCAGAAACCACACACACAGTGAGACAAGTGGGAGGAGCAGACGTGGTGAAGTGTTAACAACTGATGAATCTAACTGAAGAGTGTGGGGTATTATTTGAACTATTGCTTCAACTTCTCTGTAGGTTTGAATATTTTCAGATGAAAGCTGAGGCCAGGGTGGGTTAACACTGAAATAAAGGCTAATTTCAGGAACTGTTTTTGCTGTATTATAAGCCTAAAAATGAAAAGCTCCAGTGGTGAGTAGGCAAGTTAAGGCAAACCATTATTACCTCTCTTCTTAGCCGTGGAAAGCCAGTAAGCTACCGAATAAAACAAAGGCTATTTTGTGTGGTAGATGAACTCATTTATCAGCGCATTCAGACTGGAGAGGCAGAGGGAAAGATCAGACTGTTCAGTCTCCTTCCTCCACCCCTATTGCATCACTCTATTTAACCCTATAGTTACTTCCTGATACTTAAAAGAAGAGAAGGCAGCCCGACCTCAAGCTGATACAGCCAGTGTTCCAGCATGTTGTCACACATAAAGCATCTTTGAAATACAAGCCCTAATTATTTTTGACTTTCTGGCAAATGCTCTTAGTTTAAAAGAAATACAGAATTTAACAATCTATTTAAAAAAATTAATTTTGAAAGTCAGATGCTTTGTCAAAAAAGGAGTGTTTTTTAAAAAAATTTATTATAATTCATTTAAAGAGAAATAAAATATAATTTTTTTTAACCTAAAAGTACTGCTGGGAAGTGTTTGGGTTGCAAACGTGTAATTTGGAGGGTAATTCAACCTGTTAGAGATATTTTCAGGGGCCCAGGAAATTTTTACACAAGCCTCGCCCAACCTGTTTGTCAATCTGGTGAGTCTCCCAGAACCTCAGAGAGTCTGTGGAACCTGGGTGTGACAGGTGGCCAGATCTGGCTGGAATGTGGGCTCCTTCATCCATTTACTCTTTGGCTCATCCCTGATAGCGACTGTCTTGAGTTTCTTTTCCTTGGAGTTCATTGAGCTTCTTGGGTCTGTGGGTTGACAGTCATCTTCAAACTTGGAAAATATTTAACCATTGTTTCTTCAAATATTTTTGTTTCTCTCCCCATCCTCCTTAATAGAGACTCCAATTGCGTGTCTAGTAGGCTGACTGAAGTTGCCCCACAGCTCAGCAATGCCCTGTTCATTTTGTTTCAGTCTTTTAAGAAAACCATGTTTCATTTTAGATAGTTTCTATTGCTCTATCTTCAAGTTCACTATTTTTTTCTTCTCTAGTGTGTAATCTGCTATTAATTCTACCAGGTTTATTTTTCAGGCATGGTAATTTTTACTTCTGGAAAATTGACTTTGTTCTTTTTTATATTTCCCATGTCACCAGTTAACATGTTCAGTTTTCATTTTAGTTTCTTGAACATATGGAATATAGTTTAATGTCCTTGTTAGAGAAGAAAATAGCAACCTACTCCAGTATTCTTTCCTGGGAAATCTCATGGACAGAGGAATCTGGCGGGCTACAGTTCATGGGGTCAAAAAAAAGTCAGACACGACTTAATGACTAAACAACAATGTCTGTCAACTAATTCTGTCATCTTTATCATTTCTTGGCTGGTTTAGATAGATTGATTTTTCTTCTTACTATGAGTTGAATTTTCCTGCTTCTTTGCATGCCTGGTAATTTTTTATTAGATGCCAGACATTGTGAAATTTACCTTGTTGGGTGCTGGATATATTTGTATTCCTACAAATATTCTTGAACTTGTTTTACCATTGAGGTTGAGTTACTCGGAAATAGTTTGATTCCTTTGGGATCTGGTTTTAAGCTTTGCTAGGTGAGATCAGAGCTATGTTTAGTTTATGGCTAATTTTTTCCTACCCACTAAGGCATTCTAATATTCTAGTCAATACGCCATTAATTATGAGGTTTTCCACACTGACTGGTGGGAATAGGAACTGTTGTTGGCTCTGTGTACCCAATAGTTTTTCTAATCCTTCTACATGGTCTTTACTTAACCTCAGGCAGTTTCCTCAGCCACATGCACTGGTCAGTACTCAGCTGAAGACCCTCTTCAGTTCTTTGGTTTTTGCTCTGTGTGTATAGCTCTCTCCTTTCCATTACTCCACTCTATAAATTTTAGATTTCTTGGCTTCCAACTCTCCAGCTCAAGGAGACCACTGGCTTCTGCCTGGGCTACCTTTCTCTGTACTGTGTCTGTTGGTTAGCCTGGGCGACTGTAGGGATCACCTTGTTTGTTTTCCACCTCTCAGACGTCACTGCCCTCTGTCGCCTGATATCCAGTGCCTTGAAAACCTCTGTTTCGTGTATTTGGTTTGGTTTTTCAGTTGTTTCAGGCGGGAGAGTAAATTTGTTACTCCATCTTGGTCAAATGTGGAAGTCCTCCAAGACTTTCAATTGGGCAAAATCCAAAGTACACATTTAAACACCAATAGTGGGAGGACTTCCCTGGTGGCTCAGTGGTTAAGAATCCACTTTCCCATGCAGGGGATTTGGGTTCGATTCCTGGTGGGGGCACTGAGGTTTCACATGCCGTGGGGCAAATAAGCCCGAGCACTGCAACTAGAGAGAAGATCGTGTACCACAACAAAGAGCCCACATTCCTCAACTAAGACCCAACGCAGCCAAATAAATAAATATATTAAAAAAAAAAACTACAGTGCTTGAAGAATTTAATATTACTAATAATGGATTCCCTATTGTATGTCCATTCCTTTACATCTACTTTTTATTTAATCTAGTGTTTATGAGGATTAACAATTTCTCCAAGTGATGCAGTTAGTAACATGAGACACAGACTCTGCCTTTTCTAGGCATGATAGACGTCACTTGTTTATTTCATCTGTCATCAACAAATAATGTCTTTAGCACCCGGCAGGTGTGACATAAATATAAATAAGTCAGATTTCTCCCATTGATGACCTTAAGTTTGGCCATTAGATATAGACATATAAATAAATATTTCAATGTTATGGGATATAAGGGTCATAATAAAATACAAATAGGATGCTTTAGAGGGGTTGTCCATCTGAGGGACATAGGGAATGTGTAAGTGGAATCTTCAAGGATGAGGGGAAGGTGATTAAGTAGGTAAGAGGATATATGTATTCCAAAGCAGGGAGACTTCAAACAATACAACACATGTGTGTGTGCTAAGTTGCTTCAGTCATGTCCAACTCTGTGTGACCCTATGGACTATAGCCTGCCAAGCTCTTCTGTCCATGAGATTCTCCAGGCAAGAATACTGGAGTGAGTTGCCATGCCTTCCTCCAGGGAATCTTCCTAACCCAGGGATCGAACCTGCATCTCTTACCTCTCCTGCATTGACAGGTGGGCTCTTTACCACTAGCGCCACCTGGAAAGTCCATCCAATATGACACAAGGGAGAGCTAAAAGCTCCTGTACTTCTGTAGGAGATAAGGCTGGGAGTTAGATGGAGGAGAGCCTTGTATACCACACTAAGGAAACAAGAGGACTCTGAAAGCAATGAGGAAACAATGTTGGAGCTTTTATCAGGGGAGTGAGAAGCTGCAATGTGGAAGAAGAACTTTAGGAATGACACACCGAATTCCTGGCCAAAAAAACCTATTAAGATCTTATTGAGGCACTTCCCTGGCAGTCCAGTGGTTAGGACTTCACCTTCCAATGCAGGGGGTAGGGGTTCAATCCTTGGTTGGGGAACTAAGCTCCTAAATGTATTGTGGCCAAAAAAACCCAGGGCACAAACAAGAGAAGCAAATTGTAACAAATTCAGTAAAGACTTTGAAAATGGTCCACATCACAAAAATTCTTAAAGCAAAAAGACCTTATGGAAATAGTCCACATAAGAGGAGTTGGTGCTACTCTGGTGGCTCAGACAGTAAAGAATCTGCCTGCAATTCAGGAGACCCCAGTTCGATTTCTGGGTCAGGAAGATCTGCTAGAAAAGTATCAGATAGGCTACCCACTCCAGTATTCTTGGACTTCCCTGGCAGCTCAGCTGGTAAAGAATCCATCTGCAATGCGGGAGACCTGGGTTTGATCCCTGGGTTGGGAAGATCCCCTGGAGAAGGGAAAGGCTACTCACTTCAGTATTCTTGCTTGGAGAATCTCCATGGACGGCGGTGCCTGGAGGGCTACAGCCCATGGGGTAGCAGAGTCGGACATGACTGAGCGACTAAGCAGGAGCACGACAACAAGAGGAGTTGATAACATGACCCTGAGACGCAGTAAAAGGGATGGAGAGGAAGAGGCTGATTTGAGAAATGCTTAGGAGATACTTTCTGCAGAACTTGGTGACCAGCTAACGTGGGGAGGACAGGAAATTGATTCCTGGTTTGGATGGAAGAGAGCATCTTGAATTGAGATAAGAAATTTAAAGGAAGAAAGGACAGGGCTATGGCTAAAAACAAGATCAGTTCTAGATGGTAAAATGGAAACATTGTACAGACCCTACATTTGTCATAGCTTATCACAGAATACATTAAAGTGATCTGATTACATGCTATTCACTTGCCTAACTGAAGTCGAATGGCAGGACCATATCTTACTTGTCACTGTATCCTCATAGCTGGCTACCCTTCCTGAAGCTCTGGGATAAGTTGAGCCTGAAGCACAGGTGATGGGGAACCCATCTATGGCTGATATCATCCAGGGAGAAAGAGGAGGCCAAGAGGCACACTGACACCCCCCAAAAAGATGTTCACACCTTGGGGTGAGAAACTGAGAAATGACTGACCCGGCTTCACACTGCCGTGGACCTTACCCATGGACCCCGTGAAATACCAGCTGCTTTGTCAGTGTTTTTGGTTTAAGTCATTTTCTTTGTAGATTAACACAAAAGCTTCTAGTGATTGTATAGAAGTATTTTGATCCTTCACTTGACTATCTTTGTTTGGAAGAAAAGATCCAAGGAGCATGCTTGGGGGTGGAGATGGTTAATGCAGACGGGAGAGAGGCAAAAAGCTATGGGAAGGAAGGATTTGGAGTGTATGTATGTAGGTCCCCTGACTCTGGAGCTGTAACAAATTAGCTCTGACTTTGCAGTTATGATGGTAGTAAGGAAAAGATTATCTAGGGCAATGTTCTGTTGTAGAAATACATCTTCTATGCTTAAAGTAAGACCTATAACTGAATTATCTTCATGAATACACAACCTACTAAACAAAATTCCAAATTTTCTGGTATTTATATATATTGCATCCTAAGTCACTTTAGTCGTGTCCAACTCTTTGCAACCCTATGGACTATAGTCCTCCAGGCTCCTCTTTCCATGGGATTCTCCAGGCAAGAATACTTGTGGGTTGTCATGCCTTCCTCCAGGGGATCTTCCTGACCCAGGGATGGAACCCACATCTCTTATGTCTTCTGCACTGGCAGGGGGTGTTCTTTGCCAATAGTGCCACCTGGAAAGCCCATTTATGTATATTAAGAGAGCACATACTTGAGAATATGACTATAGAACAATATTTTAAATCATATAATACCATTTCAAATATATGGCTTCCCTGATAGCTCAGTTGGTAAAGAATCCACCTGCAATGCGGGAGACCCCAGTTCAATTTCTGGGTCAGGAAGATCTGCGGGGAAAGGGATAGTCTACCCATTCTAGTATGCTTGGGCTTTCCTTGTGGCTCAGCTGGTAAAGAATCCACCTGCAAAGTGGGAGACCTGGGTTCAGTCCCTGGGTTGGGAAGATCCCCTGGAGAAGGGAAAGGCTACCCACTCCAGTATTCTGGCCTGAAGAATTCCATGGACTGTAGAGTCCATGGGGTCACAAAGAGTCGGATATGACTGAGTGACTTTCATTTTCACTTTCATTGGATGCAAAACTTAAATGTTATGGCCCATAGGCAATCCATCTCCCACCATTTCCTCTTGCCAATATAGCTGCCTAATAGGAAAACCAGTGGAGAAAATTCCCTGGCAGTTCAGTGGTTAGGACTCTGCACTTTCACTGCCGAGGGCCCAGGGTTCAATCCTTGGTTGGGGAACTGAAATCTTGCAAACCATGCAGTGTGGCTCAAAAAACCAGTGCCATCAAATAGATGGTTTAATATGCAGATCTTCAAATGATCCTTTTGGGCATCCTCACTTGATGTAATCAACTGTCCCTACTGATCTTGCTTCTTTTCCAACTAAGGTGAGGCTTCCTGACAAAGATTTGGTCTTCAGCTTCCAGAACAGGCTTTCAGAGTCAAGTTCCAGGGTTTGAGTGGAATGCACAGCATTTTAAGTTCTGTTGTGTGTGTGTTCAGTAACTCAGTCGTGTCTCACTCTCTGTGGACTGTAGAGAGTCTCCCCGTGGACTGTAGCCCACCAGGCCCGCTTGTCCATGGAATTCTCCAAGCAAGAATACTGGAGTGGGTTGCATTTCCTACTCCAGGGGATCTTCCTGACCCAGGGATCAAACCCGCGTCTATTGCGTCTCCTGCCTTGGCGGGTGGATTCTTTACCCCTGAGCCACCTGGGAGGCCTAGTCCTGTTAGCCACAGTATAATTTAATACCTGTTCTGTCTGTTCCTAATTCTGCCAAGCAGGATCTGATTGACAGACTGGGAGGCGTGAAACACTCTGCTTCACACTGAGAGTGAGGGAGAAAGGGGAACGGGGAGGGGGCAGGCAGAGACAGAACGAACCTGAAGTCATGTGAAAGAGTCAGACAGAGCTCTCTGAATCTGGCATTTTTAAAGCATATGCCAAGGAGTTTTGTGTTAAAATGGTTAGAGTTATAGATTTACATACTTCTTCAGATTCTGAAGGTCAAAGCTTCATTTACATTTCAAAGAAACTCACACAAATTAAAATAGATGGGAAATGTTGTATTCCTGTTCATCTGTCATCAGCTACTGTTACAGGTGGCAGATGCTACAGTAACTCTCTGCTGTAAGGTTCATTCCAGTGTCTGATAACCTGTTAAGAGGCAGTGAAAGGATTCCGTGGCTGGTAGACTAATTCAACAGGATCGGGCAGTTCTCTCTCAAATTAGGAAAGGATGAAGGCCCTCCAGTTAAATTTCAGTTAAGTAATTCACCACCCCCAGTAACTCTACTGGGAGTATTCAATCTGGCCCTTCAAGCAAACAGGAGAACCCAACTATTGTTTAATCAACATCAGTGAAGCCATAAAAAGACAAGTCAAAAAGCACCCCCAGAAGGTTCTCATCTACTATTTTCAGTCTAGGTTGAGAGACAGTGATTTCACCCAGTATTTTCCAAACTTGCTGACAGTAGAGTCGCCTGTGATGGGCATTGTTAAAATACAGACTCCCAGGCTCATCACTTAGCGACTGAGATCCAGGACATTGGTGAGGAGGAAGGGGAGTGGGTGGGGGGCTGGATACAGTAGCTTTAATAAGTGCCTTTTTTGTGTCTTAAGAATGGGCAAGTTTGGGGAACCTGGAATCAATGTAAACTTCTGAGAAGTGTTCCCTGATGGTTACAAAGCCAGATGGTTACATCTTCTTGGGGCTTAGTAATTTCTACCCTATAGCCAATAAATAGGGCTTCCCCGGTGGTTCAGTGGTAAAGAATCAATCTGCCTGCAATGCAGGAAACGTAAGAGATGTGGGTTTCACCCCTGGGTCGGGAAGATCCCGTGGATGAGGGCAAAGCAACCCACTCCAGTATTCTTGCCTGGAGAATCCCATGGACAGAGGAGCCTGGCGGGCTACAGCCCATGGGGTCCCAAAGAGTCAGACACGACTCAACGACGCACACGGTGTTCCCGCAGCCATATTTTTGTGTAGTGCCTTTATAATGAACTTACTGAAGTTGCCAATGACAGAGCAAAGGGTTTTTAATTAATTCATTGAATTAATTAGTCCGTTAATGGTCACTGGCTCTTTGTTGCGGCGCGCACAGGCTTTCTCTAACTGCTGAGCGGGGGCTCCTCTCTAGTTGTGGGACCCTGGCTTCTCATTACAGTGGCCTCTCTGGTTGCAGAGCATGGGCTCTAGGGTGTGTGGGCTTCTGTAGCTGTAGTACATGGGCTTAGTTGCCCCCAAGGCATGTGGGATCTTAGTCCCTGGACCAGGGATCGAACCCATGCCCCCTGCATTGCAGGCAGATTCTTAACCACTGAACCACCGGGGTAGCCCCCAAAATAATTTTTTGGCATAAATTAGAAAACCAGAAAAGAGTTGAGTCTAAGGTACTCATCAAATGTGTGTGTGTGTGTGTGTGTGTTTGTGTTCTTCCAAGTGTCTTGCGGCATTTGGCATTTTTTTTTTTTTTTAACATATCAATGTTCTAATCTGTAAAACTGGGATAATAATGCCAACTTCACTGAGTTTCTATAAGGACTGAAGAACAGCTATAAAACCCTGAGCACAGTGCCTGGCATATAGTAGGCTGGAATGGAGGTAGATTTAATCACAATTGTCACTTACACACCAGAATTTAAATCTTTATGATCAAATGATATTGTGACTAAAAGCTTGCCTTAAACTTCCAGATTTTATAAAAGTCATGTTCTCACACAATTTAGTTCTGGTGCTACCACTTATGATACAACCTAAATGGAATTTTTCTAGAATATCTCAAACCATTTCATTATTTTCTTAGTATTCAGAGTGACAAACTACACAGATGTCTTGCATGGTCTGTACATTTGGGGGGAAAAAATCAGTTCGTTCTAACATAGACATTTAGAGATGTCACATAAAAATCTAGATTTCCAGGTTTTTCCACGAAAATGAGAGGTGTAAGGAGACAGGCTTCTTGTTCTGCCGCAGAACCTGCTGGAGTGGAGGAGGGGCTGCCCCTCTGAACCAGTCATGCTTGTGGGTGCCTGTCTGCCTCCTGATTTCTGTGATCCACTTGGCCCTTGTAGGCATCTGAGTTTGTCACCCTGACACCCAAAGTGATGTCTTATTTTCTCGTACATCTTTGGACTCGGCTCTCTGCCTGGCTAGTAGCTTTTTTTTTTTTTTTTTGCTAGTAGCTTTTTAAGAAGTACACTTTTATAATCACCAAGGTAATGACTGATTCAGGAAAAGATTATCAATGAATGTTAAAACCATTATGTGAAAGTGTAAATGAAGTACAGGGCATTTCCAGTCTCATAATTTCATCCCATAGACTAGTTGTTAATTACACAGGGAAGAGACGCTGTTCCATTGGAGAAATTTGGAGACTGTGACCTCAATTGAGTGTTCAGAATTACCATCAACAAAGGAAAACCACAATAAGATAAGATAACCGCAATAAGATCTATAATAGCAAAAAATAAAAACAAAAAATAGAAATAAAATGATCATCACCATCATGGGCCAGACAGACCCTTGTGATGTGATGTGTTGAGGAAGTAACTTCTTGCAAAAAAAATTAATATGACTCTACCTGTGAGGAACCAAGCAGACAAATCCAGATTATGCCACCAACTCCAGAGCAACTTACTCTCTTCAAAACCAAGCTCATGGAACACAGGAAAAGAAAGAAAAGATGGGGAAACCTTTCTAAATTAGAGTCTCCAAGACATTAATAATCAAAGCAGTACCAAGCCTTGATCTTACCCTCTACAGGGAAAACAACATAGCTATAAAGACCCTTGCTATCCCCCAGTGGCTCAGTGGGAAGAATCTGCCTGCTAATGCAGGAGATGCAGATTCCTAGGTTGGGAAGATCCCTTGGAAAAGGGAATGGCTGTTCACCCAGTATTCTTGCCTGAGAAATCCCATGAACAGAGGAGCCTGGTGGGCTACAGTCCAAGGGGTTGCGAAAGAGTCAGGCACGACTGAGTGACTAAACACCATCACCATATAAAGATCCTTATTGGGACAACAGGTGAAATATGGACAACCATATATACTGTATAATTAAATGCAGTGGAAAAAATAAGTCTCCTTTACATTTTGATTGACCAGCTCTTTGCTGAAGTACTTTGGTACCCAGGAATCTATTTCACTGTTAAGACCTAAAATTGTGAACATAACATGTGTTGTGTTTGCTTTGTTGAAATGGATCAGAGTTTCTGTAGGAAAAAAACGTGCAATTGGGTTGGAGTTGTATAAATGGGCCTAAGAGCTCAGAAAAGAACAAAAGGCACAGAATTGCGTGCAGGGTTTGATTGGGACAATACTAACTGCCCGGAGAGAGTGCTGGGTAAATGTTAAGTGATGACAATAACCAGCAGAAAGTCCCAAAGCGGAGCCTTTGCTTTATTGCTTTTAGGAAATTTTACCCACGGAGAGTGGATTACCAGTAAAAATCATAGAGCAATTTCATTCTCCTTTCAGCAGACGCGGATGACCAAGCAGCCGGTGGGAGCAACCCTGGCTTGTCTCCATCTGAGACAGTGGTGTATTAGTCTCAATAAGGAGAAATGAAACCACCATGTGAAAGCCTGGCTGGCAGTCATTAGAGTAATTCCGTGTTTGGGCCGCCTCTGTGTTTTGGGGCGGGGTGGGGGGGTTGGTGATTGGAGCCATTAACAGCTTACTTTTAGTTTCAGAAGCTACAGATATTTTCATTACTACTGTCCTCAGGCATAGACTTTTTAATTTAAAAAAAGAAGGAAAGTTTAGGATGGAAATAGCCCATCACCACAGGAACATCTCTGCAGCAGAAACACATTATAGTTTACCTGTCAATCTTATCGTCCGTCATACCAGGTTTATTTTTGAGGGTCTGGAATGAGAAGGAGGAAGTGGGGAAGAAAGCTGATGGCAGGGCTGACAGAGGAGCGTCCGGAATCACTACTAAGTTGGAAAAGCTGAGGGTTCAATTCCGAAGTGGTATTGACATCTCGGGTTTCTCACCTCCCTGGCTGATAAGAAACTGATCATTCTGACCCTGAGATTTTCCCTGCTTCTTCCAAAGCCACTAATGCCCCACTTTGTGGGCTTTTTTGGACAGGTGTTACGGTAGATTCAAGTTGGCTACAAATTCTTGGTCACTTCCCCAGTGACCAAGGGTTGGGTTTCATTTCCCTCCTTTCCTTGAATCAAGGCTGGCTCTGAATCTGCTAAATTAACACATCCCTGCAGAAGAGCATCGAGCAGCTGCAGGCCTGGCCTTCCAGGGGACCATGGCTTCCTTCCTCTTAGAACCCAGCTCCCAGGCTGGCTGGGGCCCAAGCCACTTGGGGAGGCCCATGGCCAGCCAGCAGGGATTGGCAGCCCCAAGGGGGCCCATCATGGTTATCCATGCCCCAGATGACATCACGTGCAGCCCAAGAAGCCCAGGCCAGGCCAGTCCATCAAGAGGATCCCAGGATCTGGAGAGAGAATAAAACGGTGCTGTCAGCTGCTACGGTTGGGCGCGGTTTGCTCTGGGAGTTGACTGGAATTGGTAAACTCACAAGAAAGGTTTATCTTGCTCACCAATGCAGAAGCACGGGACCCAAACCTTACTAATGGGAACAGAACCATTCAGAACAAGTGTCAACATCCTTATTCTTGAATGGGCTTTGATCTCGACATTGGCTTCAGTTTTTGGTCTCTTTTTGACACTCCACACAGAAAATTTTAAAATTGAAAAATTTCATTTGACTACAGCCTCACCCCAACACGTGTGGCTCACACAGACCTTATTTTTTAAACAGAGTTTATTGTATTTAATACATTATAAAATTTGAAAAATTGTAGGAAAGCAGCAGACTCAAACTGGAGCAACTCTAACAAGGAATAATTCTGGCCCCTTTGCAAAACTGATCAGTTTAAAAACAAAGTAATGTTCACATCGGTGAGGCGGACAAAAAGTGTGATTTCTGTACAAACTACATTTAAAATTTCATGTCTCGCGTCTTTCAAATGCGGTGTGCTCATGAGAGTTTTTTGTTTTTTTTTTTTGAAGTTCTGCTCGGTCCCCCATCTAAAGAGAGACATGAAACTTCCATATGCAAAGAAATGCGATTCTAGGTGTTTCTGTTTTCAAAGGAAAAAGAAAGACAAAGGAAAAAGAAACAATGGATGGCTGTTGGCAATGGAAACCTTAAGGAGATTCATCCTCATTGCTCATGGCTTGTTTATTGGTCAGAGGCCTTGGGAGGCCCAGGACACTTCACGGCCATCACAGCACCAACTGTAGCTACCACCTTTTTTCTTTTTTTTTTGCGTTTCCTACCTTTTGACATATATATATATATTTATATATTTTTTACACCTTGAGGATATCACTATTCCAATTGTTCCCATATGAATACAGGTGTGGTCTCTATTGGATATAAATGTGTCTTTTATTCAACTTTAGGTCCAGGACTCGGTTTGCTGTCCCAACTGCACATAAATGTCCCTTTTTGTGTTTGCGTTATTTGTGGTGTGTTTTTCTCCTTTTGGCAGAAGAAATACGTCCATCTAGTCCAGAGGCTCTTGCTTTATCCGGATGACAGAGGGTCCACGGGGCGTCCGCCTCAGTTCCCGCCGCAGGACGTATTCGCTGAACTGAGATGAGTCCACGCCTCCCCCACAGGAGCCCACGACTTCAAATCCTCTTTGCTGCAACCTCTCGAGGACCTGTGAGGGGCCGAGACAAGCATCTGGTTAGAGGCCAGCTAGGTCCTTTGGCCACGTAAACAGCCCAAAGACTGTCCCACAGTTTGACATCATGTGCAGCTTGAATCCATCTTATCCAAGCCCTGTGTCTCTCTGAGATTCTGTTTTCAAAGACTCTGGATTCAAAGGCAGGAGGGAGCGAGCAAATGTTTCTAATACCTACAATATGCCTTCATAAGCTAGCTCCACACGTGCCAAGTTATTCACTCATTACAACCAGCTGGCATAATGGGTAGAGTTGGTCCACTTGACAGATGAGAAAACTAAGGCTTACACTAGTAAGTGATGGGACTGGGTTTCCAACTCAGGTCTTTTTGGCCTCAAATCTCATGTTTTTTTGCAATGCCATCTTGTCTGCAGAAAGAGAGGGTTCACATTTCAAAGCTCATTTACCACTAACATATTTGATGAGATGATAAAGACTATGGAGAGACAGTGATATTATCTAAATTTACTTCATCGGTGATTCAGCCTCAACTCATTCACTCTTGATTCAGCCACTGTTCTGATTGCCTGATACTGAGTTAATATATTTCAGCCTGGAAGACTGATGCAATTTCAACAGCAGAAGAAATGGACTATTAAAAGACAGTCGAGGTTTATTTACAGCTTTTCAAGTTGTGGCATTTGAAATTTATTGCCTAGTGTGCATCCAGAGAGGCAAGAATAAATGCAATGGTTATTTATATATGTCCTATATTAGAAAATATCTAAAAATTTCTCATATAATTAATAGATATTTATAATATAATCTAATTTTGAAACCAAATACCTAATGTCAGAAAGATCCCTGGGTTTGTCATTACTTGTCTGACACTCTTGAATGCAGGGAAGAGTTCTTGCAACTCTTACATACACAAAAATACAGGAAACTGATCTACCACAGTATGTTTCTTTAGGAATCCAACAAATATTAGACTTGCAAATGTTCCCTGACAGAATTCTGGATATAGCTAAATTATTTCTACACCACTCTAAAAGCAAGATGATTCAATCATAACTTTTAAAAATGCCTGGCTCATTTTTTTTTTTTTAATTTTTGGAGTTAAGTGAAATACTATCAAATAACTTACAAAATGTGATATACAGTGGATCCCTTACTATGCCTTTTTTTAAAAAACTATTATTTTTGGGGTGCCTACTTTTACATGGAATATAATCTGCTATTTTGCAAAACAGCTAATTAGATGAGATTGGAAAGTAAGAATATACTTTCTAAAAATTAAAACTTCAAATGCTGGCAATTTTAAAAAAACCCAAGCAAGTCCTTATGAGAACAAAATGAACACTTCTCTGCAGAATCTACTTCTGCACATAAATTTACAATGCATATGCACATCAGGCAGCCAAACGACACAATAAAGAAAACAATCTCTAAAAAAAAAAAGAAAGAAAAGAAAACAATCTCTAAGTTGAAAAGTAAGCACATTAAGATGTGTTTTGGTGGCAGGTGAATAAAAAGGTGAAGAACAGCTCACTCTAAGATCTCCCCAGTAAAGGCAGGAATGTAGCTTGTCAGCAAGAAATACACGAGTTTGCTCGGCCAAACCACCGCCCTGGCAAGGATTCACCTTGATAAGGAGAGGAATTACGAAAGTAGAGGAAGCTGAGCAATAAAGAACTTAACTCTAATATCATTTGTCTCTCCGTGTTGTTAGATTGTTGAATTGCTCTTATAAGCACATCCCTAAGCTGCCTCCCCAGAGGATCTAATATGCATAATATGATAATTATTCAGTATGATCGATCCAAGGTTACCTTGAAGGTGGTAAAACTTATTCCCATGTCATGCAGACAGCTTATGCTTCTTGGCCATTCTTCTTTAAGTATCAACTTGTTAATAGCAAAGTTCCTTAAAGTCAGTGATCATTTGGGAATACTGAAATCACTCCAGCAAATACATTGCTCCCGTGCCTTAGCCCGAAGCCTCTGAACAACTAGCGGACTGGGCCTGTCCTCTAGATGGGGCAGGAGCTAGTATGGCCATGTCGTATGACGATGTTAACCCAGATGAAAACCCACCTCTGATCAGACTCGAATGACAGGGCAACATGGCAGGCTTGTGAACATCTGATAGTTACTCAGGGGCGGGGCCCTAGAGAAGTGATGAAACGCTGCCTAGAGAGAGCCGGGGGCAGGCCGTGGGTGGGGGAGATTTCCGGGCTCTGAGGCCCCGCTCGGGAGCTGCAGAGGGCGGCTCAGGTGTGCCTCTGCACCTGTGCAGCCCAGGGCTGCCCCTCTGGGGGCGTGTCTTCCTCCAGCACGCCCGGGCTCAGTGTCAGCCAGTTTCCTGCTGCTCTGCTCTCAGCCATCTATTCACAAAATTCAACAATTACAAACAGCTGGGAAACCATCCTCAAGAGGCAGAATGGTAGAGTGGGTGCTTCTAGTCTCGGAGTCTGGGGGTAGTTTTTGTTGGCTCAATACTGAATAAAGTCATGGGTCCATTCTAATGAAATCTCTCCATGGATTTCCACTGAGTCACACAGACAAGCCTTGGCCCAGGGCTAGCACACGTCAGTTACGATGGTGATCACACCCACCAGCGTCTAAGGCACGTGGCCCCTCACATCGTGTAAGCCCAACTTCTGAATTCTGCCCTTAAGTCTTCTTCTCCCATAAACATCTCTACCTCAAAAGATGCTAATTCCATTCATCCCGTTTCTCCATCAGAAATATTAGTCATCCTTGGCTTCTATCTTGTAGCTCACAGCCATTATAAGAAAACCCTGCCGGCTCTATGTTCAAGACATTCAGGGCAGTCCAGTGGTCAGGACTGCGCTCTTTCAGTGCTGAGGGCTTGGGTTCAAGTCCTAGTCAGGGAACTAAGATCCCCCTAAGCCGTGGGGCAAGGCCAAAACAAAACAAATAAACAAAAACTATTTTGGGAATTTCCTGTCAGTCCAGTGGTTAAGACTCTGAGCTTACATTGAATGGGGGCAGGGGTTCAGTCCCAGGTCGGGACACAGATCCCACAAGCCTACAGCGAGGCCAAAAACATTTTAAAAATAAAAATGAAAACAGAAGCTGAAATTTGTTCAAGGCCATGAAACAATTTTTTAAAAAATATTTATTCATTGATTTGGCTGTATCTTGTCTTAGTTGCCCTGCCACATGTGGGATCTTAGTTTCCTGACCAGAGATCGAACCTGAGTCCCCCACATTGCAAAGCAAATTCCTAAATGCTGGACCACCAGGGAAGCCCACCCCCCGCCAACACAGCAATTTTAAGACGTCATTCAGTACTCTGTTCATCAAGCCATAATGGCATTCGTGAACATGTATGTGGTATGGCAAGTGTGTGCCAGCTTGATTTTGTTAAAGAGTGGACTAGTTTGGGAATGGGCATTGGAACACCTGCATGGCACAGCTAAAAAAAAAAAAAAAGATATTCAGAGTCGGATACTGCTC
Source organism: Muntiacus reevesi (assembly GCF_963930625.1). NCBI lineage: Eukaryota > Metazoa > Chordata > Mammalia > Artiodactyla > Cervidae > Muntiacus > Muntiacus reevesi. The sequence goes on along the minus strand of NC_089252.1, from coordinate 29,030,411 downwards.
AGTTATTGCTCGGACCCACTTTCTAACTGGTCCTCTTGTTTGCCCTGGTTTCTACCTGCTGCTGGAGTATTCACCTTCAAATACAAGTTATAACATGTCGACCTGCTCAAATCCTCAAATGGCTTTCCATTTGACTCATACACGCGAGGGAATCAAACCCCAAAGAAACCAACACGAAGAATCCCAGAGCACTTCCCACCTTCTGTGAGGCCTTCCACCGTCTGTACTGGGGGTTCTCGGCACTCCCCACCCACCTTCACTGCCTTCAAGCCTCACTGGCTTTCCCGATGCTCCTCAATACATCAAGCATGTGCTCCTCCCTGGGGAGCCTCAGGACTAGATGCCCCCGACCCCTCCAGGACACTCAGCCCCAGGCATCCTCTTCTCACTACCTGCTCAGCACTTAGGTGGGTGACTGTGTGCCCGGCCACCCCACTCCATTCTCATAATGTAAGCTCCATGGAAAGACCGCTGTGGTCTGTTTTCTTCCTTCTGTATCTCCAGTGCTCACTCCAGCCCCCGGCACATAGCAGGCGCTCAGTAAATGTTTGTGGAATGACAGAATGAGTGCCGTAGGTCCCCAACCTTTTCGGCACCAGGGACTGCTTTTGCGGAAGAGAGTTTTCTCCCACACTGGGGGAGCTGATGGTTTCGGGAGGATTCAAGTGCATTACATTTACTGGGCACTTTATTTCTACTATTATTACACCTGCTCCGCCTCAGATCATCAGGCGTTAGATCCTGGAGGTTGGGGACCCCTGCTGTAGAGGGGTGAAGAGTTTTTACCCGCCCAGCAGGTGTGTTACCACGTGAGGGCTCTCCAGCGCCTTGGAGGAAGGGCAGCCCATGAAGATAAGGGTGAGGACACCTCGTCCCTAAGAGAACACTGGCAGCCACACAGCCAGTGACGACGGCGTACCTGGACTGAGTTGAGATGACAGTAGCCATTCAGCGGAAACCTGATGACGTGCGTCGAGTCGTGATTCCAGCCCGCGTTGACGGAGTTGCACATCACGTCGCCGATCTCTGGGAACACTTCTTCTATCAAGGATTTGTCTCCGCTGAGCGTGATCCTCTCTCCGAGGTCTGGGGCCACACGCACCACGAGGCACTCGCAGGGCCTTGAGAAGCGACCACTTTCTCTGTCCTGCTTCCATCTTTCCATCTCCAACAGCATGGGCTGAAGCTGAAAATATTTTGCCTCTTCATATAACAAAGTGTAGTCCTTAAAAGAAAAAAAAAAACGTATTTCATACTTAAAAAATGCAAACATAAGGTACTGAATATGTCCACATAGAGGAGGGTGAATTTCTTACCTCTGTTACTTTGATATTCAAATTTGGGTGTAAATTTTTTATTTGTAGAGACAATTTGCATTCACTCATTCTTTCAGTGATTATAACAGGAGCTAAGAGTAATAACTGGGCTTCCTAGGTGGCACCAGTGGTAAAGAACCCACCTGCCAATGCAGGAGACATAAGAGACAAGGGTTCGATCTCTGTGTTGGGAAGATCCCCTGGAGGAGGAAATAGCAACTCACTCCAGTAGTCATGACAGGAGAATCCCATGGACAGAGGAGCCTGGTGGGCTACAGTCCATGAGGTCGCAAAGAGTTGGACAGGATTGAGTGACTTAGGATGCAACAGTAATAAGGGGTAGGTGGGACACTTCCCATGAATTAAGTCCTACCATCCCCATAGTTACCCAGTGATTTGGGAATCATTTTTATTCCCATTGTGCAGATGAGAAAACTAGTGTGTGAAAGGATTCACCAAGACTACTGTCTTTTTGTAGGAAAATGCCTTTGAATATTTAAAGTTTGATTGTGTTGTTGAGAATCCATGTTATAACCTCTGGATGAACACGTATATGCGTCGAGGTGACAGAGGCACAGCTGTGCCCCATTCACCCCGGGTCTACACTCCTTGTCACCTGCGGTGGCAGCTCTAGAACTTCTCCAGGAGGGGGAGGAGGGGGCCTCCTCCAGGGGGCTCCCCGCTCCAGGAGGGGGCCTCCAGGAGGGCCACAGTGGAAGTGGGGGTGGAGAGCCAGGGAACGGGCGCCTGGAGGGCACGCATGCTGCTTTTACTTAGGGATGCGTGAGGGTTTGAGAGAGGCTGACGGGGGACGCACTGACCCCTGCCAGCTCTCGGTGTCCCCATCACAAAGTGAGAGGGAAAAACCACCTCAGGCCCGGGCTCGTGCAAGGCAGTGGTGCAGGCCTCAGGGTTTGCTGCAGCGCTGTTTACAACAGCTGAGACGTGGAAGCAACCTCAACGTCCATCGACAGGGAACGGATAAAGGAGATGTGGTACATATATGCATAGGAACATTACTCAGCCACAGAAAGAATGAAGTAATGCCATCTGCAGCCACGTGCATGGACCTAGAGAGTGTCATACTGAGTGAAGTTAAGTCAGACCGAGAAGGAGGAATATCAAATGACATCCGTTATGGGAGGAAACATAAAAAAGAAATGGCACAGATGAACTTATTTACAAGCTAGACTCACAGACTTAAGAGAATGAACTTATAGTTGCTGGAGGGTGGGGAAGAATGGGGTGCAGGGATAGTTAGTGAGTTTGGGATGGACATGTACACACTGCTATGTTTAAAACAGATAACCAACAAGGACCAACTGTATAGCACAGAGAACTCTGCTTAATGTTATGTTGCAGCCTGAATGGGAGGGGTGTTTGGGGGAGAGTGTGCATGCTCAGTCGTGTCCAACTCTTTGCAACCCCATGGACTGTAGCCCACCAGGCTCCTCTCTATGGGATTCGCCAGGCAAGAATACTGGAGTGGGTTGCCATTCCCTTCTCAAGGGGATCTTCCTGACCCAGGGATCGAACCTGAGTCTCTTAAGTCTCCTGCACTGGCGGGTGGCTTCTTTACCTCTAAGGCCACCTGGGAAGCCCTGGGGGGAGAATGGATACATGTCTGAGTATGGCTGAATCCCTTTGCTGTCCACCTGAAACTATGACAGTGCTATTAATAAGACTATACTCCAGAATAAAATAAAAAGTTTAAAAAAAGAAAAAAGATAGCAGTGCGGGAAAGGAAACTAATCTACTTCTGAAAGCACAGGCACCCAGTCTTTGGGAGTGGTTTCTTTTTCTCTTGTTTTAAAAAACTCTGTTAAAACACACACAAGCCACGGAATGGGAGGAAAGGAGAGGCCGAGCGGGAGGCAGAAGCTTAGGAACAATGTTATCAAGCAGGTCAATATTATGTCTAAACGTAACTATGGCCACAATCATTTCTGGCTGTGAGATACGTGGATGCTTGTCCAGACACGCTGGCTGAGAACATTTTAATCACTGACAGGCATGTTGCCTTCCTTCCAACAGGCTGGAGCTGGCAGGCGGTGCCTGCAGGGGGGCCAATGCCCGAGCCCAGGACCCAAGTGCCACCAGAGGCCTCGAGACGGGACGGGGCAGGATGAGGGTAACCACACGGGACTGCTTTATTTGGCACTTAGCTCTTTCTTTTTGCAAATAGACAGCAGCGGTGACATTATTCAAGCCTTCCAGAGAAAACAGTTTGGAGGGGCAGGAAAAGAACAAGTGAGCCCCAGCCGGGTCACTGCCTTCCGAACAGAGAAACTCGGGCCGGGTAGAAGACACGACCGCGGACGCAGGTCAGCAGAAGGGGCTGCGGCTCTACTCCGTCGTCTCCTAGCAACCCCATCACTACGGGAGCCACCGTTTTCTCCCATCATCTCATTTCACCTGCTCTGCCTCCTAACTCACAGGAGATGCTCTTTAGTTTGGTGTTGAGAACCAAGCTGAGGCGTGGCTACTCTTAGGGCAGAACCGAGCCCCTCAGCCCAGCGCAGCCTGAGGGTAGGGGTGGGGTCTGCAGGTTCCTCCCAGTCCACCCCGGGTCTCCACTCCTGTGCCCTGGCCGTCTTTGAAGGTCACCAACTGTGAGATACCAACCTTAGTACTTTACTTACTCATCAAGATGACAACTCTCAAGGAAATTTAAGAACATTACTGAGAGTTAGTTAGTTACACAAGCGATAGAAGCGAGAACTTCTGCTACTGCTTTTTATTTCCCTGTGAGATTTAATTACAAATTTTAACACAAGAAAGAATCTGGACTTCTGTGAAAGGATGCTATCAAGTCTTCAAATCTTTTTTTTTTCTTTAAATACTTTTACTTATTTTTGGCTGTGGTGGGTCTTCACTGCTGTGTGGGCTTTTCTGCAGTGGTGGCGAGCAGGGGGCCTACTCTCTAGTTGCGGGATGCACGGGCTTCTCATTGCAGTGGCTTCTCTGGCTGCAGAGCATGGGCTCTAGGGTACAAAGGCTTCAGCAGTCGTGGTGCATGGGCTTATTAGCTGTGGGTCTCGGACTCGAGAGTACAGACCCAATAGCTGTGGTGCACATAACTTGTTGCTCTGTGGCAAGTGAGATCTTCCCGGATCAAGGATCGAACCTGTGTCTCCTGAACTAGAAGGCAGATTCTTTACCACTGAGCCACCAGGGAAGGCCAAGTCTTCAAGTCTTAAAGGTGCTCACAGCAGCCTTCCTGAGCAGCCTTGACCTCGTGCAGGAATCCTTTCTAATATCACTGAGTCATGACCACTCAACTCCTGATTGAATGTTTGCTGCTTATCACCTAATAAGGCACAGTATTCACAGTATTCACTTTGCTTGCAGCTCTGATTGTTGTAAATGTCTTCGTTAGAATGACCTGAATTGCCTATTAGCTTCAACTTACTTGTTCTTAATTCTACCCTCTGGAGTTTCAGCCATCTTCATCTTGGACAAGTTAACCCTTCAAACATTTGAAGACGACTGTTATGTCTTAATATTATTCAGGCTGAAAACACCCGATTGTTTCAACTCCTAATCATTTGTTAGGACTTCAAAGTTCTTCAACCTCTATAGCTGGCCCTTCAACAACACAGCTTTGAACTACATGGGGCCCACTTATAGATGGGATTGTCCCACTAAGTACATTCCGTGATGCTACATTATCTGCAGTTTGGTTGAATTTGTGGATGCGAAATTACAAACACAGAGGGCCAGCTGCATGTAGGGTTGGCGCTCCTAATCCCCACATTGTTCAAGGCTCAACTGTACCTGAACTTGTCAACAGCCTTCCTAAAACCCAAACCAGAAGGGAATTTAACATTTCAGACATGCTCTAATGAGTGCATCACACAACCTTCGTACGACCTGGCTGGAGACTGAAGCCACCATGAATTCAGTCTGTGTTAGTTCCCGGTTGCTGCGGTAATAATCACCACCTGTTTAGCAGCTTAAAGCAGCGCTTGTTTATTCTCCTACTGTTCCGGAAGTCAAAAGTCCAAGTTGGGTCACCACAGCTGTGTTTATCCTGGAGGCTCTAGAGGAGAATCCATTTCCTTGGCTTTTCCGGCTTCCAGAGGCGGCCTGCACCCCTCGGCTTCCGGTCCTGCACCACCGCCCCCTCTGCTTCCACTGTCCCATCTCCTCCTCTTACTCTGACCCTTCACCTCCTCCTTTCACTTGTCAGGACCTTTGAGTAGTTGTGTTCACCTGGATTATCCAAGATAATCTTCCCATCTCAAGATCCTTAATCTAATCACACCTGCGAAGGCTCTATTACCATGTGAGGTGACATCCTCATAGCTTCCAGGAAATAGGACATGGATGTCTTTTAAAAAAAAAATCTTTTAAAAAGACTTTATGATGTGGGCCATTTTAAAAGTCTACTGAATTTGTTACAGTACTGCTTCTGTTTTATGCTTTCGTTTCTTGGCCCCGGGGCATGTGGAATCTCAGCTTCCCGACCAATCTTAGCTTCCCATGCCCCCTGCGTTGGAAGGTGAAGTCGGTAAGACTGGACCACTGGGAGGTCCCCATGGATGCCTCTGGGAGGCATTGTTCTGCCCTCCACACAGCATGAGGTCCTATTAGCTTTCCTGGCAGCCCCAAAGTCCCATTACTCTATTCACATTCCCTCAGAGTGAAATTCCTACACCTTTTTCGCCCAGCTGTTATGGAGCTAGGCCTCCTTCATTCAGCATTTGTGAACAAGTTTATATCCTCTATTACTTATCTCTCTTTAAATTACATACTGGAGGTTCTGGACTTGTTCCAGTGTAACGAGAAAATTCAGATTCTTTTGCCCAGCGTTCTTGGTCTCCTCATTTTTTGGTGTCATTTGGAACTGGGTGTTCTGTTTCTGTGTGTGAATCATTTTTGAAAGTACTGAAAGGACAGGGCTACCTACAGGCCTTTGATCAGGCTGACTCTTGGGTCATAAATTTAGTCTCTGGATTCGGAATGCCAAGTGGTTATAATATACAACCTGTAATCCAGCTCATAACTGTGGCATCTGTTAGACATCGTGTTGAAATACTGTGCCTTAGGGTGGGACTTCGTGGGGAAGGCTGGAGGTGTGCAAGGGGCTCCCAGCCGCCATATTGCCAGAGACTCCCCACAACTGTGTAGGGCTCCCCCAAATGAGGGGGATCAATTGCATTCAAGTTGCTTCTGGCCCTGCTAATCTATGAGTCTGTGTCTGTGACAAAGCCCAGACCTACAAGTTTGTCTGTAGGTCCATAACCCCGAAGTAATGAGACTAAAGGACTTGGGTTACAAATCCCCCCACACTGATGCAGACCGCCTTTTTTTTCCTCTCTCTCTGAGTTTACAAGCCAGGTGTGTAATAATCCATTCTGAAATCTGCCCATGGACTGACAGCCCCTTCCTACCTAAGCTGCGCACAGTTCTCATTATCTGCTCTGGGAAAATTAAGGAAACACTGGCCCTTATCAGGTTTTTGGCCCTGCTCAGTGATGTCTCAAGGATCCTGCTTGGGTCATTCAAGTGAAGGATTAAAAGGGTTCCTCTGGAGGTCAAACGGCAGACGGGACGTCATCTCACGGGCCTAGCCTTGAACCACCTCAAGCTGCTGGGTGTTCTTTTAGTCTCTCTTGACTACCTTGAATCCATGTCTTCCCTTTCTGCTGGTCTGCAGGGCGGAGCCACCTTTCTTGCTGGGGGAGCGAAGGCTGGAGAAGGGCCGAGCACATGCACTTGGTGTAGCCATCGGCTCCCCATGCCAGCTCGCCTCCCAGAATGGTCCTCCGTCAGCCCTAGAACCAAAAAGGTCGCTCCTGTTGTTACCATCTCCCGCACGGCTAAGCTCATGCTGGCCATCCTTTTCTAGGCAGGCTCCTTTGTATCAGTCCTTCTCTGCTTCCTGGGTTTCCCTTGTGGCTCAGTTGGTAAAGAATCAGCCTGCAATGTGGGAGACCTGGGTTCAAAAGATCCCCTGGAGAAGGGAAAAGCTACCCATTCTAGTATTCTGGCCTGGAGAATTCCATGAATGCTACAGTCCATGGGGTTGCAAAGAGTGGTACACAACTGAGTGACTTTCACTTTCACTTTTCTTTGCTTTCTAACGCCTCCTCCTGTCTCATCAGAGAACTCCCTGCAGAACAGCCTGCCTCCACCACCACTTTCCTTTCTTTCCTCAATAGTGATCACACAATTATACTGTCTCAATTTCACATTTTTTAGAGATTATCCTGTTTCCTTTTAGGCTTTCTGGCCTTGCGGTTATCTCTTTGGTCTCTCAATCTCTTTTGAAGTCATTTCCCCTGAAGCCTCAGTTCCTATCTGATGATGCCTGCCTTCCTTTTGTCAGTTTTTGCAAACTCTGGACGACTCAGCCTCCTGGAGACGGGCAGGTGTTTATGGAACCACAGCAGGTTTGGCCCAAGTTCCTCTTATGAAGGAAGCGAATCCAAAGCGTCGCCTCTGCTTTCAGCAAAGTGAGTCCAGAATGTTCTAGATGCCGTCACCATCTCCGCTCCCAGGCCGATGTTACCTTCTCTCATTAAGACAGCATCAACCATATCTCTCAGCCTCATAACCAGTAAAAGAGAGGTTATTCACAGACTTTTTCATGCTGAAATAATTTTAAAGTCCTAGAACACATATTTTTAAAATTAAAATTCTGAGATTTGCAATAGTTTTGAGAGGCAGAAAGATCAAGGTCTCATTTTATAGGTGAATCCACTAAGCTTCCCTGAGACCCTGGAGAGAGGTACACAGAACAGGAAAGTAAACGTGAGCAGACTCTAAGAGGCATATAGGCCATGTTTCAAAAGTTTACTTCTTGATTAAGTATTTGAATTCAGAAGACATTTTCCCTACAGGGAGGAAAGTGATAGACGCAGTGTACTGCTTTCCTACTGCTGCTGTCAGAGATTACCACTTATTTGGTGGTTGAAAACAGCACAGATTTATTCTCTTAAGAGTTCTGGAGGTCACAAGTCTGAAATGGGTCTCCTGGGGCTAAAGTCGGGGTGTTGGCAGGGCCACCTTCCTTCTGGAGGCGAGGGAAGAATATTTTCCAGTTTCCAGAGGCGGCCCCGTGCCCCTGGCTCCTGTCCAGCCATCACACCACTTCCTTCCTCACATCTTCTCTGACTCTGACCTCCTGCCTTCCTCATTCACTTCTGAAAACTCCTGTGGTTCTACTGGGCCCGCCTGGATTATCATGGATAATCTCCCCAGCTCACGGCTCTTAAACTTAATCACATCTGCATGGTCTCTTTATGTCATGTAAGGTGACACTTGCAGGTTCTGGGGATTAGAATGCAGATGCCTTTGGGGGCCATTACTCAGCCTCAACACGCAGCTTCCAATTTCACAAAAAAGTTCAAAGGCTTATTTCACTCCTAAGGTACCTGAAGTTATACGGGTCCTTCCACTCAAAAGGCAACTCAGCCACTCATTCATGCATTTTAAGACTTGTCTATGTGCAGCTGCCAAGCTAGGCACCGTGGGCATAGAGGAGGCTTTTTGGTGGCAAATGTACCCAGCTCCCCCGACAGAGATCAAGAAGCCCTCCTCCTACCCACGCTTGGGACACAGGATCCTGCTCCTGGGCCATGGGATCCCTCGGCTTGCTCCCCAAGATGGCAGGCCATGTATGTATCACGGACTTGCCAAGAGAAGGTGCCAAGAAAATGAGGGGAAATGAAAGTATTTTTTATATATTACATTTCATCAAGAGCATTCATGTAGTAATTATCATAAACAAAAACAGATCCCCATAAAACTTTCCTTAAAAAAATTTTTGAGAGGGTGGGCCACCACAGTTTTTTCAGTGTTAGAGGTTTGGGACTTCTAAAATTCTTAATTTCCCTGGCTCTGCAACCCTGCCCCCCTTCCTTCCCATAGTAATTTTTTAGAGCAGTTTTGTTCAGGGCAAAATTGAGCACAAAGTATAGAGGTTCCCTGTATATCCCCTTAACCCTACACATGAACAGCCTCCCCCAACTTCGACATCCCTCACGAGGGGACCATGTATCACAATCTATGAACCTACACTGACCCACCATACCCACTCAAAGTCCTCATTAGGGTTCACTCTTGCCATTGGCCATTGTGTGAATTTGAACAAATGTCTGATGACATGTATCCACCATTATAATATCATACAAGGTGGTTTCACTGCCCTAAAAACCCCTCTGTGCCTCGCATATTCCCCTCCCCACCCTCATACGCCTTTCTTTTCCTTCAAGCCTGGAAAGGCTGGCCCACTTACTCGATTTCCCTTGCTACCACTTGGGACTTCTTGACAGGAGGCTTCCTCCCTGTTCAGTGCCATTGGCTCCTGGCTCCTCCTGACCACTCTTGTTTTCCTGGGGCAAGGACGCCCAGCCTACGATTTAAATGATGGCCACTACAGGAAACACAGGCCGTGGCAAAGTCCCTTCTCTCCCAGCCACTGTCTCCACTCTCAACTCTAACTTTCCAAAAGAAAGCCTAAAGTGTACACTTAAACCTATCAAGTCTTTAGATATAGTTGCAGTTTATGAGAAATGAGAGGCTAGAGTAATGAGCTCCCATAATCAGGGAACCAAGCAAATTCAGATGGTGGGACATTCCATAGGGCAACTGGCTGGTCTCTTTAGAAAGTTAGCATCATATAAAAATGGAACTATATTCATGCTCAATAGCTTATTTGCGTCCGACTCGGCAACCTGTGGACTGTAGCCCATCAGGCTCCTCTGTCCATGGGATTCTCCAGGCAAGAATACTGCAGTGGGTTGCCATTTCCTCCTCAGGGGATCTTCCTGATCTAGGGACTGAACCCGTGTATCCTGCTTGGCAGGCAGATTCTTTACTGATGAGCCACCAGGGAAGCCCCCCAAATGGTATATGAGATAATAAAAAGGTACAGACATAATTAGATTTAGTGAAGTCTTGGATGAGATATCAACTCAGGAGAACCAAATAGAAAGGACATTTTTGGGGTCTACCATGGAAATGTGAATATGGTTGCAAAATGAGAGGAAATAAAATTTATTAAAATGGAAAGATAGAGATATTGTCTGAAATAAGCATAGAAAAAGACCCAGAAGTCTATGCACTCAGGTTTTATCAGTAACATCAGCAATCTCTGAGTGGGATATACTGTTTAAACGTTTTTTTTTGCATATCTATATTTTCAAATTGTCTATAATGTACATTTTCTTTTTTATAATATTAAAAAGCTATTAGAAAGAACTAATAGACTTTTGAACTTAAGCCAGGAAGAGGCAAGTTGGGGACTATCTGCAGGCAAATTTTTCTTTATCTAAGAAGGCTAGACATTCATCAGATACCACAAGAGATGTCAGGAACATGGCGGACACTTACCAAAGATGTTCAAAATAGAAGCCTAGAAGAGGGGTAATTTTGTGGTTTTCCATTAAAAAAAGGAACTAAAGCTCTGGACTCCCGATGAAGTGGGAATCACAAGTGTCTGCTTATGCACATGCATGCATGTGTGTATATGCATGTGTGCACCCACACACACCTATGTATGCATGGGTGTGAGCAGAAAAGACAGCAACGATGAATGAGTCAATGTAATGGAGGTGGGGAGGGAAATGAAGGGAAGATGAACACACAGTCTTCTCCACAATAAAACCAGCAGAGAGTTCTACAATCACTTATCTAGAGGAGAGATTCCAACATCTTTCAGTGGGAGCAGGGCACAAACAGCTGCCACTTAAGTGGTGTTCTGAAGTATGAAATTATCTAAATTGTTAAATGGGTATCTGGCTCAGACAGCACATTTGCAGAATGAGATTTTCAAGGGCGGAGGATGCTAAGATTGCGAGATCGCAGGCATGTGCTCAACCCAGCATCAAACAGCTGGAGACGGAGGGCAGGTAATCAAGGAATGTGTTCCCTGCAAAACCAGGAAGAGAGATGCTCTCCACATGCCGGATGCCGTGTCCCTTTCCCAAGGTCAGGAAATAAACTCTGCCGAGGAAGAAGGCACTACTGTACTGCTCAGGAAGAGGCAGGCTGAGCCCGGCTGCGGGCTCCCGCGCTTGTGACTCGCACGATCTCCCATCATCAGCCAGTACAGCTCCCCATCTCCCGCTGCTCCACCAGGTTCCCGGCTCCCTGTATTTTACAGCCTGTCACCCAGAGGTCCCACGGGAAACATTTCAGAGCTCTGGGACACATGAGGTTCATCTGAAGTGCTTTTTGTCTTCCCCCGAGCATGGGCTACAATTGAATCCGAAGGCAATTAAAGGGTGTGTTCTGTGCTTAGCCTTGATGAACCGCAGGTCTTCTAAAGCTCTGGAATCCCAAGGGAGCACCAAGGTGCAGAGAAGCACCCATCCCATCCTCACCAAGGGGGTGACTGGTTGAGTCCTCACAGGACTGTCCTCTGGAATAGGTCATAGCTTAACTCTCATGCAGTCTTTCTGTCCATCAAACTTGAATGTTCTTGGACGAAAAATAATGCCTGCAACATTTAAATGTGTTTAAAATGCCTAACTCTGTTTCTGGAACAGAATGCAACTAGAAACTAATGGCTATTACCAGGTTCTCACTGTGATCCACCATACATTGCTTTATATTCCCTGGCATCTGTATCTCTTTTAATCATGGAAATTATAAATTAATATATTAGCCACACAAGTAGCTTAGGGTGATGTTACATATGTACATGCTTTATGTTTTCCGTTTAGTCCTATAAGGTTTTAAAATAATTTTATTTATTTTATTTTTGGCTGCATTGGGTCTTAATTGCAGCACACAGATCTCTGGTTGAGGTGACTGGGCTCAGAAGTTGTGGCATGAGGGCCTAGCCAACCCGAGGCACACTGGCTTGCCTGGGAAATCCCATGGACAGAGGAGCCTGGTGGGCTGCAGCCTATAGAGTCACAAAGAGTCGAACACGACTGAAGTGACGGAGCATGCACACAACTGTCATATTAAATATCAGCCACAAGTGTTGAAACAGCCAGTCAACAGCACCTCAAACTAATGGAGATTTGTTTTTCTCGCATGAGAAGTCAGAGGTCCCTGGCTATTGCCTAGTGATGTTACCAAGGACAGGACGCTGTCTTTTTGTTTTGTCATCTTCAGTGTTGACGTTCTGGCCTCCTGCATGTCACCTCAGGGTCACAAGGTGACTGCCACAGCACTCACATCTCTGAAGTCTCCTGCACTGGCAGGTGAGTTCTTTACCACTAGCACCGCCTGGGAAGCCCGTACAGCTGGGTATATAGTGCTAAACAACAGAGAACAATAATTACAAATACACTGTGCGTGACCATGGAAAATCGGGGATACAGGCAAATCTAAGCTAGACCAGGCACAGGCTTACTCAGACTGTAAATGCCTCTGCCTACAGTGCAGGAGACCCAGGTTCAATCCCTGGGTCGGGAAGATCCCCTGGAGAAGGAAATGGCAACCCACTCCAGTACTCTTGCTGAAAAATCCCATGGACAGAGGAGCCTGATAGAGTCGGACACAACTGAGCGACTTCACTTCAAGTGATAAATAGGGCTTCCTAGGTGGCTCAGTGATAGAGTCCACCTGCCAAGCAAGAGATGTGGGTTTGATCCCTGGGTCGGGAAAATCCCCTGGAGAAGGAAACGTCAACCCGCTCCAGTATTCTTGCCTGGGCAATCCCATGGACAGAGGAGCCTGGCGGGCTGCAGTCCATGGGGTCACAAAAGAGTCAGACAAGACTTAGGGACTAAAGAATCAGAAGTGATACATCAAGGTCAGGGAAGACGCATCAGACAGATGGAGCGGCCTGCTCTGAAGGGGACAAGAAGATGGTGGGGCAGAGGTGTGAGAGCCAGATGGGCAGGGGCCTCGTCGGCTCCGACAGGGATGTGCTGCTTTGCTCCAAGAGCAATGAACGGGACGCCCCTACAGAGTGAGTCACAATACGGTTTGTTTTTTATAAGTGTCCCTAGGTGAGAGATGGGGTTGGAGATATAGGGAAGGAACAGGGATGAAGGCATGACTATAGAAGGGCAACAGGAGGGGACCTGGCCATGACGGAAGTGTTTTGACCTCGACCAAATCAGGGTCGACATCCCATTGTGAGGCTGTGGTATGATTCAACAAGAAGTTACACCAGGGTGACCTGGGATCACTCTACTGCTTCTGACAACTGCATGAGAATCTACAATGACCCCAGAAAGTTTAATGAAAAGAAGTGTCTCCTGGTTTCAACACAGAGAGTGGAGGAGAAGGAGTAAGGGTGGAAGAGACCAGTGATGAGTCATCTGAGAGCTGCCGGACCTTGGACCAGGGAGGGGGGATAAGAGGTGTGGATTGATTCCAGAAGTATCTGGAGCCTTCTATGGGCCGATGGATGAATGGATGGTGGGAGGGGCGGGACTGGAGCAGAAAGGTGGATTCTGGCATTTTCCTGAGATAGGACACAAAGGAAGAGGAGCTGATTTGGTAGTGGGGATAAGGAGGCGGGCATGGCCAGCTCCTGGATGGGCCACTCAGGTTAAGGAGGCCATGAACGATCCAGGTAAAGGTTCTGAGTGGAACTGCAATCACCTTAAAATAGAAATAAAGGTGACATTTCTCCTCCACCCCATTCCCAAGTCCCAGGGCCTTCCTTCTAGGAAAACATCAGAGAGTAAGGCACCTTTGGTCTGATGGATGCTGAGGTATCACACTTGGCGTCCTTTCTCTACTGGCCCGACCTGCTCTACCGGCCCTAACACCTGCCACCCGGGGCTCTGCGTCTGCAGAGAGGCTGGGGTCACACCCAAAGCCCCCGACCTCCCCTCCCCCACTCCTCCCTACACTTCTGTGCATCTCCACGGGGGGCCTCTGCTTGCTTTCTAGCAGCAGCCCTCACCTTCTTCCTCTTTCTTTCACCTTCTTCCGTGGCAGCTGGTGTGGCAAGCGGGTGGCGATGCTCAACTCTGCAGCCAGTGGGCCCGGAAGCGTGGGGCCTGCTGTCTACCATCCACCGGCTGGCTCTGCTCGGTCTGAGCAGGGGCGTCCCCAGCTCTAGGCTGAGGGCTGGAGACAGAAGACTTGCCCTCTGGGGACCTCCCTAGTGGTCCAGTGGTTAAGACTTCACCTTCCAATGCAGGGTCTGTGGGTTCGATCTCTGGTTGGGGAGGTAAGATCCCACAGGACTCATGGCCAACCCCCCCCCAAAAAAAGAACACTCACGGGCTGGGAGGAAAGGGCACGCGGAGAGAAGCATGTATACAGTGAAGAGCACCCTTGAAAAACGCCTAGGAAGGCGCCATATTAGAGACCCGCAATACAGTTTCCTTTCTGAGTTGGAAGAGACCATCACTGATAAAGCTGCCAACTTTCATTTAGAAGCAACGTTGCACAAACCAGCTTCCCACATCTGTAAACGCTGGAATTGGGCTCAGCACCAAGAGAGGCCGGCTCTGGAAGGTTCCCCAGTAACTGCCATTGGCTGAGGAGCAGCAGAGCCAGGAGAATGCCTCCAACTCATTCCAGGGCTGCAAAGAGCTCCACACGCTCACTGCAGTTATTACTCTTAGTTTTCTGCCAAGTGTATATTGTTCTCATGGAAGCGACATGTGTACATGACACGACTCTTCTATACTCTTCTCCATATGGCTAATCACGCTTGGCACAGGCCCCACTGTTCAAAGTCCTGAGGCAGAGGGTGGATGAGACGCCCTTTGGATCCCTGTTAATTTTAAGATCTATTCTTCTCTTGGTGCAGTGGTAAAGAACCTGCCTGCCAGTGCAGGAGATGAAAGAGACCCAGGTTCGATCCCTGGATCAGAAAGATGCCCTGAGGAGGAAATGGCAATCCACTCCAGTATTCTTGCCTGAAGAATCCCATGAACAGAGGAGCCTGGAGGGCTACAGTCCATGGGGCTGCAGAGAGTTGGACATGACTTGGCACTTCTAGATCTTTCTCTATCTATTTACACATATATATGCATAATTTTTACATGAATAGAAACATAATACACATATTCTACTACTTAATGTTTTCATTGAATAAAATCTTGTTTTTTTCCCCACACATCAACTAATCCATAGTATGAATATTCTATATTTTGTAACCATCTGCCATTGTTAAACATTTTTAATTGTGTCCAGTTTTGCTATAACAAGTATAACTACAGTAAACATTCTATGTACATGTATCTTTGAATATTTATATGTTATTTCTAGAAATAAATGAATAGACATGGAATTATTAAACATTCTAAGTACATATATCTGAATATTTATGTGTTACTTCTAGAAATGAATAGACATGAAATTGCTATAATTTAAAAAAATTTGAAACTAGCACTAAATTGTCCTCCAAAAATATTTAATAGTTTTCACTCCCAACCACACTGTTCCTCAATACTTTATCTTGGGCTTCCCTGGATTACAAGAATCTACCTGCAATGAGACAGACCTGGGTTTGATCTCTGCATTGGGAATATTCTCCTGGAAGAGGGCATGGCAACCCACTCCAGTATTCTTGCCTGGAGAATCACCATGAACAGAGGAACTTGGCAGGCTACCGTCCATGGGGTTGTAAAAGTCAGATAAGACTGAGTGACTAAGCACACAGCACTACCACTAGTCTTCCAAAAATATTTAATAGTTTTCACTCCCAACCACACTGTTCCTCAATACTACATATTACCAATGTTTTAAATTTTGCCAACCTGATATAAAGTTTTGCCAGATTTGCATATTTAAGTTCTGCTTCTTCGATACTAAAGAGATTGAATATATTTTCAAACATTTAGTGGCAAATTCTATTCTTTTGAGAAACTTGTTTATATTTTTAAATGTTTTCCATTGTGTTGTTTCCATGTTTCTTGTAGATGTCTCAGTTCAGTTCACTTGCTCAATCGTGTCTGACTCTTTGTGACCCCATGGACTACAGGACTCCCTGTACATCACCAACTCCCAGAGATGGCTCAAACTCATGTCTTTTGAGTTGGTGATGCCATCCAACCATCCCATCCTCTGTCGTCCCCTTCTCCTGCCTTCAATCTTTCCCAGCATCAGGGTCTTCTCCAATGAGTCAGTTCTTCACATCAGGTGGCCAGAATGATGTTTAGGAGCTCTTTTATGATGGATATTAATTTTTCTTTGTAAATATTTCTCCTCATCTGACACTTGTGTTTTATTTGTATATAGTGTCTTTAATTTAGCAATTTTTTTCCTTTTTTTAAGGATGCCTTCTGGGTAGTTAAGTTTTGCTCAACTAGGTCTTCTCTGCCTAACAATTATACTTTTGTGGAATTTCTTTTTATTTTCTTCTAATACTTCTATAGCTTTACTTTTTATGTTTATCCCTGGAATTTTTATGAACTTATGATACAGACAGGGCTCTGGCTTTGCATTTTTTCCAAAGGTCTTGGTTTTAGCTGTCTCAGTGCCAGTTACTGACTATTCTTTTCTTTTCCTACTAATTTGAAATACCACATTGATAATATATCAAGTTCCAACATACACACACCTCTCTCTCCTAATCCTGTTTTTCTACACACACACTGATCTGTGTGTGTATTTTAGCATCTATTAGGGTCATACTTTCTTATCACTGTGTAGCATTGCAGCATGTTGTGATGTCTGATATGACACATCCACCATTGCCCACCATTTCTATCACTATCAAATGTTTTTTAGCTATTCTTTTTTTTAAATTGGAGAATAGCTGCTTTAAAATGTTGTGTTGGTTTCTGCTGTATAATATCACTTTTTAAGCTATTCTCAAGCCTTTTTTGTCTTCTATACAAATTTTATAAATGGGTCAAATTACATTGAAAAAAATCTGTGACTTAAAGGGGTTTGCACTGAATGTATAAGAGAGTCTGAGCATAGCTGACATCTCAACAATATTGAGGCTCCCCATCCAAGAACACAAATGTCCCTTCATTTATTCAGTTCTTGTTTTAAACTTGCATGCAGCGATTTATAGTTTTCTTAATGAGATTTTGCATATTTCTTAAGTTTATTCCTGGGTGTTATAATTTTTGTTGTTATTGTAAGTGTTATATTTTCCTATAATATTTTTTATGATTGACTTTGGTACTCTATCAGTAAGCTATTAATTGCAGTATATTGGGACCTTGAATATGGATGCTTTAATGAGTTCTATATTAGTTTTAATGATATTTAGTTGATTCTTTAGAATCTTCTATTCAGAGAAGTATTAAGGAGCTGAAAAGATAACATTTTATATATTCCCTTCTAATATTAACCCTTTCTATTTCTTTTTGTTGTCTAATTTCACTGCTTAGAGTTTCCAGCACCTTGTAGGACTAAGTCTAACACTTGTTAGTAATTTTGAAAGGGAACGACTCTAAAATTTTACTGGAAAGCATAATGCTTGCTTTAAATTTCTGGGAGAAAAAGTCTTTATTAAGCTAGAGAGGTTTCCTTTTGTTCTCTACCTAAGACTTATCAGAGATAAGCTCTGAATATAATCAATTCATTTTCAATGTATTAAAATGAATTGTAATTCTATTCTTCACATAAAGGCCACCTTCTTTTGGCCATAAACGTCAATGACCATATACTTTATTTCACAAAGACAGAATAACCATGTCAGAAACCTCTGATGCCATTAAAGTTGGTGTATGTTAAAAATGTAGAGCTAGAAATATTTTTGGGAGCACATTAAAAAAAAAAAGCACATATTTACGCTGTTGTTAATTTAATATGAATCCCTCACCTTGAAATCATCAGGAATGAGGAGTTTTGATGTTCGTAGAAAATTCAAGATATATCTGAACATCTGTCCATCTCTGTCAATGAAATAGTGCTGTTTGAGACTGTCCAAAACAATGGGCTCTGTACCATCAAAAAGTCTTCCGATTCTGTGATAGGAAAGAGGGAACAGTGAAGACAATTAGAATCAATCGCTCGGCCACTAAGACTGAAAGCTACTGTTCTGTGTCACCGTCAAAGGCAGCACTTCTGAGGATGGCAGTCAGGGAAAAATCACCCACTAAGTGGTCATGGTTCCCTGAGAAGTACTGGCCCCTGCTTGATAGATATCTCAAGACCAGACAATTCAAAATAGTCGCAGGCTTTCTCAAGTAAATTCTATTATTCAATGTCTTTTACCTGTAAAGAAGATGTTCCTGACATGGTGATTATGGCTAAGTGCTGTCACTGTAATGGAAGATCATGTCTTTCCCTCTGTGTTACTTAAAACAACCTTCTCTGCCATTAAAAAAAAAAAGCGTGATTGCTCCCAAGTGTCTTTTAAACAGAGTCTACAAAAAAAAAAGCATCTTTGTTTTTAAGAAATCTGTTTTCTGAGCTTGCCCTACCCATAAGTCCCATATTTTCTAAAAGTAAAGCAATGTCTATATGCTAACATCTACATTTAATTATAAAAATGAATCACTGAGTATATCACTCATCTAAGAGAATATGTTTTTCATTAACAATATGCAGTCTAGTTTCCTAGGTCTCAGCAAAAATCATTTGTAACAGCCAGGAATCATTATAAAATATAAACATCTGACCACCCAAAAAATATGACCTAGTTCTGGAACATAAGTGGCAATGGGTAATTTTTAAAAACAGGAATCCATAATATGTATTTCCTGTTTACAGTTAACATTTGAAAAGTGTGCTATAGTTAAAGCATTTTGTATCCAATATCATTCACCTCTTTAAGGCAGGCTAAACCTATATACTTTAGTATACACTCAGTTAATAGAAAGTGGCCACAGCTATACTATGAACTAGAGGGTTGGCTAATGAAAAATAAATATCCTGTATCAGAAAATAGAATTTACACACTTGCAATCTCTTCCTTTGCCAAGAGGTACATCTGACTTTCATTAAAAGTGTAGGTAGGAGAATGGTTCCATTTTTAAAGAAAAGATTTTTATGGAACTCATAACAAGTCTCTCTCTGATTTGGAACACCATTTTATTGCTCTGATGATGATTTTGAAGATGATTTTGAAATCATACATTTCCTAGTCTTATTTTTGAAATGGGACAGATGTAATGCTAAATTAATAATTCCATCCCTCTTAAAATACAGCAAACAAACTAACAAACAGGAAAGCTGCCCCCCTCTCTCCCAAGAAAGAATGACTTGTGAATGTGCTTCAATAACAATCTTTTAAAGATAATTAGAAAACTATCCTACCTGAAGGTAGTAGGTGCAAAGAAGAAAGCAACTAATTAGTCAGATCGTATCTTTAAAACTCAATATATTTTTCTCAAGTACTGTTTTCATCCACCTTTCCATGAATTGAGGGTGATCATGTAGGGTGTAGATTACAATCATCCAAGGATTCTACCTTGCATGTTACCTTGTCATTCATTTCTCATTAACACATCAATCAAATGGTAGACTATGTAAAGAAGAGGCAGTAAAACTAAAACACCCTTAGTCACTTATTTATAGTGTTTCCAGGACAGTCTGGTGCAGGATGGAAAAGAATGAGACTTGTTTGCCTGTTATTAAAACATTCTACTCTTCACTGTTACTGATAAATTTGCGGTTGATAGTGGAAGAAAAGGGAGCGATATTTATTAACTGCTTTCTATATACCTTGCACTCATCTAAGCACTTTATGTAACAAATCCATTATCCTCCTTTTAAAGATGAAGAAATAGGCTCAAAATGATGAGTAACTTGCCCAACTAGTTAAGTAGCACTGGGGGAGTTGGGTACAGTCTGTTTGATCTTAAAGGGGCCTCCCTACAATGATTGGAATGAAAAGAATTACCACTACTGAATGAACACTTTAGGTCTAGAGATTTCGTGTCTATCTTATATTTGTTTGGCAAGAGTTTTATAATGAAATCCAAACGTGTACACTGATTATTTTTGTGGCCTGAGATAAATTAACATCGATGATTACAAGTCACTTTACTAATGAGATGAAAAGTAAATATTTTATTCTTAAATGAACCCCAAGCTTTTAATTTTTAAAAGCTCATTTTCAAAATCTAGGCTTGGAAGTGAGCCAGCACAGAAAGTGATCAAATAAATCTTCACGGAGTGAATGAGTAAAGGATGACTGAACGAGGAGAGGAATGAGACTTGGCCAGTTACCAGCTGTAATCTAAGCGAATCAACTTTTCTACATCTCCATTCTTTTATAAAATTACCCCTTTTCTCCGGGTTGATGAAAAAATCAAAAGGGGTCATGGCATGCTCAAAAAGACAGCAAAAGAAGGTACCCCAAAATAGCAAATAAAATTTTCTAGGAAAACAGCTCTTTGAAGCCTGAGGGCAGTTTAGGGTGCAGGGTTTAAAGGACTAAAAGGAACCATCGTGGCTGAGGTGTATTGTTACAGACCTTTCCGAGAAAGCAGAAAAGTGTCATGTTAAGCAGTTCTTAGGATACTATCAAAACAAAAACCTCACCACCAGCAGATAACAAGAAACTGCACAGCTGCAGTAAGAAGCACCTTTACATCTGATTTAGCTGAAATAGCAAAAGATGCAAAGGCAAGAGGAGGGACGTCTGAAAGGAGACTCAGCAAGGGGCAGGAAGGTGGCTTGGCCCCTGGGCGACGCAGTGGGAGAAGAGAAGCTGGGAGGAAGGACAGGATTCTACTCGGCAGAGTAGAAACCCCACCATGGAGCTGTCTCGAGTGTGGGTCAGCAAGGCCCGGAACCTGCACGGCCCGGAACCTTCGCTTCCAGCTTGCTCCAGGCGAGGGAGGGCACACTCTGCAGACCCGAAGGCGGGGAGGGCGTGGCCTGAAATTGGTGGGAAAAGCCTCCCCGCCTCCTGCACCAAGGCGGAAGCAGCATGGTTGACGCGCGAGCCGAGAGGCGGGGGAGGGCAGGCTCGGAAGGAAGAGCCCGTGGCCTCGTCGATGCATGCACATTCCTAGCTGCAGTGAAAGGCCCCTCGGAAAAGAAAGAGTCCCTGCGTTTGAGTCAACAAATGTTACAAGTAATAAAAGGGGACACTGGGCTGATTTTTGCTACCTTTAAAAGGAGGAAGGTTTTGAATTTGTGAAAACAATGCGGAAGGTGACAGCGATCGTAAACTGGGGTCCTGGGTCGGTTTCGAGGTTGAATGTGCTGTGGAAAAGGATTGTTTGGCTAAGCAAATAGAGGGGGACATCGACACAGGCTATATTTCTTGTGGACACATGAATGGAGTTACAAATCAACTGTTGTGACTTGTAAACTCTGGTGCCTGAAAACTATGTGGACCTGATTACAGTTTACTAACCTTGGAGAACATTCCTGTTTTTCAACTGACCAAGACCTGGCTGACTCCAGATGATGTATGACTGACTGCCTTAAAAAAAAAAACAAAGCACCACTCAGTGAACCAAGTGGCAGTACTGAGAAAAACTTCCTCCCACAATTTTATTCTTTTGACATTTATTTTTTAACATTCTATTTTGGACAGTTTCAAGCTGTTTGCCAAAGCAGGGAAAATAGGATAATGAACTCCCATGTGTCCATCCAGCTTCTAAAGCTATCAACTCTTGTTCAGTCTTACTTAACCTGTACCTCTCTGCATCCCTCTCCCCGCTCTGGGATTTTTAAGGTAAATTGTAAGCATCCTATCATTTTTATGTGCAAATAATTCATTAACTAGAGGACTGGGCTTCCCTGGTGGCTCAGATGGTAAAGAATCTGCCTGCAATGCAGGAGGCCCCAGTTCGATTCCTGGGTCAGGAAGATCTCCTGGAGGAGGAAATAGCAACCCACTCCAGTATACTAGTCTGGAGAATTCCATGGACAGAGGTTGCAGGCTGCAAGGAGTAGAGGATTATAAAGGTTCAATAAAATATGCATTAATAGACATTCAAATGTGCTCCTCTTTATTAGAGTTAGAAGTCTGTTGATTACTCTATGCCACAAATAATGCAGCCCAACCACTAAGGAAATTACGTCCCTCTTGGTGCAAAGTTAGTCTGCTTTCTCACTGTGGCTCCCCCTCTCCCTGGCATTAAAGAATGCTCTTAAATGAAAGAGACCTGGCTTAGTGTGAATATTAGTCATTAAGAATTTATTTTTTCTTGTATATTCAATCATTTATAGGACTTAGGTTCTCTAATTTAACTGTGACTCAGTTCCTTAAGAATTTTGCTTTCCTGGGAATTCCCTGGAGGTACAGTAGGTTAAGACTTCCCACTTCCACTGTAGGCAGCATGGGTTCAATCCTTGGTTAAGAAACTATACATCCCATATGCCATGCCACACGGTCAAAAAAAAAAAGAATTTCTCTTCCCTTTTTTTTTTTTAAATTGTATAGTCACTCAGTTATTTGTTCATTCTTTCCACCAATACTCACTCAACCTGATCATGTGAAATATAGGGAATGCAGTGGTGAATAAACCACACTCTTGACTTTCATGGAATTTAACAGTCTGTGGGGCTGGGAATGCAGATTAAGCGGTGTGACTGAGTGTGCAGTGGGTATGCAGAGTGGGCTGTGGGAGTACTCAGGGAAGAAAAAGAAAGGTCACAGGAGAGCCTGAATGAAAAGCAGAAGCTGGTATAGAGGTGGGAACTATGGTTAGATAAGAAAAGACAGGTGTAGGGAAGATACAAAGGCTTGAAGCTGGAAAAAAAAAAACCACTGCCATATGATTACTCTCCACTAGGGCATAGAGACAGGCCAACTGAAAAATGAGACGGGTAGCAGAAGTCAGACCACGAAGAGCTGTGTAAGCAGGTCAAGGAGTTTGGGTTTGGTTTGGAGGGCGATGGGGACTGATGTCAGGCTATGCTCTCAGCGATGTTTAGGAAAAGAGCAAATTTAGAAGTGAGAAAATCAAAACACTACCTCTGAGATCACATCTCCTCACAGAGGCAGCTTGCAGCTTATCCAGGTCCTGCCTCCTTTCCCTTGTTTTTGACTATGTCATGTGTATAGAGCAATGCTTCTTAACCCTGGTTCCACAGTGGAATCACCTAGGGACCTTTTAAAAAATATAGATGCCTAGTGCCAGATATTCTGATGCAATTATTGCTCAGGGTTTAGACCCCAAGCATCTGCAGCTCTTAAAACGCTCCCCGAGGTAGTTTAATGAACTGCTGAATTGGGAGCCAGTGCAAAGAGAGACTAAAGAGGAGCAAGTCAATGTCGTTAATTTGAAATAATCTCAAGTTGGTCATTCTGTCACCCTGAACTGTCACAGCATGTTTTCTTAAATAGCCAGCCACATTTTTAGAGGTGAAGGATCACCAGCATGACCTAGATCAACCTCCCATTTTACAAATGGAGAAATGACTCAAGGATGCACAGTTGGCTAGACAGAAAGTTGGCAGTAAACCCACCACGCTGCCCCTGGGGTGGAGGGGAGGAATGGGCAGATGATGGTCACATTCAAGCCTATGAGGACACCTGCTCTAATGCTGGTTACTGTTGATTGAATATTATTACATGCCAAAGAAAGTTGCCTGCTTTATGGGCTTTATTTCATTTCATTCTTACAATGATCCTATAAGGTGACCATATTATTCCCATTTCACAGATGAGAACACTGAACCCAGAATGGCCATCACTTGGCTCAGGCTTCAGCCTAGGTCTCATTCTAAAGCCCGTGTACTTGACCACTAAATAGTACCTCCTTTTCATTTCTAATTAAAAAAAAAAACAAAACAAACCCTAAAACAAGCAAGAAGACAACAAATGAACAACATCCCTTGGGAAATGCACAGTTTTTATATAGTTCAATTAAGACTTTGCTAGTGTTACATGCTATCTCAAGAAAGCTTGATTATTACCCAGCTTTGTGGGGAAGCTATCATTTACTTAACAGTTGAGAAAAAGTTGAAGCTCAGGGAAACTGAACCAAACCAAACCGAACCGAACCAAACCAAAACACCCCAAGACTTCAGAGGTTACTTTCAAACTGTTGGTACAACTATGACATAATAGGGGCATAAGAATAGATGGGAAAGTCAAGATTCTTAGGACAAAAACTTCTTCTGGGTTGAGGCGTATACCCGAAATGGTGTATTTCAACTCCGTTTACCTTGAGTTCTTGTGTCCCATTAGGTGCGGTGCCCCTGCATTTAATTCTGCCAATCCCCCTGTGGAAACGGTCACTTTACAGCTAAGGAAATTTAGCTTGGAGATGCTTCCAACTCTTCTGAGCTCCATCCACCCAGTGGTCCTTGGGCTGTCTGGTGAACCCCATGCCACATGAAGCACCATGGCAGGCAACACAGTACCTGGCCCGACTTTACCAGAGGCAAGCAGGTTAATCCTTTCAACTCTTGGAGGAGCTAGTGCATACATGCTAATTACAGGGGAGGGAGGCTAGGACAAGGGCCTGTGGGCAGCGCCCATGCTAGGATTAACTTGCTCAGGGAGGGTGGAGAAGACCCTGCCCAGGGGTGGGGCTGAGAGCTAAGTGCCAAAGACACACGGAGGGATAAAGATGGTGAGAAAAGGCAGGACTCGGGTTGTGGAACCTTTAACCCACTCAGCTCTCCTTTGCCAAGAAAAGCCTTTTCTTCTCCACCTCTGGGCTTCCAAGTCATGGAATATATGGTTTGAACTTTAGGAAAAGGTTTTCTTTAGTTTTCGGTCCAGATTTATTTTGCTGGTGAACCATTTCAGAGGCAATATCCAAGTGACCTCTTGAGCATTACTTCTGGTGGATATTTTTAAATTATAAAAGCAATAACTACTCATTGTTAAAAACTAGAAAAGCACAGAGGATGAAGCAGCAAAATAGAAAAACAATCTGTGACGAGTCCACCAATCAGTAGGATATTACTTTTTAAAAAAATCTGATTTACAGCCTTTTTCTATTGAATAATTTTGTTTTCAGAAGCACTGTGGCTTCATACTTTTTCGAGCCTACTAACCCAATGTCCCTGATAGCTCATTTGGTAAGAAATCTGCCTGCAATGCAGGAGACCGTGTTTCAATACCTGGGTCGGGAAGATCCACTGGAGAAGGGATAGGCTACCTACTCCAGTATTCCTGGGCTTCCCTTGTGGCTCAGCTGGTAAAGAATCCACCTGCAATGCGGGAGACCTGGGTTCAACCAAATTTCTGTCCTAATATTTGATACCTAAGGAAGACAGCAAATGAGATAGAGGGCTGGGGGAAGGTGTGTGTTTGTGCAGATGTGTAAATGTGTGGGTGGGAGTGAGTGTCTGTGTTTGGAGGTGCGGGTACATGAACGAGAGGTATATAGGAAGCTGTCCCTGCAGTGGAACCGAGATTTGGAACAGCAGGGAAGGAAAGAAAAGCAGAGAGAAAAATCAGCACTGGGACTTCCCTGGTGGTCCAGTGGCTAAGTCCCTGAGCTCCCAGTGCAGGGGGCCCAGGTTCGATCCCTGGTCAGGGAACTAGATCCCACATGTAGCAACTAAGAGCTCCCATTCCACAACAAATATTGAAGATCCTGCGTGCCAAAACTTAAGACCCTGCGGAGCCAAATAAATTTTAAAAGTTTTTTTTTTTTTTTTAAGAAAAATCAGCACTGCAACCAAAGGGTCCCGTTCCCTCTTGTCTGCTGGGATGGGAGAGGAGGGAAACAGAACAGGTGGAAGGGAGGAGAAATGCTGGGTTGATACTGGAAACCTTTTGAAATGCAGGGGTCTTCATTTTATATTCTATTTTTGCATATTTTAAAAATTAGTTTTTATAATAGTATAGCTGCTTTACATATATTTTAAAATGTCCATAATAGGGAATTTCCTGGCGATCCAGTGGACTCTGCTGTCTCACTACCAAGGACCTCGATTCAATCCTTGGTTGGGGAATTAAAGTCCCACAAGTCATATGGTCACAAAAAAGAATAATATCCATAATAAAAAATTTTTCTTAGAGAGGGGAGAGGTGATGCCATGCTGGGTATTATTATAATGTAAAAAATCCCCAAAAACGAAAAAGACCAGTCAACTCACTGTTAGAGAATCCTTACTTTCGAACAGCATTTAATTTGCATATAATTGTTTACAAAATTTGAGAAATAGCTGTGTAGAGTTTCCACACTTGGGAAGTTGCATCGATATTTCAGGAACACAGATAAAAATGAATTCAGAGCTTGTTACAGAAATGGACAGAAGTAATTTAAGAGGAGAAAATACCTTCTAAGGAAAAGCAAACAAAACAAATTATATCTACTTATGAGGAAGTAATGTTTTCAGTACCTGTTCCCTGTGGCAGCATCATTTTCTTAAATGATTCATAGAACTGAAGAAAGCAGGGGAGAAAAGAAAGGCAAGTTTAAAATTTAAAAAAATGTATGAGAGCGCCGGCAATTCTGGCACTCGTCGTTTTGGAGAATTGCTCAGTTCAGTTCAGTTTAGTCGCTCAGTCGTGTCTGACTCTTTGCGACCCCATGAATCGCAGCACGCCAGGCCTCCCTGTCCATCACAAACTCCCGGAGTTTACGTAAACTCATGCCTATTGAGTCAGTGATGCCATCCAGCCATCTCATCCTCTGTCGTTCCCTTCTCCTCCTGCTCCCAATCCCTCCCAGCAGCAGGGTCTTTTCCAATGAGTCAACTCTTCGCATCAGGTGGCCAAAGTATTGGAGTTTCAGCTTCAAAATCAGTCCTTCCAATGAACACCCAGGACTGATCTCCTTCAGGTTGGATCTCCTTGCAGTCCAAGGGCCAAAGTATTGGAGTTTCAGCTTCAAAATCAGTCCTTCCAATGAACACCCAGGACTGATCTCCTTCAGGTTGGATCTCCTTGCAGTCCAAGGGACTCTCAAGAGTCTTCTCCAACACCACAGTTCAAAAGCATCAATTTTTTGGCACTCAGCTTTCTTCACAGTCTAACTCTCACATCCATACATGACCACTGGAAAAACCATAGCCTTGACTAGACGGACCTTTGCCATTACTTTGGCAAAGTAATGTCTCTGCTTTTTAATATGCTATCTAGGTTAGTCATAACTTTCCTTCCAAGCAGTAAGCGTCTTTTAATTTCATGGCTGCAGTCACCATCCGCAGTGAATTTGGAGTCCAAAAAAATAAAGTCTGACACTGTTTTCACTGTCTCCCCATCTATTTCCCATGAGGTGAATGAACCGGATGCCATAATCTTAGTTTTTAAAAAAATTTTTTTTTATTATTTTATTTGATCTTAGTTTTCTGAATACTAAGCTTTAAGCCAACTTTTTTACTCTCCTCTTTCACTTTCATCAAGAAAGTGAAAAGTTCTTCTTCACTCTCTGCCAAAGTTTTTAGTTCTTCTTCACTCTCCACCATAAGGGTGGTGTCATCTGCATATCTCATCAAGAAAGTGAAAAGCTCTTCTTCACTCTCCGCCAAAGTTTTTAGTTCTTCTTCACTCTCCGCCATAAGGATGGTGTCATCTGCATATCTGAGGTTATTGATTTTTCTCCTGGCAATCTTGATCCCAGTTTGTGCTTCTTCCAGCCCAGTGTTTCTCACGATGTACTCTGCATATAAGTTAAATAAGCAGGGTGACAGTATACAGCCTTGACGTACTCCTTTTCCTATTTGGAACGAGTCTGTTGTTCCATGTCCAGTTCTAACTGTTGCTTCCTGACTTGCATACAGGTTTCTCAAGAGGCAGGTCAGGTGGTCTGGTATGCCCATCTCTTGAAGAATTTTCCATAGTTTATTGTGATCCACACAGTCGAAGGCTTTGGCGTAGTCAATAAAGCAGAAATAGATGTTTTTCTGGAACTCTCTTGCTTTTTAGATGATCCAGCGGATGTTGGCAATTTGATCTCTGGTTCCTCTGCCTTTTCTAAAACCAGCTTGAACATCTGGAAGTTCTCGGTTCATGTATATTGCTGAAGCCTGGCTTGGAGAATTTTGAGCACTACTTTACTAGTGTGTGAGATGAGTGCAATTGTGCAGTAGTTTGAGCTAGTTGACAGCAATACTGATGGCTTCGGGGGAGCCCATGGCCACTGGGGGTTGGGGGGAACCAGTCCTTCTCATGATGCGTAGGGAAAATTTTTTAAATTAGAGAGTTACTTTAATTGCTTACTATAAAAAATGTATTATAATTAACTTGATTGTTTTGAAAAAACACCACCGGAATTCTCCAAAGTAGGCTTTCTATTCCTAAATTTATTGAATGCTTGTCATGTTCCTGGGTACTCTGCCGGACCTCATATTTTTTAATTTAATTTTTTTTAAAGTGGAACCCTTTTAAGTCTTTATTGGATTTGTTATAAGACTGCTTCTGTTTTGTGTTTTGGTTTTTTGGCCCCTAGACATTCAGAATCTTAGCTCCCCGACCAGGGATGAAACCTACACCCCTTGCATTGGAGGGTGAAGTCTTACCCCT
Organism: Muntiacus reevesi; assembly: GCF_963930625.1. Lineage (NCBI taxonomy): Eukaryota > Metazoa > Chordata > Mammalia > Artiodactyla > Cervidae > Muntiacus > Muntiacus reevesi. The sequence goes on along the minus strand of NC_089252.1, from coordinate 29,001,920 downwards.
GGACCACCAGGGAAGTCCTAGGGCCTACTCAGATGAGCATGATTCGAGCCAGCGGGGTGCTACAGAAGGACAGAGGACAGGGACTGGCCAGCCTGGGGCAGGCAGGGAAGGCTTCCTGTAGGAATGCTAGTACTGGGTCTTCAGGACCGCCAGGCATAAAGAGAAGGGCACAAGGGCTTGGAGGAGGGGTTTAAGGCGAGAAACAGCGTGATGGGTGAGGTGGGGACTCAGCAAATGAGGAGCGCCTCTCTCAGAGTGTCGGCCTGAGTGGAACAAGTGAGGGCAGGAGAACTTGGGCGCTGTGCTTTCAGTCATCTCTCAGGAGCCCCTGGAAGTTCAGCTCTGACTCAGCAGACCTGCTGGAATCCTGGCTTTACCATCTTCAAGACCAAATTGGTTTGAGTTTCAATTTCTTCATCTGAGGAAGGGGATAAGAGCCCATCCAAACAATTCTTATGAGGAAGAAACGGATGTCTGACATGAGCTACATTTACTGAGTGTCCACTACCTGCAGGCCTGGAGGCGCTGAGTCTTGACAACAGCTCTGCTAGGTAGATACCATCACTTGCATCTTACAAGTGAGGACACCGCAGTCAGTTAACCAGCGTGGAGGCAGCAGGACCGCAGAGCCTCGCTCAGGGCAGCTCTCTTACTTGCCCAGTGATTCCTCTGCTTCTCTGTCAAGCCTGGGCTCAGTCAATGCTGACAGATTTTCATACCTTGGAGAAGATGTGCAATGCCTAAACAGAATCCAGCTGCACAGACAATCCTGTTGAGTGTCTTGATTTGGAAGACAATGTTTTAGATCACCTGCTCTTTAGTTTGAACAAATGTCTGTTTTCAAATGGTTTCTGGGGTTTACCACTGCTTTTTAAGACTAGGCCTGGATTAGAGCATCACTGTGTCTCATGGGAGCCCACTTTGGTATTTTCGGCTCCAGCGGTTTCTGCTTCGCCTTCCTCTTGCTTTCTCTGGGGGGCAGGCAAGCCCACACATGTGCAGAGGTCTCTCCCCAGCCCACCCCCACCCTCCTCCCCACCGGCTGTTCTATATTTGGAGGTATTTGTGACACACTCCTCTTTTCTCTTGATTTAAGACTCTAGAATGTGTCTTTCAGTTTACAATATAATTACTATTGAGAGAAAAAAATGTTATAATAGCTAAGTGTTAGTTGCTCTGTCATGTCCAACTCTTTGCAACCCTATGGACCGGACCATAGCCCACCAGGCTCCTCTGCCCATGGGATTCTCCAGGCAAGAATACTGGAGTGGGTTGCCATTCCCTTCTCCAGGGGATCTTCCTGACCCAGAGATCAAATCTGGGCCTCCTGCATCGCAGGCAGATTCTTTACTGTCTGAGCCACCGGGGAAGCCCAAATTTGTGTTAGGAATGCTGCCAACAACTCTGTGGATTAGCTGATTTAATCCTCACCACAACTCGATGTACAGGTGATACTGTGATGTGAGTGGTGGAGACACTGAGGCATGGAGCCACCAGATCGCTCACTGAGGCTGGCTGAACTGTGCAGCCTCCCATCTTGGAAGAGTGAGGGCCAGCCCATGCTTATCGCTGTCCCTAAATCTCAGTGTCCGATGGTCCCAGAACTCCAGCTCCAGCACTTCCTGCCAACCCGTCTGCATCTTGCTTCACTCCAATTTTCTCATTTCTGGTTTCTCATCACATAAGCAAATCCTTGCATATGCTCCTGCTGAACTTAACCTACTTTTTAAACATTTATTTTAAAAAATAATAATAATTATTATCATTTTTGGCTGTGCCAAACAGCATGCAGGATCTTAGTTCCCCGACCAGGGATCCCCCCCAGATGCTCTGCAGTGGAAGTGTGGAGTCTTAACCACTGGACCATCATAGACATTCCTAACCTATTTTTGAGTGATCGTATCCCCAGGATTCTGAGTATTGGCAGCCCCAACTATTGAAGGACTGCCTTTGTCTGTGATGAAATGTTCCCGACTCCTCTGTCATCAATCTCCCTCATGTGGGGAAGGGACTCAGCCTAGCCCCCTGTGACTGTGGTCCTCCAGTGGCCCCCCACTCTCTCCACCGTACTTGGAGACTATCAGCAACAAGAGGATGTGGACTGGAGCCTCTTCCCATTTCCTCTGCTGTCTTACTACCCCAGCCCGTTGGAATTGGCTCACAGTACACCACAGCAGTCCTTTCAAATAAAAGCATCCTATTAATTATAGACACTATGAGAGGGCTATGGCGAAGCCAGCTGTTTCTTTTTTCAATTTAACAGTGTTATCCTACTTGTAGTGGGGCCAGCAGAACAGCAGTTTACAACAAAGTATTTACATATTTTGCATAATACCTAAACGTGAAAAACCAGAGGCTTCACACAGTGCTTGATAAAACAAAAAAGAAAGAAGAAAAATACAATTTACCTAAAGAACTTGTAAATGCTATGTGAAAACTTAAAAGATGTATGGAAGAAAGTAAGTGAATCTATACTGACTCCTTTGTATCGCTTTCCTGTTCCTACACACACACACACACACACGCACACACGCAGAGCCATTACTGACACTGTTAAAGGTCTTATTACAGAGTATCATTCAAAAACTCAGGAGGATTGAAAGGTGGTTAGATGAATGAAAATGAATTATTCTGTCACTGTATGACTTCAGAGTGACTAGGAGGCTTAAAAACACTTTCACAAACTAGGCTTCGAGCTGACAAAGCCAAAAGGGAGGAGATTTAGCCCCAGGACTGTGAGTTATACCACCTCAGAAGCTAAGAAGGAAAGAAAGTTGCTAATCGGACAAGAGTCATATTTACACAGCTTCAAAAGCATCTAAACGTTTTAAAGAATATATAAAATATCCATACCACCCCTTTGCTGAAAACACCGTTCAATTATCTCTTCAAATCGTGAAGGATGATGTGCCTGGTTAGCTTTGTACTCTGAGAGGCTTAAGATTTTGAATATATGTCGCAAGATTATTTACACAGTCACCAAATCAAAAGTGACATGTGAAAAATATGAAGTTTCTATCAGCTCATGATTCAAAGACAACATTCTCGGGTGTGGGGGGTTGAGAAATAAGGAGGGTGCTTACTGACAGCTCCTGCCTTTGGCTGCACCAGGATCAACAATGCGTTGTCATAGGTGTGTGTGTCTTGTGCAACCATCCACACCCTTTTGGGACTCAGGCTTGGTTTATCATGGTTTAAGAATTTACCCAAAGGCACCAAGCCGGTCCATAGACTCGCTGGGCGGTGGATGTATCTACCGATGTTTCTCCTCATCCCTTCCAACAAAAACCAGAACCAAGCCCTGACCTACAACACATTTAAAGAAAAAAAAGTCTCCCTGCTAATGACAAGATTTTCTCATGTTTCCTCTGCCTTACTGTGATCATATAAATGGGAAAAACTGCATAAGTCACTTGATACCACTGTTTCCCATATCTGTTGTTCCCATAACTTTTTACTTTCCAGTCTTGAGGGAAAGTGCACTAAAACCAAAGCTTCTTTTTACAAATAACGACTTTCTCGAACTTTTAAAAATCTACATGAAGTGTTACAAATGTGTTCTTTAAGAGCCTGGCAGGATGTATACTTGGAAATATAAACTGTATCATGACTGCTGGGTTTTTGTAATCATCATAGATTGGCTGCCAGAGTGGAGACCAGAGCGCCAGTAGCACTGCTCATGGCTCCCTAAATTCACTAGGCTGTTATAACCTTATTCTAGTCCATTTTAACATGGATTAGATAGTAAAGAATCTGCCCGTAATGCAGTAGACCTGGGTTCCATCCCTGAGTGGGGAAGACCCCCCGGAGAAGGAAATGGCTATCCATTTCAGTATTCTTGCCTGGGAAAGTCCATGGGCAGAGGAGCCTGATGGGCTACACTCCATGGGGTCTCAAAGAGTCAGATATGACTGAGCGACTAACACTTTCACTAAACATGTCCAGCAATCTTCTCCAAATTCCATCCTTCACACCACCTTATTCCTTTTGCAATGTATCATCAAAATGATTATGTTGTGATGAAGTACCTTCCTCAGGGTCCCTTAGATTATGGGTTAGCAAGATACACTTAAATGTATATCCTTCCTTTTTTTTTCCCCCCAGGAGGTTAAAAAAAGAGAAAATGAGAAAAGGAAAAAATCTGAAGGTGAAGAGAATCTGTAGAAGTTTTATGGAAAAGAAAAAGACCTTGATAAAGGAGCTTTATATGTGGTCAGAACTGGTTAAGATTGGAACGCATTTTAATATGTAAGGTGGTACAAAGTTAGAATTTGGTTTTCTCTCTGTCAAGAGGACAAACTTTTCTTGGGCTATTGATCTGATTTTTTCCCCTTTTTACTGAAGTATAGTTGATTTACAATGTCGTATTAGTGATCTGCTTTTTATAACAGATTATAAAATTTCTTTACCTTTTAAGTAGTCTGCATTTGCCTTTGAAATCTTTTATTGTCACTAGACTAAATGAATAAGTATTATTTCACAGTGAATAGAAGAAAAAAAAAATCCTTCTTTTTTTCTTTGACATTGACAGTTTTGTACCACTTCGAGACTGTAAGTTTCATTTCTGAGGTAAGCTCTGAAGCCTCAGGGCCTCCTAAGCTGTGTTTTTTTAAAGTCAATTTTAGAGGGGTGGCTGGGGCCTAGCCAAGCCCTAACAAGGCCAGGTGGGGGCTCTGAAGCACGTTTGGTTCAAAGCATGGAGACAGGTTTGGGCGAGTTGAGAGTCACCTCTGAGTTACAAAGCCCTCTGAGCCGGGCGAGGTAGGCCACTGTTTGAAAGTGGCGGTTAGCTGATGTGCACAGTTGTCATTTATCTTCTGAATATGGGGAACACAATAAGAGAAGTTGCACAGGAGTAAAAATAATCATTACCACCGAAAAAGATAAACAGTGAGGTCATTACTAAGCAAACCGACACAGGGCGTTTATGTGGTAGCAGGAGAACGTCCATCACCATCCGAGTGATGGTGTCATTTCTACTGATGCTGTGTCTTGATTAGATTCAGACAGCCCAGCAAAAACCTGTTACATCTGTGGGACCAAATTTTTTTTTTTTAATTTTTTTTGGCAGACGGAATTGCCGCCCAGTTGGAACTTCTGGGTGTCTGCCTTGGGAATAAGACTACATGAAAAGCATATATGCCCATCAGAGCACAGCTGACTTCCCATCCCCCGCCACCTCTCACATCCTTCATCCTCCCACCAGGACCACCCTGGGCACATTCGGAAGCCACACGTAAAGCCTTATGTACCCACTTCAGCTTGCTGCTTTGGAGACAGACTGTCACAACTTTCTATCTCCAGGCACCTCGAGAGTTATCATTTGGAAGCAGAATATTGATAATTCATCAATTTGAGACAATGAATCCTGCATTTCTAATGAAAAGAAATGGCATTTTAATATCGGTTATTTATATACCAATAATAGAATTGCCAGACATGGAAACAGACGCATCTAGCACCACAGCTCAGGCTTTGACTGAGGGCATGTGGGTGTCCAGTGGACCCATAAGGGATCCTTCAGTGTGACTTTCAAATTTTTTTTTAGGTCCTCAGAGTTTACATGCAAATTGTAACACCATGTGTTTTTGTTTTGAATAAATGCTTCTCTTTGGAAGAGGGGAAAAGTTTAGTTTCTGCACTGGCTTCATAAAAAAAGATCCTTCAACTTTAGAATGACTTATACATTGTTTATTCCTGCTAAGAATACACATAGCATACACACCTTGATATGTTGTGATACACGGAGATACAGAGAGGTTTCAACTCTCCGTAGACCACAGCCATTTGGGAAGATGGTATCAAGACCGATACGGTAGACACAAGCTATGGGGTGTGATAGTCTACTCACAAAGCTCCCTATGGAGCCAAAGTGTAGTCTGTCTTTTGGAAATTCACCTAAAATTAATGTTGGTTCTCCTTTGCCATGAAAAAGCTCTCAAAGCACTCAACCAGAATCAGAATTATATAACCAACAGAAACTACAGGGTTTGGGGAACCAAAGTCGTAGAAGATTTGTGAGCTGGGTTGTATAAAATAACGTTGGTAATTTAAAGCCCTTTTAATGAGATTGTTCTCAACAACACCGTAAAATGGAGCATATTTTTCACATTAACCTTGGACGAGATGACTGGAACCTTCTGTGAAATACCTACTAATTAACTTTTTCAAATAAGTAAATAGAATATATAGTTTATTATAAAAGTACTTTCTTCAGGAAATATGAAAATACGATTATAAACAGAGCAAAAATGACATTGGTGTTGCTTAATGACACTATTCATTGTGACCGATCAAAATGAACCCAGTCCGTATTATAATCTAAAGTGCTGAGAATCAAGAATGAATCAATAAGAAAATCCTCGCACTAACAACGTGTCCCTGGCCATGTCACCACCATTTCCACGGGGCCGCAGGTGGATGCGTTCATGTTTTATAGTCCTTCTCTGCAGATCTGGGGCTCAAACTCTGAGATGTAGGTGGATCACCTGGATGTCAATGGAAACTGCTCATTTCCCTCACATCCTGGGATACAGATGAGCGGAGCTGAGGAAACTGCACCATTTTTTTTTTTTCCCCAAGCATCTGGAGATGACCCTGATCTGAGAGGGTCAGGGAGGAAGTTATCAGTTGGAGGAAAACATTCTGAAGGTAGGTGTCACCCTTCTGTTCATCTGGTTCATGGGTGTCTGGGTTATGACCAGACTGATGGATTCCCTTCTCCTTCTCCTTCCTTTTTCGATTCAGGGTAATTAGACTAGAAAATCCCTTTCTAGGTTCTGCTTTGAAGAGAATGGGATGTTAATCTTTGCTGCCCAGATTGGACTAGGCCTGCCGCTAAGATCTGACATCACAGTAGCATCTGATGATTCAAAATGTGGTTGAGCTGAAGCAGCCCTGAGATGGTTAAGCTGCTCCAGGTCAGAGCAAAACTCATACCACTCAACAAAGCAAAACTCATTCAACAAATATTTACCCAGCATTGCCAGGCACAGTGCAAGTTGCTGAAGACTACTGGTAGACCTATTATTTGGCTTAAAACCTGAAGTGTAAGCTTAGGGGGCATGTTTTAGAAACACATTTTAAAAATCTTTAAAATGATGTTTCTGATGGGTGCATGCACGTGTGTTTTGCACAGGGGTGTGAACGTGAGATAGTCTGTAGCTTCTTGCACTCGGGTTCACTGCTTTATCGGCAACAGAAAAGGAGGAGCCCAGCAGAGAGGTGGTGAGTAATGCATCAGTGGGCTTAGAGACCCCTAACCTGATGAGCAGCCTTACCTGTCCTGGCATCCCCTAGACCATTCCTCCCCCTGGGCACAGCATGCTGGGGCCAAAGCTGGTCCCTGGAAGTTTTCCTAATGGATTTCTCTTCATAGGTGCAATCCAGCAGCCATCAGCAGGTGGCAAGGTCACTGGTCCAAGGCCAACTTTGTCCCTTGCTGTGGGAAGGGTGTGTGTGCTGAACATAGGGCACGGAAAAAAGAGCCTCCTGAAACCCAGCAGCAAAGAAGAACATGACTCATTTATCCCTCTATCCCATCTAAGGTGGTGTTTTTCAGACTTTTTCAAGTCATGACACACAGAAATGGATGGCACGGTATTTGGACAACCCTGGGCCACATGCGCACGGCAGGAGACCCAGTGGGAGCTCCGGCACCCGGGGGTCCCACATGCCCCAGGGCTGACCCAGCTAATGCTGGGTGAAGACCACTTGAGAATAAAGGAGCTTGAGATATTGTAGATGACCTGCTCCCTTGGCCAAAACCCGCCTTTAGAACACAGTCCCAGAAGGTGGAAAGATGGACTGCGTGGCTGAAGGTGGGAAATATTAGCAAATCCCAAGCCCAGGCCCTGCTCAAGGCCAAGGCAATCAGAGTCTTTGTGGGCAGGACAAGGTTTTCTTTTTCAAGTCTTGGTTGATTCTAACATGCCACTAAGGTTGAGAAGTATGGCTCTGTTGTGTTGTTATTGTTATTCAGTCGCTAAGTCGTGTCCAACTCTTTGTGACCCCATGGGGTACAGCACGCCAGGCTTTTTCAGCCTGGGTCTTGGGTCTTTTCCAGCGAGTCAGCTCTTCACATCAGGTGGCCAAAGTATTGGAGCTTCAGCATCAGTCCTTCCAATGAACATTCAGGGCAGATTTCCTTTAGGATTTTCTGGTTTAAACTCCTTGCAGTCCAAGGGACTCTCAAGAGTCTTCTCCAGCACAGCAATTCAAAATCATCAATTCTTCAGCACATGACTTTAAAAGAATAAAAAACCAAGGTCCTGGAGCCAGAGGGAGTCGGAATCCTGGTCCTTCCACCATTTGCTGAGTAAGGGTGAACACACTGCTGAGCCTTGTGGAGCTGCGTTTTCTTATCTGTTAAATGAAGTCAATAACAGGCCCTCCTATAATGTTATGGGGGCACATGGAATGGTGGAGGTAATGAATCCAGGCCAGCTTTAAATGTAATTTTCTATTTTGAAAAGCTTCACTTGATTATTCGACCTTCATTGTTTTGAAGCTCTGGCCTCTGGGTACAGTATTTTACCCAATAATTAATTCACATATTAAGCAAAGTCTTGAATGTCCACTGTGGCTGGTCTGATACTAGCTAGGTACCAAGAATTCAAGGGTGAGAACCAAGTTAGAAGGAGCTTTCCGAGGAGCTTTCTATCTAAGTTGAGGCTGAGTGCTTGGCAAGTGAGAAGTTAATAAAAACTGAGATGGGGCTTACAGCCCTGTCCTGAGTTGTTTCACTCTAAACACGCGGTGTTACTCCCCGCCCATTGTCACTGCTCTGCCATCAAGGGCTCTGGCTCCATCTGCGGGGGCAAGGCAGTGTGCCCCTTCTTCTGTGTCTAAGGATCGGGCTTAGGGAGCCTTGTTATTATTTGCCTCCAAGGGCCTTCTGCCCACGTTTATTTTGAACATCTGTTAACTCTCTACTTCGGTTAACACCAAATAAAACTTCAGGCACCACCAGATGCAAAAATATAGAAAATGTACCAGAAACAGCATTAGGGTTAATATAACTAGCAAGGTAATCTGGACATGATGGACGGGGCTGGAGCTGTTCTGTACCCACGGCCCTGACAACAGACATGACCCTGAACTTCCCCCACTGAGATGAAGGGTGAACGTGTGTATCTGCCACACATTAGATAATAGGAGGTGAATCACAGGATGCAGAACAGGCCACTGGGACTTCCCCGGTGGTCCAGTGGTAAAGAATCTGCCAGCTAATGCCGGGGACAGGGCTTCGATCCCTGGTCCGGGGAGATTCCACATGCCACGGGGCAGCTAAGCCCGACTGCCGCAACTACTGAAGTCCTGGAGCCTTAGAGCTGGTGCTTCACAGCAAGAGAAGACACCGCAGTGAGATGCCCGTGCACCACAACTAGAGCGTAGCCCCTGCTCGCTGCAACTAGAGAACGCCTGTGTGCAACAGTGAAGACAGTGCAGCCAAACAAATTAATAAATAAAAAATAAAATTACTTAAACTTAAAAAAAAAAAAAAAAAGACAGACTGTTGATCACAGATCAAGGGTGATCTGTGATACGAAAGTCACAACAATCTGCTTCTTCATCAACCCTGAAATGTAACCTAGATTTTGTCTTGAAAAATGTAGATGAACAAATGAAGATGTATCCTGAAGAAAGAGACCACAGGATAAAATTCTCTGCAGACTTAGCATAGGAAGCAAACTACATCCCAAGGCTATTTACCCTGTTTTATTTTTCTTCTTACTTCACTTATTACCATCTCAAATATTATTTGATTGTGTACTTGTTTATTGTCCGTCTTCCACCCCACTCCCATGTAAACGACAAGAGGGCGAGGACTTTTGTTGGCTAGTGTTGCCACAGTTGACAGAGAAGACAGAATAAATCTGTGGAATGAATAAAAGAATATGACAGCGAAAACTACAGGCCAGTGCCTGTAATTTGGCTTCACTTTTCTTCAAATAACGCTCTAAGGTAAGACTTGATGAGCTAGATTACTTTAAAATTCGGGCCTAAGTTGCTCCCAGTGGCAAAGCAACTTGGCTGAATCTGCTAGCCTAAGTTACTGAAGCTGGCTTTTCAGCCTTAAACATAAAATCCAGCTTCATCATGTTTGAAAAACAAACAAAAAACAAACAATCTTTTGAAGGTGGTTTTATTTACTCTTTGCCTATATAACTGAGGAGCAGTTTTGGAAAAGCAATATCGTAAGATGAAAAAAAGAAACAGAGAGAAAAATTTCCCTTATTATCCTGGAGAGACTTTCCATTGTTCACTGGCCAGGTGCTTTTCCTCCTTTTGAGTCACCCCATAAACTAAGCTCCTTTTCTATTTTTTTTAAAGTATGTTTATTTATTTTTGACTGTATCAGGTCTTAGTTGCTGCACGTGGTCTCAGCAGTTGCCTAAGTATGAGGGTTTTTTCTCCACGGCAGGCAGGATCCTAGTTCCCTGACCAGGGATCAGACTCAAGTCTGCTGCATTGCAAGGAGGATTCTCAACCTCTGGACCACCGGGGAAGTCCCTTCTTTTAGTTTTTTTGTAAAGATCAACCAATCTCGCCAATCAGAAGTGCTCACCATTAGACTGTCCTCACTGTGTGAAGGTCCACAGGCATTTCCCCAGGACCTGTCTCTTTCCATTTGAAGTGAAGTGAAGTGAGAGTCATTCAGTCGTGTCCGACTCTTTGCAACCAGTATTCTCCAGGCCAGAATACTGGAGTGGGTAGCCTTTCCCTTCTCCAGGGGATCTTCCCCACCCAGGGATCGAAACTGGGTCTCCCACATTGCAGGCAGATTCTTACCATCTGAGTTATATTCAGTGCCATGCAGTAATTCCAAATGAACGTTTAGGGAACAGTTTGCGAAACAGGGTGCATTAATTTGGGGGCACTTTTGTTGAGATCCTGAAGCGTGAGCCTGTGAGATGATACCTGGGGACCACTGTGTGTCTAGGGACTGCAGTGTGAACTGGGACTGTCGATGTCATGGTCAGAGCACAGAACCCCCAGCCCTGACACAGGATTACAGAAAACTCCCGAGGCTGGCCCACAGAAGGTACTGGAAAAACCACACATGAGAATTCAGTTGTCCTGAAACTGCGGACCAACCTCTTAATGACGCACGTGCCCAACTTCCCTTCAGGGCTGCTGCTGTTGTTTCAGCCTCTCAGTCGTGTCCGACTCTTTGCCACCCCATGGACCGTAGCCCGCCAGGCTCCTCTGGTCCATGGGATTGTCCAGGCAAGACTACTGGAGTGGGTAGCCACTTCCCTCTCCAAGGGATCTTCCCGACCAAGGGACTGAACCCAAGTCACTGGGAAGTCACTGAAGGGAGGGCCCTTCAGTGCAGCTCCAGGTGAAGTGCCTGGGAATGGCCAGCATGTTGGGGGTGAAGCCTGCCAGAGCCAGCTCTCTGCTGGCAAGGCACACACGCCTGGCACTGCCATCCTAAAGCACCAGATACACACACCCCTTGGGTGGCCATGGGTGTCGACCGCAAGGCTGAAAACTGAGTCTCTTGGGTTTTGCAATTAGCTACATATGCCAGTATGCTTAGTAACTGTGGCTATTCAGAAGAGACTGATTCAGCATAATCTCCTTATGTGGGAGTTAACTCATATACTTGGTTTAAAAGATACAAAAGCTCTGTGAAGCACACAGATAGGATGGCTCAGGGGATTGTAACATGAGATCTTGTCTTTCACTTCCAGGTTAGCAGCTCTTCTAGCTAGGCCTTGCCTCACTGCCAACCGATAGGTTTGGTTAATCAGTTCTATCAGCCCACTTCCCGGTTTTAAGAAGTCCACATCAAAAAAAAAAAAAAAGAAGTCCACATCAGAAGAGCCATCAATATAACTGCTGTTAATATTATTTTTGTTCGAGGTGACCATGAAGGCTGAAATAGACCTAACTCTGAACTCAGATTTATGTGTTCTTTTAAAGCAGGGATTCCAGCCTCCAGGATCTAATATCTGATGATCTGAGATGGAGCTGATGTAATAACAGAAATAAAGTGCACAATAAATGTAATGCATTTGAATCATCCTGAAACTATCGTTCCCCATCACCGGCCTGGTTCGTGGAAAAATTGTCTTCCATAAAATTGGTCCTTGGTGACAAAAAGATTGAGGACCACTGTTTTAAAGCATGGGCTTCCCTGGTGGCTCAGATGGTAAAGAATCTGCCTGCAATGCAGAAGACCTGGGTTTGATCTCTGGGCCAGGAAGATTCCCTGGGAAAGGAAATGGAAACCCACTCCACTATTCTTGCCTAGAACATTTATTTAGTTTCACAGACACGTGTGGCTAGGTAGATATTTCAGTGTCAACATTAGGAGCTTTTAAAAAGGCCATATAATTTGTTACCAATATTACTTACTTAGGACAAATCAGATACCTAGATTTTTGTTACCAATGATGTTAGTGGGAATCTTGGATTTTTGAGTTAGATATAATCAGGTCTGTTCTTAAACTGTGCAGGTCACAAGGCAAGAGTAGCAGTGAGGTCCACCTCCCATATGTCTAGATATTTACAACTTAGAAATCAAGCTAACAAACTGTTAAATGTGTTCTATCTCCGTTGTATATCTATTTAAAATATTTTCATGCTGATAATATTTTTTCTTGACTCTTTTTAATTTTTGGTTTCACTTACTTGATGTAAAATTATTACAGATCCGAACTGGGTGGTTTTCCTGGCAATTCCAATTCCAAAAAGCAGCACAGAATTGGAGACTTGGAGTCTCCCATGAGGGTTTCCCAGGTGGCTCAGACAATAAAGAATCCACCTGCAGTGCAGGAATTGCAGGAGATTCAGGTTCAGTACCTGGGGTGGGAAGTTCCCTGGAGGAGGGCATAGGCAACCCATGCCAGTGTTCTTGTCTGGAGAATCCCATGGACAGAGGAGCCTCGTGGGCTACAGTCCATGGGGTCACAAAGAGTCAGACACAACTGAAACGACACATGCAAGGTTCCCCTGAAAGGGAACAGTGTGCGTCACTGAGGTGGTATGGATCAGCCTCTGTCTCATAAACACCTCCAAAGACCTGTTTGCATCTTACATGAAACACTGGTAAAGACAGACCAATCACAGATATATGCAGTGCTATAGTTAATTTGAACCCTTATGTCCGGTCCAGTTAGCTAAAAACCACCCGATAATAAAAGTGAATGACAATGTGAGTAATTAACCCTGTTGTAAAATGTAAAAGTCAGCTCTCTTACTGAATCCTTACTTAGGGTTTGTAAGCAAAAAAAAAAAAAAAATAGGGCACATCAGTGCATACAGGGGAACCAGGGAACCTTGCTAATTAAAGAAATGAAGATGAAGGTGTATTTTCAGTGGTGGAATGGCCATTATGATACAGCACAAAGTATCAAAATATTCATTGAGTAAGAGACCTATATTCACTTGAGAGAATATAGAGAGACCATATAGAGCCATATGGTGAAAAATCAGGATCTCTTAGGAAAACTGCAGAGATTCTTGTTTCATTGGTCTGGGGTCTTGGATGGTCTTTTAATGCTTTCCAGGTGCTTCTAATGTTCACCTGTGTCCAATTTACCACTTTCTGGGGACAATGTTCTAAAGAAGGGGTCCCCAACCTCTGGGATCTTGTGCCTGATGATCTGAGGTGGAGCAGATGTAATAACAATAGAAATAAAGTGCAGAATAAATGTAATGTGCTTGAATCACCCCAAAACCTCCCCACCCTGGTGTGTTAAAATTATTTTCCATGATACCTGTCCTTGGTGCCAAAAAGGTTGGAGACCATGGTTCTAAAGGTAATCTTTAGTCCAGAAGACAGTAAATAGAAATAGAATAAAAAATCACCTACAATATTTCAAAATGAAGTAAAGACTCTTGCAGGACCTTTGAATTTATAGAAAGCCATCATATCTTTTAAGATCACTTGTTACACACAGCTTTGTAACACTTTGTAACACAAACAGCTTTTTACACTACAGGTCTCCTCCTGAAATCCTTGAAAAGAAAACCAAGGAAAAACCCCTTCCCCTCTAGGCTACACCAAGGAAAACAATGGATAAGAGAGGAACCAGGGGGCTGGGAATGGTCCCACAGGCTGAGAAGGGTTCAAGACACCCTAGAATCTAGAGAACTTGGCTTGGAATTATTGTCATTCCATGGCCATGGCCAACCTAATATCCTAAAATGTATCCCCCAAACATTGATGATACAGATGAGATTTTCCTAGAATTTGGAAGGAGCATCTGGCATCTATGGAAAAAAGCATGAAGAACTATTTCTTCCCTATATCTTTGGCTACTGAAGTTGTGGTTTTGTGTTCAGAAGTTCAGTCATGTATGACTCTTTCCAACCCCATGGACTGTAACTCTCCAGGCTCCTCTGTCCATGGGATTTCCCAGGCAGGAATACTGGAGTGGGTTGCCATTTCCTCCTCTAGGGGATCTTCCCAACCCAGGGATTGAACCCGAGTCTTTTACATCTCTTGCATTGTCAGGCAGATTCTTTACCACTAGCACCTCCTGGGATCGGTCCCATTAAACTGACTGCTGCTTTGAAATGACCATTTAATTGCTTTCCAAGCCCCTCTGCCCCAAATCCAAGAGGAAGCAAAGCAATACACAGTGACCAATTCAACATCCACACCATTGTCTTCTGACCAGTGTCATCTGCTTTAGGTGTATGCAACAGAAACAGAAGTTACTTGTAAGGCTTGTTTCCAAAAGTCTGGACATATGGTTAAAAATATCTCCTTGGAATGGCTCAGCAGTTCTGCAACAGGTGGGGACATTAAAGATGAAGGACCAGAAGATGCAGGCAAGGACGCCTTTGAGCCTGTAGGAATCCAGGCAAGAATCCAGAAGTGAGGCTGTTACTGTGGTCGAGGAAATGAAGGAATGGGATATATTTGGAATTTGGAAGGCAGTTTGAAAAGAAACAATTGCTGGGTTTGGCAGAGGATTAAGTATAAAGGCAATACTATGTATTGGGCACAGGGCCAAAGCATGCTTTCTGTAATCACATATAATCCTCCCAATAACCTTGGAAGAATATATATTTGTGTCTATTTCACAAGACAGAAGATAGGCGTTTAGAAATTGAACCTATCCATGACCAAATAACTATTAAATGGGAGCGTCAACTTTCAAACCTGGGAATAATGAACCACAAATTGTTTTTGATGTTGCTCCCAGGATACTATGGCTCCAGCACGGGACAAGGAAGCACAGAGAAAGATTGAGAAAAAAAGATGATCACTGTATCTTCTCTAATTAAGTTGGAGAAAGAGATATTCAATTTATGATATATGTTAAGTATCAGGAGGTTTAGGGAGGGAGAGGTTTAATTATGTACATGCTTTTTGAATCTCTGAATATATAGTTCAGTGCTGTCCAACGGTAATAAAGAGCGAGACACATGTGTAATTTTGTATTTTCTGGTAGCCACATTAAGAGTAAAAAGGAACAGGTGAAATCAATTTTGATATATTTTATTTAACTCAGTTATTAACTTATGACTCAATATATTATCCTACTGGGGCTTCTCTGGTGACTCAGCGGTAATCCACCTACAGTGCGGGAGACACAGGATACACAGGTTCGATCCCTGGGTCGGAAAGATCTCCTGGAGGAGGGCATGGCAACCCACTCCAGTATTCTTGCCTGGAGCATCCCATGGACAGAGGATGGGCTGCAGTCCATAAGGTCACAAAGAGGCAGACACGACTGAAGCGACTTGGCACACAGGCATATTCCTTCATAAAATATCAGACAGTGAAGTGAGATGAACAAAAACCAAAAGAGCCGTCTTCGTGCAGTTATGACAGTGATTTCATCCGTGCTCCCTCCTTAGGCTGTAAGTTACCTGATACCTATCACGCTGTAGGAGGTGCTCAAAACCTGCAATGAGTGCTCTTCTGAAGCCCAAGTGCTCTGTTTCCATTTCATTTGAGCAGAAACAGGTAGGGAAAGCTCCTTATCCCAACATCAGCTCACGTGAGCTCATGCCTCTTTCTCTACTCAACAGCCTAACTGCGTAAGATAAACTCCCTAATAGGTTCTGCCACAGTCCCCAGATCCAGATGGGCTGAGGTGGAGGGGGGAGCAGTGGGGTCCGGGGGTGCAAAGTAAATTGTTTCGTTGGAACTCCTTTAGAAATGGGTGGACGGGGACTTAGGAGGGGAGCTGTCTTCAGAGTGGTGTACAAAGCCTGTCTGTACAACAGCCTCCCCCCTTCACATCCTTTTTATATTTACTTATCTGCCTTGCGCTCTTACAGTTCCACTGCCCTTCATTTCTTTTCAAGCAAGATTATCTTTCTGGACTTTTGCCAGCTGTTCTAAATATACTGCCCTACTGATAAGAGTCTCGATTTTTTTCCAGTTCACACGTTGGTGGGCCAAATGAGCCCTTATAAAATACTAAGACTTGATAAGAAAGTGTGTTTTAGCAGAAGAGAACAGAAGAAAGGTCAGGGGGAGAAATCACCATCCTTTGTTTACTATGCTAAGAAAGGTGAAGATCTCAGAGGAGTGAACTATCGCAGAACTCCATCCTCGGTGACACTCTCACGCGCACTCGGCTAAGCTCTGGATCAATCCCTGACTCACAGATTTACGTTCGTGTCCCAGGGCGGTGTTTGGGGGCGGGGGGTGGGGTGGGGGTGGGTGTGCAATGCCTTCACGTCCTACTCCTGGCCACGGTGAGGCCACGCTGCAAAGCTGGTCAAAGGAAGAACAGTTAGCTCATCAAACACATGCACTTTCGGATTACCTTGACTCGGGGTATTTGGTGAGGGTGGCCAGGCTGCTGGTGTACATGTGGCCGCCCACGTCGATGTGGACGGGCGCGTTGGATTTTGTGAGCTGTGCTGGAGTAGGAATGCCTTGATTGTTCAGTGGAGATGCAGGAGATCTAGTGATCAGAGGTCTTGACATATTGGGCCGACTGTCCTACAGAGAGAGAAGCAAGGTTAGACATGTTTGCTTTATTTAGTGGAGAGAAAGGAAATGCATACCTCCTACAGAATAAGCCAGTGACTAGCGCTGATATTTGTTCGCTAATAAAATCTGGAAAATCAGCAAGCTCTCGCTTTTACTGTCATGCATATGAAAAAACCCCGAGACATGTGACAAAGAAAAGGAAAACTTCCCATGCTCAGAATCAAGGAGCTGAACTAATATTTATTTCACATCGAACCACGCACTGTGATGGCTTATTTTGCTAATGAATTCTTGCATTTAACAACTGGTTAATGGCTTGTGGAGAACTACTACTCACTACAAATGAAAAGATAATCAATACTTGAAATGGTCTCCATCCAGATAAAATACATATGCTCTACCCTTCTCTTGGAAAACTACCTTATTGCTACGGGCTGGGGATAAATACAGGCCTTTGGCCCTTTGGTTCTGCGGAATGGTCTCTTCAATTTCTATTTTCCAAATCAGGAGAAAGGGGGCATGGGGCATGACTGGTCTAACCATCAGTTCACACACTCAAAGCAACCTTGTAAACAGGTACCAGAAACTCATCAGTCAACAGATGAAACAAACAAAAAGATAACCCACATCTACCCACTGGGTTCCTGCTTCTCTCACCAGAAGACTATGGAACTGGGGACACCTTGAAAACGTGTCCCCTCCAGTGATGACGTCTGTGCTTGGGAGCCACGAGCCAGCTGCTCTCATGCATGCTGAGCTCATAGAAGAGATAATTTTCCGAGGTGGGGCTGAGGCACGTGGGGTACAGTGTGCTGCCCCACAGGCAAAGGTATCCTGGAAACAAACGAAGCAGAAGGGGGACATCACATGATGGCACGAGAACGTGCTGAAGAAACTGTACTCCTGAGAAAATAAAATCTGCCATCCTTTCCATGGATACAATATATATATTTCAAACACCATCCAAACATGGTCGATCGCTTTCATATTCGAGCCCAAACCACAGACAAGTCAAGTCAGGTCTCTGGCACTCAAAGAAGGGGGTCAAATATTTAGAATCTACAATTAGGGAAAAGCTCAAACAGCACTTATGTCTGAATTCTGCCAGGCGATCGCCACGAGGGTGCTTGCAGATTTACAATTTAGCCAGAGATTGTTTGCAAACAATGTGCGGCAGAGTCAGTGATAAGGCATAATAAAGGGATTTTGAGAAATGCCTTTGATGGAGATTACAAATGGGAAGTCATCTAGTTTTTGTGCATAAAGCCCAGCATGATGAAATATAAATTTGCAAAACATCCTAGATTTTATGATCCAAAACAGCTTCAGGAGTTACCTGGGGCACAACTGTTGGACTAGTTAGCATTAACCACATGTCCAGGCAAGACTGGGAATGCACGTTCCTTCTGGAACTCCGCATCTACTGTGAATGGGGTGGTGATTGAGCTTTTACGCAAAATGTTGACCATCTGTGTGGTGCTTTTCTCCGTGCTGAATTAAACAGAGCCCTGGAACAGTCATAGAAAGGGTTCATGCTTTATTTCTTAAACTGGGGGAAGTGGGTTTGTAGATGGTCACTGTGTCATTCTTTGTATGTTCCTGTATATTTTTAACAACTCAATATAAATATTAAAAAGCACAAGGGATGATTGCAACACATACAGAAAAGTCAAAGAGGTATGGGATGGGGAAAAGAACTAAAAAAACAAGGACACACATCAGTAGGAAATGTAAAGCAGTGAAGGCTGGGAAATATTCAACAGCATTTTAAAATCTGGGTGTCAGAAAATGCGTTTTTTCCTTTAAAAGTACAATCATGTAACCTGTACTTTTAAGAGCTACGTACTACCCGACTTCCTTTTAGAAAATGATCTCTTGGCTAAAGACACACACACACACACACACACACACACTCTCTCTCTCTCTACCGGACTTCCTTTTAGAAAATGATCTCTTGGTTAAAGACACACACACACACACACACACACACACCAGTCTCCGTTACAATTCAGCCCATCGCACTGCAGCGTCTGTAATAGTTTTTCAATTGGACACATTCCATACCCCGCCTCAGGGTGCTGGGGTAAAAATGAACAGATTTGCAGGGTTAATACTGTAGTTAGACTGTGACCTCACTCAGCACAGCTCTAACACTGCCAGGTCTACGGAGAAGGAGGAAAAAAGAAAGCGTAACTGATCAGTTGAAGGAATCCAGATTTCTCAGAATATATACCATGTACACTGAAAATCATATATGTATGGATATTGCTAAATTTAAAATGAAACCAGTGTTTCCTTGTGGGAGGGGAGGATGGGAAGTGGGGGATTAACCCTTTAGGACAAGGAGGAAGTTTCCTAATGGGTGGGCTCAGGCAGACTAGTAAGACTCATTTTTTTTTAAATTGATTTGTCTCTGCCAGATCTGGCAGCACATGGGATCTTCTATCTCTGTGGCGGCTTCAGCATCTAGTTCCCTGCTGTTGTTAGTCACTCAGTTGTGTCCCACTCTTTGCAACCCCGTGACTTTGGGACTGCAGCATACCAGGCTTGGCTGTCCTTCACCACCTCCCAGATATGCTCAAACTCATGTCCATTGAGTGGTGATGTCCATTGAGTGGTGATGCCATTCAACCATCTCGTCCTCCATCAACCCCTTCTCCTAGTTTCCTGACCAAGGATCAAACCTGTGTCCCTGCATTGGGAGCACAGACTCTTAGCCACTGGACCATCAGAGAAGTCCCCCCCTCCTTTTTTTAAATTGAAATACAGTGGATGTAACAATGTTGTGTTAAGTTTCAGGTGCACAGCAAAATGATTCAGCTATACATATCTATATCTATATTTAGATAGCTTCCCTGCTGGCTCCAACAGTAAGGAATCTCTCTGCAATGCTGGAGACCGAGGTTCTATCCCTGGGTCTGAAAGATCGCCTAGAGAAGGGAACGGATACCCACTCCAGGGTTCCTGCCTGAAGAATCCCCGTGGACAGAGGAGCCTGGCGGGTTATAGACCATGGGGTCACACTGAGCAACTAACACTTTCATTTCACATATGTACATGCACATACACATATATATGTATATGTGTATATATCTGGTCTTCTCAGGTGCCACAGTGATAAAGAATCTGCCTGCCAATGCACGAGATGCAGGAGACACCAGTTCGGTTCCTGGGTCTGGAAGATCCCTTGGAGAAGGAAATGGCAACCCGTTCCAATATTCTTGCCTGGAAAATTTCATGGACAGAGGTGCCTGGCAGGCTACAGTTCATGGGGTCACAAAGAGTGGGACAGGACTGGGCACACAAGCATGCACACACACACACCTACCTTTCCAGATTCTTTTTCCTTATAGGCTATTATAAAATATTGAGGCTAGTTTCCTGTGCTATACAGTAGTTTCCCGTTGCTTCCAGTAAGACTTGAAACGTTACAATTAGTCTTTGGTGAGCTCTTCTCTGAGGCTCTCTTCTCATCCTGGCAGTGTTCTGTGTTCTGTGTTTATCCCCTTAGATCATTTCTAAGGTATAAACTGCTATCAGCTAATGGAATAGAGGTTTTCACTCACTACTTTCCACATTGGTGCAGGCTGAAATGACTTTAAATCCATAGGCTGGGGGTAGGGGGGGCGTGTTTGGGGCTGGCTGGTCTGAGCGCTTGTGGGAGACACTCAGATCTGTTGCACTGATTCCAGGTGCTTCAGCTGACTCAGCCGTGGCCACCTCCTCCCCTCGCCAGTGACCAGAACTGGCACTCTCTCTTCTTTAACTGGACACTGAGGTCTCAGATACGATGTCTGACCCTGCCTGCAGCAGCCACTTCCCTACCAGCCTAAGAACGAAGCCAACATCCAGGCTGGCTGAGCTGGATCCTCCCTGGCACTGTTGAGACACTGAATCCACCAGCTCCGAGTCTCCAATCTCTATGTTTCCTGATACTCGGGAAGATAAATTCATCTTTAAAGCCAGACTGAGCTCGGACTTCTGTTATTTACCCTGCTTCCTACCTTTCCTGGATACAGCCAGCTTCCCATAGGTCATTTGGATTGGTGAGATTTGACCTGTGATACCCAGAACAGCTGCCTGCAGACAGACACAGCAAAAACTTTCTATCCTATTATCACCATGCTTCAGCTCCACGTTCCCATCTTTAATCACTTTCCCAGCATCATCTCATTAGGCTGTACGTGTCTTTCAACATCACTTCCAATGAGATGAAAACCATGAACTTTAACCAGAAGGGAGCACAAGTGTTTTGAATGTGCCAACATCACTGCTGGAGAAATAGCTCAGGGCACTGAGGTGTATTTGGAAAAGTGGCCAGACAAAATGGTGGTGTTTCTGATAATTCCCCCTCTGGAACAGACTCCTCGCCCGGGCGGTGGACTGGCGGAAGGAACCCCATCCTAATGTTAAGTTACTTGGTTACGGTCCCCTCCTCCTGTAGCCACTGTTCCTTCCTTCCAGTCTCAGGCAGTGTCCCTAAGGATGCACATACCCCGGGGAACAGGACAGGCTGGTCCCTGGCCTCAGCAAGCTGGTTCAATGGGAGAGAGGAGACAGGAAACAATCAACTGCAATAAGCAGGGGGAAGCCAGGTTACTGTGGCCGTTTTAACTACAAGGACAGGTAATCCAGGCTTGGGGGCTGGCAGGAGGGGTGGGAAGACTACCTGGAGACAGTCTAAGCTGAAATCTGATGGATGAGAAATCAGCTCACTGCGGGATGCAGGAAGGAGACCACGTGATACGTTCTAGAAATTAAACTTTCTAGTAAAATTTCAGTATGCTGTGAGAATTCCCCTACTTGTTTTCTTTCCAAGTATGGAAGGAAAGTGCAGGAGACGGAAGCTTGAAGATGATGGTCTGAGGACCACAGAATTAAATGGCAATTTACAATGAAAATATAAATAAACCCACTATAATATTACTATGATGGGAAAAGGGGGAAGAAGAAGAGGAAGGAAACTCACAGCCAGTTTTCTAAGCAGCTGTCTGACAGAACTTTCTGCAAGAATGGAGACAATGTTCCATATCTTTACCATTTAGTAGGGTGGCCACGAGCCATGTGTGGCCATTTGAGGACCTGAAATGTGGCTAGTGCGACTGAGGAACCGAATTCGTAATTTTAATGCATTTTAACTAGTTTAAATGTAATGTAGGTAGGTCAAGTATTGGAGGCAACCCTGGAGGCAACCCACTCCAGTATTCTTGTCTGGAGAATTCCATGGACAGAGGAGCCTGGTGGGCTGCAGTCCATGGGGTCACAAAAGTCGGACACAACTAACACTAGGTCAAGTGTGGCTAGTGGCTGTCATGTTGGACAGGACAGCGCAGTAAACCTTGTTTGAATTTTTCTTGATATATGGAGGCCCACATCATGATAAACTTGAACTTTAATCACTCAGGGAGAAGCAGGGGCATTTTAAAGTGAATACAAATGGTTTATGACCCCATCCCCTCCAACACAATGAGTTCCCTCTCTCCTTCTAACTGTACTTCTGCCTTCTTTACTGATTTTATGAAAATAAAAGAGATGAGTAACCATGCAGTGAGGATGCTTCACACACTACATCTCTGGGTTTCAGAGAAGCAGCTGAGACATAAAAGCACATCCCGAATGACTCCATTCCCAAGAGGTTACAGGCAGCAAAAGCAATCTGTGATGACGGAGCTCAGAACACTGGCCATCTTTTTTTTTTTTGGCAGGGCGGGTAGCTGGCTAGGAGGGGATAAGGATGAATCTTCTGGAGAGCTAGAAAAGTCCTGAATCTTGATCTGGGAAGTTAAACAGTTACATACATACGTATGTGCACGTGTGTCTGTGCTCAGTCGTATCCGGCTCTTTGAGACCCCATGGACTGTAGCCTGCCAAGCTCCTCTGTCCATGAGGATTCTCCAGGCAAGAATACTAGTGTGGGTTGCCATTTCCTTCTCCAGGGGATCTTCTCAACCCAGCGATTGAACCCAAATCTCCTGCATTGGTAGGTGGATTCTTTAACTGCTGGCTGAGCTACCTTGGAAGCCCATGCATACGTGCACCTAAGATTTATTCTACTTAAAAAGAAAACAAACCAAAAAATAATCTTGGAAGAAACTCCTCCAATCCAAACATTTTTCTGTTCAGATACTCATTTAAATTTCTGTGAAATACTTCTTTTAAAAGCCAAAAAGACATTTATTATTTTCTCCCATCCGATTCACCAAATCTGACTCTAATACCCAGACATGAAACGGCAGCTGAAATTCTATTTCTAATTCTCCATCCCCTCATTTCTATCCTGTATAGATTTTTCAGGCATGTTCATTGCTTTATCTTTAAAATTTCCATTTCTCAGCTGCTTTTAGTCTGTGGCTTCCTTGTACCTTAATCATCCATCTCACCTACCCAACAGAGCAGCAATGATTCTGGGAGAGGAGAGTCCTTCAAGGGATTTGACTTCAGGCATTTTTTAAAAGCAGCTAATGAAAAATGTGCCTCCTAAATCTAACCTTGCTGTGTGCTGTTCAAACAGGAGCCCCAGGGGCACCGCCTGGAACAAATGAGCTGAAGTTTAAACTGAAAGTTTTAATGACTTTATTTGTTAAGAACGTATGCCCCTGTCTCTTGTCACGTTCCACTAGCTGGTTGGACTATATTATCTCTTTCATTGGGAAAAGAAACAGGTTTCTCGGGGATACTTCCAGAAAAGCATGTCAATATAGTAAAGCATTTACCTGTATTATTTGATACTGTCATTCATAACACGCAATAGAGCAATGAAGGAACTTAACACAAATCTTAACTTTTCCACAAATTTCAGCCTGGGTTGAAAATACATGTATTTATATCACCTACACTCTCACACACGTACCCAAGTATATCACACACACATACCCAGAAAATGAAAGTGTTGTGGCTCAGTCATGTCCGACTCTGCGACCCCATGGATTCTAGTCTCTGTCCATGGAATTCTTCAAGCAAGAATACTGGAGTGGGCAGTCATTCCCTTCTCCAGGGGTACCTTCCAAACCCAGAGATGGAACCCAGGTTTCCTGCACTACAGGTAGCTTCTTTACTGTCTGGGATACTTCCAGAAAAGTATGTCAATAGTAAAATATTTACCTATATTATTTGACACATGCAATACAGCAGTGATGGAATTTAACACTAACCCTAACTTTTCCACAAAATTCAGCCTGGGTTTAAAATACATGTATTTATACCACCCGCACTCTCACACGTACCCAAGTAGCACCTCAATCATATGGAATGCATGGAGAGTGGGGAGTTCTGATTAATTCTGTTTTCTGATACTGGGCCAACCATTTTGGCCACGTAGCTTGTAATCAAAGTGTCTTAGACAAGGATCTTGCTTCTGAGGGTAGAAATCTGGCATTGCCTTGGGAGGGTTAGTCTAAAGCTGACACCATCTTGCTGGACTCACAGTAAAGGTTCTTATAGAGAAACATCCCCTAAGCTGTGTGCTGAGACTCTCAACCGTAAAACCAGCATATTCTGTACGGGCCCGCATTGTTTCTTCATTCAAATAACATTGACTGGGTTCTTGAGTGGGTAGCCAGGGCCTTCTCCTGAGGATCTTCCCCACCCGGGGACTGAACTCTGGTCTGTTACACTGCACGCAGAGTCTTTACCATCTGAGCCACCAGGGAAGCCTGACTGAGCTCCTACTATGTGTCAAACGTTACTTTAATAGCAGAGTGACAATGGGGGGAGAGAGAGAGAAATAAATAGCTTCTTATAATTTCACATAGGTTAAACAAAAAACAAACAAAAAAACAAGTCCGAGCAATATTTCAAAATTGAACACTGTTTCTGTCAATCTCTGAAGTCAGCGGAGAGGTAGGCTAAAAAGGCTTCTGAGCATCCAAATTTGTTATCAGATCTTCATTCATTTTATTCACAGGTACTCCCTTCAAACTCACAGAACCTGCTTGCTCCTGACTCAGAGATTCATAACAAGTGTGGTCATTGGTTTTCTAGCGTATACAAGAATCACTCCAAATTAATTCATCCCCAGATCAAGCCCCACATTAACTTAGATTGTAAAATATATAATAAAATGAAGAAAAACTTCTGCACAAATATGATGAAAAGAAAACTTCTTTTTAAGGTAAAACAATTTTGCAAACTTTACGTAGCTGGAAAAAAATAAACCAAAAGAGAACACCTCAAGTGTGCAGGAGAAAGTACCCTGGTTTTTGGAATCTGAAGACCTGGTTTGAGTTCAGGTTCAGTCTTTGGGTCATCTTGGAGAAGTTACCAAACCTACAGGGCTCCAGCTTTCTCATCTCTAAGACAGGATGAATCTTCCCACTCTACAGAGAAGTAAAGCTGGCAGTCGGTGAGATGTTGGTGATGGCTTACAATATAGGATGTTGCACAAAGAAAAGACAGAGGAATTTCTGCAGAAGGAATTCTTTCCTTCTGCACATGAAAAATGACATTTAATACATCCATACACTCCATGTACAGGGGAGATGACTATGGATCCAGCAAGACAAACAGAGAACATTTAAAGCAGCTGAGGAGTAAAGACTCATAGATGAGAAAGACAGCATTTTACGCCAATAAAATATTACACAATGGGATATAGATAAAGAAAAACAGAATAAGACAGAGATCTCCCTGGTGGTCTAGTGGTTAGGACTTTGCCTTCCAATGCAGGGGCTGTAGGTTCTATCCCTGGTCCGTGAGCTAAGATCCCACAGGGCTCACAGCAGAAACACCAAAACACAAAGCAGAAGCAAAATTGTAACAGAGTCAATAAAGACTTTAAAAATAACCGTCTACATCAAGAAAAAAATTTTTAATTAAAAAAAAAATAGGATGGAAAACCACAAGATGAGAGTCGGACAAAGCCTATGAAAAGAAGTAGAGAATGAGATCATCACGGTAGGTTCATAAAATGAAATAACACGTGAGCTGTGTTGATTTTGTTTTCAGATCAAATCTTAATTTCACAGATTAAAAAAAAGGAAATAAAAAACAAGAGGCTTCAAAGTTGTTTCAAAATGACTACCAACTGTGTTAAATTAATCTGTAATTACTTCCTAATCTGAAATAGCAAAATGTTACTCTTCTTGCCTAAGGCCAGGAGGAAGGCTTACTACTGTTTATCTATTATAACGCACAATATTTACCAGCTATGAAATGTCCTCAATGAGCCTTCTTCCCTCCAATAGTGAAATATGTATCCAAGAAGTTCCCTTATTAGATTATCAAGCTGGGACCATGAAAAGAAAACTATTTGCCAAGATTTCTCTGCCTTTTTTTTTCCCCTCAAAAATCAAACTGAATTTATAAAAAGATAACATTTTGATAGAATTTTGCTGTGTTTATTATAGCTGGATTAATTTTTAAATTAAATTTCTTGGGCAGTTTCAAATATACTTAAAAAATCACAGAACTAGTATTTTTAAATAGACATTATAGCTCAACTATGGATATTACTGTTTTTTTTTTTTTAATTAAAACATAGCATTAAAGTGAAAGCAGGCTCTGTCACAGTTCTAGAGGGAAAGGTAATTTTTTTTTGCAAAAATAGGCGTAGGTACAATGAAAATACCTGAAATTAAATGCACCCACATGTCAGTAGGGTATAGGACTGGGTAATGATGTTACAGGCAAATTTTGTTTTTGTTTTTTCTCTTGTACTTTATGATGTTGAACACTGAAATTAAAAAAAAAAAAATTCTATTAAAAAAAAGAACAGGAAAAAAACACCCAGCACTATATTACCCAATTGAATCAATCAGTACATAGTCTTGGCATGCTGTTATATTTTACTTTCATCATCAGTATTTTGTGGACATTTTAAAATGAAGAACAGAATGAAGAAATACAGAAATGGAACAGAACTTAGGAGTGAAGCTTCCTTTCCTTTTATTTTCTTGCCAGGGAGGAAATGTGCGGAACAAAAAATTAAATGGGCCTCAGGTCATAGTAAGCTCATATTTAGCTGACACGGAAGTCTATTTAGTTTGATCCTGAAAGAAAGGGGCAGAAGCCTATGGTTTCTACACTCCTGGGAACTATCTGGTCATTCGTCCCTGCCTTGGGGTCCCCTTGATTCCCAGATCTAAAACCCAGCAAGAGCAAGCTGATAGAAGCCACATGTGAATACCGCCTGCTTTTCCAGAAGGCAGTTTGGCACCTGCTTTCCTGCAAGAAGATGCGGGTGGCAGTAAAAAGGTTGGCAGTGAAACACTCTGTCACGCTCAGAGAGGGCCTTCGAGTCTGAAACCAGAACCCCTTGCACAATGTTAAGTATTATCACCATTTCACAGAGAAGGAAGTTGACTCTGAGGTCAAGTGGCTTAGGCTATAATTATCTAGTAATGAATTTACTGTGTTATTTTACACACTTGCCACTGTGTACCAGTGTAAGGTTACCACTCTCCACTACCAGGTGACCCATAGCCTGGCTTTCACAAGAGAAAGGACAGATTTGCCTTGCTCCATCTACCTTCTTTCTCTCAGTCTGTTTTGGGATGAAGACAACAGGCTTGAGAGTTTGAAGGATGGATGGTCAGTGGTCAGCCAGAAGAAAAGGGACAGCTGGTCCAGGAAGCAGATACCTCTCTCTAGTCCCCATCTCTTTGTTCCCCAAAATGAAACAAATGACCTGGCATTTCATTTACTCCTCTAACTATTAGTCCTTGACACTAACTACAGGGCACATCTGCCTCTAAATAAACAATAAACTTGACTCACTGTTTTCTTGGATGTGGTCATAAAAACTCCTTGTCCAACAGTATCAAAAGCTAAATAGGTTCCTTTCAAGGACTTAATTTTGAGTCCCTTGAAAGCTCCTTTTAAGATTCTTAGATGCCTTTCTGCTTACCTTTATGCACTTTAAAAAAATAAAAAATTAATATACACAAGTTTTTAAGTATACTGACTTACTCTCATTTACATAATAGGGGTGTTCAAAAGTTCATTCAGTGAGAAACAATGGCTCATATTTGGTGCAGGGCTACCGCACTGCCCTATCGGGCTTCCCCTGATAGTTCAGTTGGTAAAGAGGCCGCCTGCAACGCAGGAGAGCCCGGTTCAATTCCTGGATGGGGAAGATCGCCTGGGGAAGAGATAGGCTACCCACTCCAGTATTCTGGTCTGAAGAACTCCATGGGGTCACAAAGAGTCAGACTGAGCAACTTTCACTTTTACTTGGGGCACTGTGGATGTGAACAATTCAAAGAGTGAGAGTCTGCCTTGGGAAGACTTGTCTTCCTAACGACAAGAGAGCCCCGTGGAAACAAAGAAAATGAATCAAATTATGCTTTACACGCCCTGAGAACTAGTTATGGACAATCTTAAGCAAACAATAAATTGGCACAGTCAGAAAACAATCACTCTTGGTGTTATGACTCGGGAGTACATTATTTTTAAATAAGACACGTCTGTATTCAGTCATTTCACATTACCAGGATCATACTCCTAATTTTTCCATTTACCTTTGCAGAGAATACCAGCAGCAGTGTTTCTAACAGTGTCGACAGCGATTTAAGTTTCTAAGTTCAGAGACTTTTCCTGAGGATGTGACAGAGTGGAGGCCCAAGTTTCAGTCTGAGCCATGTCACTGATGAGTCATGTGGCCTTGGCAAACTATGTCATTTCTCACTTCATTTTTCCCATTTATAATAGATGCAGCTGACCCAGCTGATCTATAATGCTTTTCTCGGTCCTCATTTTTAAAAATAATTATGTGATTGTTAAAAACATAAACCGTTTTTATGTTTTTAAAACATAAAATTCAAATGCTTTAAGACAGTTAGCATCTTAGAAGGTCAGAATTCAAAATTATTTCGAAAGAAAGAAGAACTGGTCATGAAATGAAAGGCATTTCAAAACGATGAACGCAAAAGCAGAAAAAAAAAAAAGAAGCCAACACAGAGAGATTTCTTAATAATCACAGCGTTTTCTCTAGCTGATTAGGGAAGATTAAATTTTAATCACTACTGCTTTTTATTTGCCTTCACAGACAGGGTGAAACAGCCAACAAAATACGGTGCTTAATGACTAGAATGCCTACTTCAGAGAGATTTTTTTTCCGTAGTGCTATTTCACTGGCACTATTCTACGATACTAGAGTGGTCTGAAAGCAGCTTACTTGAGATTCCCTTACAGAATAGAAAACATTCATTCTGGTGATAGAAAACAAATGCTTTTTAATAAAGTAGGAATCTCTTGTAAGCCACATCAGTGTCATCTTTTCAGAAAGAAATATTGAGTAATAAAGAAGAAAAAAATCAGAGCAACTGAGAGTAACGATGTTTCCGCATTGAGACTGGGAGTCTCAATGTTTCCACACCAGAACCAATGGGTGGTGTGCCCCATTGACAGGCATGCCAGAGGGCGAATGGCTTGCCAAAAATGCTTCTCCTAGGGGACATCCCTGATAGCTCAGTTGCTAAAGAATCCGCCTGCAAGGCAGGAGACCCCGATTTGGTTCCTGGGTCAGGAAGATACACTGGAGAAGGGACAGGCTACCCACTCCAGTATTCTTGGGCTTCCCTTGTGGCTCAGCTGGTAAAGAATCTGCCTGCAACGTGGGAGACCTGGGTTTGATCCCTGGGTTGGGAAGATCCCCTGGAGAAGGGAAAGGCTACCCACTCCAGTATTCTGGCCTGGAGAATTCCATGGACTGTATAGTCCATGGGGTCGCAAAGAGTCGGACAAGACTGAGTAACTTTCACGCACTCACTCGCTCAGGGGACATCTCCTGCCAGGCAGAATCTTTGTTCTCAGAATATGGAGGCTGATTCTGGCTGTTTGGGTCATCCTGGTTTTTAGTTATGACCATGGGTCCCATCTGAGCCGCTGGTGGTATGAAGCAAGAGTGGAGGTGACTCTATGCTCTGGGTCGGCTTCTGATGATGTGGTGGAAGTCAGATCTGGCAGCAGCCAGCTGTGGCCAGTAAGCCCTGGAGAACGTATGTGACACTGCTTGTAGCTGAACTATTGGTCCCGGTATGAGACATGTTTCTTGGTAAATTTTAGAAGGGACATTAACTGATGAAACCTCCTGCTTAGGAGCAGATGGATGAGGAGGTAACACTGAAAGCACAGCTTAAAAAGAAAGTGAATGAGCAGTAAAGGCAGCATCGAGGCCGTCTCCCTCCTCCGGTTTTATTGCAACCGAGCTATTCCTTACAGTCTTCATGCTGTAAAGGAGGAGACATCTGTGTTCTTGGAGAAGTATCTTAAAATAAATACCAACAAGAGTTTAAAAAAAAAAACAACAAACTAACTTTTTAAAGATCAACCTGACTGGCCAAAAAACTATGGTACAAAAAAGGAAACAAATTAGAAAAAAAAAATCGTACCTGGAATTTACATAGTGCCTTATGTAGAATCTATGAAATCCCAGATCTTGTGAGTAATAACAACCCATAAGCCTTCTAAAAGGTCCAGAGAAGGAGGAGGGTAAGGGCAATACTGTCTTTTGCAAAGAAGGGAAACTGAAGCAGGAATATTCAAATTGTTCAATGGTAGCCCAAAGTCATCGAAAGTTAGTTGATTAAAAAAATCAGAAGCAAAATATCCTGGGATCTAAGCCTTCATTTTTCCTCCTGATATGTGCTGCCTTGGCTTGGGGCAATCTGGTAGCATCTAACCCACCAGGACTTAAGACTCTGAAAGCAGTCATTTGGTTTGCCTGCAACAGCAGACAGGACTTCACCGAGCATTTCCACTTAAGGCAGTGAACCATGCAGGAAAAGTGTCTTTGGTAGTCTTAGAAGTCCCAGTTTAATCTTATTAGATGGTTATTTAACCACAAGATACAGTATATAATGCCACAACAACAAGGACAGTGGTGGTACAGTGAGGAGGTGGATAGCAAAATTCCATCTAAGAGGAAAAATAGTTGCTGTCAGAACGGTGGCAGCAGAACAGAAAATAGCCCAAGAGCTAGGACCAAGAAGAAACGCGACAAGAAGGGATGCAAGAGAGATTTAGGAAGGGAGAAAAGGCCAGTGATGTGGGAGGGAGACGGGAAGAAAAACTGACGGAGAGAGAAACGCAGGAGAGACAGGAAGAAACGCAGATGTGTTGGGAATGTGGGGAGGATCAGGCTAGTTTCATCTTGTTTCCCAACCAACCTGTCTGCTCTTCTATTCAAGAGGTCAGTTTCTAATGCCTGGCTGCTGGCCCCCAGGTCCTCCTTTTATTCCAGGGTAGATCTCACTTGATCCCTCTGAGTCAGGGGTCCCCAACACCTGCTCTGTGAACTGTCAGGACCCGGGCCACACAGGAGGAGGTGCACACTGGTAGAAGCTTCATCTGTATTTACAGCTCATTCCCATCACTCTCATTACCACTGGAGCCCCACCTCCTGTCAGATCACCGGCAGCATAATAAACGGAATGCGCTTGAATCACCCCGAAACCATCCCCCTCCCCTCCCTGATCTGTGGAAAAAGCATCTTCCACAAAACCAGTCCCTGATGCCAAAAAAGTTGGGGACCACTACTCTAAGTGGACAGTCAAAACAGGTTTGTGGGGAGTGTCTGAAGGGTTCTCTAGGTCCTACAATTTGCAAGGGTCTCCTTTATAACCAATCTGAAAGATCCCTCTAGGTACGGCTTCCTTCTGAAGATTATCGGGAGGAAGCCTAATTTTCAGAGAACCAGGTAGACAGATCCGGGACCCTCATGCAAAGCTGGCCCCATAAATGAGCTCACGGATCAGTGACACCAGCCAGCAGGATGGAAGATCACAGGCATCCAGTGAAAGCTCACAGCCATCTTCAGAGTGAAACCAGGGTGTGGCGAGTACTGCAGGGTTATTTTTCCTTCCAGCTCCCCACAGTACTTAATGAAATACATTTTTATTTCTGCACACAGTGGAAAATGAATACACAGTACTGATGATGATAAAGCAAGTCTATAAGGCTCCATAATTGAGGGCTCTGATCGCCTTCCAGTAAACGACTTCAGCGATTTCTTCCTTCAGGCAATGGCCCTCAAACGCTTTTTGATTGTTATCTACCCATTCCATCCGTCAAGTGAAAAAGACAAGACAAAACCCACCAACTCGGGGTGTTAATAGGCACGAATGTCAATTAAGGAAAAATCAAATACTAATGAGGCGAAAGGGATTTTGTGGAAATAAAGTAAACACATACTTCCCATGACAACAGAAGCCTAATGCTGTCGGACTGCACAACAAAAAGACCAGCACTCGGGGGTTAACAGTCCACACGCCGAAAAGCAGGGTGCGGGGCATCTTGGCACTGCTGAGGTTTTCAGAAAATGACAAGGAGCGCGCGCCGTGGGGCTGACTCTAGGTCCCTGTAGATCTGAGGTGCAGACTCAGGGTGAGTGCTGGACAAGAGAAGAGAGTCGAACGCCACTTTACCCCAGGCAGGGGTGAAGCATTTCATAAACGAGAGGTACTCAGAGTCACCCCAGTGTTCTTGCCTGGAGAATCCCCATGGACAAAGGAGCCTGGCGAGCTGCAGTCAATGGGGTCGCAACCACAGTCTTAAGAGGTGGACACGACTGAGAGATTAAGTACCCACACACATAGAGTCACTCAATCAACTCGGCGGCGCCTCCGCAGGGACCGCAGCAATGCTTTGTTCAGTACCCAGCACAGAGCCTGGCACTTACCAGGCACTCATAACCAACTGAATGTCAAAGTGTTAGTCACTCAGTTGTGTCCGACTCTTTGCCCCCCCACGGACTGTAGACTTCCAGGCTCCTCTGTCCATGGAATTCTCCAGGCAAGAATACTGGAATGGGTTGCCATTCCTTTCTTCCCTACCCAGGGATTGAACCCCGGTCTCCTCATTGCAGGTGGATTCTTTACAACTGAGCCACCAGGGAAGCCTAATGAACCAGTTGATTGAATAACTTGATATTGAATTCCAGGAGGGGCTGTGAAAGGTGGGTGTACCACTAGCTGCTTTCTCTTCTCTGCACTAACCACAGAAGATGCTCAAAACCGCTTCAGTAGAGAGAAGAGAAACAGAAGGGGAAACAAAAAAATGAACCTGAGGCTGGAACAGGCAGAATGCTTCCAGCAACATAACAGAGCAACAGAGAGCAGCACGTGATTCAAACACAGACACTAATGAGAAATGTTAGGAATAACTTAGGTGGACATTTATTTGGTAATAAAAGTAATAACATTTTCAAATGAAGTAAAATATTTTATGGTATAATCTGATGAATTGACAGCTATTCTTTCTAAATTCTATTTGGAAAAATATCACTAACACATCAGCAGCGGTGCACAGAGGCAGAATCGAACTGAGGGCTCCAGGGCCAGAGTGCTGGGCTTCCATATACTGGTTTCATCACGAGCTTGCTGGGCTTGATTTAACAGCTCTCTGCCTCAGTCTCCCCATCCTTACATGCTGCTGTGTGCTAAGTCACTTCAGTCGTGTCCAACTCTGCGACCCCATGGACTGTAGCCCACCAGGCTCCTCTGTCCATGGGATTCTCCCGGCAAGAATACCAGAGTGGGTTGCCATGCCCTCCTCCAGCGGATCTTTCCAGCCCAGGGATCAAACCCTGGTCTCCTGAATTGCAGGCATATTCTATACCATCTGAGCCACAAAGGATGCCCATTCTTTAAACAAGGTCAAAATAATGCTTTTTTGTGATTATGGAGAAAAAGCAACAGTTCATGTTATGGAGTAGACAGTTACGAAAAGCACTTACCTAGTACCTGGAATATAATCTTTAATAATAAGCTATTTTTTTCCTTCTTTTTTGGACAGCACCTCACAGCATATGGGATCTTAGATCCCCGACCAGGGATTGAACCCATGCCCCCTGCTGTGGAAGCTCGGAGTCTTAACTGCTGAACCACCAGGGAAGTCCCCAAGTAAAGCTATTATTTTTAATGATGGTCTTAATTTTACAAATTATTATTTTATTTCTCAAGGACTTAATGATTATTTTAAGAGATACTTACAAAATACCTGCCTATAGGTGGCTCTGTGGCGCAATGGATAGCGCATTGGACTTCTAGTGACAAAATACCTGCCTACACATATGTCACTCACACAACCTTTCTCGTTCCCTCTGTTTTCCAGTGGTTCTGAACTTGTTGTGAAGTCCGAGCTTACATTATGCTACGCAGTATGCAGTACTATACAAATAGCCAGAAACTTAAACTTTACAAGTATTATTATTATTTTTTTGGTGACCAAACAGAATATATACTATCTGATACATATAGTATATATTGATGAACTTCTGATATTATACTGCCAAGAATAATAAGCAGTACATTCATTTTTTTCATGTTTTTAGTTTATTTTATTACTTTGTTCTCAAAAGTTTAAGGACAGTTTAAGGAAAGTTTAAGTCCTTAAAAGTTTAAGGACTGTTTAAGGACAACTTCTAGCTCAGTGAAGACATTTGGTGAATGAAAACTTGCCTGACTTTCACAACTGTGTTAAATCCCACAAGGATTGCTTTTCACGTGTCTTCAGAAACTGCTACTTCTGATGAGGGCCTCACCCACTGCCTAGAGAATTCTGCTAAGACTAGAAGTGCCAACAGAAATAGAAAACATACCTCCTTCTGTAACTCTGATGTCTGACAAATAAGCAAGATATGCAAGCTTGGTATGATATTAACGCACATATATGGAAAATCTAAAAAAATGGTGCTGATAAACCAATTTGCAGGGCAGGCATAGAGACACAGACATAGGGAACAGACTTGTGGACATAGCAGGGGAATAAGAGGGCGGACAAACTTCGAAAGTGGCCTCACACACACACATTGCCGTATGTAAAACAGACAGTCGGCAGGAAGCAGCTCCAGGGCAGGGAGCTAGCTCAGTGCTCTGTGATGACTGAGAGGGATGGGGTGGAGAGGGGGGCGGATGGGAGGCTTGGGAAGGACGGGATACGTGTATACTTATGGCTGGTTTGAGTTTTTGTACAGCAAAAATCAACACAACACTGTAAAGCAATTATCCTCCAACTAAAAGTTAAAAAATTTTTAAAAAACAGAGTGATGCTGAAATAGTAACTGCTTGTTTGTAAGTCAGTCTAGTTTTGTATGGGAAAGTGTTTTGTTGAAACAAATAAATATTCTAAATCTTTACATAAGATGTGCTGCCCTTCTAACAGAAATCTTAAACTAAAAGGTAATCAAATGAAGTTAGCAGTAATGGGGAGGGTGTCAGTATTAATCTCAATATTAATATTCAGCCAACCATTTACATAAACTAAAGACTCAAAATAAATTTCATCACTGGAATTACTTTACCTGCTAATAATGTACTTGATACATCCTGTTTCATGTAGTTGGACTATGGAAATTAAAACGTTAAATTAAGCAGTGATTACCACATCTCTCTCTAAATCTATATTCAGTTGTGCTAATACATTTAGTTGGATAATAATAAAGAAGGATGTAGGAGGAGGTAAGAAATTAGCATACTGTACTTAAAAGGTAAAAGAATAACCATCGTGGAGACAGAATATGGCTGTTTTAGGTAAAAGTCTATACACTTAGAGCCAATCGCTGCCACTTGTTACTGTTAATTTAAAAATCTGTAAAAAAGCATCAAAATCAATTCAGTTCAGTCTTAATGAGACAGCTCGAGCAGGAGCCTATTCACTGTACCTGTTCTAATTAGCATGAATATATCCTCACTGTCAACTCTGACAATACACTTAACTAAATTACTGTTAGTCCCGTAACGTGGGATCACATTTGAGGTAGCAGGTCTAAAACAGAATTTGCACATTACTGTTTTGATAATAAATACCAAATGAACTCAGGGCTGGAAAAGAGCTGGTATATTTTGAGTGTTGTCCAAAAAGGGAAACTGAGACTCGAGGAGTCTTGCTCCCGGCCCACAGCTGAGAGGCGCCTGGTAAGCAGGCTCTAAGGCCAGCTCCTTTCACTCTGCCATCTCCCCAGAGAGAACTAGAGCCCTTGGTAACCCTGTAAAACTAAATGGAAGTCACGTGCTATCCCACCTAAATTATTGATGACGAATAGTATTTGTTCAGACGCCACAACAGAAGATCTTGGGTATGCTGGTGGAGGTTATTAAGTGTAATTCTTTGCTTTTTAATTGCCACTTAAGCTGAAATTACTACCTCTTCAAGATGGATAGGAAGATAATTCGAAAATTTAGTTGGAGGTGGATGTCAACACACATGCTAATTGACCTTAATTCACACGTATTTCAAAAGTGATATGAAGGGGTAAGGGATGAGTAAAATATGACAAATTAGAGTTAAAAAAAAAAAAAAAAGGAAAATGACAGCTAAAAAGATAGTGTCAGCCAATCCCACATTTTAGCTCTAAAAATGTCCCAAACTAATATGTCCCAAACTAGAAGCTGTGAGGTAACTCACAATGTCAGGTAACTTACAACGTCTATGCTTATCAATGTTTCTTCCAGCCTGACTGGCCCAGGAAATGCTGAGATATGTAAGAACAGTTCCCATTATGAACCGGTATTGTTAAAATGTAGATGTGGGACTGGCATCGCCCCTGTTTTAATTTTCTAAAGGTTAGAAATTTGGAGAGCTGGGTTCCAGTGCTCCTGAGAAGGTGATAAACCTTCTCCTGCCATTAAACAAGGAGGCTGAACTTCAGGAGAGCACCTATGTTTGTTCATGGGGAACCCTTACTTTTCAGAAGAAAGTTTATTTTTTTTTTAAGTTTTTTTTTTCTTTTTTAATGTGGACCATTTTTAAAGTCTTTATTGAATGTGTTAGAATAATGCTTCTGTTTCATGTTCGTGGCTTTCTGGCCATGAAGCATGTGGGATCTTAGCTCTCAGACCCATGGTGGAACCCGCACCCCCATGCATTGGAAGGTGAAGTCTTAACCACTGGACAGCCAGGGAAGTCCCAGAAAGCTTATGCTTGAGTAACAGTTGAAAAGCAAAATAAGGCTGCGCTGCTGGAATGGGGTTGTTGGGGTGGGGGGAGGAGGAGGCAGGGGAGACAGGCCCACCCTCCCTCCACCACACCCACCCCTCCCTGGAGGGGGTGAAACCTCCAGGTCCCTGAAGGGCGAGAAGCTTGGGCCTGGATTATCACAGAGGGGCTCCAGCTGTGACCCCCGAGTCCACCAGTGACCGCAGTGACAAGGAGCACTTGAGGGCCCTCGCTGTGTGTGAGGCAACTATACACAACACTTGACATACGCTATCTCATTTAATCTTTGGATCGACCTTGTGATACTTCACTCAAAATACCATTACAGCTATATTCTGATATTCTGATGTCCCACTTCCCCCAACTAAACACATTTACCAGTAGCAGTAATCAAAGACCGCGTTTCCCCCCCCAACCCCCACCAAGTGTGCTAAGAAAATGCCTCTTTTATAAATAAAGAAAAGAATACTAACCTCACGAAGCTGATCTGAGGATTTAATGAGGGTATAAAGTATCTAATATGGAACCACTTTGATTAAGGAAGTAATCAATCTTTTAAAAGATCTATCAAAATTGGGGTCCATCTAGCTACAGAATTCTAAGAGCTGGATCTATAGTTATTAAAAAAATTCTGCACTAGATTCTTGTAGATTAATGGTTCACTTGAAAAGCAGACATACACAAAAAAGCCAGCAATAAGGATATACACACTGTAAATTTTCATTTATATGAAAAGCTAGAAAAGATACAACTATAACCTAAGTCACAGTGGCAGGAAGCAGATCAGTGATGGATTGCCAGCAGGCTGGGCAAGGGCAGGGGGCTGACTGAGGGGGACCAGAGGAAACTTTCTAGGATGATGAAAATGATCTTTATGTTGACTGGGATGGTAGTCACAAAGGTATATATGCTTGTCAAAACTCACTGAACTTAAACTGGACACATCTTGTTCTATGTAATCCCACCTTAGGGCTTCCCTCATGTCTCAGTAGTAAAGAATCAGCCTGCCAATGCAGGAGATATGAGTTCGATCCCTGGATTCAGAAGATCGCCCTGGAGTAGGAAATGGCCACCTACTCCAGTATTCTTGCCTGGGAAATCCCATGGACAGAGGAGCCTGGCGAGCCAGTCCATGGGGTTGCAAAGAGTCAGACACGACTTGGCGACTAAACAACAATCCCACCTTAATAAAAGTGATTTAAAAAAGTAGTTCTAAGGGGGGGGGGGGGGGGAAGTAAGTACAAAATTTCACAACTAAATATGTAACCAGATCTCTCTCTCTTTTTTTAAACATTTGTTTGGCTGTGCCAGGTCTTTGTTGTGACATTTGGGATCTAGTTTCCCAACCAGGGATCAAAGCCGGGTCCCCTGCATTGGGGGCACAGAATCTTAACCACCAAGGAAGCCCCTGAACACATGATTTTAACTTTTCCCTTAGCAATGATTTGTTTTACTTATGTGAACCCCCAAACTCACTCATGCTCAGGAATCAGTATCTCAATGACATTATTCCACCTTCTTTCTATACTGTCTGATTTTTTTCCCCAGACCTTGGAGTAGCTGCCTTACATCCAAATATTTAAGAAAGCACTACCTTTCAAAACTCATAGGGGATGCAAACAATATTTTGAGTATGCATATTAAATGGCTGAATCCTAACAATTTGTAAGAAAATGTAACAGTGGCTATCTTTACTGGGGAACCAGAGGTCAGGAGCAGGCGGCAAAGTCATTTTTCATGGCATATTTAAAAAATTTATGTGCATGTGTTAAATTACAAAACACTCTTTAAATTAACAAAAAGCTCTAAAGGCACAAAGCCACATATGTCCTTCCGGAGTTATTTGTCAGAGCCGTGACTTTTACTCTTCGCCTAACAAAATGCCTTGATCTCCCTGTTTATATGTACTGCCTGGATAAATGCTGCCCAAAAAGGCTCACTGGAAAGAATGCTGAATATCAAGAGTTCATTTTCCTTAAAAAAAAAAAAAAAAAAATCCCTCTCCTAGAAAACGCAGCCAATAGCAGGCACTAGTCTCAACAGTCTTCCTTTGATGAGGCTGGTAAAAAGCAGAATTACCCAAACAACTTTACAAATCTTGGTTTATTTCTCACAATGCATCTCTTTCTACCAATAAAGACTTTCCAGAAGGCCTCAGGGGTTAACAGGAAGATTCGGCTAGCAAAACCTTCATCAGGTGCTTTAGCGTGCCAGGTCTTTTGCCAAATGATACCCCTGCAGGAGACAGAGACACTAGCAAGGCTCCTTGACACATCAGATGTAGTTAAGAGGTGCAGTAACCTGATTTCTTGTGGCTCAGTCAGTAAAGACTCTGCCTGAAATGCAGGAGACGGGGGTTCTGATCCCTGGGTCAGGAAGATCTCCTGGAGGAGGAAATGGCAAACCACTCTAGTATTCTTGCCTAGGAAACTCCATGGACACAGGAGCCTGGTGGGCTACGGTCCATGAACGGTGTCGGATACAACTTAACAACTAAACCACCATGACGAACCTGCTTCAAGCTTCAGACAAACTACACTAACATGCACGCACTGCGTTTAGCAATCTGCTTCTTGTTCAGTGTTCAATTCTAGGACATGATAACTGGGGTCCCTATCTCCCCATCGCCTCCAGGAAGATCCAACCAGCTGTTCCACTTCATTGCCTTTTTTTTTTTGCAGGCCAGCATTAAACTGAACTAACTTGGCATTTGCCAAAGATTTTCCACAGCTTTTACACATACTGTTTCCTCTGCCTGAAACACTCTTCCCAGGGTGGGCCTCTTGGTGTCCCTTCTAAGCCGCCCCACATCCCCATAACCACCTGTCACATCCCTGGGATTTTCTCTTCTGTAGAACACAGCCTACTATATAGTATGGTGCTACTTTCTTGCTGTTACCGATTCCCCCTTTTGTCCCTTTAGAATATTTAAGCTCAGGGGAGGCCCTTGTCATTCTGACAACAGTTGTCCTTTCCAGACCCCACACAGCACCTGCCGACAGGTGTTTAATAGTAACTGAGCGTGTCAGTCACTCAGTCGTGTCCGACTCACTGCCACTCCGTGGACTGTAGCCCACCAGGCTCCTCTGTCCATGGAATTCTCTAGGCAAGAATACTGGAGTTGGTAGCCCTTCCCTTCTCCAGGGGATCTTCTCCACCCAAGGACTGAACCCAGGTCTTCCGAACTGCAGGCTGATTATTTACCATCTGAGCCACCAGGGAAGCCCAACTGAGAAATATGGAAAGGATTTAAGTATCTCTAAGCTCTACCCGCTAGGGCGGAGGCTACACAGTCACACAATCCTGGAGGCCCCAGACTAGTTTTTCTTTCTTTTTAAGTCTACCATTTTTAAAGTCTGAAATGAATTTGTTACAATACTGCTTCTGTTTTGCACTTTGTTTTTCTGGCTGGGAAGGATGTAGGATCTTCGCTCGCAGACCAGGGGATCGAACCTGCACCCCCTGCACTGGAAGACAAACAGCCAATCACTGAACTGCCCGGAAAGTCCCAAGAGACCGGTCTTTAAGAGCATTTTCCTCTGGGTGCGAAGAAAAAAAAAATCCAAGAATGTACAAAACTGTGAGTTAGCCAAATGTGAGGAGAGACCAGCAAGGAAGCAGTCCTTCCTCGACACTTCTGGGGATCAGGGAGCAACTGGAGGAGAGAGACCAACCATGCCGCGTGTGCACGGCGAACCTCCTGGGGCCTTGATTCATGGGTTTCTGGCTATCAGGGATCCTCCTCCTCTGAGAGACAATGGTCTAGATGGACGTTCCCACGCAGGGGACCGGAGCATCTTCTTGCTTTAATAAATTAATAAATCAATTAATAGTTCTCACTAATAAATAGTTCTGTATGTTTTAGTAAGTAGTAGAAAATACAGCCATGCTATCAAAGCTACGATTTCCTGGCTACTGTCACTTGGGATGAGTGTGAAATAGTCACTGGAAAAATACTAGGCAAATATGAACCCCGGTGGAACAAGAAACATAAAAAATCATGACATCCTTGCAAAGTAACATCAGAGAAGTGATTCCCACTTTACCCTGTCTCATCTGAGGCATCCACAGGGATGCTGGAAACCCAGGTGACCTGGGTAAAGCCTTGGTCATGGAAACACAACCCATAATCAAGAAGCTTGAACACTTGGAGGCTCTTCTCTGAACTAGTATTTGCAGTCTAATTTTTGGGATCTGGGATTTTTTTTCCCCCCAATGATTTTCAAACCACTGAATTTACCATGGCCAGTTTCCACAGGCTTTAAGGCAGCATCCTTTCTGTACAAAGTAGCTAAGAGTAAAAAGCAGAGCCTTGAACACTAATGCTTTAACCCCTTAAACCCCAAATGACCGTTCTTCATCTTTCAAGGCCCCTGCAGCCAACATTGTTGCCTGTACCTTTAAGAAGCTTCTTTGATTCTCTTCTGGCCCTTTAGGAACAGAAGTCTAGACTCAGGAGAGGCTCAGGACACTTCCTTAGCAGAGTTGCCCTGTGGTGGTTTAGGAGGGTCAAGAGCAAATCTCTCTGCCCTTCTGGTCACCTCCTCCCCAAAGGAGGAGAGGGAAAAGTCCTTCCTTGAAATGTTAATTGTTGTTGTCTAGTCGTTCAGTCATGTCTGACTCTTTTAGGACCCCAAGGACTTAGCCCGATAGGCTCCTCTGTCCATGGGATTTTCCAGGCAAGGATATTGGAGTGGGTTGCCATTTCCTTCTCCAGGGGATCTTCCAGGCCTAGGGATTGGGCCCGGGTCTTCTGCACTGCAGGCGCATTTCTTTACTGTTGAGCCACCATGGAAGCCCTGAAATGTTAAGTACAGGGGGCTTACAAAGCGGGGCAGGGAGAGAAGGATAAAGACGGAATAATTACTATTATTGCTTTAAAGTCATAATTCCAGACCAGGGACTGGGTTTTTCTGTTATGTACCGAAGTAGTCAAAACTCAAACAAAGCTGTTATTAAGGTTCTATCAAGATCTTCCAAAGGAGATACTGAAAAACTAATTTTTAAGTTTACATAGAAGAAGATAACTGCCAAAAAAGCCAACAGACACACATAGAAGGAATCAGAGGGGAGGGAGGGGTGAACGGGCAGAGCACAGAGGACGTTTCAGGGCAGTGAAAGTACTCTGGATGATGCTCCATCGGTGGATGCACATCACCGGTAATTTGTCAAATCCTATAGAACACACGACATCAGGGATGAGCCCTAGTGTACACTATGGAGTCTGGGTGCTCGGAGATGTCAGTGGAGGGTGACCAACTGTAACAACGGACCACCAATAGTGGAGCAGGCTGTACTGCGGGTGTGCTAAGTCGCTTCAGTCGTGTCTGACTCTTCGATCCTGTGGACTGTAGCCCCCCAGGCTCCTCCGTCCATCCATGGGATTCCCCAGGCAAGAACAGAGTGGGTTACCATGCCCTACTTTAGGGAATCTTCCTAACCCAGGGATCGAACCCACATCTGCACTGGCAGGCAGGTTCTTTACCACTGGTGCCACGGGGGAAGCCCCTACTGTTTGGGGGCATGGTATCTACGGGCACTCTGAATTTTCTGCTCCGTTTTCCTGGGAACCTAAAACTGCTCTAAAATATAAAGTTTATCAATTGAGAAAAAATTTAAAAAATCATACTTTTTACAAATTACAGCAATTTTTTTTCCTCCCAGAAAAAGCCAGAAGCCTGAAAGTGAGAAACTGCTTCTCGGCACACATGCACGATACTCAGCATCAGTTACAGTGATGCCAACAAGCGTCCATCTTCATTCTAAGAAACT
The DNA here is from genome assembly GCF_963930625.1 of Muntiacus reevesi. Lineage (NCBI taxonomy): Eukaryota > Metazoa > Chordata > Mammalia > Artiodactyla > Cervidae > Muntiacus > Muntiacus reevesi. Next base: position 28,959,358 of record NC_089252.1, on the reverse strand, counting down.
TGAGACCCAGCAGTTCCGTAACTCGTTCATTCCCTTCCTGAGAAACAGTTTCAGACAGCGTTTCCCATTTTACTTAGCTTCCCTTTGGATTAAATGGGCCCCTACCTTGAAAGGGATCCTCCCCTCTGTCACTGACTCAATTAAAACACAATGGATGTTCTCCGGTTGAATGAGGAAGGCTCTCGAAGTGGGGATCTTTTACCACCGGGATCCCAGACTCCCTGGGGAGCACTGATGGAGGGGGATGGGATACTGAGGGCTGGCAGAGGAGGGGAGGTCTCAGTGACATCTGAGTCTAACCAGGGACAGTGTTTTCTTTCCGCAATTTTTGAAAAGTACATCAAATGTGAACAAGACCGCCCCAAGCCAGCCGCCCCATCTGTCCTTGGTATGCCCCCACTCTCACTCCCTTTCCTTCCGTCCTGCTGTCCATCAACTCCTCCCCATCAGCATGTAAACATGTTCATGTATCTCTCATGTTAAAAATACATAAAATCCCCTGCCAACTCGTCTCGGCCCCAGCTCCCTCTAGTTCCCTTTCTCCTGGATGGTCAAACCTGGAAGTAGCTCAGCTGTTCCCGGGTCCTCATCTCTCTTCCCTCCTTCAGCTCCCTCCCTAGGGTCTCTGCCTGTTGCCCGCCTGCTGCGCAGAACTGCTCCGCGGAGAAGCCAGAGGGCATACCTCAAGGTCTTATCTTGCGGCAACCTCAGGCCCATTAAAAAAACCCACCACTCCCTCTGGTCCCATACATTACACCCCCACCCCCCACTGCCCTCAGCATCCCCCACCCCGGCTGTATCCCAGGCCACCCTCTTCTCTGTCCTTCCAGCCAATATTCAAGTTTCTTCAGGCTCTCTTTTATTCTCCAGCTAGGATTTCTTTCTAAGCAAAACAATCCACCCCAAGTGGCTTCCATTATCATTCACAAACTGGTGAACTTCCAAGTTTTATCCTCCAGACAACTTCTGCAGACCTGTTTATCTGCCTGCTTATCTGACATGCCCCTCCGGTGTCCCTGAGCCTCTCAAATCCCTAAGCAGAGCTCAACATCTGCCCCCAGGGCTTTCCCCTGCCCCACCCCCCCACCCCACCCCCAACCCCGGCGAGGGGCCGGGTTTCAATAACTAGCGTCACCCTTCATCTGTCTGTCTATCACCTGAACTCTGGTCCCCACAACACCGACCTCCGTGCCCTGAGGAGTCCACCTCCCAAATATCTCTGGGAGCCATCTGCTACTATCTTGGTCCTTGGACACCATCACCTCTCCCTTGCTCCAATTCCTCTGCAATCCAAGGTCCACATCTCTCAACAAAACAGCACTTGTTAACAACAACAAAAGCACACACACACAAAGGCAAACAAGTTGAATCCTGTCCTCCTCTGCTTAGAGCCCATCCACAACAGACCAGACCAACAGTCATGTCCGACTCTTTGTGACCCCATGGACTATAGCCTGCCAGGCTCCTCTGTCTATGGATTTCTCCAGGCAAGAACACTGGAGTGGACAGCCACTCCCTTCTCCAGGGTATCTTCCCAACACTGGGATCGAACCCAGGTCTCCCGCATTGTAGGTGGATTCTCTACCGTCTGAGCTACCAGGGAAGCCCAAGAATACTGGAGTGGGCAGCCATTCTCTTCTCTAGGGGATCTTCCCAAACTGGGGGTGGAACTGGGGTCTCCTGCATTGCGGGTAGATTCTTTACCAGGCAGATTCTTTATCAGCTGAGCTGACAGGGTTACCAGACGCCTCTTTGATTGTTGGCAGATAAAGATTTATCTATCTATCTAAAGATTTATCTGCCGACAATCAAAGAGGTGTCTGGAGTCTATGATCAAACTTCATAAAAGAGAAATGGGATTAGTGACAACAGTCATTGATATTTTCTAATACAGTATGCTACGTCCTAATATTGATAAAATTGACACAGGAGAGAAACAAGAGGCCAAATTACCACAAAAGCCCAATGCAGATACCTGGAGAGACAGACACAGACAGACAGACAAGCAAAAGGAACTCTTTCCCCTAAACCCACATTATCTAACACTGACTTCTCTAAAGCTGGAGTTCCCTCCCTAAGAAATTCGTAGTTGTGCACTGACAACTCTGTAATTGGAGCAAACACTACATTCTGGATGATTCTATGAAATCAAACGGATTTCTTTGCAAAAGGGTTTCTCTTCATTGTTATGAGGTTGGAGGTGGAGCCAGGAAAAGGAAAAGAAATGAGGGCTCTGGGGAAGGGAAAAAAGAAAGGAAAATCTGAGTAGGCTGGAGGTGGAGAGGTGAACACTGTCCAGATAGGAAGCACAGAACGGGCCGAAGTCCAGGTGTGGCGACCTCGAGGCAAGGCCGCCCTCGTCCTGCCCACCTCATCCCTGGAGGGCACCACCACAGACCCGCATCTCTACTAGGCCAGCACGGCTACCATCACCATATTCAACCTGGCAGCTGGTTTATCTGAGTGTACGTGATCCCTGTCATGTGCTAGGAAATCAGCAGAAGAGAACGAATTACATCTGCAACATACGCAGGACAGAACTGGATTTAGTCTTCAGGGCACTGTCTTAATCGTCTGACCTTTGGAGCAATGAACAGTGCCAGGTACACCATAGCTGTGCCACAGATATTTATGGAAAGGTGTGTTTTATTTTTTTCCCTTATATGCTGTTGCAGGAGCGTTTTATTTCCAACCCTCACAGCGAAAGAATTCATTTTCATTTTTTCAAATGAAAGTAAAATATTTAGATTCATTCTGCTCAAGGCTAGGAGGGTAGAGATTATACATTAACCTTTACTGTTACTACAAAATATTTTTATTTTCTTCTACAAATACTTTCGTGCACCTAAAATGTGCCCAATCACTGTGCCAGGCACTGGGGATACAGAGGTGAGAAAAGGAAGCAACATTCCAGGAATGATCCTTATACAAAGGGGTCTGATGAAAATATCAACTGACTTTAAGAAAACATTCAACCATTAGTTCTTGAAGGGCTACCCACTCAGCATACTGCAAATAAAGGAGAAAACAACCCTACATCAGTTAGAAATTTTCAACCACAGGTTGAGATCATTAAATCAGATACACTACTTTATACATCATATTAACTCAAATATTATGGGGAAAAAAAAAAAAAAAGACATACATCCTTGAAACACAAACCCAACCCCAAATGGCAACAGACACTAGAAAGTATAGCAAGGTATCTTTAACATTAAATAGCCTGACCAGATACTGGAGTTCACATCAAGAAAAAATGAGGATTCTAAAACAGAATTCCTTCATGCCTTTCAACTGTGATCTAATTTACAAACTTTTGTACAATTCTGATCTGTAGACTTTTTTTTTTTTTCCTGTCCAGGATGAAATCATAGGTTCTTAGGGCAAAAGGGATTCTCGAGGTCACCTGACCAGGTATTCCGGTAATGCCTGTCTCATCAGGAGTTTCTCATAAATTGGTTTAGGTGACTTGGCCTGATTAACACCCAGAGAGGTGAGGACAGTAACCAGCAGCCATGCCAGGTGACCTCACTCTTAAACACTAATCCCACGATCCTTCAGCATCACAAATACGGAGGAACCAGTGTCCACCCATGTTGATAATTTTCTCTTGCTTCCAGCAATAATATCTTAATTGCTTTCTTGTACAGGAGTGGGAAGAAAAGCACAGATTTTCTGACAAATGTCCTCAGTGACACAGTTTGGGGAAGTGTGTCCCTGACAGAAAGAAGACCCCAGTCCTTTGAAGGCATGGGAGGACCCTGCCCAGAATCAACTGGATAAACTCTGAAGTTATCACATCGTAAGGGTTACACATAACCTAGTGAGAGAGGGCTTCCCTGGGAGCTCAGACAGTAAAGAATCCGCCTGCAATGCAGGAGACCTGGGTTCAATCCCTGGGTTGGGAAGATCCTCTGCAGAAGGGAATGGCAACCCACTCCAGTATTCTTGCCTGGAGAATCCCGCGGACAGAGGAGCCTGGCTGGCTGCAGTCCACGGGATTGCAAGAATAGGACATGACTGAGACACTATCACTTTAGCAAATGAGGCGGCGGGGCTTTGTCATCCAGGAAGTAGATTCTGAGCCCTGAATCCGGGTCATTTCCTGGGCTTCCGTATCTTCAATCTGCCCTCAAGCGGAGGTGGTCAGATGTGTTGTCCACCCTGAGTTCTTAAGAAAGGAACAATGCTAACATCTGTTCTATGCAGGTTATGGTCCTTCCCCTAATATATTTTAAAAATATTCATTTGGCTGCTGGGTCTTTGTTGCAGCATGCGGGATCTTTGGTTACTTTATGTGGAATCTAGTGCCTGGACCAGGGATTGAACCTGGGCCCCCATCATGGGGAACACAGGGTCATAGCCACTGGAGTACCAGGGAAGTCCCCCCTATTAATTTAACTGGGGAAGTTAAAGCGCCCACGTGTACCTAGGGGAGTGGACGAGGCCAGTCACAGGCCCATCTGCTCTGGGCTAGCACAGAGCCTCCTCTGGGGCAAGATGAGCATGCAGGCTTAGTGGGGACCTGTTCCGGGGTTGGGGGGGCCCAAGTGATGGGGAGGCAGTAGCTGTGGGGACCTGCTCCGGGGTGGGGGGGCCCAAGTGATGGGGAGGCAGTAGCTGCCAGGTCACTTCGGTCTAGTTCAGTGACAGTTTTGTTAGTTCTAGTGTCTGTCTCTCCTATTTGAATGTCAAGTTTATGAGAAATGAGACCCTCCACCTCAATCGTTATTGGATCATCAGTGACTGGCACACAGTAGGTGCTCAATTAATATTTATTGAATGAAAGTTCAAGTGAGAGCCTTGGTTTTGCCATTTACTAACGGAACTTCCTGGGGCAGGCTACTTCCTCTCTCTGGGCTACAAGACGGTTATGTGGATTGGAATCATGGAATCAAGACTGTTACGCAGATGGAATCACATAGGCTGAGTATTTACCGTAACGTGTTACACACATACGTGTCAGCTACCGGATGGATCATGGGGATGGATATTTCAGGAATGAGATGTGCATCCTTGCTACCAGGCAGTGCACTGAAGACTAATAATCCAATGATAATTCATACCTCATGATACAGATAATATTACTGACTTCATTTCTAAACATGTTGGTATAAACTAAATTACGACTAAAATGCAAAATATTTGATGATTTATCTCAGTTGAGCGAGTACTTCATTTGGAAAAGAGTTAAAAGCATGACATAATCTCCCTCAAATTAGCACTTTGACACAAAGAGTGCCATTGTTCTATGCAATACATTGCCAAAAAGTTTCATATTCTTTAGTATTTGGATGAGATCTTTTCTGGTTGTAAAGTGGTTGTGAGAATGTTTTCAAAACTATTATTTTTAAAAAATGAAATTAATCATCTGGTCACTTGTATTGTTTTTAATGATAAAAGTTTAAAAGACCTTAATTCCATATTCTGTATGATTAAGATATTTTATTTAATCAAATAAATTTAGAATATATTTTACCAGACTCACCACATTCTAATGAAAGTTAGAGGTCAATTTTCATAAATTTATTGTTTATAATTAAAAGAAATCAAATTATTTTTAATGAAATGGATAATTGTATTGAACACTGTAGACATGTTGTCAATACTTGTAAGTCATTTCAACTTTTTAAAGATCTACTTAAAAGACAGTCCAAAATTAATCCTTTAATTATTAAATTATCCTCTTCATGGTATAAAGGAGAGAATAAAAGCTTGTGGGTTTAATTTTCTTTTTATATTTTAATGAGTTACATACTGGCTCAACAGGGATATCTAGAATTTAACATGCATTTTTCTATATAAACTTTCAAGTTATTATTTGCCTTTTGTTTTTCATTATTTTGTCGTTACCACAGATGGGAGTTCTCCAGCTGGTTTATTTGCATATTTCCATTCTTTCACCTGTGTTTATAAATATTTTGTGGGTTTTTTATGGGGGGGGGTTATCCTCTGTTTTAGCTTGAAAAGAATACTGAGGATCAACTGGAAATTGTATACTGTCCCTCTACTTTTCCTGTACCCTGTCAGTAATCTCTAATCAACTAAAATTTTTAAAACTATTAGTTATTGAGCACTTACTATGGGCTTTTACCACTCACAGCAGGAGTGCAGTCAACCCTCTGAATCTATGGGCACCCAGAGTTTCAATCAACTGTAGATCAAAAGTATTTAAAAACATTGCAAAAATCACTCCAGAACTGTCCAAATTCAAAACTTTTGAATTTGCTATGTATCAGCAACTGTTTAAGAACATTTACCTTGTATTTATAACTACTTACATGGCATTTACATGGCATCAGGCATTGTAAGTAATCTAAAATGATGTGATGTTTAGGGAGGACATTTACCAGTTATATGCAAATATTACACCACTTTATATAAGGGACCTGAGCATCCCAGGGGGTCCTGGAACCCATTCTCTGAGGATACCTGAGAACAACTGGACTGCCACCTAAGAGATGGGAAACTAAGTAACCTGTCCAAGGACAATTCAGGGTTATTATTGGCTTAACTTTAATTTGGCCTCTCCTTTGGGAGGTCTAATTAGAACTGATGGAGAATGTTGGTTTTGCTCCAAATGTCCAGTGAGATCGGAGGCGCTTTAGCTGCTTGCGTTCCCTTTACTTTTTTGCTACTGTGCCTTTTCCCTTCTCACTAAAGTGTCCTGTAAACCTGTGCTACCCACTGTCACAATTAAAAGGGCTACACGTCTGCGGCGGTCACTTCCCAGCGAGGGTCCTGCAGGAAGAAGCTGGGTGACTCCAGGACGGCAGTGCCCGGGCACTTCGCCTGTACCGTCTGGGCGGGAGCTGGCGGCCAAGGGCAGCGGCCAGGAAAAGCCTCCGTGGGAAGCCTGTCATCCCATGCCAAGAGGTAAAGCCTGGCCCCATAAAGTACCACGGTATTATTAAACATTTTCTATTTGTCAGGCGCTTTATTGTCATTTTTATTGGCTCTTTTTACTAGTCATAACTGCATCAGAACTGTGTACACTTTTTGTTTTAATTAAGTGCTCTGGCTCAAGTGGGAAAAGACAGAGCTGCACAGCTCTCCGTGGGGGTCGGCCCTCAACCACTGCAGAGGGGGCGGGGGGCTCCAGGAGCTGGGCTTCACCGTGAGGAAAGATTCCCCCCCAGTTAGTCTGGCTGGAGCTGTCAGCCACTGACCTCTGGGGCACTGCTGAACCATTCTTCACCCTGATCCAGAATGTTCTCTTGGACTGTCCTAAAACACCAAAAGCACGAAAATCACATTAAGACTCCTTCAGTTTTTAAAAGGCACATCCATCCACATACTTGTGCTTCAGCGTACTTTTTTTTTTTTTTTTCCTTTCTTCAGTGCCTGACAGCAATGCTTTTATAACTTCAGCTAGGGGAATTCCCTGGGGGTCCAGTGGTTAGGACTCTGTGCTCTCACTGCCAAAGGCACAGGTTCAATCCCTGGTTGGGGGACTAAGATCCTGCAAGCCATGAGGTGTGGCCAAAAAAACAAAACAACCTTCAGCTACACATGACAGCCCCAAAAAGAGCACTGTAAAGGGGCCTAAACCTAGACTTGGAACTTAATTCCTCGGGACCAAGGTGAACTTGAGAAACTGCCTAATCTCTCTGAGGGTCAGTTTTCCTCATCTGGAAGATGGGTATTCCCATTCCCACCCTTCCCCTTCAGCAGTATCACAGGAGTTATCGCACGTCGGGTCACCTGTCTGCCTCCTCCACACAGCTGAGTCCTCCCGGGACAAGGAGTTTATCTGTGTCCCCACAGTCTATCCAACCCAGTAACTGACACCAGGAAGGGCCCTGCAAAGCTTCCTTAGAATGAAATCACATATAAAAAAGCCCTTTGCAACCTGTAAAGTACCACTCTCATGTACCTCAGACGTGGCAGCCTACTCCATGCTGGGATAGCTGGGAGAGCAGTGAATTAAGGCTTTCCCACAAAAGGTCACGGCAGTGAGAAGGCTTCCATTTTGACAAGGCAAGATTTTATTTTTTCTGAGATTTTACATTTTCTCCTCACACACTTTTAAGGTTTAAATGTTTAAGTCTTTCAGTTTGGTCAGGCCACCTTCGGTCCCATTTCTTAGAAGGTAATACACACACTGTTTACTCCCCAGGCTTTACTGGTGAACAGTCAATAGCTGGGGCAAGACCCTCACCCCCTCCTTCACGTCCTCCTGACTTGCCCACCGTCGTTTACACTGTAGATATGCCCACTGTAGCTTCTCCTGCATCTTCCTTGAAGTATTTCTAAGCTATTTTTTACCTCCAAATTCCTGCCCTTACACACAGTAAGGGCTCGGTAAACGAATCCTACTTTCAGAGTTTTTTTGTATAACATCTCGACTTTTCCTAGATCACCATTCACATCCCAAGGGGGGGTTCTAAAATCTCTCACTCAAGATAATAGTCAAGTGCACAAAAAGGATCTAGGATTCCATGATCCTCTTCATAAGTTAAAAAAAAAAAAAAAAACAAAAAAAACACTTGAGAGACATACCTGGAAATTCACCATCCCTCCTCCTTAAAAAATAATCCTAAAAAAAAAAATAATCCTGAAACTACTGAAATCACCAGCACTATGAACATCCTACTATTAGTTTAAAAAAGGCAATGTGTGAGAGAGCATCACGTAGAGAAGAAAAGAAAATGAAGCTAGCATAATCCATTTTCTAATATTCTTGTTACACTTTTACTTAGGTCCCCGTGCTTCTGCAGCAACATGTTTTCCACTGAAAAATAAATATACTGCCAGTTTCTCTTTTTTTTCTGCAGTAAAAAACAGTGAAATATTTGCTCAAGATGGAAAGAAAATAGCTAAAGTCTATTTATATATAATTTTGTCAGGAAAAAGTCACACAAGATAGAAACCAACACTCCAGATGAGGAGGCTTAATGAAATTAATGGAATTATTAAAGCTATTAATAATTAATATAATTCTAAAGCCCACAAACTTATACTATTGGGACTACAACACTGTGATTATTTGGAGAGTAAACTAGAGGTAACAGATCCCACGTCATCACAGCGATCGTTTCTATTTTATAACAGCGCTCACTCTGTCAAATTAAAACAAGGCAGAAGAGGTCACTAATTGGTCAGAAATGCTGCATCCGAACACCAACCAATTACCCTGATTCTGCAGTCTCTTCAAAACATGTATTAGTACTAGTACACATCAACTTTAAGTAAAATTTCTGTTGATTTTATATCGTCTCCAAGACCAAAATCAAGAATTAGAAAATGATAATCCAATTAGACCCGGAGAGAGAAACAACAATATAACAGAAGATGTAGGCAAATACAGGCCCTACTTCTAAAACACTGGAATTAAAATTTATGAAAGCTATTGCCAAAACAACCTTCATAATGTTTTAAGACTATGTATTATGACTGCTTCCCCTAATCCCAAACCATTCCAAATATAATTTACCCTCTTGTGAAAAGCCGTCGATCTCCATCTAAGACAACTTTTGTGAATCCCCTGGAGTCTGGGTGGCAATTACGCCTCCAGAGGGTGCCTCCTACCCATCTAGCAATGGGAAGGGTTTGCAGAACAAACTCAGAAGAAAAGTGTAGAATCTCGAAGAAAAGTGTAGAATCTCAAAGAAAAATAGAAGGGAGAAAAAAAAACCGGCTTTGGTGTAAAGTACACCTGGATGGACAGCTGCAGGTGAGCGAGAGGGAGGGGGTCTAGGAGAGCCACAGCGCCGGAAGCCTCCAGGGACTGCCCACCTCCTAGGAGAGCTGAGGGTGTGCTACTGGCTCGAGGCAACAGACGCCCCAGAAGGAGGCAGAAGGGCCTGTGGGCATCTGGATGAGCTATTCACAAGAGAAACATTGAAGACTGAGTCTGGGACTTCATCAGCAAGATCAGCCATTTTTCATGTGTTCATCAAACGCTCCAGAGTTAAGCAATTTTCAAATAATAATTCGTTTAACACTGATGACCCAGGAGGTGAGGATGACCACTGTCCCCACGTGATTCAGCAGGGAAGCAAAGCGCAGGTTGGTTCTGGGCAGAGCTGAGATTTACCGCTGGCAGACTGGCCCCAGAGTCTGCTCTTAACGTGCTCTTAATGGGGCGTCTCAAAGAGTCTGGCTGATACGGTCCCCAGATTCGGCAGAGGCTGGGACCACATGCAGCCAAATGGAAGTCTGGTAAGTATTGGAAATAGTCTGTGTTCCCGATTTTTTTTTTTTTTGCTGTATTTTAATAAGTTCTTATGTTGCTCTAGCAAAGCACCTAAGGCAGTGATATGAATCTAATGTTACATCACCTTCTCTTTACTGGATTCTTTTATATGAACAGCTAAGAGTTGTGGAATCAATAGCCCATGGATTCCAAGCAGACTCTGGAATCTGACAGTCCTGGATTCAAATCCCAGCAGAGTCACCAACCAGTTTTTAGACTTTCAGGGATTCCTCCTTTGTTAAGAGTAAACAATAACCACAACTCCTTGAAGGACTGTGTGAGGATTAAATTAGACCAAGTAGCCCACTGCTCCCAAGTGATGCAGAGGCTGCAGGGAGGCCAGCTTAAAGCCCTGGGTTCATCTTGGTAATTGTTAACACTAATGATCACACTCCACTTCCTGACTACAGAGTCAGTCAGAGGTTGAGACAGCTGACATCAGACTCTGCAAGGAGGGAATCACGTTTGTGTCTGGACTGCGGCCCAGTGACATGACAGCCTAGCCTCCTCACGCCCCCTCCCTTCACTCCTGCCTGGATCTGGTCCAACTGTCCACCGAGAAGGGCAAAGAAGCCAGGACGGTGCACCAGCTCAACGTCTGTAACTTCCTTGAAAACTACATGGCAAAAAACCACAGCAAGCTTAGGCATCAGAACTAATCCACAAGCTCAAGAGCCCACGTGGGACCCAGCGCTATAAATCATAGTTTCCTTTCTCTTGTGTTAAGAGAGGAGGGATGGGGATGTATGGTGAGAGCCTGGACTGAACTAGGTGAGTTACGCTGGACAGGGGACACGTAATAAAACGAGAAATCGATAATTATAAGCTTCCAAACTAGTCTTGACATTCAGGAACCAAATTATTCACAAAGGAAGCAACACTTATCTCTGCCATTCTCCCACATTCCTTTCCGAATTCCTCTCCTTTGCTCCCAGAGGCCTACAGCTGGATGGTCTCATAAATCTGTCAGCCCTTTGCAGGTAGCATATTTTTGCATCCTTCCGTATGTGCCTAGAGCTTCCCTAGTGGCTCAGGTGGTGAAGAATGCAATGGGGGAGACCTGGGTTAGATCTCTGGGTTGGGAAGATCCCCTGGAAAAGGGAATGGCCACCCACTCCAGTATTCTTGCCTGGACAATTCCATGGACAGAAGAGCATGGAGGGCTACAGTCCATGGGGTCATAAGGAACTGGACACGACTGAGTGACTAACACTTTCACGTCCACTTTCTTTCCTTACAGACTGAATTAAACCACCCATCTGCCAGGGTTCACGGCCAGGTGATCAGGGGAAAGCGGTAATTCAGGGAGTGAAGGAGTCTAGATATTCCCCGGAAGGCTTGCCTTACCAAGATGATTTTCAAAGTCTATACTTGGGTGGAGATGGGCTTGTTGACGGGGGAAAAACCGAGAGGGCCTGGCAGGTGTCCAGGGCTCCCCTCAAGGTCTCCCCAGTTTCTGAGGATTCCAGAAATGGACTGGACATAGTAGATACTTACACCACCCCTGCCTTCACACCTTTGGGACCTCACTGTACCCCCTCCCCCATATTACCAAACTCAATGCCTGGAAGGCCCACGGAAGCTGAACTGCTTCCAGCTGCTAAACACAAATCACAAATCCCAGAAAGCAGTGGGTTTCCAGAAAAAGGAAGTTCCCACTGGGGTTTGCAAAGCAGCACAAGAGCAAACTGCTGTGGCAAAACCTCCAATTAAAGCTCAGACACTCTGGCCTTCCAATACTGGAAGATGCTCCCCTCTCCCATTTGTTTCTGTGACCCAAGACTCGGACAAATTTAGGATATAATACAAAAAAAATTATGATAAAAAAATTAATCAGTCTCTAAGAAAGAGTTTACTGTCAGATACAAATAGGTCTTTCTTTAGGGGAAAAAGAAAAGGTTTCATCAGATTGTTAACACACAAGCCAAAAGGAATAAAGTCTGACTGTAAAGAAAGTGTTGAACAGAAAGTCAAGCAGAATTACTGAAAACCTAAAACACACCTAATTAGGTTGGGCCTCCAGTAGTCCAAGGGGATTCAATGGGGTCTACAGTCATACAGTCATGGGCGCTAGGTAAACCCCCCTACATGCAGGCTCAGTTTCAGCCCATAGCCCCCTGCTCTAGTGAGGTACCTCAAAAAGTTAAAACGCCCACTTATTTCTAGACCACAAGCAGCTCATTCTCTTCTCGAAGGAGACCATTCTCTCTCGAAGGAGAATAGCCAAAGAGAAACTTTCGCAACTCTGAAAACCCAAAGGGCCTACAACTTCACAAGTTCATCTGTTTCTCCGGCAATGTTCGCGCATCAAGCAGAGAATCACTTCAGCATGGAAGCCCATCCTCTGCAACGCCCTCTGAATTCAGCTACTCTTGGCAACCCTTAGCAGGTAGCAAGAGGTTCAGGTAACAGTGGCTGAGTGGGAGTCAGCATCTTTAGAAATAAAAACGTCTATCAGCACAATGCTTCAAATTCCAAAGCTATGTTTTCTTTTATTTCCCTTTATCAAAGGCAATCGATTTCCCTTCTTAGACCAATCACTTCCCACCTCTCTATCCCACATCTAAATTCTCCAAAGGATGACTTCCCTGGCGGTCCGGTGGTTAAGACTCTGAGTTTCCAATGCAGGGAGCGCAGGTTTGCTCCCTGGTCAGGGAACTAAGATCCCAGATCCCTCAGGGTAGGGGGTAGGGGTGCGGGCGGCAAAAAAATTCTCCAGCGAAGTCTTTCAAATGGCATCCTAACTAATTGGTACAATGCAGTGAATGACTGGATGATCAAAGAGAAGTCAAAAAAAAAAAAGAAAAGTTCTAGATACCTAGTTTATACGTCTGGTCCTAAGATTTTCCTTTTTTTTGTTTTTTTTGGTCCTAAGATTTTCAACATAGGTAACCACAAAGCAACTTCTGTATCAGCTTTGCTTTTGAAATGGCAATGCAGAAACCAAATGATAACTTGAAAGTGAACTTTTCATAAATCACTGAAGTGGAGCTTTGGCCTAAATCAAGGTGAAAATGTAAGAGGTCTCATATACAACATGCAGTCCCATTTGAAGAAACTCTTCTTGCTTGAAATCTGTCTACAATGATGAGAGGATGGCCTTTTATGTAACATTTGTCAGGGGAGTCAGATTTTAAATCAAGGTGATCCAAAGATTTACATTTAGATAACTGGCATCCACTTTCCCCTTTGGCAGCAAATACTTTTTTTCTCCCCTTTCTGGATTAGATTTGATAGTGAGCTGACGTGTGTGCATGCACACACCCTCGGTCACTTGTCATGTCTGACTCTTTGTGGCCCCATGGACTGTATGTAGCCTGCTAGGATCCTCTGTCCATGTGATTGAGGTGCCCACGACATATATATGAGTTTGTATCAATTTACAATAATACAGCTGAGTACTCATGGCAATATTAATATGAAAGAGTAAAATTACAGATTTCTTTCCCAAACGACTTGCAAAAACAGAGTTTCAAAACATTGAGTGCTTTACCTTTTAACTCTCTTTATTTTAATCTCCTTTAATATTTAATGAGGCCAAAATCTTGCTAGTGAGACTACTTGCCAAGTGGAAAATGATTTATTTATAAACATTTCTGGTACCAAAGCCAAAATAGTAGGTGCTCAGCAATTGTTTCCTGAAAGAATGAAGAAACTTCCATACTTAGGCTAATGCCACTTAGTTCCTTTACCAATCTGAACTTTCTATAAAGGAGAGCAAACGTTCCTGCATAAGAAAAAAGAATACAGCCACAAAGTATTATTAAAAATCAGGAAAACATCCATTTTACACAAGGTGGTTAATCCTAACTGCTCCAGATAACCTGCAGTTGACAGAACTGTTAAACATACCCTCTGTCTCAACTGAGGGGCTTCCCAAGTGGCTCAGTGGTCAAGAACATGCTTTGCAATGCAGGGATCCTCTCCTGGAAGAGGAAATGACAACCCACTCCAGAATTCTTACCGGGATAATCCCATAGACAGAGGAACCTGGCAGGCTACAGTTTGCGGGGTTGCAAAGAGTTGGACATGACTGAGCATGAACGCGGCTGTCACATTTACAGAAGTTTGATTCCATCTTTAAGAAAAAAAAAAAAAAGAGTATCCTGCCTGCCTAGTCTCCAAATTCAAAATAAAACTTTGGTGATTATTTTAATGACACATAAAATGCATGTTTTTTTCAAGTAAGTAGTTAGAACAAATATTCCTTCTCTCTTCCTGCATGACAGCACCTGAATGAAGACTGGATTTCCAAGTGCTGTCAGCATCCAGCTTCTTCAAAGGCAAGGTCATGAACCACTGGGTGTGCCCCACGAGGAAGCTGCTCTAATTTGCAGCTTGGAGATTCGAAGGACAGACGCTGGTCCCTAGTGAAGTCAATGAAACAGAAAACACTGGACGTGTACCACCAACCCCAGAATCTCGCCACTGATAGGTTTCCTACTTACAGAATTCCTTAAAAGTATTTCTGGAGGTAATCTGGGTTAGGGTCAAGTAACTTCAACTGAGGACACTTTTCTCACAAGTTTACAGATGCTGCCAAGTGTTGATGAGACAAGCAAAATGCCACATTTTCATGCATAGAGAACAGCTATGAAGAGGTTGAATAGGAGATGTGCTAAGCCTTTAAGTATGTACCATGTAATCTCCACCTGGGAGTTAGGAAGTTGTACCAGTAAGGAAATCATCTTAGACACAACGGCCTTGGGGTGGAGAAGGGGAGGGAACTAAGACTATCTCTTACTTTGAAGACAGACATTCAAGAGATTAAAGAGTGAATCAGTTAAGGTAAATCATCACAACCACCAAGCCTCCCACCCCCTTCAAAAATAAAGCCATGAACTTCACATGAATGAAAGGATCACAAACTCCATAATCTTCATTAATCCCTAAGTGCATTCATTTGTCAACCAGTCCCATAAGTGATACACTTACGAACACCCTCAAGAAGTAAGAGTTATCATTATAGGGTATGAAAAACAGAAAAAGAGACACAGATGTACAGAACAGACTTTTGGACTCTGTGGGAGAAGGTGAGGGTGGGATGTTTAGAGACAACAGCATCAAAACATGTATATTATCAAGGGTGAAACAGATCACCAGCCCAGGTTGGATGCATGAGACAAGTGCTCGGGGCTGGTGCACTGGGAAGACCCAGAGGGATTGGGTGGAGAGGCAGGTGGGAGGGGGAATTGAGATGGGGAATACATGCAAATCCATGGTTGATTCATGTCAATGTATGGCAAAAACCACTACAATATTGTAAAGTAATTAGCCTCCAACTAATAAAAATAAATGGAAAAAAAAAAAAGAAGTAAAAGAGTAAATGCATTTATAGTAACAGGCTCTTCATTTGCTGAGAAACTTCTAATACGATTAAAGACTCAAACAGGGTGTCAGTGGCATCAAGTAGTCCTTAGTGGAATTCAGTGTGACTCCACTTGATAAGGTCGAGCCTGTACTAAGGTTAGACAGCCTATGTTTATAATTAAGTAATAATGACTGAAGCTCGAGGTACACAGGGTATTTCCTGTGGATTAATGACCAGCCAGAGGAGCTGCCAACCTAAAGTGATGCCTTGGGCCAGTAACCCCAGCCAGTCATTAAACCCCAGGAAATGCCCTGAACCTCAATACTGATTTTAGTAAATACAGGAGGAAAAAGTTTAATATCAGCTTTGTACTTACATTGAACATGCGTTTCATACTTAGAATGCTCAGACTTCCGAAGGGAAGTCTACAGAAGTTACTAAATAGTTCCCTTAAACTTCTTAATGCTGATGAAAAAAATTTTTACTCTAACATTAGCGAAAGCAAAGAAACTTTTTGTAGTGTTTCAACTGCAAAGGACTTAGCTAAGATACTGTTTGAAAGGCACAGTGATAACATAACCAACATATGGACATATGGACACTCAAACCTATATTTAACTTGGCAGTTACCTAACAAGAACTCAAGAATAAAAGCATCAGTGTCCAGGTTTGTAGAAATGACTGATCTCACTCAGTTAAAATAAAAGATTGTGACGGAGTGCTATAATTCTTAGAACAAAACCAAACCAACAAAACAAAGGTCCCTAATCTTTTGCGGATCTTAAGTCAGGATTCCACGTGATGCTAGAGTCAAAAAATCAGTAGACAGATGCCAGGGACCAACTGCTTCATTGTTATTTCAAGCAGATAGGTACTTTAATAAACTCTCTTAGGCTTTTAACTCTTAATTAATCAGGCGCTACTTGAAATCAGGACATTTTAAGGGTTTTACTTTATCAGAAGAATGTGATCATTTATTTCTGCTTTCAAAGAAAAAGCAAATCCAAATTCTCCATATAGGAGAAAGAACTCTCCACGCCATCCTTCCAACTCCCTAAACCACCTCGTGGTCTGTCAGAAACTACCGTGCACTACCAGCACAGAAAGACACACAGCCTCCGGGTCTTGTGTATTTTAGAGAACTCTGGTGTTTATAGTACCATTCACAAACCCTTTCTCAGTTGGCCTTGAGGCTTGCTGATTAGCCAGTAAACGTCTGAAAGGGTCAGTTTATCCAGAACTGGAATTTCCACTTTGGAAAAAGCACAGAGGTACCTGACATCTGTGCCTTGAAAGGCCTGCCCTACACCCCCAAACTCACGGCTGAAATTCCTACTTCTGCTTGATGGCAGGGAGGGCCAAGCTGTAAAATCCCAGGGGCTACTCCAGTCTGAAAAAGAGAGGAGGGTCCCCAAGGACCTCTGCTTCCTACAGCACAGTATCCAAAAGATGAACCTAGCTTTAAAAGAAGATGAATATATTCTTCTAGGAAAAATAGTTAAGACAAATATCCAATTGAACCTCTAATCTCAACCCAGAATTCTAACCACTTAGAATTAAATAATTTTAATGTTCAAACAGCTTCCTTATCTTTGTTGAGGATCCTGGAGCCCAGAGAGGTGAACTGATTTACTCGAGGTGGCTCAGCTTCTGACCTAGCTTACTTCAGAGTTCTTTCCACTCTAGTCTGCTGTTATCTCGACTGTCTATCTTGCCATCACTTAACTGCACCCTAGATCAACAGCTCCATGGCGCTAGGAAAGACAGCAAAGTTCCAGGGCCCACACAGCCCAACACATAAAGCATGCTCCAACCGGGAGGCTGGCTGGCAGTACAGACACTACCTTTCCAAACCATCAACAAGTGACTTAGTTGATGAAAACGACATCCCAAACGGTTGCTTTACATTCAACTACACCTCACAGTATAAACTGGCAGTCACCCACCACTCTCCGAAACCCGCCCCTTACAGGAAGTGGGAATGGCATGTCTGAGTTACAAATAATCATTTATAACTGCGTTTCTACCTTCTTAAGTTAGTGTGAATATGTACTAGAGTATTTTAATGGTTGCTTTATTCAAAGATACTTTAAGTAACTGCTTCATTTAGAGGCACAGTATTTCTGCACGCTTTGCCGTCTAAAACCCACACATTCAACGGAGGGTTGAGCCGACTCTTTTGTTCTGCGAGCTCTGAAGTTTTCAGCGTTACTGCGCAGCAGGGAGTGTTAGGTAGCTGGCCCTGTCACAGGTTTTAAGGTTAGGTGGAAACTTTCCTGAAAAGCGTCAAGAAAGTTAAGCTTCTAACAGTGAAATCAAATCCGATTCAGCTTATCTGCTACTTTGAAAAACTTCCCCCCCGCCCCAACCCAGACCTGCGTGAGTTAGTCCCCAAGTGGTACCAGAGAAACACTTCATGCATAGACTTTGCTTTGGTTACCTGGGTGGGGGAAACAATAGCAGGTGAAACTATTGTGGGAGAATTGCTGCTTCTGTGCCCATTGGCTTCTGGAAGAAGAGGCAGGGGGTCGTGTTTCACCGAAACCACCACCACCGCGTCCACAGGCTCCGAGGGGCGGATACAAAGTCTTTTAGGGGAAGAGGGGCCGCACATCTCCCCCGACCCGAACACCGACTCATACAGGGCGCGCTTGGGCGCAGCCTCCGATTTCACGTCGGGCCCGACCTGGCTGTCTCTGGGGAGGATATAGGTGTTCCCCAGCGAGGGCGGCTGGGGGCGGTGGTGGTGGGAGGGATGGGTGGGGGGGTGGTGGGAGTGGTGGCGAGCCGCCCCGTTCAGAGCCTCGGCGTAGCAGCCCTGCGGGGCGGACGAGCCCAGTTTGGTACCGATGCCGGCGATGCTGTTGAGCGTGGCGATGGAGACGGCGCCGATGCAGTGGTTGGTGTAGGTCTTGGAGAGTTTGGCCGCCTTGGAGAGCATCTGCATCCTGGTGCCCAGCAAGTTCTTGCCGATGGCTTTGTTCTCGTACCAGGTCACATCGCCCTCGCTGCAGTGGTCCCGGGGCCGCTGGAAGAACGCCTTGCACAGAGGGTTGCGCTTCGACAGGTACTTGACGAAGCTGGCGTAGGGGCAGAACTCGGTGCCCGTCTCGTACATGCGCGGCAAGTTCTCCTCGTCGCTGCTCTCGGCGCGCTTCTTGCTCCACGACGACGAGCGCGACTTGTGGTAGGGCCCGAGGGACTTGAAGTAGACGAACTTGCGGCCGTCCTCGTCCATAGCCAGCCCGAAGGAGTCCTCCTCCAGCTCGCGCTGGTTCTCGCGGCCGCGCGTGCAGAAGTACATGCACGTCTCGAACCAGACCTTGTTGAGCAGCCCGAAGGGCGTGTTGGTGCTGAAGACGCTGGAGGTGTAGAGCTTGCGCAGGTCGGCGCGCGTGATGGCTTGCTTCTGCACCACCGGCCCCGCGCCCTGCTCCTCGAGCTTGCGGATGACCGCGGCCAGCGTCAGGTTGGCGCTGCGCAGCTCCGGGTCCTTGGTGAGGTCGAGCGTGCGGCAGTACGGGGGCTCGTTGAGGTAGCGGTTGAGGGAGCTGCGGATGCTTATGAGCGACGACTTGCTGTAGAGCTGGCCGCTCTTGGAGCGGGCCTCGGCGTAGAAGGAGCGCAGCACGCGGCACAGCGCCCCCTTGTCCATGGTCTCGAAGTCCGGGCTCTGCGCCTTCTCGCTCAGGTATTCCCGGAAGATGCGCACGGCGTAGCGGGTGGCCAGCCGGGTGTTCTCGCTCAGCCGGGCCCGCTCGGGGCGCTGCAGCACGTCGGGGTCCAGCTCGGCGCCGGCCCCGGGCGGCCCGCCGCGGGCCCGGGGCGCCAACAGTCGCGGCGGCGCCTCGGGCTCCAGCGCGGCGCTCTGGTCCATATTGATCCTATGGACCGGCTCGGGCTCCAGCTCCTCCCCGGCCGAGTCCTCGGGCTCCAGGGGCTCGTCCCAGTCCAGCCCCATCTCCTCCTCCTCCTCCTCGTCCTCCTCCAGCCCCCCACCTCCGTCCTCCTCCTCCTCCTCGTCCCCCGTTATCTGCACCTCCTGGATCTCGTCCTCCTCCTCGTCCTCCTCCTCCTCCTCGCCCGCGCTGCAGTAGTGCGGGCGGCCGTGGCGGCGGCCGCGGCCCCCCACCCCGCGCTCGCCCTCGCCCCGCTCCCCATTGTTCTCGGCGGCGGCGGCGGCGGCGCTGCCGCCCGCGCTGGTGTTACAGTCCCCGCTGCCAGGCATTCTCGCCATATTGCCGTCTCTCTGCCAGTCCTCGGGCAGGGCGCATGCGCTATATTGGACCGCAGCGCTGAGAGCTTTTGTGTTTAATGACCTTCAGCTACCGGGAGGCAAAGCCGGGCTCTTAAAGGAGCCGCGCGCCAATTGTCAGTTCGGAGCGCGGCTCCGGAGGGGCAGCGGCGCGCGGGGGATGGAGGGGTAGGGAGGCGGGGGTACGTTAGACAGGCAGAGCGTAAGGACCGAGACTGGCTGGACCCTCTTCCTCCCCCACCCCTCTCCCCACTCCGAAGAAAACTTCGAAGGGGAAAAAAAAAAAAGGAAGGGGAGGGAGAGCTGTCGGTGGGGGTGAAACACTCCCAACTTACCCTCTGGCTGAGTGGCGCGCGGGCCCGGGCGGGAGCGAGGGAGGGCCGGCTGGGAGGGCGGGGCGGTCTCGCTTCTCTAAGTAATGCCCGAGGAGCAGTGCCCCTTCCACCGCCCCCTCATTGCCCCCCGGAGCCGGGGGTTCGGGGAGGCGGCTGCACCGGGCGGGCCGCGGATGCTGCTTCGAGAAGCCCGTGTCTGGGGCCGCCTGGAGCGGAGCGGAGCAGGCAGGTTAATGAGCAGGGTGGAGGAGGCACGACGAGGCCCCGCACCCTCTCTGCGCCCGCGGCCAGGGCGCAGCGGGCGAGGCTTGGGAGCGGGATGGGGCTGGCGGCAGCGGTGGCTCCCCCACCTACTTGCTGGGGGCGAGGCGCGGGGGCCTGGGGCCAGCCGCAAGGCTCCCAGCTCTCTTTCCGACTCTTGCAAAGGAGCGAAACACGCCCCACGTCAGCCTCATCCCTTTCGACTTTTCCAACAGCCACTTTTAAGCTGTCATTAAAGACCTGGGGCGCTCCCCGTAGGTCTGGGGCAAGTCCGCGCCGGTCCAGCCAGCCTGGGGAAGGAGCGAAGGCAGAAAGGCTGGGAGGGGCGGGTGGGAGGGGAGACGCGGGGGAGAGGCGCTCGGGACCCCAGGGACCCCTCCCCACCCGCCCGGGCCACCGCCCTCCTGCCTCGAAGCAAACTGACACAACTCCCGCCGGCGAGGCGCTCCACCTGGATCGAGCGAGCAAGGCCTGCCCTAAGACCCTGGGGGCAGGTAGGCGGGAAAAAAGTGAACTTGGGTCTCGGCCGCCCCCGCCGCCGCCACGATTCCGGCAATTCGGATCCTGGGCGCGCTCTGGTTCCAAGTTTGCCAACCGCCATTCGTTCGCCCTCGGGGCTGTGCTGCCTTCGGCGCGCGGGGGCGGGCACCTCCGAAACTGGAAAGGCGGCCAGAGAGCTCGCCGGGTCCCGCTTTCCCATCGGAGACACTGTCCCATTTCCAGCCAAACGCCCGCCCACGGCGCGCCCAAGCTCCGGGCACGTCCTTGTCACCGCCTCCAGGACTCCGGGCCCAGGGGCAGCGCCCCCAGACCCTCCGAGACCTCGGCCCATTTCTTTGGAGGCACGGCCCCGGCCGTCTCCAGATCTTGGAATGCCTTCTAACTTTCTCCTCTTCGGGGAGCCCGAGTGTGGCCCCCTAGCGCGCTGGTCAACTCCGAGTCCCAGGCCGGCCCGCGGGTGAGGCTGCCTCTCCAGCCCTTCGTGTGCGTCCTCGGATCTCAGTCCGAATTCTCAGCACGTGGGCTGCGAGGGTCTACTCAATTGCTAATCCCCTGCGACAGCCCCCCTCTCCCCCCCACACACCAGGCCCTCTGTCTTGCTTTCAGGGCAGTTTATAATCTTGCGCATCAAAAGTAACCCATGCGTCAATTTGTAATTTAAAAAAAAAAACAAAGAAGAAAAGAGGAAGGAAGGAAGACTAGGTCTCTGGGCTGCATGGGCGTCTAAAGTGGGAGTTGACAGTGTCTCCCCAACGACCAGTCTGCCCTCCGCGCGCCTCCTCGGCCCTGGACGCGGCCGCCGAGCTTTGGGGAAACCGCGCCAGGTGTGAACAAGTTAGAGCAAGTCACTGCCTCACGGGCCCCCTCCCGCTCCTCGGGGAAACACACACATACACACACACACACACCACTCTCCCGCTTCTCGGCGAAACACACACACACCACACTCTCATCAGCCCTCCTCTCTGCAGAGAACCGTCTGGGGAGTGGGGGGAGGGCTGGAGTCCGGAGGTGGCACTCCTCGGGAATCTTCCCCGAGGTGCGGCCGGCTGCGTCCAAACCCCACTGTGCTGGGGATGTGTAGAGAGGAGCCCAAGGCAGCAGGCAGCGAAGCTAGTCGCACCCGCGGACCCGCGCACACGACCTGGCACACATCAGCCGCACCGGCTACTTCCGGGGGGCTGGCCCTTTGTCCCGGGATGCTCCCAGGTTTTGAGGCATCCGGAGCCCTCCGGCCGGGCATTTCAGCCCTGCGGAGAATTCTGGTGGGCCCCCGGCAAGTTCCCCGCCAGGGGCTGCTCCCCGCCCGGCGGCCCTCCCCGCCGTCTCAGTGAACCCAGGGGCCGCGCTGGCTCGGGGCTGCGCTCCGGGCTCGGCCCGGGCACTCGGACCCACACTCCGGGAGCCCAGCAGCTTCCCCAGGTCTCCCCACTTCTGCGGGCGGCAGGGGTGCACCCCGCTCCCTCCGCCCCGGCTCCCCTCCCCGCTGGGCGAGCTGCTTTGAATTGCTCGCAGTTTGCCGAAGGCGGTGTGCTGAGTTGGACGCTCCGGGAAACAAAGCAACCAAAAACAGCTCCCAGTTGACGTCAACTTATTTCCAGAAAAGAAAATAGTTTTGTGCTCCCAGGACAAAATCCCCCCCAGGGCAGGTCTCTACTGGCAAAAGCCAGGGGGCGGGGGTGGGGAAGAGCAGAACCAAAAAAAAAAAAAAAACCCAAGCCCAAATAACTTTTTAACGGAGTTGGAAAAACAGCAGCTTTCGAGGCTGCCTGGATATTTTGCAAACAACAGGCAGGACCCCCGCTAATATTAGATACGAAAAAACGCACCTTGAAAAGTACGCCTTGGCCTGATTGTCGGGCGACTGGGAATCTGCTTCGTGGCATCGGCTCCCGAAACGCTACCAAAATTCTTTGCCCATAGAGATACTTCATCAAATATTGAAAAAGACCTCTTCAGGATAATACTTAGAGTATTTACCAGGAAGAGCACCCAGGAAAACCACGCAGTTATAAACCTGTTCACCAAGGACACCCTCCCCTGCCCACCCCAAACACATAAACACGGACACCTTCCCCAAATGTTGCTTGATTTTTAAAACCCAATAACACAGAATTACAGCTGAGTTCATAAAGGAGTTCAATTCTAGCTTTAATAAATGATTCCTTAAAAACATCCTGTGGTTCACACACAATTCCAAATTGAGAAGATCAAAAGACCTTTCTTCTTATTATTTTGGTAGCGAAGCAATATTGGTTATCTTCTGCCTATGAGCCCAGCCTCCCTTCCTCCACTTTGATTTTGCCCTACCATGAAGCCCATCTAGCTCACCACTTGAAACTGACAGCTGCCTCTCCTTCCTTGTAAAGATGGTTATTCTTGTGCAGGATAGCTTCTGCACATAGAAAACATACAACTTCTTCATGTAAAAGACAGTTCCAGCACTGTATAGAGCATTTATTGCAATTATTTAACTGTCAGCTACCCTAAGAGGTTTACAAGTTCAACAGGATACTCCACATTTTCTGTCTCTTCATTATCATTATAAAGTATTACATATATATTTGTGCTTCTCCATTTCTTAGGTTACTTGAAAGTAGTGGCATGGTTATTTTTGAAGGAAAAATTCCAAACATTTTCCCTTCATTTTCTAACCCACCTACTTAGTCCCATTCAGTCCATACTTTGTGAGTTTGTGCCATAAAGAAACATATTTAACTCTTTGAATGCAGTCTTCTGACCTTATCTGTTATATAATAATGTAGTTGGTTTTTACATGTTTCCTCTCCTACATCAATATACCTTTGTCGTTTAGGCTGGTGCTCGGGACACAGTCAGCACTCCAGTTGTTTACAGTGAATGAATGAATAGGATCTGTGTTTAGTTAGCCTCTGTGTTAAGGAATAAACATTTTGGGGGAAAATCTGAAATATGAGTCTGAATTTCTATATTAAAATTTTTTTGTAGGAAGAAAAATTACTATAAGACATCATTACTGTTTGCAGTAATATTTACAAGTTAAAGTGAACATAATGACTGCTTTGGTTTAATATTTCCTTGCAATTAATTCCCACTCTAGTGGACCACATTATAGGAAGTTATTGCAGGAGTAAGGGACTGGGGAATGCAGGTGGCTATTTGTCAAGAGACATGAGTTGGGGAGGATTTAAATGGATAAATTCAAAGAAATGTTGTGTGTTCTTGAGGGCGGAGGTCATAAAAAGAAATCAGTTCATCATCGATGGGAAAGATTGAAGGCAGGAGAAGAAGGGGACAACAGAGGATGAGATGGTTGGATGGCATACCAACTCAACGGACATGAGTTTGGGTAAACTCCGGGAGTTGGTGATGGATAGGGAGGCCTGGCGTGCTACAGTCCATGGGGTTGCAAAGTGACTACTGAGCAACTGAACAGTCATTTTTTATTTCATCACTGTTTTTAGTTCCTCGTTTTAAAGTCATGCTTTCTTGATTTGATTACTAAAAGATTTATAAAGCAGTCTGGAGGTTAAATGTGAATTCAAATCAAAACTATTTTGACATATCTTTGTTTCAGAGTTTTACTACTGAATTCTGCTGAATTTAATTGAAGATCATCTTGAGTAATGTTTTTTCAAACTCAGATGAAAATAGAATCCATGTAATCCAACTCTATGAGGTGGAAGAAAACTCTGTAAGAGCAGAAACTGTGTCCTTTATCACCTCATCTCTGGTTCATTTCCAGTACAGTTCCTTAGTGTATTTTAGCAGAGTGGCTGGTACATAGTAGACACTCAATAAACATGCAAACATTTATGTGTGGGGTGAGAGCTAACCACCACAAAAGTTCACAGAGCAGTAGTTCAATTGCTAAGCCATGTCTGATTCTTTGTGACCCCATAGACTATGGCACACCAGGCTTCTCTGTCCTTCACCATCTCCCACAGTTTGCTCAAACTCAGGTCCATTGAGTCGGTGATGCCATCCAACCATCTCATCCTCTGTCGTCCCCTTCTCCTCCTGCCCTCAATCTTTCCCAGCATCAGGGTCTTTTCTGATGAGCTGGCTCTGCACATCAGGTGGCCAAAGTATTGGAACTTCAACATCAGTCCTTCCAATGAATATTCAGGGTTGATTTCCTTTAGGATTGTCTGGTGTGATCTCCTTGCTGTCCAAGGGACTCTCAAGATTTCTCCAACACCACAGTTCGAAAGCATCAGTTCTTTGGTGCTGAACCTTCTTAATGGTCCAGCTCTCACATCTGTACATGACTACTGGAAACACTATAGCTTTGATTATACAGACCATTGTCAGAAAAGTGATTCATTTTGAAATGGAAACATTCAACTGTTAGCTCTTAAATACTAAGACTCTAGTATTTCCAGAGTCTTGAATATAAACAAGAAAACCAGGGCCAGAAGGGCTCCCAAAGATTAAGCCACTTGCCCAAGTTCTCTGAGACCTCTGTAGGTCAGGAAACTTTGGCTCTGTAGCCCAATCTTAAGTGGCTTGCCACAATCAGCTTCTAGGAACCAAAGAATGAAAATAGAAAATAAAAGTCTTCAAGGGAACAATTCCCTATCACTAAAATACTTCTCTGTGTCATCCGATTTGGGAATCTTGGAGAGTTAGAATAGGACTACAACAAGACATTGGACTGTGAGCACAGCAGAAATAGCCTAAAAAGCTGTCACCTTTATCACTTGGCACCTAAAACACTGGAATTATTTTCCAGGGCTGTTGGAAGTAGAGACCCATTTGTGTCTTAGAAGAAATAATAGTGAAGATTTTAGAGACAAAAGGAATGCCCATAAACCCAATCAGACTAGGATTAGGTGTTTTCTGTTGAAATCCTAGGTTGTCCTGCATTACTCTCTAAGGAGTGAAAAGGATTTTACCTATTTTTATCTTTGATGTTTTGTCAAAAAAAGAAAAAAAATAGGTCAGAGTGAACTTACTACAGTGATTCACAGGAGTAGAATTTTTCATTTCTAATTGCCACCTGGTAACTATAATTCTTGATCTTTCTACCTAATAATCACCTACCAGTCTCCTAGGCTGTTTGTAAAACAATAATATCTTAAAGGAATGTAGTTTTCCATAAAAGAATTATGTTTTTGTAGAGCCTAAAAGTGTGCTATTTCTCTGTGTTATAATATTCTGATAATGAAACTCCTCTTGGCTAATAATGAAGTCAAATGTAAAGGCTGTCAAAGTCAAACATAAAATTAATAATGATAGTAATTTCTTTTCTAGTCATTTATATTTAAAGAGCTTGTAGGAGTGAAGTGGATGTTAGTCCTATTATTAAATAACATTTATTTCAATACCATTACAATACTAATTAAAGTGGAAAAGGAGATTAAGATATGTGTTAATGTCACATAACTAATATATATATCTTACATGTGCTAAGTCACTTCAGTTGGGTCACACTCTTTGTGACCGCATGGACTGTAGCCTGCCAGGCTCCTGTCTATGGGATTCTCCAGGCAAGAATACTGGAGTGCCATGGATTGCCATGCCCTCCTCCATGTCTTACACAATGGAAAAGCTATTATAGTTGTCTCAGAAGATAAAATATTCATGAAACTATTAGCTATATGCCCAAAAAGCAACTTATTAAATTAGTAAAAGCAAAACAAAACAAACAACAAATATGTCATCACTTTATCCCCAAATGTTGGTATGAAAATGTTATTCTCATATATTCTATTGTCAATATCAATTAAGATAGCCTTTTAAGAAAGCAAGTAGGCAACCTCTCAAAAGCCACGAAAATGTTCATATTCTATGACCCAGAAATTGCTTCCAGAAATTCATCTTCATAAGAAATATCTAATTGTATTTGTGTTTTGGTAAAGTTTGGTTTATTTCATCTGAACCATTTGAACAAATGAGTTTTGCAAGATATGTCATCAAGTGTTCTCTGGAACTACATTTCATTGTGTCTTGGACGTTTGAGCTTTGTTTACAGACATTTAGAGAATAGTAGTTGAATGAAAGAAGGAAGAAGTTCAGTTAGGCTAGAATCCTGTCTTCTCATGTTCTACAGCAATGCCAAGCACCCTTTGACAAATATCAGTAATTTGTCAGAAGGTGAAGATAAAGTATATGAACTAACATGGCAAAGCAAGATACATTTTAAAGCTGGTATTGCAATATCTTCAGGACTTGGAGAAAGTTTAAGGACCAGACTTTGAAGCTCTAGATAGTCTAGTATCTAGGTATGTGGTGGTAATTCACAGGACGTGCAGAGGAGTAGGTATGTGCCTGCCCTGTGGCTGTTTCTAAATGAACTAAAAAAGAAAGAAAGAAAAAAAAAATCCCCTTTTAAATACCCAGAAGCACTAACCCACATTTTGAACTAATTGACTTACTTTTTCTTTGGAAAGCTTAATTTAACCGATAGGGGCACATGGGTTTATCTGAATATTTAAAGAAGCCCTGGGATGGGCTTGTTCTATTTCTTTAATTTGTTGCTGGAGATCCAGGCTTTTGCACTTGATGAAGAAGACTGCCTTGGAGAGGGGTGGGAAAGCTGGAAACAGTGTGACCTAACTCCTCTATTTTGGGATCTAAGTTTGTAGAGCCAGGGTACCGGGAGATACCAGTATAGAACTCATCATTCTAGGTGTTTACTGTTCCTACAGTCTGTGGTTAGATTAGGGTACCCCAGGGGTTACACGTTGTTGTTACTCCAAATAAAAACAGGCTCCTCTAAAAACAGATGGCATCTGTTTGTTTCGCTATCTTTTCAGCTCATTTTTACTTTAAAGTAAAAAACAGCAACAAAGCAAAACTGCTTTATCATTCTTTTCTGATTATAAAAGCAGTGGTTTTTCAGATTAAGAAAGTGTAGAAATCTGGAAAAACATATATGCATCATATTTCGTTCTTATGGTTTAGAGAGTGCTTGCTGTGAGTCTTGTTTTTTATATTAACACTCTTAAGTCATTCTCGAAAATATATGTGAGCATTGTTGCTAATTTCCAGATGAGTAGAAACCCAGAGAGCTTAAATAACTTGTCAACATCACCCAGTTAATGGGGGTGGAACTTGGGCACACAGAAACTTAATCCACCAAAACATTCCTTCGGTTCTGTTTTCCACAGCACCCCACCCCCCCAAAAAAAAACCACTCTTTGATTTGAGTATATTTCCATGAATTTGATCTCAGGTGATTTGCTATTTAAATACTATACATTTCAAAATCTATAATTCAAAATATGTAGTCAGTGGATTTTTGGCAAAGTGCCAAGTATATGCTAAGCGGCAGATAAAACAGAAGATTCTCTCCAGGAACATGACTGGCCTGATTCCAGGGAGGGGTGGACCTTCGGTAGGTTCATGTGGTCAGAAGTTTTCCTTCTGCCTTTCTCTTAGTTATCTTATTTCCCTCTGACACAGGAAAACAGGTTAACTTATTCTTTATCCAACTCTGGGAAGTTGAGTTGGACTATCAAAACTTGAGGATGAACTCATTTCAAATCTGTTTTTGCCATCCAGATGGTAATACACATAGGACCTAGCTTTATTTAATTTTTATGTTTTTTAATGTCATTGATTTATTTTTGGCTGTGCTGGGTCTTCAGTGCTGTGCAGGCTTTTCTTTAGTTGCAGTGCACGGGCTTCTCACTGCGGTGGCTTCTCTGGTTTCAGGGCGTGGGCTCTAGGGCACATGGGCTTCAGTAGTTGCAGCACATGGGCTCTCGAGCTCAGGTTCAGTAGTGGTGGTGGACTGGCTTAGCTGCCCTGTAGCTTGTGGGATCTTCCCAGACTAGGGATTGAACCTGTGTCTCCCACAGTGGCAGGTGGATTGCTTACAGATGGATACCCAGGAAGCCCTGTTTTGTTTTTGTTTTTATTTCAGGTTTATTTATTTAAAAATTTTTACTTTATATTGGGGTGTAGTTGATTAACAATGTTGTGTTAGTTTCAGGGGTAGCAAAATGATTCACTTATACATGTACATGTATCTATTCTTTTTCAAATTCTTTTCCCACTTAGGTGATAACAGAGTATTGACCAGAATTCCCTGTGCTATAAAGTAGGTCAGTGTTAGTTATCCATTTTAAATATAGTAATGTGTATATGTCATTCCTGGGGCTTCCCAGGTGGTCCTAGTGGTAAAGAATCCGCCTGTCAGTGCAGGAAACGTAACAGACCTGGGTTCGATCCCTGGGTTGGGAAGATCCCCTGGAGGAGAACATGGCAACCCACTCCAGTATTCTTGCTTGAAGAAACCCTTGGACAGAGGATCTTGGTGGGCTATGATCCATGGGGTCACAAAGAGTGGGACATAACTGAAGCAACTTACCATGCATGTGCACATATCAGTATCAAACTCTCAAAAGAACCTAGCTTTAAATGATCACTGAACAGCCCAGGAAAATCTGTTCTCTGGCTATTGTTCCCAGTTCTGTGGTATGGTGGGCATCATAAGACTTTTTGTGCCTTAGCACCATGCTTTAATGACCCACATTCTTTCCAAACTCACAACTAATTTAGCTTTCCTAGAAGTATTGGCTTTTTGAATTTAAAGCCTGAAGCAGTTCATGAACCTCAGAATGCATCAGAATCAACCAGAATCACCTAGAGAACTTCTTTCAAAATGCAGATTCCTGGTGCCAACTGCAGAGATTCTGATTCACTAGGTCCAGGGTACAGCCTAAGAAGGTACATTTTCTAACACACAGCTCAGATGAATTCTAATACTAGCCTGACCACGCTGTGAGAAACACGACCTCAAAAGCTAATATAATTTAGCAAGTAATACAATAATTTCCATAGCAATGATCACTAAATCATTTGGAGGCCATAATTCATTTGAAAATTGAATAGAAGTTATGAAACCCACTTCCTCATAAGATGCACATTCACAGTGAATTCTGCCTACCATTTCAGGGGGTGGGGTGCAGTTGGGGGCCTTCCCTCCCAGGTGGCACTAGAGGTAAAGAGCCCTCATAAGAGAAGCAGGTTCGATCCCTGGGTTGGGAAGATCCCCTGGAGGAGGGCATGGCAGCCCACTCCAGTATTCTTGCCTGGAAAATCCAATGGACAGAGGAGGCTGGCAGGCTATAGTCCCTAGGGTCACAAAGAGTCAGACAGGACTGAAGTGATTTAGCAGCACACACATGAGGTTGGGGGCCACCTGCATTCTTAAAATGCTGTTCCATAGTTTCCAATATCATCTGAGAACTTTCACTCCCCTGGTCAAACGTCTTCATGGCTCCTTTCTTACTTCACTTTCAAGTCCAGACTCCCCATAGCCTTGCCCCGGGCTGATTTCTCAATGGTGTTTCCTTGTGTCTCCTACCATGAATCCAGCCCTCTGTGAGGAAGAACTCCAGACAGAACAGCGCTGGGGAGGGAGTAGACGCGGCTGGAAGTCCCCACGACATTAATCCTCACAGTTGAGTGCACCGGAATCCCCTGGAGGGCTGTCAAAACAGATGCTGGACTCACCCCCCACATGTCTGAAGCAGCAGTCCAGGTGCCCGGATGCTGCCAGCTCCCAGACCCCACTTTGAGAACCGCTGGCCTAGGAGAAGGCAGATAAACATTTCTAAAGGGAAGAATCAGTCCAGGAAGGGAGGAAAGATGAGGTTAGAGATGGCGGAGGTGTGGAGCCTGGAGAGCCTCCCTAAATTAATTCAGCAGGACCAGAGGGAAGGAAATCTCTCCTATGACTCCTGTGGTTGAGTTTATAATGGGAGGAACATTCAGAAGGCTTGAACCAGCCCTGACTACCAGCTTCCTTTCGGATTAGAAAATTCCTCCTCCCCTCCCTTCTGCTGATCTAAATTGTCTGGATTCTTTAAGGCACAGCTCCAAATTCTACTTCCCCGTGAAGCCTTCTTTCATCCTTGCAGCTTGAAGCAGATTGTCACTGCTCTTGACCTTCACGGCCAGGTCCTTTTATCAGGCCACCCACTGGGGGCTTGCTCTGCTCATTGGTCCAAGTTGCAGGCTCTTGGGGTTGCATTTGGTTTTTCTTCCTTCTTTTTAAAAAAGATTTATTTATATTTATTTGGCTGCATCACATCTTAGTTGTGGCAAGTGGGATCTTCACTGTGGCACACAGACTCTCTGGTTGTGGCCTCTAGGCTTCAGTAGTTACAGCTCAAGGGCTTAGTTACTCCTAGGCATGCGGGATCTTAGCTCCTCGACCCTGGATGGAACCAAGGTCCCCTGCCTTGCAAGGCAGATTCATAATCACTGGACCACCAGGAAATTCTCTGGCTTTTCTTCCTTCTACTCTCATTTCTCAGGATTCCTTCTCTTTGGGAGGCTTCACAATGCACAGTGATTATCAATGTTGGCTACACCTTAGAATCACCAGGGAAAACTTTTAAAAAGTAACAACGTCACTGAATTATTTGAGGGCGAAATCTCAGCCCTCACCCATTGCCCTCCTCACAAGAACAGAGCAAATGTGGCAAAAATTCTAAGTGTTGTGGCTCAGACGGTAAAGAATCTGCCTGCAATGCAGTTGACCCAGATTTGATCCCTGGGTTGGGAAGATCCTCTGGAGAAGGAAATGGCAATTTACTCCAGTATTTTGCCTAGAAAATTCCATGGACAGAGAGAGGAGCCTGGAGGGCCACGGTTCATGGGGTCGCTATAGTCCATAGGGTCACAA
The DNA here is from genome assembly GCF_963930625.1 of Muntiacus reevesi. NCBI lineage: Eukaryota > Metazoa > Chordata > Mammalia > Artiodactyla > Cervidae > Muntiacus > Muntiacus reevesi. The sequence goes on along the minus strand of NC_089252.1, from coordinate 28,927,873 downwards.
GGAGTAGGATACAACTGAGTGACTACACTTTCACTTTTCTCATAGGTCATGTGGGTGCTCAGGTTCTCTACTTGTGTGTATGTGAAACGTTTTCTCCTTGAAAACATATGTATCAATGCCAGGTCCTAGTCCCTCCTGTCCACCCCCCAGTGACTCATGAAAATAAAAAAGTCTGCAGCCATGTCTGAGGTCCTTAGAGTCCCTTGTACACTCTGACTTTCTGCCTTCAAATGACTTCTTTTTACCCTTCTCTAAGCCTCTCCTAAACTGAGGTGTTCTTGCAAATGAATGCATCTTAGAATCACATGGAAAACTTGCAAAAAACATACTATTAACTGGATCTTTTTTGAGACAGTTGGATTGACTTGGTCTGGGCAGTGGCCTGGGAATGGGCCAGACCTTTTCAAGGTGATCCACTGTGCAGCTAAGGACTTCCCTAGTGGTCGTGGTTAAGAATCCATCTGCCAAGGCAGGGGACATGGGGTCCATTCCTGGTCCTAGAGAATCGTACATGCCATTGAGCAACTAAGCCTGTGCGCTGCAACTACTATGCCCCCCAAGCCTAGAGCCTGTGCTCTACAACGAGAGAAGCCATCTGCAATGAGAAATGCACCCACCACAGCAAAGAGTAGCCCCTGGTTACCGCAACTGGAGAAAGCCCCTGAGTAGCAACAAAGACCCAGCACAACCAAACAAATGCACAAATAAATAACTAAATACATAACTAATGCTCAGCTAGGACTGAGATCCACTCTCCTAGATTGGGAGACCCATTCACACATGTCTATTTGGGGGACCCTTAATATGAAGTCTTGGAATTCTTGGGTGGTCTTTAGGTGATCTGTGAACTTGTAGAAATTATGTGGAAAATGTTCAGTGCTTGTACATCTGTGTGTTTTCCTACAACAAGGATTCAAGGCTTTTAGCAGACTCTAAAGGGGTTTATGATTCAAAATAGTTGAAGAAACATTCATATGGATGTGCAGAAATAAGCACATGTATGCTCTGTTGCTAGAAGCATAAACTGGTGCAGTGTTTTTTGAGGACAATTTGGCAGTAGCTATCAGCACGCAAAATGCACATCCCTTTCAACCCAGCAGTTCATTTCTAGGAATCTAGGAGCACACAAAGAAAAATGTACAAGGATGTTCTTGAAGCATTGTTTATAATAAAGGCTCATCAGATACAATCTAACTCTAGCAGTGGATGGTGAATAAATGAATTTGTATCTCATCTATTCAACAGAATACTAGCTGTAGATATAATGAATATGGTAGATTTGTAGGCAATGAGTGGAAGGATTTCCAAGATGTTTTATTATTCAAGTGCACGTGTGTGTGCTAAATCACTTCAGTCGTGTCTGACTCTTTTCAACCCCATGGACTGTAGCCCACCAGACTCCTCTGCTCATGGGATTCTCCAGGCAAGAATACTGGAGTGGGTTGCCATGCCCTCCTCCAGGGAATCTTCCTGACCCAGGAATCAAACCCTTATCTCTTAGGTCTCCAACATTGGCAGGCTGGTCCTTACCACTGCCACCACCACTTTAATGTAAAGTACGAGTTCATTTTTGGCTTCCTCGGTGGCTCGGTGGTAAAGGATATGCCTGCAATGCAGAAGACACAGAAGACGCGGGTTTGATCCCTGAGTTGGGAAGATCTCCTGGTGGAAGGCATGGCTACCCACTCCAGTATTCTTGCCTGGAGATTCCCATGGGCAGAGGACCCTGGCGGGCTATAGTCCATGGGGTCGCAAAGAGTTGGACACAACTGAAGCGACTGAGCATGCGTGCACATGAGTTCAGTTGTTGAAAAAACTGAACCAAAATGATATATGCACATTTTGTGAATGTGCCTAACAAGCCTAAAACCACACACAAAGACCTTCTTACCAACCCCACTTTCCATTCTAGACACTTCAATGACACTGCTTGGCACACCCCAGACCTTTCTAGAGGATGCTGCCTTGCTCGCAGCCGCTGCTGAAGGGACCAATTTGTCAAGCCAAGTAGTCATTCTATCGCATGACCAACACCTTAATAGATTGGATCAAGGATAGATCCTTATACAACCAACCCCAAAGCTACCTAGAAGCCTGTATCAAAACTCCTGGACCAAACAATGTCTCTCTCCAGGAATTACAATGAAAGTAAGTCAGCCAATAGCGAGAAGACAGGCCATCGAGGCAGCCCGGTCCTGCTCCTGGAGTGAGCATCTGCTGAAAGCCCTGGGTCTGCTCTGTGTCTGGACTCCAGGGAAATGACTCTACTGGAATCCTGACCTTGGGTTTCTGCGAGGTTTCATTTCCGTGACAATCCCACTGCCTCCATACAGCTAATCACCCCAACTTAATTTCTCTTGCTTACAACCAAGAGCTTATTTACACATTCACCCTCTGCTCAGTCTGGCTCCGTAACCTCAGACTCAAGGCAAGTCACCACAGTTCATCCTGTGACTGCAGTCTGGGCCGCATCCCTTCCTCCTGCTTCCTTCTTGCTCTTTCTCACCCTCCACTTCCACCAAACCATCAAGACCTGCCAATTCTAAGTCACCGTTTGCTTTAAATCCATCTTCATCCAAGTGTGGGTTAATTGTGTTTCCCTCTGTATCAACCAGTTCTGGTTGCTGTAACAAAATACCCCAGACCGGGTGTGGATTAGACAGATGCAGTCCCTCACAGTCCTGGAAGCTGGACGTCTTAAGATCGAGGTGCCGTCAGGGCTGGTTTCTGGTGAGACCTCTCCTCCTGGCTTGAAGATGGCCACCTTCTCCCTGCGTCCTCACCTGCCTGCATTTCTGTGTGTGTGTGGAGACAGAGGTGGAGGTGGAGATCTCTGATATCTCCTAATAGGGACATCAGTCCCATTGGGTTAGGGCCCCCCCACCTTATTGACCTCATTCAACTTAATTACCTCCTTACGGCCCCTATCTCCAAATACAGCCACACTGGGAGTTAGGACTTCAGCATATGGATTTGGGGGCACAAACTCAGTCCATAACACCTTCCAAACCTGCTCTTCCTCATACCTCCTGTCTCTGCAGGGCACCCAAGCTAGGAACCTGGCAGACGTCATCTGTTCCCCCCGTGTTCACGTCAGGTCTATCTCGTTCGGCTCGTGCTCTGAAGTTCCAATGCCATCACCCTAATCCAAGCATCCTCTGCTGTTCTGTGATTCAGGGCACAGAGAAGAAGCCAAGATTGAGGCTGTACCAAGGACAGAGGAGGGGGCAGCCTCCGCCCAAGTCCAGGCTGGGATTAGCGTCTTGTCCTTAGATGTCCACGGGACGCCTTTATAGCCTTTAGCTTGGCCCATCTGTGTAAGCTTTTCTTCCTTGAAAACCAACAAATGTGAGCCACCCACCACTTTCCAACACCTACCCCACCCTCCACCTGTTGTTGTTGCTGAATCACCAAATCGTGACTGACTCTTTGCGACCTCATGGACCGTAGCCTGCTAGGTTCCTCTGTTCCTGAGATTTCCCAGGCAAGAATAACTGGAGTGGGTTGCCATTTCCTCCTCCAGGGGATCTTCCTGACCCAGAGATCCAACCCGAGTGTCCTGCATTGCAGGTGGATTCTTTACTACTGAGCTACCTGGGAATCCATCTCCATATTTGACATGTTCCCACTTATCTGTACTTATCTGACCCAACTCATGTCTTAGAGACTTTCACGAAGCCATCTCTGATCTTTGTCCTATGCTAATACTTCCATATTATTTTATTATAATAATAATATCTCCACTTAGAAGCTCCAATGTGCCTGTCTGTGTGTGTATTTTTTAAGGGTCATACAATATACAATATCGATTCAAAACAAGCCCAAAGGCAATATCACAGAACATCAAAAGGAAAAAGAGATACTTGTAACTGTATCCTAGAATGATAGGATAATGAAAGTCAGGTCTGCTAAGAAGTCAGACCAACTTTTCTTGAAAGAGTAGCTATTTGGGGAGTAGATGAGAGGAAAGGAGGTGAAGAATTCATTAATATTCAAAGGTCTGATCCTTTGAAGATGAAGACTGCTAGGTGAGACTGTGAAGTATTGGATTACTTTGTAATTAGGTATCAGATTTGTTCCAGATCACCTCCATCTCTGGCAGACTCACTTTTTTCCTGCAAACAATTGAATTCTTTCATTCATAACCTTTCCCTTCATATGGATATGGTTGGTTGGTTCTAAGGGGACCCATCAAAGGGTTTGGAGATCATCCCTTAATCAACTTGCTTCTATGTATTATATGATGGAAATGAAATCTTTATCCTCCATTTTGTTTTTAAAACAGGAGGAAGCAATTCCCTCTTTGAATATGGAGCAAGACTTCTCAGGATATACTCAGGACCTTAGATCCCTGAGAAATACAGAAAGCCCCACAAGAATGTGTAAGGTACATTAAAGTTTGTCATTTCCATCTGCAAGAAATAAATGTACACTCCTTCTGTTGACTTTCATTTTGTGGGCATTGGTTTGATTCTTCTGAGTCCCAGCGTACTTTTTTGAATAAATTAGACTATCTTTAATTTGCTGCTTGATGCTTCTGTGGGGGTGAGCATGCTTTGTTTTTCCAGAACTTCTTCCCTGTGGGATGTTAAATGTTAGTGCCAATTTTTTTCTTTTTTTTCCCAAAAGAAGTTGGAAGAGTCAGGTTTAGCACTGAGGATTAACTCAGCAGTGGTTGCTAAACTCTTTGAAATCATTAGATGAAAGACAGAATTAGATCTGCACTAAGTATACATGTCATTGTTGTTTTTGTTATTATTGTGGGAACTTGTCATTCAAAGATTATTTTATTATTGAATAATTTTCTCTCTGGATTTCTGACATCTTCAGTTCTATTTAGGAAAAATATGTTTCTTTCAGAAGTATTCTTAGCATTTTGTACCCCAAATAGGTTTTTATCTTAGTAGAGTATGAATCCCATGGGATATAGTCTGTTTTCCTTCTGAATGCTTAACATAAAACCAAGCACACAGTAGGTGCACCTATGATCATGTGTCAAACTGAATTGAATCTAATGACTTGCTGTTTTGAAATGTCATCAAGCAGCTGTCATTAAATATTGTTTCCTCTTGCATTAAATCAACTAGAATTTTGGCGTTATACACCATTTTTCTTCCTGAAATTCCAATTTGCAAGCCTTCATAGTCTGTCCAAGGATTCCAGCGAGGTATCTGTGACCTGGGTAGGGAAGCAGGAAGCCAGATTCCACTGGGGCACCTGGGTCTGCCTGGGAAGCTGCGCTCTGTTTTCCCTGGCTGCACTTCCTACCCACCCCCAGGTTCACAGCTGCACCGCAGAGGCATCAGACCAGTTCCACCGAGCTCCTTCTGGCTGTCCTAAAACAAACCAACAAAAGCTTGCCACTCTAGGTTCACTGCCAGACTCGGAGTTGGTTAACAATTCACCGAGAAAGACAGCTCTGAAATTGCTCCTGCCTACAGAGGGTGAGAGTGGTATATATAGAGATTTCCAGCTTGACGAATCTGTTGGGGAGATCTGAATTTGCATTTGGGGGAGGGAGCTTGTTCGTGGAGTGACTGTAGGAACGTTGTGCTGGAGCAGCCTGTGTGCTGGCACTTGGGGGTTGGACTTGACTCTACAGGCTCTGTGGTTTGATCCCAGAGTCGCAGCCCACACAACTGGCATTTCCCCTGGTGGCTTGGAGAATCTTAGACGATAATACTCAAGCTCTGTTTTGGAGGCAAGGTTGAAGGGGAGATGGGAGGGCTGTGATGAAGCTATGTTTTCCTTTCTGCCCAGGAATCTGTGCCCCTGTGTCCTCGGGCTAGTTAGGCATCATCTCTGAGGTTGATGCCACAAGTAGCCGCTTCCTGAGACAATACAAGGGAACATTTTCCCTGTAGCAGGAGACTCTCTGGAATCCAGGGTCGAAGGGAAATGACTCTGAAGGTCTCCTGCAAACCCTCTCCCAGTAGAGTTGAAATGCTCCTGAGGTTTCCCTTGATAGTAGTTGCCTAGTTGTCCACTATTTTTTTTTTTTTTAAAGATGCATCCAAACATCAGCTTCCCTGGCAGCTCAGTGGTAAAGAATCTACCTGCCATTGCAGGAGATACATGTTCGATCCCTGCTCTGGGAAGATCCCCTGGAGGAAGACATGGAAACCCACTCCAGTATTCTTGTCTGGGAAAGCCTATGGACAGAGAAACCTGGCAGGCTACAGTCCCTGGGGTCGCAAAGAGTCTAAACTGTTGTTTAGACTGAGCGACTAAACAACAACATCTAAACATCAGTGTCTCTAGAGTTGGAGGGTTTCTGCTAATCTTTATGTAAGGATAAGAAATGTTCAGGCATTTCTCATTGTTTCAAGAAATGTGTTACTAATTCTAAAATGTTGAAATTGGAAAATTATTTACATACAAATTATATAACTACCACCCTGGAGTCTATTTGCAATTCCAACGTGCTTTCTTGAGAGTAAGAGAGGAGTTGTCATAACTCCAAAGAAAGACTCATCTTAGGGGTAATGAGAGGGAACTGCTGTTGTTAGAGACACAGATCTAGTACTTCTTTTAAAATACCCGCCATATTGGGCAACATAGGGGAAGGGATTAAGAGGTACAAACCTCCAGTTATAAAATAAATGTCATGGGGATGTAATTGTATAGTGTAAGGAATACATGGTCAATAATGTAATAACTTTGTATGGTGACAGATGGTAACTCGACTTCTCATGGTGATCATTTTGTATGAAATGAAAATACCAAATCACTATGTTGTACACCTGAAACAAATATACTATTGTCTGTCAATTGTAATTTTTTTAAATCCATAGCAAATTAGAATTGAATACACACTGAAGACGATGATTTTCTAGGTAAAGAAATAGATGTCGTTGTGTGTGTGTGTGTGGTGTGACCCCATGAGAAGAAAACCATCAGTGAAATGATATCTTTTCAGAAAAATAGTTTATGAAATTAGTATCAAGATAACCAAGGCCTTACTTTCTTAAACATCTGTAAGACTTTAAATTAGGACATTTTAGATTGTTTTCTTCTCTGGCCACTTGAAAATTCATTCCCTATCAATTTCCTCTCTACTTAATAATGCATGATTAACAGATTCCATAAGGTGATGTTAAATGAAAACCCCAAAACAGCAAAAGTAATATAAGTGGAATTATCAAGGGGGAAAGAGTGGGGAAGTTAACAATATAAATGGACTAGCTCATGCAATTTTAAATATTCTTTTTCTTCAATGTAAAAAAAAAAAAAAAGAGGTAGGGTGTAGACGCAGTTCATTTGTATGATTGCCTATAAAACCATTACACCATAGTATAATAAGAGTAAAAAATAAGGTAATTAACAGGATTCATTGAGAGCTTAACCAAGGTCAATGCTGGGCTTGATACATGTTACTTTGTAACTAATTTGCTGCTACTGATAGACTTTTGAGACTTAGCTCAATAGAATGGAAGCTGAACCCTAAAAGCCCAGTAGATACCCCTAGTATCTTCTTGTGCTTTGTTGGTACTGTGGAAAAATCAGAAGTTGCATTCAAAATGTTTCTTCTTTGTGACAATAAGCAGTGTTATTTTTCTTTTCTTCTTTTTTTCTTTTTGACATAAAAATTTGCTTTGGGTTGAGGGGAAGGGAGACCTATTACTATTTAACATTTTAAAAAGTCAATTAGCCTGTTCATGGATCCTACCTCCAGCGCATAAACAGCGTTTTATTATTCGGACCAGACGGAGCAGGCACCTTTAATAATGTGTAATTGACCTTAGTCTGATGCGTTAGTGTCTACAAAGCACTTTCATATGTTTTATCTCATCTCAACTTCACAACAAAGCATGAAGGAGTGCTATTGTTATTCCCCACTTGATACAGAAGAAAACGGAGGCAGAGAGCATTTAAACAGTTTGCACCCAATTATTTAGCCCACGCATTAAGATGCAGTAACCCCAATACTTGGACCCCAAATCGTGGTGTATTCCTTCACTACTACAGATGCCACCTAAAAAATTACAGTATCCCGGGGGTTCTGAGAAATAAGCTTAATGCTTGGAACAGAGCTGCACTCAGTAACTGATAAAACCCACTCAAGATCTCTCCCTTCCTGACAATTCACAGCTCAAATGTCAGGGAAAAGAAACTCTTCCTACCCCTCTCGCCTTTCTCCCGCCCCCGACAACACTCGACAACACTCTTCTCTTCCATTCAGGCTGTCAGATTCCTCTTGCAAAGCATTTGAGACTCCAGTTGGGGAGGAGAGGGCACTTTGCCTTGATTCTCATGGTAATGACAACTAAACTCTTAACATTCATTGTTGAGGGGGAAGTCGGCACACAGATTATCCACAAGGAACAGAAAATTAATTCCCGACTCACCTCTGGTTATGAAATAATTCCTCTAACTTGATCTTAACCCTCTCCTGACTCAGATCCAATATCACAGATGGAAACTTAGTTTGAATTTAGATCGGAACTTAGGAACTTAGATGGGAACTTAGTTTGGAACTTAGAAAGACACATTGCTTATAAAGTTATTCACTCACAGATAATTGAGTAATATACTGAGAAACTAAATTAATTAGACACTGGCAGTCAATTAACAAAAAGATCACAGGGATCTGGCACCGAGGCCAGCCAAAGTCATGTGCAAGTTAAAATTCTGGGAGAAGCTAAGAGCCCATGAGTAAGAACAGATGATCTGTGTGCAGTAAGAATTTAACTTCTCTGAAACCAAAGCTCCTTGACAACAATATCGAGGAAAGACGTATTAGTAAAATCATTGGCCCACAATACCTATCAGGCACTATTCATGTGCTAAGGAGTAGAACAACTAAGTTCCAAATAGAGTGAGCTAAATACACTTTGGAACAACCCAGGAGGGCTTCCGGGAGGTGGTGGAGGGAGATTTGTGTACCCATTGGGAAGTGTTTGCTAAGGCCTTTGTAGATTTCATTGTTATTGTTTAGTCACTCAGTTGTGTCTGACACTCTTTGTGACCCCAGGAACTGCAGCCCGCCAGGCTCCTCTGATGGGATTTCCCAGACAAGAATACTGGAGTGGGTTGTCATTTCCTATCCCCGGGGGGATCTTCCCAAGTCAGGGACTGAACCTGTGTTTCGTCCATTGGCAGGTGGATTCTTTACCCCTTAGCCACTAGGGAAGGGGAGGGTGGAGCAAATTGAGAGCGTAGCATTGACACACACACACATATATACTACAGTGTATAAAACAGATAGCTAGGGGGAAGTTGTCCTATAGCACAGGAAACTCAGCCTGGTGCCCTGATGACCTAGAGGGGTGGGGGGAGAAGGCTCAAGAGGGAGGGGATATATGTATACATACAACTGATTCATGTCATTGTATAGCAGAAACACAACATTGTAATTATACTCCAATTAAAAAGTAAACAAACCATAAAAATACCCATATCCGAATGAAAAAGTTAAGTGTCGTATTTATTGGTATTCTGGAATCATTTATGGTGATTTTGCATATTAACTAGCAGTCATAATATAACCCATTTTAAACGGACATTTCTTAGGGAAAAAAACACAGAGTAGCAAATGTAAGCTTTGCTGAAACATCCCTACATATATAATGTTCCATATTGTCTTTTAAGGGCTTCTCTGGGGACTCAGTGGTAAAGAATCCGCCTGCAATGCATGAGACTCAGGTTCAATCCCTGGGTTGAGAAGATCTCCTCGAGAAAGAAATGGCAACCCACTCCAGTATTCTTGCCTGGAGAATTCCATGGACAGAGGAGCCTGGCAGGCTATAGTCCATGGGGTCACAAAGGAGTCAGACACAAATCAGACACAACTTAGTGACTAAACAACAACAAATCATTTCTTTTTTTAATGGGCAGGAAGTGTTTGGTGCAGTCGCCAAGAACAAATTAACTCACTCAGTGAGTTTACACCAAATGCAAAATAGTAGATGGTACTTAATTCTGCAACCATTTAAAGAAATCGAACCTCATGTTAGTGGTAAGGTTTTTTTAATTCTTAGCTGGCACTATTAAAGAATGACAAATGTGATTTCTCTCCACGTGAGAAAATTACTGCAGGTAATTCAAAGAGAGTGAAGTCACAGGCCTGCTACAAACCAGTGCATCAGTCAGATTACAACAAGTTCTTTTTATTGGTTCTCATGCTCAGTCGCTTCGTTTCGTCCAACTCTTTGAGACTCCATGGACTCTAGCCCGCCAGAATCCTCTGTCCATGGGATTTCCCAGGCAAGAATACTGGAGTGGGTTGCCATTTCCATCTCCAGAGAATCTTCCCGACCCAGGGATCAAACCCGTGTCTCCTGTGCGCCTCCTGCGTTGCAGGCAGATTCTTTAGCACTGAGTCACCGGGTTCTGGGTGGTAATTTATTAGAGCCAGAGTTACCAGAGGGGTTAGTGGATTACTTTGCCAACAAAGGTCCGTCTCGTCAAGGCTATGGTTTTTCCAGTGTTCGTGTATGGATGTGAGAGTTGGACTATAAAGAAAGCTGAGCGCTGAAGAATTGATGCTTTTGAACTGTGGTGTTGGAGAAGACTCTTGAGAGTCCCTTGGACTGCACGGAGATCCAACCAGTCTATCCTAAAGGAGATCAGTCCTGAACGTTCAATGGAAGGACTGATGTTGAAGCTGAAACTCCAATACTTTGGCCATCTGATGTGAAGAGCTGACTCATTTGAAAAGACCCTGATGCTGGGAAAGATTGAAGGTGGGAGGAGAAGGGGATGACAGAGGATGAGATGGTTGGATGGCATCACTGACTCAACGAATATGAGTTTGAGTCAACTCCGGGAGTTTGTGATGGACAGGGAGGCCTGGCGTGCTGCGGTTCATGGGGTCGTAAAGAGTCAGACACGATTGAGCGACTGAACTGAACTGAGTGGATGTCACATCAGGATGACTGACAGTACAGTGCTCCTATTAAAACTGATCAGTGTGTGGGTGTCCGGAGACAGATGAGGAAGGTGGGACTTGTGAAGTGGGATATGGAAGGATATCAATGAGCCTCGTGGGTTAGAGCTGCCAACAGCAGGTAAAGAACCTGCCTGTCAACGCAGGAGACAAGACATGCAGGGTCGATCCCTGGGTTGGGAAGATCCCCTGGAGGAGGACATGGCAATCTACTCCAGTATTCTTGCCTGGAGAATCCCATGGACAGAGGGAGTCTGGTGGGCTACAGTCCAAAGGGTCAAAAAGAGTCGTACATGACCAGAATGACTTAGTATGCACATATACGTCCCTTTAAAATGTCTTTCAATCAAACACACTGCAACTGTTTATTTAGGAATGGCCGGGCATGCTGGGGAACCCAGAGATACTAAGTAAAGTAGACTACGGTCTATACAAGGAGCTCCTATTTTTGTGGATTAAATTCAATTTCAAGATGGCTGTCAGATCAGATCAAAATAGTGTGCAAATTTAAACAATGCTGGAAAAGCTCAGGGAAACAAAGGCCCTCCTTTAAATGGCTTAGGTTCGCAGTAAATGTTAAACCCGTTAAGTTAAAGGTTGATTTTCTAAGATACAGCCCATGCAAATGTACTGTTAGCTGATTCATAGATACTGGTAGTTCTAACCCTGTTAGTCTCAAGGCCTCCTTTTCATAACAAATATCTTATAACTCTCCCTTACTGTCCTGCAACACAAGTCATAGATACTGTAACTTATCTACACACAGACTCTCAAAAATCATTATCTTGTTAGTAGAAGTAGTCAAATTTACAAAGGTAGAAAGTAGCATGGTAGTGGCCAGTGGGTGGAGGAAGGAGGGAGAGTTATTTAATGGGTCTAGAGTTTCAGTTTTGCAAATGAAAGGAGTTATATGGATGGATGGTGGTGATGGTTGCACAACAACGTGAGTGTATTTGATATCACTGAACTGTTTACTTCCCCTGGTGGCTCAGACAGTAAAGAATCTGCCTGCAATGCAAGAGATCCAGGTTACACATCCCTAAATGTTAAATGTATTTACTGCAATTAAAAAAAAATCATTATATTGACCTACAAGTAATGTAAAAGAGAAAGCAATTTATTTTGAAATAATGCAATTAACAAAATGTTAATGCCTGGCCACAACTATGAAAACATAAGGAGTTGATTAGAAGCTGATTATCAGAATTGCCTGATGGTCCAGTAGTTAGGACTCTGAACTGCGGCAGGCCCGGGTTCAATCCTTGGTGGGGGACCTAAGATCCCATAAGCCATGCAGTACAGCCAAAACAACAACAACAAAACCAAACAAAACAGACCAAAAAGAAACTGGCTCTCCATGGAATCACCATGATGTGAGTGGTACAGATTCAATCTCATATGTTTGTGTCTAGAGCAGCAATGCTGAAGACGGCATTTACCAAGTGGTGAAGGACTCTTGGGAAGTTCACAAAACAAAGTACAATTTTCTTTCTATGTACATGGTATTGCATTTGGGGTAAATTCAACATATTTCAAATCATGCAAAGATACACTATGCTTCTATGTAAAATAAGTTGGATCCTTTGGCAATTATGAGCAGATTTTTCACTTACATGCTGGGTTGTGAAGGACATAAGAAAAGTCTTTGTGGTTTGAGACTGTTCCTAGCACTGCAGGGCATCTCCCATCCCTGGCTCTTGCCCACCAAATACCTGTAGTATCCCACAGTCACTGTGAAAACCAGAAGTCCCCCCCAACAATTTCATCACGCCCTTTCTTGACAGCCATTGACAAAGGCTGACCCTACTTACTGCCCCAGATCCAGTCACTCTCTCACTGATGCTACATCAAGATTTCTCATTCCACCATGATTTCCTCCCTCTTGGAACTCATAGTTAGCTTATCTTTCATTGATCATACATAGTACAATGGCTTTTAACAGTGTTGCCCACTTAGCTGAAAACCAAATAACAAAGGATCTTAAATCAACATGCTCTCCTTTCTACTTTTATAAAATCTGACAAACAAGCTGATGTCAGATACCGGTTCTAAAAATTAATTATTTGTGCATGCTGCCGAGGGATCCCTCGCCACTGGCCTTCGAGCAAGTGCAGTGACCTGAAATACTTCCAGTCATTTGAAGAAGACTAACTGAAATTCAAAATGGATCCAAGTTAACACATACTTTTACTGTAGTCTCTTGACGCAAAAAAAAAAAAAAAAAAAAAAATCACAGACTTAGAGAAAAAACGTATGGTTGCCAGGGGGCCAGGATAGAGAAAGGGATAGTTAGGGAGTTTGGGATGCACATGTCCACACTTCTATATTTAAAATGGATAACAAATAAGGACCTATTGTGTAGCACATGGAACTCTGTCCAATGTCATGTCCAATGCCTGGACAGGAGAGGAGTTTGGGGGAGAATGAATACATGTATATGTATGGCTAAGTCACTTCACTGTTCACCTGAAACCATGACAACACTGTTAATCGGCTATACCCCAAGACAAAATAAAAAATTTAAAAAGAAAAAAAATCTTTATTTTCAAGAACACAAATACCCTGAGAGCAGACCTTCTGCATTTTCTTGTTTGCCACAGTGTCTCCCCTGTGGCCTTGAACCTAGAAAGCACTCAATAAATATTCATGAAAATGATGCAGATTTGCGCATGTAAGGTATTTATGGCTTCCCTGGTGGCTCAGCAGTAAAGAATCTGCCTGTAGTGCAGAAGATGCAGGTTCGATCCCTGGGTTGGGAAGAGCCCCTGGAGGAGGAAATGGCAACCCACTCCAGTATTCTTGCTTGGAGAATTCCATGGACAGAGGAGCCTGGTAGGCTACAGTCCATGGGGTCTCAAGGAGTTGGACATGGCTGAGCAACTGAACAACAAGATATTTATAGTCATTATCAATATTAAATTAATCAAAACACCCTGACTTCAATCCCTCTTGAGACAGATGAAACTTTAATGTACGATTCACTTTCAAGTATGTCATCATCTCACGATCAGTGAAAACAAACATGAGTCAGTCGTGATGGAGATCAAAACTCTTCACGAAGGTATTCTTCCAGTGATTTCATTGCAGATAAAATGAACTAACCTGAAATCTGCAGAGCAATTATGTCAGATAGCCTCACGTCATCACTTTTTCATTCCCAGGATAAAACTATTTCTCCTGGTCCCTACAAGAAGTAAGTTTGGCTAAGGCAAGCAACTCCCAATTATAGTGATATCTTCACTGTGGAAAAAAAAATAAACGTGTAATTAAATTTTGCAGGTGCAACAATCCTGCTACCGCGAACCATAGAGGAAACCTGTGAAATTATCCTGAGCAATTTTCTCTAGTGTAATTTGGAAATTAGCCCACCTGGAGACATAAACCCACAATTTCCTCTGCCATCGTCTTATCACGTTTATCTGGTCTTAAATGCTGAAACTCCTATTGCAAAAAGAAACAGGTTTGAACACTGAAATCTCAGCAACAGAGTCAAAGATTCCAGAAGCTTGAGTTCCAGGCCCACTGACTTTCTTGGTGGCTTTAAAGACCATAAAAACGAACCAAAAATACTGCAGGGCACAACTAACCTGCCAGAAAACCCTTGCCGATCGTGGCAACCTGGACGCGTGCAGACTTGAAATGCTGAGTGTTTTGCCAAGGCCTGCCTTCCTCAGAAACCACACGCAGCGTTTCCTGAAGAACTAGGTGTGCCTGCGAACCGGGCTTAGGCAACAGTGCCAGTTAACACCAAGTTCGGCAACCCCCCTGAGCAGAACCACTTGTAACTTTTTGTGTCTTCATTGGTGGGAGGAGAGGCTTGATCTCAACAGCAGAACCAAGAGGGAAGCCAGAAATGGTGTGGTCTGTTTCTCCAAATCCCTGTCTGTGTGACTTGGGGAAATGACTTTCTTAGCCTCAGGCTCACCAGATGGCGAGGAGAGGCTTTATTTGCAAAAGTGCTTCAGGAGTTTCAAAGGGAAGATTAACCATTAGGCAAATATTTGTCGGATTTTTAGGCTATGCTGGTCATACCTCATTGTACCCCCTGGATTTCTCGGGGAGTTTGGATCACTTGGAAACTTGAGAATTTATCTTCTCTCCTTTCAACCCTCCCCCAAGCCTCACGTAACACAATATTTGGGGCGGGGGACACTGGAGCTTCTGAAACAGAGCAAGGGTGGAGGCTGTAATGTCAGTCACGGCGAGGTATGAAATGGCTCTATTGTTGGCATGGCTTGCTCAATTTCACTTCATACAAACACTTTTGCATAAAATACAGACAGAAGTGCAACCTCCAGGTGAGCTTGACACTGACACAGCTGTGTTCCCTTGGGACATCACCATTTCAGGAAGCCTTACTAATACTGCCCCCCCCCCCCGTTCAATTCAGTCGCTCAGTCGTGTCTGACTCTTTGTGACCCCATGGACTGTAGCATGCCAGGCTTTCCTGTCCATAACCAGTTCCTGGAGCTTGCTCAAACTCATGTCCATCGAGTTGGTGATGCCATCCAACAATCTCATCCTCTGTCATCCCCTTTTCCTCCTGTCTTCAACCTTTTCCAGCACCAGGGTCTTTTCCAATGAGTCAGTTCTCCACATCAGGTGGCCAAACTACTGAAGTCTCAGCTTCAGCATCAGTACTTCCAATGAATATTCTGGACTGATTTCCTTGAGGATTGACTGGTTGGATCTCCTTGCAGACCAAAGGACTCTCAAGAGTCTTCTCCAACACCACAGTTCAAAAGCATCAATTCTTTGGTGCTCAGCTTTCTTTATAGTCCAACACTCACATCCATACATGACTCCTGGAAAAACCATAGCTTTAACTAAATGGACCTTTGTTGGCAAAGTAATGCCTCTGCTTTTTAATATGATGTTGAGGTTGGTCATAACTTTCCTTCCAAGGAGTAAGCCTGTTTTAATTTCATGGCTGCAGTCCCCATCTGCAGTGATTTTGGAGCCCAAGAAAATAGTCTCTCACTGTTTCTATTGTTTCCCCATCTATTTGCCATGAAGTGATAGGAGCAGATGCCATGATCTTAGTTTTCTGAATATTGTTTTAAGCCAGCTTTTTCACTTTCTTTCACTTTCATCAAGAGGCTCTTTAGTGCTGTTTCACTTTGTGCCATAAGGGTGGTATCATCTGGGTATCTAAGGTTATTGATATTTCTCCCAGCAATCTTGATTCCAATCTGTGCTTCATCCAGCCGGCATTTCGCATGATATATTCTGCATATGGGCTTCCCAGGTGGCTCAGATGGTAAAGTATCTGGCTGCAATGCAGGAGACCTGGGTTCGATCTCTGGTTCAGGAAGATTGCATGGAGAAGGAAATGGAAACCCACTAGAGTACTCTTGCTTGGAAAATTCCATGGATCAAAGTGCCTGATAGGCTCAGTTCATGGAGTTGCAAAGAGTTGGACATGACTAAGAGACTTTACTTTCACTCTGAATATAAGTTAAAAAGCAAGGTGACAATATACAGCCTTGACGTACTCCTTTCCTAATTTGGAACCAGTCTGTTGTTCCAATGTCTGGTTCTAACTGTTGCTTCTTGACCTGCATACAGATTTCTCAGGATGCAGGTAAGATGGTCTGGAATTCCCATCTCTTAAAAATTTTTCCACAGTTTGTTGTGATCCACGCAGTCAAAGGCTTTGGCATAATCAACAAATTAGGGTAGATGAACTTTTCTTAAGCATTCTGCCTATATAAATCAAAGCACTTATCGCCATGTATTGTAATTGTGTATTTGTTGTCCTTTGAGCTATGACGAGTGCGTTCTCTTGACAGAACTCTATTAGTGTTTGCCCTGCTTCATTCTGTACTCCAAGGCCAAATTTGCCTGTTACTCCAGGTGTTTCTTGACTTTCAACTTTTGCATTCCAGTCCCCAATAATGAAAAGGACATCTTTTGGAGGGTGTTAGTTCTAGAAGGTCTTGTAGGTCTTCACAGAACTGTTCAACCTCAGCTTCTTCAGTGTTACTGGTCGGGGCATAGACTTGGATTACCGTGATATTGAATGGTTTACCTTGGAAACGAACAGAGATCATTCTGTCATTTTTGAGATTGCATCCAAGTACTGCATTTCAGACTCTTCTGTTGACTATGATGGCTACTCCATTTCTTCTAAAGGATTCCTGCCCACAGTAGTAGATATAATGGTCATCTGAGTCAAATTCACCCATTCCAGTCCATCTTAGTTCGCTGATTCCTAGAATGTCGATGTTCACTCTTGTCATCTCCTGTTTGACCACTTCCAATTTGCCTTGATTCGTGGACCTAATATTCCAGGTTCCTATGCAATATTGCTCTTTACAGCATCAAACCTTGCTTCTATCACCAGTCACATCCACAACTGGGTATTGTTTTTGCTTTGGCTCCATCCCTTCATTCTTTCTGGAGTTATTTCTCCACCTATCTCCAGTAGCATAATGGGCACCTACCGACCTGGGGAGTTCGTCTTTCAGTGTCCTATCTTTTTGCCTTTTCATACTGTTCCTGGGGTTCTCAAGGCAAGAATACTGAAGTGGTTTGCCATTCCCTTCTCCAGTGGACCACATTAAGTCAGACCTCTCCACCATGGCCCTGTCCATCTTGGGTGGCCCCACACGGCATGGCTTAGTTTCATTGAGTTAGACAAGGATGTGGTCCATGTGGTCAGATTGGCTAGTTGTCTGTGATTGTGGTGTCAGTCTGTCTGCCCTCTGATGCCCTCTCTCAGTGCCTACCATCGAACTTGGTTTTCTCTTACCTTGGAGGTAGGGTATCTCTTCATGGCTGTTCCAGCAAAGCCTCTTCCAAGAACACAAGAGAAGACTCTACACATGGACATCACCAGATGGTCGACACTGAAATCAGATTGATTATATTCTTTGCAGCCAAAGATGGAGAAGCTCTATACGGTCAGCAAAAACAAGACCGGGAGCTGACTGTGGCTCAGATCATGAACTCCTTATTGCCAAATTCAGACTGAAATTGAAGAAAGTAGGGAAAACCACTAGACCACTCAGGTATGACCTAAATCAAATCCCTTATGACTATATAGTGGAAGTAAGAAATAGATTCAAGGGACTAGATCTGATAGACTGAGTGCCTGATGAACTATGGACAGAGGTTCGTGACATTGTATAGGAGTCAGGAATCAAGACCATCCCCAAGAAAAAGAAATTCAAAAAAGCAAAATGGCTGTCTGAGGAGGCCTTACAAATAGCTGTGAAAAGAAGGGAAGTGAAAAGCAAAGGGGAAAAGGAAAGATATACCCATTTGAATGCAGAGTTCCAAAGAATAGCAAGGAGAGAGAAAGCATTCCTCAGCAATCAATGCAAAGAAATAGAGGAAAACAATAGAATGGGAAAGACTAGAGAACTCTTCAAGAAAATTAGAGATACCAAGGGAACATTTTATGCAAAGATGGGCTCAATAAAGGACAGAAATGGTAGAAACCTAACAGAAGCAAAAGATATTAAGAAGAAGTGGCAAGAATACACAGAAGAACTGTACAAAAAAGATATTCATGACCCAGATAATCACAATGGTGTGATCACTCACCTAGAGTCAGACATCCTGGAATGTGAAGTCAAGTGGGCTTTAGGAAGCATCACTACGAACTAAGTTATTACAGATGATGGAATTCCAGTTGAGCTATTTCAAATCCTGAAAGATGATGCTGTGAAAGTGCTGTACTCAATATGCCAGCAAATTTGGAAAACTCAGCAGTGGCCACAGGACTGGAAAAGGTCAGTTTTCATTCCAATCGCAAAGAAAGGCAATGCCAAAGAATGCTCAAACTACTGCACAATTGCACTCATCTCACACGCTAGTAAAGTAATGCTCTAAATTCTCCAAGCCAGGCTTCACCAATACATGAACTTCCAGATGTTCAGGCTGGTTTTAGAAAAGGCAGAGGAATCAGAGATCAAATCGCCAACATCCGCTGGATCATCGATAAAGCAAGAGAGTTCCAGAACTCTATTTCTGCTTTATTGACTATGCCAAAGTCTTTGACTGTGTGGATCACAATAAACTGTGGAAAATTCTTAAAGAGATGGGAATACCAGACCACTTGACCTGCCTCTTGAGAAACCTGTATGCAGGTCAGGAAGCAACAGTTAGAAATGGACATGGAACAACAGATTGGTTCCAAATAGGAAAAGGAGTACATCAAAGTGGTATATTGTCACCTTGCTTATTTAACTTATATGCAGAGTACATCATGAGAAATGCTGGGCTGGAGGAAGCACAAGCTGGAATCAAGATTGCTGGGAGAAATATCAATAACCTCAGACATGAAGATGACAGAAAGTGAAGAAGAACTAAAGAGCCTCTTGATGAAAGAGGAGAGTAAAAAGTTGGCTTAAAGCTCAACATTCAGAAAACTAAGATCATGGCATCTGGTCCTATCACCTCATGGCAAATAGATGGGGAAACAGTGGAAACAGTGGCTGACTTTATTTTTCTGGGCTCCAAAATCACTGCAGATGGTGATTGCAGCCATGAAATTAAAAGATCCTTGGAAGGAAAGTTATGACCAACCTAGACAGCATATTAGAAAGCAGAGACTTACTTTGCCGACAAAGGTGTGTCTAGTCAAGGTTATGGTTTTTCCAGTGGTCATGTTATGGATGTGAGAGTTGGACTATAAAGAAAACTGAGCACCAAAGAATTGATGCTTTTGAACTGTGGTGTTGGAGAAGACTCTTGAGAGTCCCTTGGACTGCAAGGAGATTCAACCAGTTCATCCTAAAGGAGATCAGTTCTGGGTGTTCATTGGCAGGACTGATGTTGAAGCTGAAACTCCAATACTTTGGCCACCTGATGTGAAGAGCTGACTCATTGGAAAAGATCCTGATGCTGGGAAAGATTGAGGGCAGGAGGAGAAGGGAACAACAGAGGATGAGATGGTTCTATGGCATCACCGACAAAATGGACATGGGTTTGGGTGGACTCTGGGAGTTGGTGATGGACAGGGAGGCCTGGCGTGCTGCGGTTCATGGGGTCACAAAGGGTAGGACACGACTGAGAGACTGAAGTCAACTGTCCTTTGAGCCACGTGACTACAGATTCCTTGAAGCCAAGAGATAGTATGATCTGTTTCCTTTCACCTGTGATTAGTACAATGCATAGCCCATGGTGGGAATTCAGTCTACCTTTGTTAAATGGATGAATGGACACACCTGTGTGCAGATTTTAATGTATTTTTGTCATTTTCCTAATTAATGTATTCATTTTGCTTTTTTGTATAAATAAACATAGTTCTTCAACATTTTTCCACTAAAAGCATTGAGTTTGTGTAAACCAACGATTGGTTCATAAATATGAAGCCATTCAGTTTTGTCTCTGCTGTCCTGCTAGAATATATGTCACTGAGCAAAGGGGAAACATGAGCATTGAGGAAACAGGGAGAGATTATTTGATGGTGTTTTACTTTTGTTTGTTTCTTTGTTTTGTTTTTTTGTGAAACAATGAGAGAACAGAAGGAGGTGGAAATGGGGATCGAAAAGTTCAGTGCAGTGTAGAATTGTGGTATTTACTGATTACAGCAGAAAACCTAAGTCCTTCTGCCTATTATTTAAAAATAGATATCTGAATGCATCTCTCACATTTCTGTGATAAATAGCAGCCACTCTAGTGTTCCATAGAAAATCCTGAATGTATTCATTTTAATAAATTGTTTTTATAAGCTTTCAAGAGTTATAGAAGCTCCTTGGAACCATTTCAAATAATTCAGAACTACATTAAAAGGCAAAAATGATTCTCCTTTCATCTCTTCTCATCAATCCCACTCCATTATTTGATGGGAAACCATTGGTAAAGCCTTTTCTTTGCATTTATAAACATAGATTTAATATATCAACAAAAATTTTTAAGAAACACAACAGGATTATATTTTAGGCATTGTTCTGTGTATAGTTTCTTTTTCTACCTAATATATAGAATATCTCATTCTTGTTTATTTTTAAACTGAGAATATTTCTTTGTGCAAGTATCTATCTTCTGATTCATTCATTATAAAAAAGTTCAATACACTTGCTTGAAAAATCCAACTGTCCAGAAAGTAAGACATGTAAAGTAAAATTGTCTTTGTCCATTGTTCCTCTTTTGGACACACCATAAGTTACTGTGTTCGGTCTTGCCTGACTCTTTGCAGCCCCATGGATGGATAGCCCACCAGGCTCCTGTGTCCATGGAATTCTCCAGGCAAGAATACTGGAGTGAGTAGCCATTCCCTTCTCTAGCAGATCTTCCCAAACCAGGGATTGAACCTGGGTCTCCTGCACTGCAGGCAGATTCTTCACTGTCTTAGCCACCAGGGAAGCTCTATACCTTAGAGGCAAACACTTGCAATCATATCTAGTTTTACTACTTTTGGTAGTTATCCCAACAACTCCAATTACTTCTTGATTTCTCAACATCAGATAGTATCTATCTATCCTTGATAAGAAAGTTGAGGAATTTAGGGCTTTCTTTCCATCCCATCTCCCTTCTACCTCCTGATTTTCTTTCTGTCATTGTGTTTAGTTATTTTAGTGGTTAAATCGATTACCTCATATAAAGTCCTGAAAATTCTGTTTTCTGCTTGAACTTTAACCAGAAAATACCAGTATTTTGCTGATGCTTTGCAGAGGTTAGAGCCTCTGCACGTTCCTCTCCCGCCACTCCTTCAAATTTGTTTCCTCTACACCATTGCTGTCAAGGTCTATGATGTTTATATCCAGTCTTTAACGTTTCCATTTCTCCTGTGCTCTGCTTTTGCCATCCAGAAATTAGATGAGATTTCTTGTCTGTTAATAACACCTATCTCGTTGTTAGAGATGTTATAAACCAATTCTTTTTAGGATATCTTTTGTTATTATTATTTAATGAGGCTTAGGGAGGTAGTAAAGGTAAATACTTAGCCTGCCATCTTGAACTGGGCTCTTCTGCTGAATGTCATTATTTCTTTCAGATAAATTCATTAGTATCTCTTAACTCTAATTGCCCACAAGTACAATTGTGTATGTGACTTGAATTGTGTTAGAAAGAATTAAAGGATTTGGAGAGATGTCCATAAAGATTATTATTTATATGTCATCACTGTGCCCACCACAGTTTTTTCTGTTGATCTGTCTCTGCTTTCTGCATGCATGCTAAGTCACTTCAGTTGTGTCTGACTCTGCAGTCCTATGGAGCCCATCAGGCTCATCTGTCCATGGGATTCTCCAGGCAAGAATACTGGAGTGGGTTGCCATGCTCTCCTCCAGGGAATCTTCCCGATCCAGGGATGGAATCTATGTCTCTTATGTCTTCTGTATTAGCAGGTGGGTTTTTTCCTACTACCACCACCTAGGAATCCTCACTTTGCTTCCTAATAAGCAATAATAGCAAAGCTCTTCTACAATGAAAGTATAGTTACACTAAAATTAAAACTCTATTGAGGAGTGGAATGGGGTGGGAGATGGGAGAGAGTTTCAAGAGGGAGGGGACGTACGTACACCTATGGCTGATTCATGTCAATATATGGCAGAAACCAATACAATTAAAAAAAAACCCAAAAAACTCTATGGAGAATTTCTGGACCGTCCAGTGGTTAAGACTCCAGTCTTCCACTGCATGGGGCACAGGTTCAATCCCTGGTTGGGGAATTAAGATCCCACATGCCACCTGACACAGTCAAAAAACAAAAAAACCCAGAAAACAAGTTCTATCAAAGAATTGGAATGGCTTGTATCACAAACTACTGTCACCTTTTGTTATGGCCTATCTTCCCAAGTAGATAATAAACTCTTTGAAGAATCACAAAGAGCTTCTTTTTTACTGTTGTTGCTTTATTTATTTTTTAATTGAAGCATAGCTGATTTGCTGTTGTGTTAGTTTCAAGTGTACATCACAGTGATTCAGTTATACAACATATGTGTGTGGGCGTACCTCTTTTCAGATTCTTTTCCCTCATAAGTTACTGTAAAATACTGAGAATATTTCCCTGTGCTATACAGTAGGTCCTTGTTGGTTATCTATTTGATATCTGCGTGCTAAGTCACCTCAGTCGTGTCCAGCTCTTTGTGAACCTATGGACTGTAACCCACCAGGCTCCTCTGTCCATGGGATTCTCCAGGAAAGAATACTGGTATGGGTTTGCCATTCCCTTCCCCAGGGGATCTTCCAGACCCAGGGATCAAACCTGAGTCTCCTGCGTCTGCTGCATTGCAGGCAGATTCTTTACTGCTGAGCCACCAGGGAAGCCCTTTTGATACATAGTAGTGTGTATATCTTGATCTCAGCTTCCTAATTTATCTCTCCTCCAATCCCTTCAAAAACTTCTGAAGCTGCATCTTATTAATTTTTTTGGGGGGTGGGGGGCTATGTCACAGGACTTGCAGGATCTTAGCTCCCCAACCAGGGATAAAACCTGGGTCCCAGCAGTGAAAATCCTCATCACTGAATTACCACGGAATTCCCAATTTTTTCTTTTTTTAAATGTGAACCTAGCATAGTGCATGTCATGTAGTTGATGTTCAACTAAGTCTGTGGAACTTAATTGAACCAATGCAGTAGATTCCCGTGCCCCACCCCCGGCCCCCAGAGACTTCTGGACTCTCTACCACACAAATAGCAAGACTTCACCCATTTGTTCCTTAGGTCACAGCATGAAGGAGCCCTTGAAATGCCTGAGAAATTCGCTTTTAATCATAATTATACATGACTTCTCTTCCCCTTCTTAGTACACCAACATTAAATGCAACAGGGAAACTGATTTCAATTATAGTGGATGCCTTACCCTTCCAGTTCATCAAATTATACACACACCACTTCCGTGGAGGTTATCCAGTGTAATTCTTAGTACTGGGGAGCATGAACAGGGTGCCAATTACTGAAGAAGTGCTCATTAGGAATTAGAAAGCAAATATAATTACCACATGCCAATTGCATAGGAAATAAGAATGCTTTTCAACAAAGCTAGGCTTATTTTATGTGTCCCATATAGCTACCACAGGATCTGTTCTTACCTGCTTTTTTTTTAAACTCCACTAAATACTGAATACATATAGAAGACAAAGGCTTAAGAAATAGGAAACAAACTAGACCACAAACTCCTTGCGTGTGTTGTTCCAATACATCTCCAGCACCAAGCTATGTACGCTCTAAGTGCTTTGAATGTACTATTGGACCTCTTATTTTTTTTTTTTCATTCAGACCATTTAAAGTCTTTATTGAATTTGTTACAATATTATTTCTGTTTTATGTTTTTTTGGCCACGAGGCACGTGGGATCTTTGCTCCCCAACCAGGGATCAATCCTGCACCGCCTGTATTGCAAGGCGAAGTCTTAACCACTGGACCACCAGGGAAGTCCCTGGAGCTTTTAAATACTTATAGTAGAAAGGAAGTTAATTTTTTACAGTGAGAGCTTTGTCTTGCCATCACACGTATGCACACAAAAACTTGCAAAGGCTTGAATGTGCCAGTTCAGTTCAGTTGCTCAGTCATGTCTGACTCTTTGCGACCCCATGGACTGCAGCATGCCAGGCCTCCCTGTCCATTACCAACTCTCAGAGTTTACTCAAACTCATGTCCATTGAGTCGGTGATGCCATCCAACCATCTCATCCTCTGTCATCCTCTTCTCCTCCTGCCTTCAATCTTTCCCAGCATTAGGATCTTTTCAAATTAGTCAGCTCTTTGCATCAGGTTGCTAAGTACTGGAGTTTCAGCTTTAGCATCAGTCCTTCCAATGAATATTCAAGACTGATTTCCTTGAGGATTGACTGGTTGGATCTCCTTGCAGTCCAAGGGACTCTCAAGAGTCTTCTCCAACACCACAGTTCAAAAGCATCAATTCTTCGGCACTCAGCTTTCTTTATAGTCCAACTCTCACACCCATATATGACTAACGGAAAAACCATAGCTTTGACTAGATAGACCTTTGTCGGCAAAGTGATGTCTTTGCTCTTTAATATGCTATCTAGCTTGGTCATAGCTTTTCTTCCAAGGAGCAAGCGTCTTTTAATTTCATGGCTGCAGTCACCATCTGCAGTGACTTTGGAACCCCCCAAAATAAAGTCTGTCGCTGTTTTCACTGTTTCCGCAACTATTTGCCATGAAGTGATGGGACCAGATGCCATGATCTTAGTTTTCTGGATATTGAGTTGCCAGAGTGGCATTTAAATTTATAAAAAGTTTTAGAGCTGGAAATTACTTTAGTGATTAACAATCTATTCCCCCCTCTCCCTCCACACATCAGTTGTACAGTGGATACAGATAAGGCTAAATTTGATGATGTGACCACAAGGCCAAAAAGCCCCTTTTGTGGCTTATGCTCTATCTCCACTTGGCTATAATCACCCTGTAGGCAAAGAGTTCATCAGATATTACCCTTGTATCTGCCCTGAACCTCTCCCCACTTCCCTGGTGGCTTAGATGGTAAAGAATCTGCCTGCAATGCAGGAAACCTGGGTTCAAGTCTGATCAATCAGGAAGATCCCCTGGAGAAGGTAATGGCTACCCACTCCAGTATTCTTGCCTGGAGAATCCCATGGACAGAGGAGCCTGGCACGCTACAGTCAGACACAAGTCCAGACAAAGAGTTAGATACAACTGAGGAACTAACAGTATCTGAAAATGGCTTACACATTTGGCAGTCACAGGCTATTTGATAATTGTTAATTGTTTTACTTATTTAATCATTTTTTTGCATGACCTTAGGAACTAATTAAATTGGACAACCATCTTCAAATGACTATAGAGAAAACCAAACCCTACATTTGTTTTCAATAACTGTTGTGTGGAGTGTTCAACCTGATTTACATAAAATTTACTTAGAGTTTTCTGTACTTCTTCCTCTAGGAGGCTAAATTTTCTTCTTTAAATTTAGTTGTGCTCTACTTAAAAAAAAAAAATATATATATGTAATAGAAATACTTTGGGAAAAAAGTCTGATTTTCCCATAGATTACTTGCAAAAAACAGAAATTATTGCCCATCACCAAAATTTCATATTCTCAATGATACAAATGAACTTATTTACACACAGAAGCAGACCCACAGACAGAGAAAACAAACTTCCGGTTAGCAAGGGGAAATGGCAGCGGGGAGAGGGATAAACTAGCAGCTTGACATGATCAGATACACACCGTGCCGTGCTGAGTCACTCAGTCATGTCCAACTCTTCCTACTACATACAAATAAACAACCAGTACCTACTGCAAAGCACAGAGAAGGGAAAGCATTAGTTGCTTTTGTGAACGCATTAGTTGTGTCTGACTCTTTGCGACTCCCTGGACTGTAGCCCAGAAGGCTCCTCTGTCCATGGAATTCTCCAGGCAAGAATACTGGAGTGGGTAAGCCATTCCCTTCTCCAGGAGATCTTCGTCACCCAGGGATCAAACCTGAGTTTCCTGTGTCTCCTGCATTGGCAGGAGGATTCTTTATCACTGTGCCAGCTGGGAAGTCCATATATATATATATAATAATTCCGATATTGTTATAAGCAAGTGTCCAACCAGCAAAATTCTTTTGATCTTCTCCTTCCACCTTAACAGTCAAAAACAAAGCACTTAGGTGCCTGTCTATTGTTCTCAGGCTCTCATTTGGCCATTTCTGAACTATTTCATCATTGGTGCTTAGGTCTTGGGACAAGCAAAGGAGCATTGTTTATCCTCTGATTCACAGAGGAAGTATAGGACAATGAAGAAAACCTGAGCTACCGGCATTTTCCTCCTCTATCCGACTGTCTGGAGACTCTGGCCAACAGTAACTTGATCCCCACCAATTCTCTCTGAAGCAGTTAAGTTCCATTTTTAGTAAGACTTTCCTTTGTTTATGAGAGTTCAGGCTCCACCTGGTCAAGGCTAAGAAGGTGACTGCGGGGAGAGGTGATTGATTTACTCAACAAATTAGTATTGAGCACCCACCCTATGCCAAGCCGGGTTCGAGGTACTTGGAATCAATAGTGAGTAGGGCAAAGTTCTGCGCCCTTTCTGGTGGGGGAGAGGAACAAGAAACACATGAAAGTATAATGTATCATCAGGTATCAATTGTAGTCAGCACACCCAGGGAAAAACAAAGCAAGTTTGGCGGATAGAAATAAGGGGAACCAGCTGGGTGGCTTGCTGATGTAAAAGGAGGAGACTGGGACGCCCAGTGGCCCCAGGTCTCACTGAGCAGTGATTACAGAATGAACCTGGCACATCGATCCTTTACCCAGATCTACATGGTAATGGTTCCCTGGTGGCTCAGTGGTAAAGAATCTGTCTCCCAATGCAGGAGACATGGGTTCAATCCCTGGGTGGGGAAGATCCGTGGCGAAGGAAATGGCAACCCACTCCAGTATTCTTGCCTGGAAAATCCCATGGACAGAGGAACCTGGTGGTTAAGGCTACAGTCCACGAGGTTGCAAAGAGTCTGTCACAACTTGGCAACTAAACAACATTTTAGTAAGGACTCTGCGCACTGTGGTAACGAACACTGCAGCACATGTAGCCGCAGGGAACAGCCTTTTGTTTTCCACAGTTGAGGATGTGATTTATTACTATTTTATTATTACAGTGATTGCTCCTGTGTGTGTGTTAGTAGCTCAGTCATGCCTGACTCTTTGTGACCCTATGGACTATAGACTGCCAGGCTCCTCTGTCCATGGGATTATCAAGGGAAGAATACTGGAGTGGGTTGCAATTTCCTCCTCTAGGGGATCTTCCTGACCCAGGGGTTGAACCCACATCTCCTGCATGGGTAACTGGATTCTTTACCACTGCGCCACCTGGGAAGTCCCTGGATAGAATGATACCATGTGTTAAAAAAAAAAAAAAAAGGATTTATATGGAGTTCCTTGCATAGACTATTTTTAGGCAAATATAGAAGTGGTTAACAGTGGTTGTCTTTGAAAAGGGGAACTGTTTGGCTGGGAAACAGGAAGGAAGGAAGCCTTACTTCTTTTATATCATATTTAATGAACACAATTAACATTGGAATAGGAATTGGATGAACTTAGTTTTGAAAAAAAAAACAAACACAGGAAAATCTGAAAGAATATATATAATTAACATCATATGGAACTTTCATTCTTGAATTATATATTTCTATAATGTTTAATAGTGGATAGATAGTAATTTTAGAAGTCACAATGAAGACACAAGAAAGCAAAAGTGAGCATAAACTTCTATTTATTTAATCAGAGAATAGGACTTATTATGACAGCTACTACAACCACCAAGTCATCTAAAAAATGTATTTTAGCTCTATGTGACTTTATTCTATGCAAGTAGGTGTTATCTAATGCAGTTTACCTTATAGGAATGCACAAGAACTCAGCTGTAGAAAAACTGAATTAAAATGGATAACAGTTTCTTTCATCTGATCCTGTTACCATCTCAATCTTTGGCACACAAAGATACAGTGAGGTCACTTGTCATTCATGTCAGTTATTGTTTTGATTACATGGCATTTTCTTAACAGTTGTTTTAGAAAGTTTAGAAATATCTTTTCTGCTTAAGAAAAGCTGTCAGACTTTTCAGTCTAAAATACAAAATCAGCCCCTCGGGACTCTGGGGGAAGATGACAATAATCTCAGTAATGGTATCTATTTTCTCACTGCACAGTACAGCCAGCCACCCAGTTTCCCTCCAAATGAACGCCAGGTTTTACTCACTTTCTGAGTTTAGCTTGTTGTCTTACATCCTCTAGTACATCAATCCAAATGTCAAGAGGCAAATCCTACACAGTGACCTCTGTATTTTCCAGATGCCAGATGGGTTTGGTGCTGACCCAAAAAGTTGAGATCATTCCAGGATTCCAAAGCAATATTGGGATTGGTGTGAGAGCTGTGAGGGGCCATCAGTATCTTGGCAATAAGTTTCTTGGAGTTTATTGGATCTACCTACATTGTCCAATAAAGTAGCCACTAGCTTTGAAATATGGCTAGCAGAGATGGAATTGTGCTGTAACTGTAAAATGCACATGGAATTTTGAAGACCTAAGGCCCCCAAATTTTTTTAAAAACAGAGCCCCAGCACCCATATGGGAGGGCTTCCCTGGTCTGTGTGGAGTTCTGAAGTTGGGAAAGAACTTGGTGAGGGTGCACAGTGTGTGTGTGAGTGTGTTCATTAACAACCAGTGAGGAACAAGTTTGTGTTCATCAGCTCGCTTGGCATTTGCAGAATCACCATTTTTTACCCACCACTCAGTTAATAGTTTGAAAAGAAGCCTGGGGTGGGGTGGGATGGGGTGGTGGTGGTGAAGAGGGCATCCTCTTTCCTTATCCACCTGGAATTCTTTCCTTTAATATACTCATCTTTGTGAAATTCAAAGCTGACACAGACATTGGGATGGGCCAATCATGGTACCCTACCCACGGGGACTGGTTCAGGGATGGGCACGGGACCCAAGTCCAACCAATCAGGAGCCTTCTCCAGGATGTTTCTGCAGAAACTGAAGACACCCTAATCACTTCTCACTTGTTAGGAGCAATTGTGACTTGGGAGCGGCCAGCAGTCATGTTCCCACCAAAACAGGGAAATGTGAAGGCATAAAGTTAAGCCTGACTGTGTATGAGTCACCAGTCCATCCTGGGCACATTCATCCACAAGGTCAGCCTCACCATTTACTGTGATTTGGTTACCAGAGCCAGAGCTTCACCTTTCACCTTTTGAGTTAATTCACTATGTGTTTCTGTCACTTGCAATGAAAAAAAAATTGACAAGTATAGATAAATTTATGAAAAAACAAGACATGGGTGCTGTCCTCAGAAAACTTATGATTCATATGGAAAGATAAGGACAATTACAGAAGAAAATACAAAATATACTTGGGCATTACCTTGTACTCACTGCATGTCTATGGTGACCACAGCCATCAAATTAAAAGACACTTGTTCCTTAGAAGAAAAGCTATAACAAACCTAGACAGTGTAGTAAAAAAGCAGAGACATCACTTGCTGACAAAGGTCCACATAGTCAAAGCTATGGTTTTCCCAGTAGTTATGTATGAATATGAGAATTGGACCATTAAGAAGGTTGAGTGCCAAAGAATTGATGCTTTTGAACTGTGGTTCTGGAGAAGACTCTTGAGAATCCCTTGGATAGCAAGAAGATCAAACAAGGCAATCCTGAAGGAAATCAATCCTGAATATTCATTGGGAGAACTGGTGCTGAAGCTGAAGCTCCAATACTTTGGCCACCTAATGAGAAGAACTGACTAACTGGAAAAGATCCTGATACTGGGAAAAACTGAAGGCAGGAGGAGAAGGGGACAACAGAGGATGAGGTGATTGGATGGCATCATCGACTCATGAGTTTGAGCAAACTCTGGGAGATAGTGAAGGACAGGGAAGCCTGGCGCGCTGCAGTTCATGAGGTCACAAAGAGTCAGACACAACTTAGTGACTGAACAACAGCAACCTATGCAGTGGCTAAATCTACTGTTAAATGTATGAAGAATATGCTAGAGTAGACAGTTGAGTGGTTTAGAACAATGGCCATTGGCTGGTTCCTGACAGGACTCAGAAGTTGCTCTTGTTTTTCACTATTTCAAATTCTGAAAGTTAGTGGAATAAAGTGGAAAGAAGCCAGGCTTCAGAGCCAGACCTGGGATGAAATCTGGGTTTCAGAGAGTAAAGAATCCTCCTGCAATGCTTGAGAGCCAGGTTCAATCCCTGGATCAGGAAAGATCCCCTGGAGAAGGGAATGGCTACTCACTCTAGTGTTCTTGCCTAGAGAATCCCATGGACAGAGGAGCCTGGCAGGCCACAGTCCATGGGGTCACAAATAGTTGGACACAGCTGAGCAAGTAAGCACACAAGTTTGGAGGTAGGTTAACTGTGAGGTGAGTGAATTCAGGGTCTCAGTCGTGTCATCACCAGCCCTGGTTCTTCTGTCTGTCCATCTTGTTTGAGTCACAGAATGATGCAGTAATTACAGGCACCACACCCAGGAAACATCAAATCCAGAGATTCTGTCTTCTCCAGCATCCCTTTAGGAGCTCAAATGAAAGGTTTCTCAGAACATTCAACTCCAGTTCTTCCTCATCTCACTAGCCAGAACAGAGTCACGTGTCAACCCGCAAACTAATCACTGACAAAGGGAATAACTGTTTTAAATTCATCAGGACTTAAAAACTTGAAAGGTGGGCTAGGATTGTCTTCCTCTGAAGCATGTAAGGAGCGGGGCGAGGAAGTGTGTTATATACTCAACACAGTTGAGGCTTCTATCTAACTGCAAACCATCAGCAGAACCAGTAAACACACTGTCCAAGGCTTCCCTCGCCTGAGCCCAAGCATGGGGGGATAGACAAGGACAGGAAAGCTTGGAAAGGAGGCACATCTACAGGACGCTACGTCACAATGAAAGGCTCTGACTAGAACCCTGGCTGTGGGATTAGAGACGGGAGAAGATTGGTACAGAGCAGCAAGGCTCAGCCTTTGAGTCTTACATCCTAGGCCAGCCAACTGGCCGCATAAGGACATTGTGAAGAGTGAAGGGTTAATAATAGTTAGCACTGAAAACTGTCCTATATACCAGGCATTAAAAATATATCATGAATTTATTAGGCTAGGCCAGGTCTTAGCTACTGCTAAGACAAACTCTTAGCTGCTGCGTGTGGGATC
This sequence comes from Muntiacus reevesi, assembly GCF_963930625.1. Lineage (NCBI taxonomy): Eukaryota > Metazoa > Chordata > Mammalia > Artiodactyla > Cervidae > Muntiacus > Muntiacus reevesi. The sequence goes on along the minus strand of NC_089252.1, from coordinate 28,896,413 downwards.
TAGTTCCCTGACCAGGGATCAAACCCGGACCCCCTGCTTTGGGAGTGTGGAGTCTTAGCCACTGAACCACCAGGAAAGTCCCATACCAGGCATTGTGCTAAACACTTTTCAAGGATGATTTTGTTTAATCCTCACAAAACCTCCATAAGGTTTTGCTACCTTCTACATTTTATAGAAACTGAAGCTCGAAAGAAATAACTGGCACAAAGGGGGCACAGGTGTGAGCCATGGAGCCAGACTTCGAAGTTGGATATGTGATCCTGGAGCCCTTGTCCTTTAAAATGAAGTTGTCCTGGTTTAAGAAGAACAGTGATAAAATCTCGCTGTTTCTACCGTTCATCCAACCACCCATTCAACAATAATTTATGGGCTTCCCTGGTGGCTCAGTGGTGAGAGTCCGCCTGCCAGGACGGGGGACACGGGTTTGATCCCTGGTCTGGGAAGACGCCACATGCCGCTGAGCAGCTAAGCCCGTGCACCGCCCCTACTGAGGCTGTACTCTGGAGCCTGGGAATCGCACCCACTGAGCCCACGCCCCACAGCCACTGAAGCCCGAGAGCCTAGAACCTGTGCTCCGCAACAAGAAGCCACCGCGATGAGAAGCCTGCACACCACAACCAGAGAGTGGCCCCCACTCCCTGCAACCAGAGAAGAGACCATGCAACAATGAAGACCCAACACAGCCAAAATTTAAAAAAAAAAATTAAAAACAATTAAGCAGCAATTTGTGAAGCGCTTGCTGATACCTTGCAGGCGACAGAGCAGTGAACACGGCCCCTGTCCTCAGGGAGCTTAGTTCTCAACACCTAACCTTCAGTGTTTACAGGGCCTCTCCCGGGAGGCATCCTGAGTCAGACCTGACAGCAGGATAGAGTCTGAGCTGGAGACACGGCTTGGGAAATGTAGCGAGGCTGTAGCCAAGATAAGAGAAGATGATTTTAAAACAAATGCTGCCTGGTACATGAGCGCGCGCGGACACACACACACACACACACACACACACATCATTTATATGCGGAATCTAAAAAAGTCAAGCTCATAGAAACAAAGAGTAGAAAAGTGGCTGTCAAGTGCCAGGGCGCTGGAAAACTAGGAAGAGGTTGGTAAAAGAGGACAAATTTCCAGCTCTAAGATCTAATAAGGTCTGAGCATCTAATTTACAACATGATGATATAGTTGATAACACTGTATCGTACTATTGAAATCTGTTGAGAAAAACGTTCTCACCAAAATAAAAAGAAAAAAACAGGCAAATATGTGACGTGACAGATGTGTTAATTAACTTGACAGCAGAGATTCTTTCATAACGTATATGTGCATCAAAATATCAAATTGAAGTGCCAGTGATGCATGACCAGGAAGGGTAACCTGGGGAAGGGAGGGACCAGGTTGGAAACACAGTCGGGTGTGGACTGGTGCTACTTTAAACAAAAGGTCCCACTGCGGTCTCTCCTTAAATATTGTACGATTTAGAAGTCTGTCCAACACTAATTTATTTTGTCTTGAGTTTTACAATGAGGTGAGACTGTGGATCCTGTCTGCCAGAATTCACTAAAGCCGAAGCTTTGTAAGCCACCGTGCTCTTCTAAATTGGCACATTTGCAGTTCGTTACAACTTGTGGGATAGCATGTGATGTGGATTTCCAGCATGTTCAAGTGAAAGATGTGGGCACCACATACAGTGGTGAAGAAAACACATTGTCTTAGGAGTTATAAATGTATGGAAACCTTGTACAATGATATGGAATAAATGCACATTGTAGGACATTTTCTAAAAAAAAAAAAAGAATCAAATTGTCACGTTAATCACGCTTTAAATATGTAACAATTTTATGTCAATTATACCTCAATAAAGCTGAAAAAAATTGTGATTAAAAAAAATTCTGAAGTGATGAGTAATTAAAGAAAGCCCTAGGAAAGCCATTTAAGTGCTGTCCTTATTTTACATTCTTAATCAATACTCATATATTATTAACACCTAGTTTCTAAAATCCTTAAGGAAAACTAGTCATATAAAGTCTGAAAGACTTTAAATAAACTTGGAACAGGTTATCAAGGACATGCAACAACGCTTTAAAAGTAGTTTAGTCACTGCAGTAGTCATTCCTTTATTTCTTGCTAACAAAACTCCAATTTTATTCCTATATCTGGTGGCCATGTGAATCAAGGGACCATAAAGGGCCCTTTTTTCCCATTCCGTGTAGTCACTCTACATGTGATACTGGGATCTGTGGCAACCATCTTGTGACCATGAGGAGAGCTGATCTGAGGTGGCAGAATCGAAAGAAAGCAAAGCCTTTTATTTCTATTTTATTTTTTATTGCATCAGGTCTTGGTTGCAGCACAAGGGATCTTTAGATGCTGCATGTGGAATCTAGTTCCCTAATCAGATTTCGAACCTGGGTCCTGAGCTTTGGGAGCAGGGAGTCTTAGGCACTTGTCCACCAGGGAAGTCCCAAAGCTTTTGTTATTGAGCTGCTGAATTTTCGAGCCCTGGAACAACCCAACCTCTGTCCTTAAGTGATGATACATTTTTCTTACTTAGAAGTGTATTAAATCATTTTTGAGTCTTTTATTGTTTGCCTCTCAAAGCATCCTAAACGACATTGTCACTTATATTGCCCTATTTATATAGAAAGGTAGCTGATCAAGCAATATCTTAAAAATAGCTTAAAAACAATCCTTTTGTTTTTAGCAAGGCTTCTCTTAGAAAATATAAACTCAATTAGGCTTTCTTTTCTGCTTATCTCGTACCCTTGTACCTGCTGAAAAATGTACAGCTATTTGCAAATCTATGTTAAAACATTACATGATGTAGCTGCAAATATTCAGTTATTCAGTTACTATTTATGTTCCTTAATGGGTGAAAAGTGCCTATGCATTTTTGGTAGTTCTAACTTCAGAAATCTGGATCTATTACATACATCAAGCATAGCATTTTATCATGTGCTCAACAGATTTTGACCAGGGCTCACACTGTCCCTTTTACAGAGAATAATTTTAAAAGAAAACCATCTAATTAATGATTGAAAGTTTTTTGTTTTTGTTTTTTACATCTAACTGTCCTGATGGTAAACTCCAGGTCATTGCTGGTTTATTTGAAAGACCAAGAAAGTTAATTGTTGATATCTGTGCTAAGGGAATATACAGATCAAGTATTCTGGGACTTCCCTGGTGGTTCAGATTTCCCAGGCAAGAATACTGGAGTGGGTTGTCATCCCTTCTCCAGGGGATCCTTCCAACCCAAGGATCAAACCCTGGCCTCCAGCATTGCAGGCACATTCTTTACCGTCTGAACTACCAGGGAAGTTATACTTACATCTTACCAAAAGCAGTTGAAGATCCTGGGACAGTGGATTATTTTTAACATGAGAGTCTAAAATCACACACTTACACAGTAAACATAACTACTGATTACACTGTTACTTGAGTAGTGAAGGATTAAGCTCTCAGTTTCGATCTATTAAGAGTGGAGTTATCTTCATTAGTATACCATCCTTTAAAAAAGCACAAGCTGGAATCAAGATTGCAAGGAGAAATAACAATAACCTCAGATATGCAGATGACACCACCCTTACGGCAGAAAGCAAAAAAGAACTAAAGAGACACTTGATGAAAGTGAAAGAGGAGAGTGAAAAAGCTGGCTTAAAACTCAACATTCAGAAAACTAAGATCATGGCATCTGGTCCCATCACTTCATGGCAAATAGATGGGGAAACAATGGAAACAGTGAGAGACTTTATTTTTTGGGGTTCCCAAATCATTACAGATGGTGACTGCAGCCATGAAATTAAAAGACGCTTGCTCCTCAGAAGAAAAGCCATGACCAATCTAGAAAGCATATTAAAAAGCAGAGACATTACTTTGCCAACAAAGGTCTGTCTAGTCCAAGTTATGGTTTTTCCAATAGTCACGTATGGATGTTGAGTTGGACCATAAAGAAAGCTGAGTCCTGAAGAATTGATGCATTTGAACTGTGGTGTTGGAGAAGACTCTTGAGAGTCCCTTGGACTGCAAGGAGATCCAACCAGTTCATCCTGAAGGAAATCAGTCCTGAATATTCATTGGAAGGATTGATGTTGAAGCTGAAACTCCAATAGTTTGGCCAATTGACGTGAAGAACTGACTAATTTGAAAAAAACCCTGATGCTGGGAAAGATTGAAGGCAGGAGGAGAAGAGGATGACAGAGGATGAGATGGTTGGATGGTATCACCGACATAAGTTTGAGCAAGCTCCAGGAGTTGGTGATGGACAGGGAAGCCTGGCGTGCTGCAGTCCACAGGGTCGCAAAGAGTCAGACACGACTGAGTGACTGAACTGAACTGAAAAAATTCTCATATAAAAAACACTTGGAAACAGGGGTCCCCCTGTCTTGGTTGGAAAAATAATTTAAATAATTCTTCAAAACTACCTAGTTCTTCTGCCATGGAGTAAATGAAGATGCCCATGGTCCCGTGAGACTGCAACAAGTCCTTTTCAGAGAAAGCCATGAAAAGGATAAAAAGTCAGAATCCCATGTTTACCTCAGGAGTGTTCACTTACAGTCCCACGGCTACCATGTCACCAAGCTGTGACAGTTTTGTGCACATAATTCTACGCTTCTTGTTGTTATTTTGTCGACAAGTTATGTCCGACTCTTTGTGACCTCGTGGACTGCAGCCCACCAGGCTCCTCTGTCCATGGGATTCTCCAAGCAAGAACGCTGGAGTGGGTTGCCATTTCCTTCTCAAGGGGATCTTCCTGATCCAGGGAACAAACCGGCATCTCCTGCATTGACAGGCGGATTCTTTACTACTGAGCCACCAGGAAAGTCCCATTTCCTGTTTACCAATCTGGGACAAGCCTCCTAGTTTGATTTACAACAGCCCATTCAACATAAGCCATCATGGTGACCTTCTCTACTCCAAGGAACTTGACCTTGACCTCCAGTCCACTTCAGCAACCTACCCCAAGGCCATTCCCTTGAATTGGTCTTCACTCAGAACTACTCCAGTTCTGGGAGCGTAAACATTCTAATCCTCTTTTCTCTGCAACTTTCTACTCTCTAGTTGTCTCCTGTCCCTGGAGGCAGCTGATAGAATGGGCAAATAAAACACGGGTTTGGGAACCAGAGAGAACTGGGTTTAAATATTGGCTCTACCACTTACTAGCTGTGTAGCCTCAGGCGAATGACTTTTTATTTCTGAGCCTCACATTCCTCATGTATGAAAGGGGGAAAATCCGATTTTGCAGGATGGTAATGTGGGTTATGATCCTGGGACTAAAAGCCCCTTGCAAGACACTGAGCTGATGCTCAGAAAAGCTGGTTTCTCCCCTCTCCTGCATTCTCTTTAGCACTCACACCGACAACTGTGTTAGAGCTCAAAAAGAAGGCAGGTGCAGGAACCTTTCCAGTTTCTCATTCCTCGCTGGGCTTCCAAGTCCTTTCATTAACTCCTCCCTCTGACATCTCACCAGCTGGTCCCAGGGAGCACTCACTCCTAGGGAGACGCCACACTTCTGTAGTTCATTCCTGCTTCCAGGTTGCTGAGGGTTTTCAGATTGACCAGCAAGTCCTAGGCATTTCTGTTTTTGAAGCTTCTAGTGTATTTATAAAGGAAGCAGTGAGGGGGGAGAAAGAAGGGGAAGGGGACCTGGAGAAGGAAATGGCAACCCACTCCAGGATTCTTGCCTGGGAAATCCCATGGACAGAGGAGCCTGCTGGCCTACAGTCCACGGGGTCGCAAAGAGTCGGACACGACTGAGCGACTTCACTTCACTTGAGGTTGTGGCTGGTTCGATCTTCTATCCAGATCCCTAAAACTTTCTCCCTATAATCAATAAAGATATTTTTAAAAAAAGAAGGGGAAGGGGAGGAGAAAAGGGGAATAGGAGGAGGAGATGGAAAAGTTCAAAGATTGTAGACTATTTAAATGTTTGCATTTGGGGGAAATACTTCCTCTAGAAACTCCATTAACATAACAAGTGGCCAGTTACCACCTAGGAGAGTCTGGAAGCATTTCCTCTTCTGTCTTCCAGGCATTTCCCTGGGCTCTCGCACAGAACAATCTTAAAGGGGTGACTTCTACACTTCCAACTAGGGAGGCCTAGGTCAAGTGCTGCCAGTGACAGCGCAGGTAAATTTGTCTAAAAGACTTCAGGAGGCATTCCCTGATAGAAGCTTTGGTGGTTTAGTCGCTAAGTCCTGTCTGAGTGATAGTTGTCACCCGAACTGACAGAGGAGGGAGGGAAGGCTGGACTGTAGCCTGCCAGGCTCCTCTGTCTATGGGATTTTCCAGATAAGAATACTGGAGTGGGTTGCCATTTCCTTCTCCAGAGGATCTTCCACACCTAGGAATCAAACCCGGGTCTCCTCCATTGCAGGCAGACTCTTTACTGACTGAGCTATGAGGGAAGACCCTATAGAAGCTTATTTAGCAGTAAAGGTATCATTTTAGCATCCATATGCCCACTCATTTCTTAATTGATGCTTAGCAGATAAAGTCTTCTCGGTTCCCTTAAAACTTCTAAAGTTTGTATTTATTATAAGAAATTAAGTTTTTAATGGTGCAAACAGTGCATTATGTGGTGATCATTTTGTAATGTATAGAAATAGCAAATCACTATGTTGTGCACTAGGAACTAGCATAGCGCTATACATCAATTATATGTCAAAACAAACTTACAGAAAAGGGGGTGGGGGAATTAGATGAAGGTACATACAACCTTCCAGTTACACAATAAACAAGTACTGTGCAACATGACTACTATAATTGACACTGGGAAGCGGCAACCCATTCCAGTATTCTTGCCTGGGAGCCTGGCGAGCTCGTCCATGGGGTTGCCAAGAGTCGGACACGGCTGAGCAGCTAAGCACACTGCCATACGTCATAGATTATGTATCAAAGTGGTTAAGAGAGTAAATCCCAGGATTTCTCAGTTCAGTTCAGTCGCTCAGTCGTGTCCGACTCTTCGACCCCATGGACTGCAGCACATCAGGCCTCCCTGTCCATCACCAACTCTTGAAGCTTGCCCAAACTCATGTCCACTGAGTCAGTGATACCATCCAACCATCTCATCCTCTCTTGTCCTCTTCTCCTCCTGCCCTCAGTCTTTCCCAGCATCAGGGTCTTTTCACATGAGTCTGTTCTTCACATCAGGTGGCCAAACTATTGGAGCTTCAGCTTCAGCATCAGTCCTTCCAATGAACACCCAGGACTGATTTCCTTTAGGATTGACTGGTTGGATCTCCTTGATCCAAGGGACTCTCAAGAGTCTTCTCCAACACCACAGTTCAAAAGCATCAATTCTTTGGTGCTCAGCTTTCTTTGCAGTCGAACTCTCACATCCATAAATGACTACTGGGAAAACCATGGTTTTTCCAGTTTTTCCAGGATTTCTCATCTCAAGAAAAAACATTTTTTCTTTTTTTTAAAAAAAGTTTTTGTCTGTATGAGATGGTGGATGTTCACTAAGCTTTTGGCAATCATTTCATGATACATATTAGTCAGATATTGTGCTGTATGTCTATTGTTGTTAAGTCACTCAGTCATGTCCGACTCTCCTATGACTGCATGGACTGTAGCCCATCAGACTCCTCTGTCCATGGGATTCTTCAGGCAAGAATACTGGGGTGGGTTGCCATTCCCTTCTCCAGGGGATCTTCCCGATCCAGGGATCGAACCTGCGTCTCCTGCATTGGGAGGTGGGTTCTTTACTGCTGAGCCAATTTTATCTCAATAAAACTGGAAGGGAAAAACAAACAAACAAAACACTGGCACCCTCTCAAATATATATATGTATATATATATATATAGTGCATTATGACTGTGCTATCCATGTGCTAGAGAAATTGAAACAAAAATCGCTGTGTACTCTAGGTTCTCTAGGTAGCCTGATCTTGAAGACTGCAGTTCAAAACACTGTCCAGTAAGTATTTTAATCCTGTCGGGGTAACCTTTTGATCTGGGGATGATTCATTGTTTTGGTCACTTGGTTGGGTTGTGGGGCTCACCTGTTTGGTCAAACACTAATCTAGATGCTGTGAAGGTATTTTTTAGATGTGATTAACATTTAAATCAGTGAACTTTCAGTAAAGCTGCTTATCCTCCATAACATGGGTGAGTCTTCAATTAGTTCCTTAAATGTAAAGACTAGAAGGAGGCATTCTACCTCCAGACTGCCTTTGGACTCAAGACTGCAACGTCAGTCTGTTAGAAATTCCAGTCTGTCTGCCAGACCCTCATGATCACATGGGCCAATTTCTCAGCCTCTCTTTCTCCCTCTTTCTCACTTTCTCCATCCTTCTTTTTCCACCCAGGTCCTTTCTTCTGTGCTTTCCCCAAATTTCAGTCATTTATCACAGGCTGACTGGTGTATTTAACCTTTTTTTCCTGTCCACATGTGGCTTTAAAGTCTATGCAGTGCCATATTTTCCTTGATTGGTGATTTCCTATATTGGACAGTCATGTTATTTGAAATACTCAAATACTGAAAATGTCAAATCATTGGTGGTGGTGGTTTAGTTGCTCAGTCGAGTCCAACTCTTGCAACCCCATGAACTGTAGTCTACCAGGCCTCTGTGTCCATGGACTTCTCCAGGCAAGAATACTGGAGTGGGCTGCCATTCCCTTCTCCAGGGGATCTTCCCGACCCAGGGATGGAACCTGGGTCTCCTGCATTGCCAGTGGATTAAAATCCTTAAAGTCTCTCAATTATTTGATTCAATTGTTAATCATATGCACCACAATCCTCATAAACAGACTAAAAATGTGTGCATGTACTAATAACACGCTATCGTGAGCCTTTTCAAAAAAGTGATTAAAAGTCCCCCTGTGTGCTTTGTCATCTTTTTTGCCTCGCTAATTTTCTGTTTCTAAGGGAGAGTAGAGATAACTGAGTAAATTGTTTCAGCCACAGGTTTACAGGCAAGGAGATAGGATTTTGTGACCTGTGGTTTTTAGTTCTTTAGATTTCACCCCATTCATTCAGAGCTTCACTTGTTATATGCTAGTTGGATATGACTCAGTTGTCAGTCATCAAAGCAAAATGATCAAGCTGTGACAGGATGGACCTGAGGAAAGGCATGACAATGATCCTGCTCATCTCTGTCACCTTCCAGGAAGGAGCCTGGGAGAAGATACCAGTCCACGCTCAAGAAAGACTTTCCTGGGCTCTTCTGCATCCTCTGTACTGCCAGTCCAAACAACGGCCCCCTTCATGATTCTTGACTCAATTTTATGTGTCAGTCCCCAGATGTCTGAAAGTATAATTAATTTCACTCTATGTCTTATTAGCGCTTCCCTGGTGACTCAGGTGGTAAAGACTCCACCTGCAATGTGGGAAACATGGGTTCGATCCCTGGGTCGGGAAGATCCTCTGGAGAAGGGAATGCCAACCCACTCCAGTATCCTTTCCCAGGAAATCCCAGGACAGAGGAGCCCGGTGGGCAGCAGTCCATAGGATTGCAAAGTGTTGGACACAACTGAGCAACTTAACACTTTCACCATGTCGTCTTATGCAGAAATGCCTCATGGACTTTATACTGAATGCAGTATATTTAATTATTTCGAAGAAGGCAATCTACTGGCCAGAAGTGTGCTGTGTGCCATTTGTAAGACCTGATTTCACCAGAAAGCTTTGCTGTCATAGCCAATTGTTTCTGATGTCAAAGTTAACACTCATTTACATAATAATACAACAACAGCATTCAACGCCTTTCATCAAACCAGATTGTAAACACTAATTAGTTATACTCTATTGCATTCTGGTGGGGCACAGTAATGATGCTTGTTTTATTGATACTGAAGCACAGGCAAGAAACAAGTGCCTTGCCCAAGGCTGAGAAGACAATGTCAAAATCGAGGTGATGACCCTTGTGCCCTGTCCTAGACCTCTCTGGACTCATAGGATAAATGTTAAAATAGTACTAAGATCTCATATAATGCAATGAAAAATTCCTGCCATATCAGCTGTTGCATTTTTGTCTGATACATTTAAATAAAAATTTCTAAGCATTAAATATTTAAGAAGAAAAAAATTTAATGAAAAGAGGAAACATCTTAAGTGCCTGACACTAGTACATCATGGCCTAATTCTCTCTAAAGAGCTGTGATTTCAAAATGAATTCAGCTCTTGTATCCCTGGCACAGAACATCACCATGCTGGGCAGACCAAGTCAACTACATTGAGGCAAAAGGCGTCTTGCTCAAGCATGATTTCAGCCCTCAGAAGGTTGTTGTTCAGTTTCTAAGTCATGTCTGACTCTTTGGGATCCCATGGACTACAGCATGCCAGGCTCCTCTGTCCTCCACTATCTCCCAGAATTTGCTCAAATTCATGTCCATTATGTCAGTGATGCTATCTAACCATCTCATCCTCTGCTACTTCCCCCTCCTTTTGCCATCAATTTTTCTCAGTATCAGGGTCTTTTCCAATGAGTCGGCTCTTCCAATCAGGTGGCCAAAGTATTGGAGCTTCAACTTCAGCAACAATCCTTTCAATGAATATTCAGAGTTGATTTCCTTTAGGATTGACTGGTTTGATCTCCTTGCAGTCCAAAGGACTCTCAAGGATCTTCTCCAGCACCACAGTTTGAAAGCATCATTTCTCCAGCTCTCAGCCTTCTTTATGATCCAACTCTCACATCTGTACATGACTACTGGAAAAACCATAGCTTTGACTATATGGACCTTTGTTGGCAAAGTGCTATCTCTGCTTTTGAATTGCTGTCTAGGTTTATCACATTAAAAGCTTTCCTTCTAAGGAGCAAGTGTCTTTCAATAAAGAATCTGTCTGCAATGCAGGAGACCTGGGTTCGATCCCTGGGTTGGGAAGATCCCTTGGAGAAGGGAAAGGCTACCCACTCCAGTATTCTGGCCTGGAGAATTCCATGGGGTCGCAAAGAGTCAGACACGACTGAGCAACTTTCACTTTCACTCAAGAGGTTGTGTTAGTCACTCAGCCGTGTCCGACTCTTTACTACCCTGTGGATTGTAGTCTGCCATGCTTCCCTGTCCATAGAATTCTCTAGGCAAGAATTGGAGTGGGTTGCCATTCCCTTCTCCAGGGGATCTTCCTGACCCAAGGATCGAACCTGGATCTCCCGCATTAAAGGCAGATTCTTTACCGTCTGAGTCACCAGAGAAGCCCATCCTCAGGAGGTTACTGGGGCCATATTTCCTGGTGATAGACTGCCTGATCTAAACATGTGATCTCACCAACAGTTGAAGGGAATGGTGATGCCTCACTGTACATAAAATTCTTGGCTCTTTAAAATTCTGGATACAACTTACTTTTAAAATCATGGACTGATTTTCTTTCTTTTCTTAAAAAAGGCTTCCCCAGTGGCTCAGATGTAAAGAATCTGCCTGCAGTGCAGGAGACCCAGCTTCGATCCCTGGATCAGGAAGATTCCCTGGAGAAGGGAATGGCAACCCACTCCAGTATTCTTGCCTGGAGAATTTCATGGACAGAGAAGCCTGGTGGGCAGTCCATGGGATTCACAAAGAGTTTGACATGACTGAGTGACTTTTCAAAAACATTTTTATTATTTATTTTGGCTGCACTGGGTTTTAGTTGTGGCAGGCTGGTTCTTTTTAGTTGCAGCATGTGGGATCTAGTTCCCTGGCCAGGGTTCAAACCCAGGCCCCCTGCATTCAGAGCTTAGAGTCTTAGCCACGGGACCACCAGAGAAGTCCCCATGGACTGATTTTCTTCGCATTAAGATTATTTCTAAGAATGGTATGGAAGCCTTGCTTTTGAGCTGTAAATGGGGTAGTTTGGATCAACTCCAGGGCTTAAACTTGGCATGCCTACCAATCTAACCACCAACAGGAGTTTCTGTTCTCTCAGTGGTTGAAATAAAAATGTTCAAATTCTAGAAAAAAAAAAAAAAACCTTCAAAATATGACTTTTACAAGTATAAAACCAGTTGTATTCATTTGGGATAGTTCATTCACATTCCAGAAGCTCCAATGATAGAAACTTATAAAATGATAAAATGATAAAACTTATAAAATGGTGTTGCCAAAAGTGAGTTAAATTTCCTCACTAAAATACATATAGTGGGTCAACTTGCTGACTTTGGTCTGTAATCTGCAAAATGGGGATATTTGCATTATGCCCAGCTCATGAATATTTTATCTATAATACTAAATGTCGAACAACTAATTAAAAGTGCTTCTCACTGAAAAATTTATTTTGAGAAGCCAAGTGAATGAGGCATGGCATAAGTTGTGTATGGTCCCTGTCTATATTTGCCTTGTAACCCTATGTATTGTTGTTGTATTGTTGTTGTTTAGTCACTCAGCTGTGTCCATCTCTTTTGTGACCCCATGGATGGTACTCTGTCCATGGAATTTCCCAGGCAGGAATGATGGAGTGGGTTGCCATTTCCTTATAAATAAATATAAATGCACATGGGCAAGTGTATAGTGGGAAGGGAGGGTGTAGTGGATCAGGGATGACGAGGAGTTCTGAGTATTCTTCCCAGTGAGAGGTGGGATCTGTTTTCCCTCCTTTGAGGCTGGTCTTAGCCTCTAACCTGCTTCTGCCAAAAGGATGCTGCTGCAGAAACTGCAGGATTTCCGAAGGTAGATCAAGAAGTCTTACTGTTTCCTCCTGCTTTCTTGATTTTTTTTTTTTTTTTGAGACGCTCCCTCTCAGAACTCAGCTGCCATGCTGTGAGAAGCTCACGCCAGTAGCCAACCCTAGCTAAGCTTTCTGCCATGCGAGGAAGCCGTCTTGGATGCTCCTGACAACCTTCAGGAGAACCAACCCTGCCTTAGAACGGAGGCGCATACGTTTCTGTGGGTGAAGGCAGCTGTCTGTGACACTTTGCTAAGGCAGCTGTTCTCCCTGCACTCTGCTTTCGGAACTCTTTCAAGTCAAGATGCTGAAACAATCACAGGGTAAATTTCCCATCTCAGGGATCACAGTCCTTGGTGGTCTGATAGCCAGTGTCTTAAAAACTAGCATCTGTGATTTTTGTTTCAAATGGAAGGGGAACTCTGGTCCCTGCTATTGCTTCATGGAAAGCAGAAGTCCTCAGTCATTTGATTTTTCTTTTTCTTTTTTTTTTTGGCCATTCTACAGGACATGCCGGATTTTAGTTCTCCGACCAGGGATCAAACCCATGCCCACTGTAGCGGAAGAATGGATTCTTAACCACTAGTCCACCAGGCATGTCCCTTATTAGATTCTTGACTGCATGGTGTCCACTATGACTTTTAATATTTTTGTGATCCTGTCCCTGCCAACGGGATTATAACCCTTGAGAGGAGAGGCCATCTCTAACACTTCTTTGTACTGACCACAACGCCTGGGCTAGTATTGTGCACACAATTAAGAGTGCAACACACCTTTGAGTTGACCATCACATTTTCAGTTCCTGGAACTCAGCATACTGAGGATTGACTCATGATGGAAAACCAATGGATGTGACATTTCTTATTCAACTTGCTACTTTTAGCATGTGAAAACATAGCCTGAAACGAAAACATCTTTGTCCCTATCTTGTTTTCAAAGAACTGACGCTTGACTATTTCTTTTAAAAATTAACAGCCACATACATTACAGCACAGAGCTGTGGGAGAAATTCTTGGGCCCAAACCACACAGACTGTGAAGTAAAATGAACAGCCTGTCACTGCTCATCTGGATTTCCAGTCTGTCATTTCTGTTTGTCTCTCAGCTCTTTTCAAAGAAGGATAGAACACTATTTCCTATCCAGGCTTTCTCTGACAAAGCCATGAAAGGAAGAACAGAGAATTCGATTTTTTAGTTTCATTCTGAAGATTCAAAATAACTCAGTTTTTGTTGTAATGCTAAAAGAAGGGGTCTACTGAGAGCTAAAGCTACGCAAGGAACTCCAGTCTAAGATTTTCCAAGTATAAGCTGTTTGAATCACATAGCTTTAGATTCATGGCTTTAATATATTTACAAGGCAGGCAGGAATTTTTGTTCCACTTTTAACAAAGAGAAAAGAGCCACTTTTACATGACTGGACTGCTGACAGAATGTGCTAATAGCATAATTTTATACATTTAGTGTTCTGTGGTAGCTCAGATGGTAAAGAATCTGCCTGCAGTGTGGGTGACTTGGGTTCGACCTGGGTAGAGAATATCCCCTGAAGAAGGACATGGCAACCCACTCCAGTATTCTTGCCTGGAGAATCCCATGGACAGAGGAGCCTGGGAGGCTACAGTTCATGGGGTCACAAAAGAGTCCGACATGACTGAGTGACTTTCACTTTATACACTCATTTAAGAATCAGCAATCAGGTCCCAAACTGAGGGTCTTTGCACTTACTGTTCCCTCTGAATTGCTCTTCTCCCAGGTATCTTATCTGCAAGGCTCCCTCCTCCACTTCATTTTAGCCTGTGTTCTCAGCAAGCCCTTCCTTGATGACTCTATCCAAAAGAGCATTTCAGGGACATTCTTGGTGGTCCAGTGGTTGAGAATCCATCTGTCAATGCAGGGGACATGGGTTCGATCCCTGGTCCAGGAAGATCTCACGTGCTGCAAAGCAACTGAACCTGCCCGCCACAACTGCTGAGCCCGTTTGCCGCAACTATGGAAGCTCTCATACCCTAGAGCCTGTGCTCTGCAACCAGAGGAGCCACCACAGTGAGAAGCCCGTGCACCACATCTAGAGAGTAGCCCCTGCTCGCTGCAACTGGAGAAAGCCCGAGGGGAGCAATGAAGACTCACTGCAGCCAAAAAATAATTAATAGAAAATTTTTTTCAAAAAGAGCATTTCACCCCCTCACTCCTATGCCATGTGACGTTCTCCCCTGCCCACCTACCCTGCTTTATTTTCTTCATTACATTTATCACTCACCATCTGACAGACAAAAGTATCTATGAATACACATATGTTTATTCCACCATATGCATCTGTTTATTGACTACCCCCTCCCTGGCTAAGACTATAGACTCCATAAGAATAGAAGTTTCCTCTGCTATCGTCTTAGTGTTTAGAACAGTGTCCTACGCACAGTATGCAATTGATAAATATTTGTTGAATAAATGAACAAATATTTGCTGCTTTCCTACTCTGCACTCCCCATGTGGCTCAGACAGTACAAAATCTGCCTGCTGATGCAGGAGACCTGGGTTTGATCACTGGGTCGGAAAGATCCCCTGGAGAAGTGCATGGCAACCACTCCAGTATTCTTGCCTGGAGAATCCCATGGACAGAGGAGCCTGGGGGGCTATGGTCCAGGGAGTTGCAAAGAGTCAGACAAAACTGAGAGACTAACACACACATACTTTGTGCAAAAGCACTGGAGGGACTATGGTATGAATCACCCCAACCCTTATTTTTGGAGACTTCATTTTCCAAAAGGAAAACAAGCACAAAAATCCAGGACTATGCTACAAAGCAGGAAAATGGATTAAATAACATATTTTGGAAGCACAAAGATAGGAGGAAAAGTGGCTTTTGAGATGACCCTTCACCACAGGAGTGTGATGGGCAGAGGGGAGGGTTGAGAAGTCCGCCCTGAAGGCACAGAGCGAGTGGCATTTGGAGTCTTGGCCATGGCAGGCCTGTTTTCGTTGAGTTTGGGAAGATGTAGCAGGAGATGAGGTGAGAATGGAGGTTTGGGGGCCTGATCACAGAAAGTCAGCAAAGGCTTTTGAATTTTATCTTAAAGGCATCATTAAGTAGGGTAGGATTTTAAAACTATCTTTAACTGGTCCATCTCCTGTCCAGGAAACCCGGGTGTTTTTCAGGGTACCACTGATGTGGTGACTATGCTTATCTTGACCCCCTAAACTTATAGATTTCCCCACAGCAACAATGTACCATGAAAATGTAGCCCCACTGTAAGCATAATTAAAGGCTTTCACGTCACTTTGCTCATTGATTTATTTACTTTTTTTTTTAGATAATATACTTACCTTACATGGGCTCTTCATTTATGTTTTAGTATAAAAATGAACCCAGCATTTTCTTGAAGAACCCGCTGGATCTGCATGCGCCCAGTGAACTCAATGCAATCAGTGTAGGAAGGACAGAACAGTGAAGGGGGACCTAAATCATAATATTCTCCCCACCTGAGCAGGGAAGGATTATGGGCTGATGGAAAACTTAGAGACTATCAGAGCTTTGTAAACAACTTCCCAGCCCATCCCACTCCATCCAGCTCAAACCAATCCCACCAAGAACCTAAGCCTCAGCCAGTCGGAATGGCAGAGCCAATGGCTCCCAGTTGCTCAGCATCTGAATCAAACCTGAGTCAGGTCAGAACTCTTTCTACTCTCATCTGTGTGGCTAAAGCAGGTTATGTCAGGGATACTGGAAACCATGGCATCAATGGAACCACTTTTCTAGTCTGTCAGCTTTACAGTTTTAGGGAAGGGGTAGTTAGAGGAGGGGGAGAGAGAAGAGTTAAAAAAATTTCAGAAATTAGTAGTATTGCACATTTTAATGTTCAAATGAGGACCTGTTTGATTAGGAGTGCAAAATCAACTTGGGTTTTAAATCTGAAACACGAAATGTCACAGAAAAGTGCATTCAGTTCAGTTCAGTTGCTCACCTGTGTCTGACTCTTTGTGATCCCATGAATTGCAGCACGCCAGGACTCCCTGTCCATCACCAACTCCCAGAGTCCACCCAAACCCATGTCTACTGAGTCAATGATGCCATCCAACCATCTCATCCTCTGTTGTCCCCTTCTCCTCCTGCCCTCAATCTTTCCCAGCATCAGGGTCTTTTCAAGTGAGTCAGCTCTTCGCATGAGGTGGCCAAAGTATTAGAGTTTCAGCTTCAGCATCAGTCCTTCCAATGAATACCCAGGACTGATCTCCTTTAGGATGGACTGGTTGGATCTCCTTGCAGTCCAAGGGACTCTCAAGAGTCTTCTCCAACACCACAGTTCAAAAGCATCAATTCTTTGGTGCTCAGCTTTCTTTATAGTCCAACTCTCACATCCATACATGACTACTGGAAAAACCATAGCCTTAACTAGACGGACCTTTGTTGACAAAGTAATGTCTCTGCTTTTTAATATGCTGTCTAGGTTGGTCACAACTTTCCTTTCAAGGAGCAAGCGTCTTTTAATTTCATGGCTGCAGTCACCATCTGCAGTGATTTTGGAGTCCAGAAAAATTAAGTCAGCCACTGTTTCCACATCTATTTGCCATGAAAAGTGCATTAAGTGGGTTTTTTCAGGCTTATTACTCTGTCCCCTGGTACTGGTGCTAGTTACTGAAAAAGTTTGAGATACAGTATCCTACCCCACTGTGACTGGAATTGAGTACTCATTTTCCTGTTTTTATTCATTTATTTTTTTAACACCAAAAACCTTTTGTATTGGGGGTATAGCGGATTAACAATGTTGTGCTAGTTTCAGGTGAACAATGAAGGGACTCAGCCATACAAATGCATGCACCCATTCTCCCCCAAACCCCGCTCCCATCCAGGCTGGCACATAACATTGAGCAGAGTCCCCTATGCTATAGAATAGGTTTCTGTTGGTTATCCATTTTAAACATAGCCAGTGTGTCCATGACGTTTCCAAAGTCCTAAACTGTCCCTTCCCCCCTTGCAACCATTCATCTTCCTATTTTCAAATGGAAGTGTTTTTGTTGGATGGAAACAAAAGGAAATTCCAAGGATATCCCCTGGACTCTAAAGAAAACCTTACAGGGGACTTTCCCGGCAACCCAGAGGTTAGGACTCCATGCTCTCAGTGCCGGAGGCCTGGATTCGATCCCTGGTTAGGGAACTAAGATCCCTCAAGCCAAGCAGGGGGGCTATAGCATAGCCTATAGCAGTAGAAACTGAAATCATCCATGAGTTAGACACTACTGAAGCGACTCAGCACATGTTTTTAATTGTCATGGAAGACAATAATTTCAAATTTTTTTCTTTCTTTCTTACTCTTCTCCTAGTTGGACCCCAGGGGCTCACTTGAAGTTGCTCACGCTCTTCTGCTCTTGGCTCATCCTCATAGGTCTGTGCCAGGCCCTCTTTCAATTGAGTGATCAAGCACTTTTATCTCCATCCTCCCACTTCATCCCTCCTCCCACCACACACCACCTTCCCCAGGGGGTTTAGGATGAGTTTTTGTTGTTGCTGTTGTGGTACACCTCTTGCCAGATGTCTACCTCTAACCCATTACTTGTAAAACAACCTAGAACTCCACCAAGTTTTCCTTATCCATTCTCCCAGTCATAAGCTAGAGATTGCCTGGTGAGAGAACACAATCCAGTCCAGTAGGGTTTTATAGAAATTCAATTCTTTGTATTTTGCCAATGTGGAGAACAACCAAAACTTGTCCTGCTATTATTAGACTGTTATGTGTACCCTGTCTGACCTTGACTTGGTGCAGGAAAGAAAGGAAAGAAGATGGGAATTGCTGAGTTTGTCTTTCTCTACTCACTTAACACCTTTGAGTGGTAGATCCATGCATTTTAAACAAACTGGCCATTCCATGGTAATCTTTCAAGGTCATTTCTCCAGGCTGAGTTCATTCAAAACCACTGCTCAAGAAATAGATTATGTCTGGAGTACTGTTAATTCAGGATCAAGGAGCAGGGATTGCGATAACCCACAGAGTTAGTTATATCAGCCAGGAGGAATGTACGTTGTCAACCACTGTACAGAGATGCCTATCATAGCTGAAACTTCTGGACATAATTCTCTCCCGTGCTTTGTCCAGGGAGGAAAGTGTTGCAATAGTTAGGGTAACTAACAATTTAGCTTTTGAAATACAATATGGGAAATTCAGGATAAATAAGTAAGTGTCTTTTGGTCCACTGGATACTTACAGAGCTAAAAATATGAGAAACCAAAGGGGATAATGTTTTATAAATGATGAGAGGTATTTTAAGGAACCAACAATATAATTTTAATGCATTTAATTTTTCAAACTATGCCACAGTCTCCGTGTGGTAGAGAATGGTTTTGGCCTTTAGAATGCGGTGTCCAAGTCTCCCATATGTTGGTTGTAATTGAATCAAAAGTTGGATGAGGTGGCCTTCCGTGGCGGTTCAGTGGTTAAGAATCCACCAGCTGATGCAGGAGACATGGGTTCGATCTCTGGTTCTGGAAGATCCCACATGCCTCGGAGCAACAAAGCCTGTGTGCCCCAACTACTGAGCCTGTGCTCTAGAGCCCAGGGGCCGCGACTACTGAAGCCTGTGTGGCCTAGAGCCCGTGTTCTGCAATAAGAGAAGCCGCTGCATCGCAACTACAGAGTAGCCCCCACTTGCTGCAACTAGAGAAAAGCCCGTGTAGCACTGAAGACCCAGAGCAGCCAAAAATAAATAAATAAATAAAAAGAAAAGAAAAATAGGCTCTGCTCTCAAGGCCATGTGATGCTGAGCAAATTATTTTTTCTCTCTAAGTCGTATTTTTTTTCTCATTGGTATAATTGGTGGGACAACTATCTTACAAGGGATTGTGCAGACCAAGTGGGTACGCTGGGAAATTTTTAAGTGTTATACAAGTGTGAGGGATTCTCCCATACCTGCAAGGAAGTTAACTGAATGGATTAGGGAGATGAAGCGTCTACTTGGTCAGTACTCCTTTATGATAAATTATGATGTCTACGTGATTTCAGAGAACACTGCCCGGTGGACTGGAGTTCATGCTCCAGGGACTGCGTTCGTTCCACCTACCACCTCTCACTCCATCTTGGCTGTTGCTGTTTAGTTGCTAAGTCTTGTCTGACTCTTTGCAACCCCATGAACTCAATGGGATAGTCCATCAGGCTCCTCTGTCCATGGGATTTCTCAGGCAAGAATACTGGACTGGGTTGCCATTTCTGTCTCCAGGGCATCCCCCTGAACCAGGGATCAAACCAGCATCTCCTGCATTGGCAGGCAGGCTCTATACTGAGCCATCTGGGAAAGCCCTCCTTTTAAAATCAACTGATGACCTGGTGAGTTTAATGCTTATCCAAGTTCTGTTAGCCACTCTAGCAAATTACTGCAACCTCAGGAGGAGGCTGACAACCTGGATTGTTACTGGTGTCTGAACAGGGGTGGAGGGTGGGGTACAACCTTGCAGGATGGAGCCTGTCACCTATGGGATCTGATGCTCTGTCCCAGTAGAGCTGAGTTGAATTACAGGACACTCAGCTGGTGTCTGAGAGTTGCTTGCTGGTGTCAGGAAGCCCCCAAACTCCCTATACTGGGCTTGAGTGCAGAACCTTCTAGCTGTTTACAAACAACCACATTCCTTTAGGATAAGAAATATATCCTATGCTACTTGTGTCCCTACTCCATTCTTCCTGTTAAGACTTTTTCCTTAACATTTGTCCCATGGTATTGCTTATTTCTTTACCTGACTTTTAAAATAGATTTTACTTCTGGTTATTAAAAAAAAAAAAGTATATGCTTGCTTTTGGAAATTTAGAAATAGGAAAGGAAAAAAGGAAAATGAAAAGCTGCCAGAGTAATAACCTCCCAGCGTGCCTCTGATAACATTTTGGTTCATGCCGCCTACCTGTTGGTCGTGGTGATGCAGATGTGTTGTGGTTGACGCTACAGGCTGTCCAAAGACGGCCATTTCTCCCCATTTTCACTGACTTTGGAACCTAGTTGTGTTCAGTTTTTCAGAGCCACATGCTTGAGGGAGGCTGGCTGGAGTCCCTCTCAGGTCTCCTGTTGCTGGGCCAACGATGCCTTAAGACGAGAGGAGACGGCAGGGGATGCGTGGGGGCTTGGAAAATGGAAGCATGGGAGGGATGCCCCTTCTGCACTGACCCGGGCACTCTCTGCATCTTTGGATCATTAGGGAAGACAGTGCCAGCCCTGCCAATGGCAGAGCGGAGGAAGGAAGGACACCTCCTTTCTTGATGGGCCACCGAATTCACGGGCTCCAGAATGACATCGCTGGACTTCCTGTTTTGTGAGATAACAAGTGGCTGCCTTGTTTAAGTCCGTTTCAGTTGTGCTTCTGTTACTTATAGCCGAGGCAATCCTATTCATCACGCATTCACTCTCTGAATAGTGTATTGTGTGCACTTTCCTTGTTGTAAAATAGCCTTCAAAAGCAGATACTGCAAGACTGGAATGATTGGATTGGCTTCTTTTTCACGGGATTTTGAGCTCTTTGAGTGCAAAGATGGGGGGTTTTGTTGTTTTTTTGTTGTGTGAGGTTTTTGTTTTTTGCCCTCATGCATGCATGCTAACTCACTTCATCAGTCGTGTCTGACTCTTTGAGACCACATGGACTGTAGGTGGCCAGGCTCCTCTGTCCCTGGGATTCTCCAGGCAAGCATCCTGGAGTGGGTTGCCATTTCCTACTCCATTTGCCGTCAGACTCAGACCCTAGTACAAGATCTGGCACAATGCAGGCACTGAAACTGGTGAAATTGGTGGAATGAGGAAACTGATGACCAAAAAGCCACCAGACTGGAGGTGACAATTATTGAGCATGAACATACAGTACTCAGTCGTTCTATAGAAAGCTGGGCTTACCAAAGTCATGCTGAGCCTGCGTTTGCTGAAGGCAAATCTTAGGGAAAAACGGTAACATTTCAACCTGAAACTGACGATTGGGGTCAAAACTGAAAAGGGGATATTTAGCAATATTAAAAGAAGAGAAAAAGGCTGTGGTGTTACCCTGGGTTGGATAACACTCATCCAAATACCCATGCTTCACCAGAAAAAATCTTCACAAAGCTGCAACTAAGAATTCATTTTCAAAAAAATATAAGGGTGCTGACTACTAGTTTGGATGAATGTGGAAGGGCCCCCTAATAACCCTTCTCCTCGCCCTTTGTCCTTTTCCTCTCAGAGCAGCAACGTGATCTCGCCAGCGACCTCTTACCCTATGCATGTTTTCCCTGTAAGACTGCACGTTCTGTGAAGTCAGGGACCGTGTTTGCCCTCAACCCCTGAGCTCAGCACTTCAAGTTTTTCCCACTTTGTTGAATGATGGCTAAAAAGTGAGGCGGGAAGTCAGGGTCACACAGAAATCCAAGTTGTCCATAAACTGATTCTGTCATTCAGACGGTAGATGGAGAAACAAGAGTTGGAGGGGTGCTGGGAGGGAAGAGGGGGACCTCTAGCCAAAGAAAGAACCCCACTTTCACCCCCACCCACTCAGCTGTTGTAATGAAATGCACTAGGATGAGACATGCACAAGAGGGCAGCTCTGAGCTGTGGTGAAGGCCAGCCTGTTGCAGACGATGTTCTCTGGTAATGTTACTTTTTAATAATACCTGTTAATATGCAGGTGGTTGCAAATACACCTTCTTTTATTAAAAGGCAGTGGAACGGCCAAATCTTTCTTTAATAGTGTCATCGTGCATTCCAGAAAGCACATTTAATCCAGGTTAAATAGGAACAAAATATGTATTTAGTGTTTCTCATTTGCTTTCTGTGGCTCATTGCAGGAGAAATAAATTAGTTCCAGAAAGGAACCAAGAAGTTCATGGATTTTTTTCAGGCAATCAGTTACCAAGTCTTGACCTGAACTTCTGTACTGAGCGTGGGCTAATGACAGGGCAGTGAACTGTAATTAAAAAAAAAAAAAAAGGATTCTAGTCCAGGTTTCTCTCTAACTAGCTGTGTGGCTTTGAGTAAGGCATCTAGCATTTCTGGGACATATTTTTCTTATTTGCAAAATAGAAGGACTCACCAGGGCCCACAATTCTCAATCCAATAAAACTGTGGGTTGCAAGCTATCTAAATTCTTTACCAAGACCACAGAAGTAAGGAGGAAGAGGTGAGGAAGCGAAGAGGAACCAAGTCATGATGAGCTACGGGGAAGCGCCGAGGAGGTGAGCGGGCTTGGGCCGAGAAAGCTGTGCATTTGGGAGAAAACCTTGGACAAGGTCTCTTCCAGCTCTCATTCTGATGTTCTACTACTTCCTACTTTATACTTTCACTTAAATCTCTGCTAGAGACCCAACTGCCTCATGTCAAAGCTGCCATCTTCTCCCATAAACTACCTGTCACTCCCATCACCCTTGCTTGGCGATAAGATCTCTAAGCTCCCTCCTCCTCTAGACCCAAACCCAGGCATCCTTGCCAGCTACTAATCCTAGAACTAAAGTCTGGTGAGGGAGGACATGGAGTTAAGAAATACTTGGTGGTGGTGGTGGTTTAGTGGCTAAGTCATGTCCGACCCTTGCGACCTCATGGACTGTAGCCCCCGCCAGGCTCCTCTGTCCAAAGAATTTCCCAGGCAGGAATACTGGAGTGGGTTTCTATTTCCTTCTCCACACAAATACACAGGCCATTCTAAAGGGTCGTAAGTTTTATTAAAAAGAGATTCTTAATTGGAAACAATGCCAGCATGTGTGTCTGTCTGTGTGTGTGTGTGCACACACAAGTGTGCCTGGGAGAGAGAGCTACCACCTTTGGATGGCTAGGAGAGGTTTCTCTGAGAAGATGACATTTAATACGAGACCTGAAGCAGGTGGACGAGGGCTGCACGGGCCCTGGGGCTGGAGAGGGGACGCACAAGGAGCATTCAGAGTCAGAAGGAGGCCTGGGTGATATGGGGTAGCGAGTGAGCAAGCAAGGGGTGAGAAATAGGTGGAAGAGGCCCCACAGAACCCGTCAGGCCAACCAGGCACAGCTTGGTTCTAAAGGACTTGGCAGGCCATCTTTCATTTAATCCTCTTATTCATCGTCTATGTCCAATCAGTCATCAAATCTGGTTAATCTATGTGTTTTACATCTTTCCTGTCTCTTACATCCTTTCACATTTAATCCTAGACCTGACTTTGAGTGTAATTCTCTACGAGACCTCTCCACGAAGTTTCTTTTAAAGAGTGCAAATAAATCATATATATTTTTTGAACAGCTTTATCACACACTGATTCAAAGTTTATTTTTAGCAAATACTCTTTGGTCGACCAGTAACGTTTAATTGGTTAAGTGTGAATGCACCTGTTACACACACACACACATACACACAGTTTTATTCACAGACCTGGTTTGAATTATAATTCCCCATGTAGCATCTCCTTGCAAATTTCTTTCAAAGAGTGGAAATAAATCTTCATATGAACAACACACGTTCTGTGAACAACTTCATTACAGATCAACCAAATTTCTTCAAACATGCCAAAGGCACAAAGGACAACTTAAAAGTTCTAAAGGAAGCAGTTTGCATTTGGGGGGGAAAAAATCATAAAAAAGTATCAGAGTGATTTCTTAAGTGGTAAAATCTTCCTTTTTGCCCTTTTTCTTGAGTTTTAAAAATAGTCTAAATGGAATCTTACTCAACTTTCTACAAGAAAACATACCTTTAGGCTGAGAGACAGCATAAGAAAT
Source organism: Muntiacus reevesi (assembly GCF_963930625.1). Classification (NCBI taxonomy): domain Eukaryota; kingdom Metazoa; phylum Chordata; class Mammalia; order Artiodactyla; family Cervidae; genus Muntiacus; species Muntiacus reevesi. The sequence goes on along the minus strand of NC_089252.1, from coordinate 28,872,185 downwards.
TTCATCCTAAAGAATTATTTTTTTTTTGGAGTGGGGAGGGAAAGGGTGAAGTTATAAGAGCCTCAAGATAGAGGCTTCTAATTAAATTGCCCTCTCAACCAGAACTGCAGAGTATACGCTATAATCACTGCAATTCAGTTTAAATCTGGGACGGAATGATAATTTTGTTAGTTCAGAGGTTTTTTTAAACTATGGTTCATAACTGCTGGAGAGTTTCCGATGACTTTCCAAGGTTCTGCAAGACATGTGTATTTGCTGGGGGACCAGGGGACTTGCAGCAAATGAATAAATAAGGTAGATTTCACAGTCTCAGGAAGTTTAAGTAGGTCTCAGATGAGATGAGATCAGGAGGATGATCAGGAAGTGCTGTCCTTGTCTTTCTGGCTTTGCAGATGACAACAAATCCACAGCACATTATTAGTGAGGAAGTTTTGAGTCCTTTTTCTACTAATGGTGATGGATTTGCCTTTATTCACCTGCATCCTTCATCCCAGTTCATTTGCAGTGTGGGCTTGGGAAATAAAAGCTGATTACTGAAGAGGTAAAGGGGAAAAGAATAAGGTAGGTTCAACCCACAACACTGCCTCAGCCTTTCAGGTTAACCCACTGAGCTGACCAGTCGCCAGCAAAAAAATGTCATTCATTCAACTATCTTGATTGATTGTAACTAGATGAAGGGGGTACTGAGGCAGAAAAGGTACACAGAATCAAAAGGCTTAGATTCTTGGTAAGCAGACATTAACGGATAAACATACAAGTAATAGGACTTCCTTGGTGGCTCAGTAGGTAAAGTATTCACCTGTAATACAGGATCTCCTGGAGAAGGAAATGGCATCCCACTCCAGTATTCTTGCTGGAGAATTTCATGGACCGAGGAACATAGCAGGCCACAGTTCATGGGTTGCAAAGAGTCCGACACAAATGACCAACTAAACTTTCAGTTCAGTTCAGTCTCTCAGTCGTGTCCGACTCTTTGCGACCACATGGACTGCAGCACGCCAGGCTTCCCTGTCCATCACCAACTCCTGGAGCTTGTTCAAACTCATGTCCATCGAGTCAGTGATGCCATCCAACCATCTCATCCTTTGTCATCCCCTTCTCCTCCTGCCTTCAATCTTTCCCAGCATCAGGCTCTTTTCAAATGAGTCAGTTCTTCGCATCAGGTGGCCAAAGTATTGGAGTTTCAACTTCAACATCAGTCCTTCCAATGAATATTCAGGACTGATTTCCTTGAGGATTGACTGATTGGATCTCCTTGCAGTCCAAGGGACTCTCAAGAGTCTTCTCCAACACCACAGTTCAAAAGCATCAAATCTTCAGCACTCAGCTTCCTTTACAGTCCAACTCTCACATCCACACATAACCACTGGAAAAACCATAGCTCTGCCTAGACAGACCTATGTCGGCAAAGTAATGTCTCTGCTTTTTAATATGCTGTGTAGGTTGGTCATAGTTTTTCTTCCAAGAAGCAAGCGTCTTTTAATTTCATGGCTGCAGTCACCATCTGCAGTGATTTTGGACCCCCAAGAAAATAAAGTCTCTCACTGTTTCCATTGTTTCCCCGTCTATTTGCCATGAAGTGATGGTACCAGATGCCATGATCTTAGTTTTCAAAATGCTGAGTTTGAAGCCAACTTTTTCACTCTCCTCTTTCACTTTCATCAAGAGGCTCTTTAGTTCTTCTTTGCTTTCTGCCATAATGGTGGTGTCATCTGTGTTTCTGAAGTTATTGATATTTCACCTGGCAATCTTGATTCCACCTTGTGCTTCATCCAGTCTGGCATTTCGCATGATGTACCCTGCATATAAGTTCAATAAGCAGGGTGACAATATACAGCCTTGACATACTCTTTTCCCAATTCGGAACCAGTCTCTTGTTCCATGTCTGGTTCTAACTGTTGCTTCTTGACCTGCATAGATTTCTCAGGAGGCAAGTAAAGTGATCTGGTATTCCCATCTCTTGAGGAATTTTCCACAGTTTGTTGTGATCCACACAATCAAAGGCTTTGGCATAATCAATAAAACAGAAGTAGATGTTTTCCTGGAACTTTCTTGCTTTTCCAATGATCCAACGGATGCTGGCAATTTGATCTCTGGTTCCTGTGCCTCTTCTAAATCCTGCTTGAACATCTGGAAGTTCACGGTTCACGTACTGTTGAAGCCTGGTTTGGAGAATTTTGAGCATTACTTTACTAGCATGTGAGATGAGTGCAATTGTGCGGTAGTTTGAACATTCTTTGGCATTGCCTTTCTTTGGGATTGGAATGAAAACTGACCTTTTCCAGTCCTGTGGCCACTGCTGAGTCTTCCAAATTAGCTGGCATATTGAGTGCAGCACTTTCAGTTACCAATAGTAAAGGGCACCAGTTCAGTTCAGTTCAGTTCAGTCACTCAGTCGTGTCTGACTCTTTGCAACCCCATGAATCGCAGCATGCCAGGCCTCCCTGTCCATCACAAACTCCCTGAGTTTACTCAAACTCATGCCTATTGAGTCAGTGATGCCATCCAGCCATCTCATCCTCTGTCGTCCCCTTCTCCTCCTGCCCCCAATCCCTCCAAACATCAGGGTCTTTTCCAATGAGTCAACTCTTTGCATCAGGTGGCCAAAGTGGTGGCCAAAGTATTGGAGTTTCAGCTTCAGCATCAGTCCTTCCAGTGAACACCCAGGACTTATCTCCTTCAGGATGGACTGGTTGGACCTCCTTGCAGTCCAAGGGACTCTCAAGAGTCTTCTCCAACACCACAGTTCAAAAGCATCAATTTTTCGGCACTCAGCTTTCTTTGCAGTCCAATTCCCACATCCATACATGACCACTGGAAAAACCATAGCCTTGACCAGACGGACCTTTGTTGACAAAGTAATGTCTCTGCTTTTTAATATACTATCAAGGTTGGTCATAACTTTCCTTCCAAGGAAAGTAAGCGCATTTTAATTACATGGCTGCAGTCACCATCTGCAGTGATTTTGGAGCCCCCAAAAATAAAGTCTGACACTGTTTCCACTGTCTCCCCATCTATTTTCCATGAGACCAGATGGGACCAGATGCCATGACCTTAGTTTTCTGAATGTTGAGCTTTAAGCCAACTTTTTCACTCTCCTCTTTCACCAAACAGTATCCATAGTCATTGTTTTTCATTGCCATAGACTCGGTTTAAAAAAATTCCTGTTTGCTTAAGAATGCCCTTGATGAGGCAATAAAAATCATTAGTTGCATTAAATTTTGACCCTTGAGTAGAAATCTTTCTACTATTACAAGTAATACATTAATTAAAACGGTAGTAAGAACTATGATAGAAATCTCAAGGTTTCCTGAGAGAACGGAATGTGGGGACTGAGTCTAGCTGAGCAGTCTAGCTGGGCCCAAGGAAACCTGTCCTTTGAAAGAGTAATTTAAATAGACATCTCAAGGAGGAGGAGGAAAGTTGACCAGGCGAAGTGTCGTGAGATTAGCATTCCAATCAGAGGGAACAGAATGGTGTAGGCAAAGTTCCTGAGGTGAGGAAGAACTTGACCCTTCCAAAGAACCAAAATGAGCCCATGGTGCCTAAGAACTGTGGTTCCCAAAAGGTGGTCCATGGGGTTCCTGAGAAGCATCAGGAAGTTGACAAGATCAAAATTGTGTTCATCATGACACTGAGATATTGTTTTCTTTCACTGTGTTGACATTTACAGGAATGATGCAAAAGCAATGGTGGGTCAAATTGCTGGTGCCTTACCAGTGACAGGGCTTCCCTGATGGCGCAGATGGTTAAGAATCTGCCTGCAATGCAGGAGACCCAGGTTCGATCCCTGGGTTAGGAGGATAACCTGGAGAAGGAAATGGCTACCCATTTCAGTATTCTTGCCTGGAGAATTCCATGGACAGAGAAGCCTGGTGGGCTACAGTCCATGAGGTTGCAAAGAGTCAGACACAACTGAGGGACTAACACCTTCCCTTACCAGTAATAAAGGACAGCAAACAGTATCCACAATCACTGTGTTTCACTGTCACACATTCAGTTTAAAAAAACTGCTTGCTCAAGAATGTCCTTGGTGCAGCAATGAAGATCATTAGTTGTATTAAATCTTGACCCTTGAAGACAAACCTTTTTATTATTCTGTGTTGTGAACTGGAAAGGACACGGAGAGCACTCTTGCTGAAGACCCAAGTATGAAGATTGTCTCAAGACAAAGCATCTGTGCAATCGAGCTGTGAAATGCACTTGCGACTTTTTCAAGGAAAAGCATTTTCACTTGAAAAAACAATTGGCAGGCAAACCATGGTATGGTAAGACATGGGAACCGGCAGCCATTTGCTTAAAAGTGAATGAAGGATGTCTGTCACTTCACGGAAAGAATTGTAGAATTTTGGAAGACCCCTATGTGCTACCGTGATCTTGATATCTTCCCAATACTTACAATTACTTTCTTTTCTTATTTTTTCTATTTTTTGGCTGTGTTGTGGCATGTGGGATCTTAGTTCCTCCAACAGGGACGGAACCCTTGCTCTTTGAAGTGGAAGCATGAAATCCCAACCACTGAGAATTCCCCATAATTACTTTCTGATAAGATGGATGGTGATAATATTCCAGGTAGGTCTCAGATAATATAACCTTTAATTCTTCCTCAGATTTATCAAAACCTCCTCTTAGGAAAACTGTATTATGTTTATAAACACAGACACAAAAATTCTAATTAGAATAGAAGCAAGCACTAGGTCAATAAATCAATTAGCATTTACTTCAGGAATGGAAAAAGTATTTTAATATCACAAAATTGGTTAACATATCTTTCCTTAAAAAATCAAGGGAAAATTTAATATAACTTTCTCAACATATACTTAAGAGGCATTTGATTCAACATAGCAGATAGTCCTAATAAAATTCTAACTAAAATATGATTACAGGAAACTGCTTAACAGTAATAAAAAATATCTCCAAAAAACTCTCCTCCAAATATCTTAATGGTAATATTAAAATTATTTCATTTAAAATCAAGATCTAGACAGGAAAGTCTGTTATGACAGTTTGTCTTGGGAGATCTAGTGAATGGAATTCTTAAAAATGAATTACAAGTAAATACTTGAAAGGAAATGAATACTAGTTATTTTTGCTGACAATATGAATTTCTAACAGATCCTATTTTTTAAAGCACTAAAGTTAACAAGAGAATTTAAGAAACAGAGGATATTAAATAAATACACACAAAATATTAGCTCTTATTTATTCTAACAATAAACATGTAGAGATGGAAAAGGGAAAATATTTTATTCATTAAATAGTAAGTAAAAATATCAAGGAATACAGTTAATAATAAAAGTACTAATCTCATTAAGGGTCACAAAATAAAGCTAAACAAATGGAAAGATATATTGCCTTCTTAATGAGAAGGTGAAATATCACAAAATTATTAATTCTCCCCCATGTATATAAATATAATGTCATTATCATTACAGTTGCATGGGTTTTTTGTTTGAGTTAAGGAAAAGACAAGATAAACAGTTTTAAACTTTATATGAAAGAATAAATGTTCAAGTGTATAAACAAGAACAGTGACAAGGGAATCGCCTTACCAGACATCAGAGTATATTATTAAGTTATTATGAAATAAACATGCTATTGGTGTGAAATGAGACATAGTTCAATAGAAAAGAGAATCCAGAAATAATCTTGTATATGAGAATTTAATATATATTATACATCAAATAGGGTAGCTCAATTTATTGGGAAAATAAATTATTTTTAAAAGGATACCACTATAACTGTTGTCTATCAGAAATAAAATAAATTCTTACTTTACACCATATTCTAAAATACATTCCCCAGAGATTAATCTTCATAGTAAATAGCAAAACAGAACAAAATATTGCCTTAATATCTAGGAGGCTTTGTGTGCAATCTAGGGAGAAGGAAACTATAACAAGATTGGAAAACCAAGAGACCTTAAAAGAAAAGATATATCTGACCACATTAAAAATGTTTATGGTAAAAGACATAAACAAACTCAAAACTCAAATGATTGATTTGTGAAAAAAATACTTGTAATGACAAATCAATTTATATTTTTATATTTTTATTTTATTTTTTTTAATTTATATTTTTATTACTTCATATAGTATAGAAACTAATTGTGTGGAAATTAATGACAAATTATATAAGGATTAATTTAATTTATATAATATGGAAAGATTTTATAAATTGGCAACTCAGTAGAAAACTGGTCAAAAAATATGAAAAAGCAAATTTATGGAAGCACAAATTCAAATAGGTAACAAATGTGCGAAAAGCTGCTTGAAGTTACCATAGTTGTGTATGTGTGCTCAGTTGTGTCTGGCTATCTGCGACCCCATGGACAGTAGCCCACCAGACTCTTCGGTCCATGGGATTTCCCAGGCAAGGATACTGGAGTGCCTTGCCGTTTTCTTCTCCAGGTGATCTTCCTGACCCAAGGATCGAACCTGAGTCTCCTACAGCGCAAGTGGATTCTTCACCGCTGAGTCACCAGGGAAGCTAATGATATGTCTAAAGTTGTGCACGTGTGTATTTAAAATTTATATTCATAGAGGACTACTCAAAGAAAATGCTGCCCGTATTGTACATATTAATGTTTTAAATTTGATCACTGGATTGAACTAGACCTTTGGAACTATATATTTGAACTACATCATAGTGGTCCTTCTTTATTTTCACTTGAAAATAAAGTAAATTGAACTTGAGTCCTCTCTATTTTACAGGGAAGAAAATAAAGCTGTAAAGCTTCACTGACTTGCCCAAATGAACACAGGGAGGAAGTGGCAACAATGGGTTTGAACCCAGGCAGACTAACTCCACAAGCCACACACGCAGTTCTCAGCATTTGTTAAAATGTTTTCTGAGAGTTTAGCAGAAGTGAGTGAGGCACACATCTTGGGGAACGATTTAAAGAGATGCTGAGAAATTCAGAAAGCAGGAGAAATAATATTTGAAAAATAATTCACACTGAACAAAAATATCAAAATTTTCTGTAAAGACAGGATCCCACCCTGCACTTGCCTCTCACAGCTTTGCTCACCTCACCCTAATCCCAGCTCCATGGGATCTTGCCTTTATTGAAAATTTTGATACTTTGCTCATCATAGATATTCTTACAGTAATTTGAACCAATTACATTAATATTGCACTCAGTTCAGTTCAGTTCAGTTCAGCTCAGTCACCCAGTTGTGTCCAACTCTTTGCGACCCCATGGACTGCAGCATGACAGGCCACCCTGTCCATCACCAACTCCTGGAGTTTACTCAAACTCATGTCCATTGAGTCAGAGATGCCATCCAACCATCTCATCCTCTGTCGTCCCCTTCTCCTCCTTCCTTCAACCTTTCCCAGTATCAGGGTCTTTTCAAATGAGTCAGTTCTTCGCATCAGGTGGCCAAAGTATTGAAGTTTCAGCTTCAGCATCAGTCCTTCCAATGAATATTCAGGACTGATTCCCTTGAGGATTGACTGATTGGCTATCTTTGCAGTCCAAGGGACTCTCAAGAGTTTTCAACACCACAGTCCAAAAGCATCAAATCTTTAGCACTTAGCTTTCTTTATAGTCCAACTCTCACATCCATAACATGACTACTGGAAAAACCACAGCTTTGCCTAGATGGACCTAGTCGGCTAAGTAATGTCTCTGCTTTTTAATAAGCTGTGTAGGTTGGTCATAACTTTTTTCCCAAGGAGCAAGCATCTTTTAATTTCATGGCTGCAGTAACCATCTGCAGTGATTTTGGAGCCCCCAAAAATAAAGTCTCTCACTGTTTCCATTGTTTCCCCATCTATTTGCCATGAAGTGATGGGACCAGATGCCATGATCTCAGTTTCCTGAATGTTGAGCTTTAAGCTCACTTTTTCACTCTCCTCTTTCACTTTCATCAAGAGGCTCTTTAGTTCTTCACTTTCTGCCATAAGGGTGGTGTCATCTGCATATCTGAGGTTATTGATATTTCTCCCAGCAATCTTGATTCCACCTGTGCTTCCTCCAGCCCAGCGTTTCTCATGATGTACTCTGCATATAAGTTAAATAAGCAGGGTGACAATATACAGTCTTGACAACTCCTTTCCCAATTTGGAACCAGTCTCTTGTTCCATGTCCAGTTCTAACAGTTGCTTCCTGACATGCATACAGATTTCTCAAGAGGTAGGTCAGATGATCTGGTATTCCCATCTCTTGAAGAATTTTCCAGAGTTTGTTGTGGTCCAGACAGTCAAAGGTCTTGGCATAGCCAATAAAGCAGATGTTTTTCTAGAACTCTCTTGCTTTTTCGATGATCCAACGGATGTTGGGAATTTGATCTCTGGTTCCTGAGCCTTTTCTAAATCCAGCTTGAACATCTGGAAGTTCACGGTTCATGGACTATTGAAGCCTGGCTAGAAGAATTTTGAGCATTACTTTGCTAGTGTGTGAAAGTGAAAGTTAAGTCGCTCAGTCGTGTCCAACTCTTTGCGACCCCGTGGACTGTAGCCCACCAGGCTCCTCCGTCCATGGAATTCTCCAGGCAAGAATACTGGAGTGGGTTGCCATTTCCTTATCCAAGGGATCTTCCTGACCCAGGGATCGAACCCAGGTCTCCTGCATTGCAGGCAGACGCTTTGAGATAAGTGCAATTGTGCAGTAGTTTGAGCATTCTTTGGCATTGCCTTTCTTAGGGATTGGAATGAAAACTGACCTTTTCCAGTCCTGTGGCCATGACTGAGTTTTCCAAATTTGCTGGCATATTGAGTGCAGCACTTTCACAGCATCATCTTTTAGAATTTGCAATAGCTCAACTGGAATTCCATCACCTCCACTAGCTTAGTTCATAGTGATGCTTCCTAAGGCCCACTTGACTTCACATTCCAGGATGTCTGGCCCTAGGTGAGTGATCACAGCATTGTGATTATCTGGGTCGTGAAGATCTTTTTTGTACAGTTCTACTGTGATTCTTGCCACCTCTTCTTAATATCTTCTGCTTCTGTTAGGTCCATACCATTTCTGTCCTTTACTGAGCCCATCTTTGCATGAAATGTTCCCTTGGTATCTCTAATTTTCTTGAAGAGATTTCTAGGCTTTCCCATTCTATTGTTTTCCTGTATTTCTTTGCATTGATCACTGAGGAAGATCAATCTTAACAATCTTATCTCTCCTTGCTATTCTTTGAACTCTGCATTCAAATAGGTATATCTTTCCTTTTCTCCTTTGCCTTTCACTTCTTTTCTGTTCACAGCTATTTGTAAGGCCTCCTCACACAACCATTTTGCCTTTTTGCATTTCTTTTCCTTGGAGATGGTCTTGATCCCTGCCTCTTGTACAATATCACTAACCTCTGTCCGTAGTTCTTCAGGCGCTCTGTCTATCAGATCTAATCCCTTGAATCTATTTGTCACTTCCACTGTATAATCGTAAGGGATTTGATTTAGGTCATACCTGAAGGGTCTAGTGGTTTTCCCTACCTTCTTCAATTTAAGTCTGAATTTGGCAATAAGGAGTTCATGGTCTGTGCCATAGTCAGCTCCTGTTTTTTGTGGGTTTTTTTTGCTGACTGTATAGAACTTTTCCATCTTTGGCTACAAAGAATATAATCAACCTGATTGACCATCTGGTGATGTCCATGTGTAGAGTCTTCCCTTGTAATATTGCATTAGGATATTATTTATCTTGATTATTAGGGTTTTAAAAAAATATTTATTTATTTGGTAGCTCTGCATCTTAGCTGTACCATGCAGAATCATGAGTTGCAGTATTTGAGATCTAGTTCCCTGACCAGGGAACAAACCTAGGCCTCCTGCATTGGGAGGAGCCACTGAACCACCAGGAAAATCTCAATTATTGAGGGTTTTCTTAGTATTTGTTTATTATTTTTTAAAACTTTAAAAATATTTATTATTTTTTCAATTTTTCATTTTGGGTTTCCCTAGTGGCTCAGACGGTAAAGAATCTGCCTGTAATGCAGGAGACCTGGGTCAATCCCTGGGTCAGGAAGATCCCCTGGAGAAGGGAATGGCAACCCACTCCAGTATTCTTGCCTAGAGAATCCTTGCCTGTCAGGCTTCTCTGTCCATAGGGTTGCAAAGAGTTGGACATGACTGAGCGATTATATTGGGGTAGAGTTGACTTACAATGCTGTGTTAGTTTCTGGTGCCTGAAAGATTCTTGGTGACTCCTTAAATGTTACACCAGAGGTAAGTGTCTCTATCAATCATGCTGCCCCCAGTCTGCATATGTATCTTTTAAGTTGGAGCAGCACTTTCCTAACTTGTTCAAAACCACTTTTGGACTCTGGTCAGTCTCGGGTGGGGCACAAGAGGCAGAATTTTCAATGAGTTCCCAGGTGATGCCTGTGTTACTGGTAGGTGTCTCTGACCTGCTGGGTGTAAGGAGATGTCGGTCAGGGCACGTGGTGAGTGGGTCAGAAAGACGAAAATGCACCAAAATAATGAGAGTTGGGCCATAAAGACGGCTGAGCACCAAAGAATTGATGCTTTCGAACTTGTGGTGCTGGAGAAGACTCTTGACAGTCCCTTGGAGGGCAAGATCAAGCCAGTCAATCCTAAAGGAAATCAACTATAAATATTCATTGACTGATGCTGAAGCTGAAGCTCCAATACCTTGGCCACCTGATGTGAAGAGCCGACTCACTGGAAAAGACCCCGATGCTGGGAAAGACTGGGGGCAGGAGGAGAAGGAGGCAACAGAGGATGAGATGGTTGAATGGCATCATTGACTCAATGGACATGCGTTTGAGCAAATTCTGGGAGGTGGTGAAGGACAAGGAAGCCTGGTATGCTGCAGTCCACAGGTTCACAAAGAGTCCAACATGACTAAGTGATTGAACAACAATAAATGAAAGGGCACCACACATCGGCATCGTTGTAAACATTTTAATCCTCACGACAGCCCTGTGAAGTAGATTCTGTTATGTTGACACCCACCAGCCAAAGACCACCACAAACACACTGCTAGTTGCACAAAGATTTATTCAGCTTGCTGCAGGCTGGACACACCCCCAGGGACTGGACAAGTGAGTTGGAGGGGTTTATTATGGGATTTGGTGTTGAGCTGGGGGAGTCTTGGGAGGGTTAAGGGCTGGGGGGCCAGTTCTGGCATGGATGCCCTCCAGGCACAGGAGAGCTTGACCACTGGGCTCCTTATAAGCTTTTTTTCGGCCCAGGAAGATAGAGGGTTAACTTGGGTAGAACTGCCATTAGGAGGAGCTGTTGGTCAGAAGTGGCGGATGTTAATTCTGTTTGTGGCTGCAGAGTGTCCTTCTCTCTGTGTCACAAATGACCTTGCTGCTGGTTGTTCCAACATAGCCATGGAATGACCTGTTGTGATTACTGTGTCTCCTCTGAGTGATGTTTATGTTTCTTTAGGAACACTGCGGCTACTGCTGTCCAGACCTATCTGCGCTGGGTCAGTGACTCAGGCTCCAAGCCCCAGAGGACACTTCACATGCGGGCAACCTCCTTGAGATTTTCTGAGTCCCCCATGGTGCCTCGCACCAGCCAGGGCTGCAGTGCCATCATGCCGGGCTGCCCTCAGCCTGGCCTGGCACTCATGTCTGTCTCCTGCAGAGGACTACCCTGTGAATGGACCTTGCTCAGGGGTCATCCTGAGGCCCTGAGATGCCCGAGGACGCGTGCCCACGTGGTCACCTGTGGCCTGTGTGTGGCCACCTGCCTCAGGAGGGCAGCCTGGAGAGCAGATGATCCCCAGGGGATAAACAGAGCATTCCTTCCACAGAAATGTGTGGCGCTAAACTGGGCTTCCGAGGTGGCACTAGAGGTAAAGAACCCGCCTGCCAATTCAGGAAATATAAGAGACGCAGGTCTGGGTCAGGAAGACTCCCTGGAGGAGGGCATGGCAGTCCACTCCAGTGTTCTAGCCTGGTGAATCCCATGGACAGAGGAGATGGTGGGCTGCAGCCTACAGGGTTGCAAAGAGTCGGACAGGACCGCACACAAGCACATGAAACTGAACTGTCAGATTGGGGCTGATTTGAAGTAACTTTTTTAACACTCTATTTTCTTTATTCTTAATGCATATTTTCATTATTTTAATTTAAATTTTTTCAGTTCTACTGAGTTAAAACTGACAAAAGATACTTAAAACGTACATCGTGATGATTTGACACATGTAGCCATTGTGAAAAGGTATCCCCACCTAGTTAATTAGCACATTTATCACCTCACATATTTATCTCTTTTTGTGTGTGTGTTTGTGTGTGAGAACATTTAAGTTCTACTCTCTCAGCAAATGTCATCACACAGTAAGTGTTATCAGCGACAGTCACCATGATAAACATCAGATCTTCAGATCTGATTTATCTTTATCTTGTAGCTGAAATTTTATGCCTTTTTGCAAAACTTTCGGTATTTTCCGCACCCTACCCCCTTACCCCTGCCACCCCCAAAACCACTTTTCTACTCTATTTCTCTGAGTTTGACATTTTTTAAGATTCCACTCAAATTGCTTATACAGACAGGATCCCACAAAATATATTTGCCTGGGGTCCCACACATCTAAGTGTTGGACCCATCACAGCCTAGCTGGCAGTTGCCTAAGGCCATTTTTCACTGTCTCAATTGTTATCATCTCCATTACAAAGAAGAAGAAACTGAGGTTCACAGAGGTTAAGTAACTCCCTGGTGAATCCCCAGCTGGTGATGGGGCAGCCGACTCTGGTGAGCCTGCTCTTGGCAGGTGCTTGAACCCACACTCTCCCTTGCCCACCCATCAACTAAGGACGCCCCGGATATGTTCCGCCCCAGTGACTGTGCTGACGTCTAGAACACTCCCACGCACCCGTGGTCACCTAATCTGTGACACAGGAGGCAAGAAATATACAGTGGAGAAAAGACACTTTAATAAGTGGTGCTGGGAAAACTGGACAGCTCCATGGAAAAGAATGAAAATGAGAACACTCCAATACCATACACAAAAACAAACTCAAAAGGTTTTAACGACCTAAATGTAAGACTAGATACTATAAAACTCAGAGGAAAACAGGCAGAACATTCTCTGAAATAAATCACAGCAAGATCTTTTTGGATCCACCTGTGAGCGTGATGAAAATAAAAACAAAAATAAACAGATCCGGGGCACTCATTACATAGTAGCCACATGGCCATGATGAGAGAAAGAGAAGGAGTGAGAAGTAAATACAATAATGTTATTAATGTTTTTCATGGAATTTTTATTATCTAATTTTTACTTTTCTGTATTTTCTTTGTTTTTCCAACTCTCTATGATAACCATGAAATTCTTTTTAGACCACTAATCTGATCTTTCCTTTGGAAATTACACAATGTAATTGTAATTTCTGCTTTTAAAATTGCTTCAACGGCTTACAAAAATTTTTTTCTACCGCGTGGTACTTGGAAATCTCCTTGCATCCTCAGCGTTTGGTTCTTTTGCTCCTTTCTCCTCCCCACCCCACATCTTTGGACTGATGCTATTAGGGGCCCCACGTGCTCCTTCTGAGCCCCAGTCCAGGTTCGTCCCAGGACGACAGAAACACTTAAGAGCGTTAACTTGGGCTTCCTGTGAACAGCAGAGACTGTGAAAAACTCAGGATGTTCCCGCAAATGGCACCGGGACTATCCAGATTGCTGGGGGTGGTGCTGAGGTTGGCTGTGAGGAGGAGGTGCCCGCGAGTGGGCAGGAAAGAGAGACGCGTTGTCTTCTATTATGGGGTTCGGCCCATCTAGGGTGGTCACACTCCCCTCTGCTGGTTTCAACAACCAGAAACAGAGGGGAGGTGATGCATGACTAAGAGGCTCTGTGTTCTTCCAGCAGAAGGAGGGAGTCCTGTCACTTCTGTGGGGTCAGGCTTGTTTTCTGCTGTGGGAAGATTCCAGAACACAAAAATATTAGGAAGGCTCCTCTGGAACTCCAGCTTTGCTAGTACACCTGCCGTGTGACCCTGTGAAGTTACACAGATCTTCTGTGCCTCAGTCTTCTTATCTGAAAAGTGGGGATAAAATTCCTTTGTCAAATGGCTGTTGTGAGGATTAAATAAGATGATGCTGGGGGCTTCCCTTGTGGCTCAGCTGGTAAAGAATCTGCCTACAATGCAAGAGACCTGGGTTCGATCCCTGAGTTGGGAAGATCCCCTGGAGAAGGGAAAGGTTACCCACTCCAGCATTCTGACCTGGAGAATTCCCTGGACTGTATAGTCCATGGGGTTGCAAAAAGACGGACATGACTGAGCAACTTTAAAAAAAAAAAAAAAGATGATGCTGGGACACTTTCTAGTACAGAGGACACTGCGACTATTATTATTGTTGTTGAGTTGTTTTATCTTAGATGGTCTTTGTTTTTATTCTTTTTTAATTAAAAAAATTTTTAAAAGATATCCAACAACACTTTATTTTTATTTTCTTTTATTTATTTAATGTGGCTGCACTGAGTCTACCCATATGCGGGATCTTAGTTCCCCAACCAGGGATTGAACTCACACTCCCTGCATTGGAAGCTTGGACTCTTAGCCACTGAACCACTTGGGAAGTCCAGTCTTACGTGGTCTCATAGAGGACAATCTGAGATCATGGACTGGTTCTCCATGGTGTCATTTCAAAAAGCCGGGGGAATACCTCCCATGTATATGTAGTCAGTTTTGAAAAACCAGTTGCAAATCAATCATCCATTGATAGAGCCAAACCTTTTGCGCTCATTTTCTATTTCCAGTCTTTATAACCCCTGCGGTGATGAGGTTTAAAAGCTCTGCAGCCTGCTGTGTAAAACAGAGGCTTGTTTTACTTCCCAAAAGCTCTCACTCTTACACCTCAATGGTGAATGGGTCCAAGTTCACCGTCTTTCTGCTAAGCTGCTTCAATCATGTCTGACTCTTTGGGATCCTATGGACTGTAGCCCGCCAGGCTCCTCTGTCCATGGAATGCTCCAGGCAAGAATGCTGGAGTGGGTTGCCATGCCCTCCTCCAGGGCACCTTCCTGACCCAGGGATGGAACTCACGTCTCCTGCATTAGCAGGCAGGTTCTTTACCACTAGCGCCACCTGGGAAGCCCCTGTCTTCCTAACTGTCATCATTTCCTAGACACTTAAACATCTTCTTTTCCCTCTTTAAATATTTTATTTATCTCTCACTTCAGTTGTTCTGGTGACTTTAAGACTTCCTTAAATACACCTGCAAGAATATTCTGGGGCTGAGCACACCTTCCAATTTTCTTTCTCACTCTTGGTGTTTCTGTTCTGAAGGTGTTTTGTGGGCTGCTTAGTTAGTAGAAGCTTAGTTAGTAGCCCTCATTTGAGGATCAGATGAATCACATTTCTCCTGCTTAGCAGTCAGCCTTGTGACCACATCCTGTTAGTAAGGTGGGTTGATATTAGTACCTGCCCCAGGCTGGGGGGGTCCATGTGCCCAAGGAGGAAGGGCAGGGCTGGGGGCACCCACGGCAGGAGCCCAGGACCAGGAGCCGCACGACCAGTTCACCTGAGAGCAAAGCCTGATCTTCCTGGCTGCCCACGAGACCCACTTTGCATACTACTGCCAACTTCTTTTCCTCAAATGGGACTTTTAGCATGATGTCTTTTGACTCAAAAAATCTTCAAAAATTCCCCCTTGATTAGTCTTCCATGGAGAGTCCTGCCTGGAATCGCCTCACAATTGCCTCCCTCTAGCTGTCTTCCAACATCTGGGAATTCTGCAAAAAAATCTAGAGGTACCAACAGGACTGAGACCCAGTCCTTAGACTTAGGGAGCACTCCGTTCAGGAGACAGGGTGTGAGGCTGGTCCAGGGGAGCCCAGAGACAGGGACGGACATCCCCAGGTGAGCTGAGGTCTGCAGTGGGTCTCTGCCTGTGAACAGGGGGCTAGTTGGTCGTGTCTGAGTCAGAGATGAGAGTCCCTGGGAAGAAAGGACAATAAAAAGAGAGGCTGATGGCAGGACACCACGTTTGGAGGCACAGAAGCCTGGAGAAGCTAAAGTCTGGGTGATGGGGGCGGTGGGAGGTGATGCTAGTAAATGGAGCCAAGACGGGTGGCACAGGCTCCAGAGGCCAGTCGGGGGCCTTCGGGTGTAACCTGTGGGAGGTGGGAGGATATTGAACAGTCTTAAGCAAGGGTATAACATTGTGTAATTACCAAAGAAAAGATCAGATTAACAGTCATAAAAGGATTTCATGGTTATCATAGAGTTGGAAAAATATAGAAAAATAAAAATTAATTAGATAATAAAAATCCAGTGATAAACATTGATAACATTATCATCTTCTTGCTATTCCTTTCTCTCGTTGTGGCTACTACGTAAGGAGTGCTTACGATGTACCAGGTATTTTTACCAGGCATTATGTAATTCTCATAAAAACTCTATACTGTAGGAAAACTTATTAACTCAGTAAGTAGCAGACTTGGGTTTCAGACCAATAATGGGGCTCCAGTCTCTGAGTTCTGAACCCCTAGGCTTTTCAGTGATTACACAATCAATAGGTATACACATACATAATATACATAGAGAGATGTAACGTTTTCTTTAAAACACAGCTTGGCACCCTAATTTTCTGGATTGGGATTTTAAAAAGAATTTTGATGAGAGCCTGAAGGAGCTGTGTAGGCGGGGAGCGGTTCAGAAAGTGTGGTGTGGGAGGACGATGGTTGGATGGCGCTGCAAAGGTCACGTGAAAGATGACGAAGGGGTTGGTGATGCAGCCAGGGTGGGGGCGGGGGAGGATGCACCTGGAGACTGTATTTTCTTTTGCTTATTTTTGGCTGCGCTGGGTCTTTGTTGCTGCACGTGGGTTTTCTCTAGGTGTGGCGAGCTGGGGCTACTCTCTAGTTGCACTGTGTTGGTTTCTCTTACTGCAGAGCACCTGCTCTAGGGTGCAAGGTCTTCAGTGGGTGCAGCACATGGGCTCAGGAGTTGCAGTTGGCAGGCTCTAGAGCATAGGCTCAATAGCTGTGGCATTGGGCTTAGCTGCCCCACAGCATGTGGAATCCTCCGCGACCAGGGATCAAGCCTGTGTCCCCTGCCTTGGCAGGCAGATTCCCAACCACTGGACCATGAGGGAAGTCCATGGAGACTTCAAGAGTAGAAATAACAGAACTGGATGATTCAGGCTGTGTGTGTCTGTATGTGTGTCTAAGCGGGAGTTGAGGGGAAGGAAGACATGAAGGAAAATCATGAAGATTCTTTACTGAGCACCTGAGTGAGAGGGAGAAGTGTTTGGGAGACCAGGAAGCTGATGAGTTCCGTGAGAGCCCCTGAGAGGGCTCTGGCCGCCAGGCGGATGTGTTCACGGGCAGGGCTTCCCTGGTGGCTCAGATGGTAAAGAATCCACCTGCCAATGAGAGAGACCTGGGTTCAACCCCTGGGTCGGGAAGATCCCCTGGAGGAGGGCATGGCAACCCACTCCAGTATTCTTGCCTGGAGAATCCCATGGACAGAGGAGCCTGGTGGGCTACAGGCTTTGCTTGGGGTTGCAAAGAGTTGGACACGCCCGAGCGTCTAACACACACGGAGACCTACATGTGGCAAAACTGAGGGGAGTCGCCGCACTTTTGTACCGAAGTCAAGGGACGTGAGGATCCCTGGGAAGAACAGACAGAATATAAAGGAGGCATCTGCAGAGGAAGCTTGTAGACAGGGGCAGAAAGGACAGTGCAGTCAGAGGCTCAGATCCCAGAGTGGCCAACACGCAGACCACAGAGCAGGGTGGGAAGGGAACAGGAAGAGGCTGATGGAGTCACCGAGTTCCTCCTCAAATTCAAGGTTTGGGTTCATCCCTCCTTAGCTTTCAAAATGATCTTTGTATATCCATCTCCGGTTTACTTTACTGTCCCGGCTTGCCGTGCCATGCCTCTGAATCTCTAAGGCCTACTTACACTCTCACCTCCTCCAGCAAGCCCTCCCAGCCTGCGCCAGAGCCTCCAGCTCTCGGTTCACATGCCCTCCCACAACATCCCCCCTCACTGTCACAGATCCTGCTTACCCCCAGACTCGAAGCAGCTGGGGCAGGAGCTCTTCCTTCCTCAGCGTCCCATGTTACCTGACAACCAGGTGCTGATTAGCTGGATGTTTATAATCCACAGCGGAGAGCATATTGTTTTACTTGTATAGCTTTGGATTTTTGAAAATACACTTTCTCTGCACCAGAAGCTCCTCTGCCCTTTTTAGTTCTGTGGATTCTTCCCATGGCATATTCTCCCCCGCTGGTTTGGCATTTTGCTACTCAAAGGCTCAGAGGCAGTCTTGGAGCTGAGATAACTTAAAAAAAAATTGTAATTTTTTTTAAACACCAAAAACATTTTGTATCGGGGTACAGCCAATGAACAATGTTGTGATAGTGTCAGGTGAACCGTGAAGGGACTCAGCTACACATACACATGTAATCCATTCTCCTCCAAACCCCCTTCCCATCCAGCCTGGCACATAACATTGGGCAGAGTTCCCTGGGCTATACACTAGGTTTTTGTTGCTTATCCATTTTAAACAGGGCAGTGTCTACATGACCTTGAGATCATTTCTGTTCACAGTCCTTTTCCCATTCTCTCACTGATCTGTGTCACAGTCACACCTCAATCTTCCTCACCCCCAATTTCTGACATTCCCCTCATCCTAGAACTCATAGCGCATTCTTTCCCGTGAGCCATGTTTGTCTAACCCCTGGACTCTTTGTAACCTCATCACTCTCATGAGGTTAAGAAGGGGACTGTCTGCTCTGTGCCCCTTCTTCTGGCACAGAACTGTGATACTTCACCTGTCCTCTAAACAACTATAATGGGTGGCAGGTAACAGATCCCCACCAAGCCCTTCAAACTTCATCGTGAGTTCCTTCAAGACTTCTGGGTTCCCAGGGAACTCTGCCTAATGCTCTGTGGTGGCCTGACGGGGAAGGAAGTCCAAAAAGGGAGAGGATATATGTATGTGTATGGCTGATTCTTTTTGTCGTACAGTAGAAACCAACACCACATTCTAAAGCGATTATACTCCAATAAAAATTAATTTTAAAGAAAGGCTTGTAGGTTCCATGCGAAGACAGACAGACTCCTCACTCATATATACGTGTGTGTATGTCTATGGGTGTGCATGTGTGTATGACGAGCAGCAGTGATACTGAGGATGACAATGGCGTTGATAATAGTAACTATCATTTTCTGAGCACTTACCACATGCGGGACACTGTGCAAAGTGCCTTATAGAAATTGTTTCCCTTAATCCTCCTTCCCTGCTGCTCTTCCATGCTCTGTGGAATCTCGGGGGTGGCTCTTAATCACTGCAATGTGAGATACGAATTTTTGGCTTTCCCTTTGGGGGTATGATGGGAGAAGACCAGTGCGGAGGCTTTGGAAGAAATCCATGGCAGCTGCGAAGTAAGATAACCTGATCCTGCCTCATCTCTACCTCTTATCACCCCTCCCTCGGCGACAGTGACCAGGGCCTGGAAGCCACAGATCGACTTGGGGAAGCAGCGACATTTGACCTTCCCCCAGAGACCCAGTGCCTGCGGGGCATGTGATGGTGACAGTATTCCACTAGATAAGCAATGCATGATGGAATTCTAATTAAATTTAAAAGAGAAGACAGCGTTCAGGGAAAGTTTCCTTAAAAAGAAGAAACCATCTTCCCAATCTTGACTTTTAAACTTCCAGTCTTGCTTAGGGCTATTACCATTTCAGTTGGAAAGTGGCAGAAAACCAATAGTATTGATGTAGAAAAACACAAAGTCGAGCAATAACAACTCCCTATTTCCTTAAATTGTGACAACGTTCAGGTGAAGAAATTCTAAAAAGGGAACTTCACTGAGAAATACGATTGGATCTGGGAGACAAGCAGAGATTAAATCTCGTGTTTAAGAAGAGTTAAGTGGTGGTACTTCCCTGGTAATCCAGTGGCTAAAACTCTGTTCTCCCACATGTAAGGGACCTGGGTTCGATACCTGGTCAGAGAACGAGATCCCACATGCCACAACTAAGAAAGACCTGGCACAGACAAATAAATAAATATATATCTTTGAAAAAAATGTGATTCTTAAGGGGGAAAAAAAAGTGGCGAGAAACACTGGAAGACTACAGAGGTTCTGATCTCAAGAGAGGTTATAAATAAAGTCTTTGAGAACAGCCTAAGCTTTGCAACGCTGTTCCATTTTGCAAAGACACAGGAGCATACACTAAAATAAAAGGTGGTTTGAAAAGTACAACCTGCGAGGGAGGAGAGGAAGGAAGGAAGTGTGAGCAGCCAGATTGTGGTGGGCGGGGTGTGCGCAGAAGAGGCTGTGTGCTGGCTGTGAGGGGAGGCGAGGGAAGGAGAGCAAAAGCTGGGAGGTCTCTGTTTCGTGATGAAGGGTGGTGTCTCAGTCAGCTCAGGCTGCTACAACAAAACACTGTATAGACAGTGTGGCTTAAACGCAGGCATTTATTTCTCTTCGTTCTGGAGGCTGGAAGCCCAAGATCAAGGTGTTTACTGATGCGGCTTCTGAAGAGGGCTCTCTTACTGGCTGGTAGACGGCCGCCTTCTAGCCGTTGCTCACGTGACTTCTTTGCACTCTAGAGGAAACAGGGAGCTCTCCGGTGTCTCTTCTTATAAGGAAACTAATCTTTTTTCTTCTACATTTATTTGGCTGCACCAGGTCTGAGTCATACGGGATCTTTCATGGAGGTGCAGATTCTCTAGTTCTGGTGCAGGGGCTCAGCAGTTGTGTCCTGTGGGCCTTATTGCCCTGTGGCATGTGGGATCTTAGTTCCTGGACCAGGGATGGAACCCATGTCTCCTGAATCGGCAGGCAGATTCTTAACCACTGGACCAACAGGAAATCCCAGGAAACTAATCTTATCAATCAGGGATCTACCTTCTGATCTCCTTGACCCTTAATTATTTCCATGATAGCCTTACCTCCAAATACAGTCACACACTGGGAGTTAGGCTTGGACATGTGAATTTTGAGGGGGACACAGATGTTTAATGATTAAAGGCTAAGGGGAAGGGGCCAATGGAGAGAGGAAGAATCAAACACCGAGGAAATGACAGCAGGAATGGAAGAGAGGACTCATGGAGCCATGGATGGGGTTTGTCGTGTCAGGGAGTGGGTTACTTCTCAGTAAATCATGAGGTGAGTTTACCTGATAAGTAGGGATGCGTTTGTAATTTAAAAAGAGTAAAAAAGACCCAGAAGAGCCTCCATGGGAAATGAGATAAGAAGTGAACTGGAAGGGACTTCCCTGGTGGTCCAGTGGATAAGAATCTGCCTTCCAACGCAGGGGACACAGGTTTGATCCCTGATTGGGGAACTAAGATTCCACATGTCGAGGAGCAACTAAGCTGTTGGGCTGAAACTAGAGAAAGTCCGGGCATTACAAGGAAGACCCAGCATCGTCCCTCCCTGCCAAAAAAGTGAACTGGGGACTCTCATGCAATATCAAAGGGTCAGTCATACTGCAATAACATGATCGTCATCAGATACCAGCTCTAATTTCACCTGTTATGGAGGTCTCCCCTGACCACCCTGTTTTATTAGTAATTTTATGCATAGCACTTAATGGTATCTGGTTCAGTTCCTACTCCACCCTAATAGGATGTGAACTCCATAAGACCCTGAAACTTTCAGTTTTGTCTGTTGCTTCATTTCTAAAACTTAGGGTAGTGCCTGGCACAGGAAAACCCAAAGAAGCCTCTGCTGGCTGAATGATTTTGGAAACACTGCGAAGAATTATTTGCCATCCTATCACCGCCACTCAAGCTCCCAGGGTCAAAAGTGTGGGAAAAGAAAGGTTTTCCACGACTGAGTATTGGCAAGGCAGGAAGGACAGAAGAGGGCAAGACAAGGGAGAAATTAAGGGTGTCACTGAGCCTTGGCTGGATAAGGAGGGTGAGACGACGAGGAAGAGAGGCAGGGATGATCAGACAAAGAGAGATCAGACAGGCAGAGAAAAAAGAGGAAGCAGGGGAGCATCATGAAGCAGGTTGAGTGGGTGTGAGTAGGAGGATGAGATGCTCTGGTCAAGAGAAGAAAGCTGAGTGGGAGACTGCCGAGCTGAAGAGGTGCCGAGTGGTGAAACTGTCCAGTCTGTGTCTGAGGCAAGCGGTCGCCAACAGGAAGAGTAAGGTGGGAGGTGCTGAAGTTTAGCCATCAAGGCACCAGGAGGAAGGGTAGCGTCTTCTACCATGCTCCGGGATAGTAAATCTGAGTTGATTGGTACCCATAGAAGGAAAGGTTCTATGGTCAAAGCAGAGACATCACTTTGCCAGCAAAGGTCCATACAATTAAAGCTATGGTTTTTCCAGTAGTCATGTATGGATGTGAGAGCTGGACCATAAAGAAGGCTGAGTGCAGAAGAGTTGATGCTTTCGAACTGTGGTCCTGAGAGTCTCTTGGGCTGCAAGGAGGTTAGATCATCAAGAGTGTGGTCCCTAGAACAACAGTATCAACATCCTTTGGGAACGTGTTAGAAATGCAACTATGCAGGCTCCACATCACCTGCCTAATCAGTAACTCAGAGTGGAGCCAGGAATCTGTGTGTTAACAAGTTCTCCAGGAGCTTCTAATGCAAACTAAAGTCCGGAACCACGACCTAGAAAATACTTCGGAAAAGACTGATTCATGTTCATAGTTGGGGAACACTCCTTGTTCAGGGGTGCCTTCAGTCATCTACATTAGTGCTGAAATTGTATAATAAGAGTGCAGAAGTTGGAATGGAGAAGAAAATGTGATACAAAGATTGCAAAATTTAATCCTAGCCTAATTACTAAGTCACAACAAAACAGTAATAAAAATGACTTTGGATCACCAATTCCTTTGAATTATTTGTTCTGTTACATCTCTGTTACCAGGAATCAAGAGTCAATTCCTCTCCAACACACTTTGTCAAGCTGACAGTTGGTGGGGAGCAGAGAGAAAGAAAGGGGAACAAATGTGAAATTTATTTCCCTTTTCCCCTCTTCGCCAGATATACCGAAAAAAGTAATTATGAGGCCAAAAGGTAGACAGCAACGGAAAGGAAAAAGAGAAGATAGATCATATGGAAACTAAGTCATCAACTATTAAATCACTCCAAAAGTGAGTTCAAGTATCTGTGTTGTATGTGTGGCTATATAAACTCATTTTAAAACTTATTTTAGTAGAGAGTGGACTTGTGGACACAGCGGGGGAAGGAGACGGGGGGATAAATTGAGAGTACCATTGACGTATGTACCTTACTATATATAAAACAGATAGCTAGTGGGAAGCTGCTATATAACACAGGGAACTCAGCCCGGGGCTCTGTGACAACCTAGAGGGGTAGGATGAGGCGTGGGGTGGGACGGAGGCTCAGGAAGGAGAGAATATATATACACTTATGGCTAATTCACGTTGTTATGTGACAGAAACCAATACAACATTGTAAAGCAATTATCCTTCAATTAAAAACTTTTTTAAATTGAAAAAAAAAAGAAAACTAATTTTAAAAGCAATTATTTGCAAAGAGCTTTGGAAAATCGATCAGCTCAGAAGCACTATGCACTTCCATAATAAATGGTTATTGCGTTAACACAGAAATTTATCAAAAGGTATAAATTTCAAGTGATTAAAAAATGTATCTGCCCTATTCCTTGGCAGAATAATTTGGAAATGTGTTTACCATACACTTAAAGCTTGCAGAAGGGCTGTCAAAAATAACTCAGATATATAAATGTTTAACCGTACAATGAAAAAAACTTTGACTATAAAAGGAATTTGGGTGTATCTATTCAAAAGAAAAATTTGAAAAGTCTAAAAGTGCATCTGACTCGATTTTTTAAGTGAGAAAAAGGAACAAAGAAGACCCTTTGAACAATTATGCAGACTTGAATGATAGCTTTTAAGAATGCTTTAGCTAGAAATATTCTTATTTCTGATGCATTTAGACATAAAGACAAATCAGAAATGAAAGGATAAATTGTGCAAAAGATTTGCATGAGCACAAAGGCTTATTTGGAAGAAAAAAGTGATAAGAAATGTCCCTGATTTCTTAAGGTGGAAGTTTGTAGAACTCCTAGTCTGTCTCTCAGTTACTCAGCCCTGGTTCATTGCCTTGGACTGCAAGATCAAACCAGTCAACCCTAAAGGAAATCGATCCTGAATATTCATTGGAAGGACTGATGCTGAAGCTCTAATACTTTGCCCATCCATGCGAAGACCAAATTCATTAGAAACGACCCTGATACTGGGGAAGACTGAAGGCAGGGGGAGAAGTGGGTGACAGAGAATGAGACGGTTGGATGACTCAATGGACACGAGTTTGAGCAAACTCTGGGAGATGGAGAAGGATAGAGAAAACTGGCATGCTGCAACGTGTGGGGTTGCAGAGTCAGACATGTCTTAGCAAGTGAACAACAAGTACATCACTGGTGGGGTCCCTGTGACTCCAATGATCATGAACTCTGTGATTATTTTTACGGATGATCGCCCCTGGAGGCAGGTCTGGAACCTGTAATAATTCTTCTTTCTTTAAATGTGTGTTTGTTTGACTGTGTCCGGTCTTAGTTGCGGCATTTGGGATCTTCGCTGCTTCATGCAGGACCTTCCACTGCAGCGGCATGGGCTTAGTTGCTCCGAGGTGTGTGGGACCTTAGCTCCCTGACCAGAGATCTAACCCACCTCCCTTGCACTGAACGGTGGATTCTTAGTCCCCTGGCAGTTCTTATATAACTGATTTGACTTGTGCAAACTTAGAATGGTCCACTTCTCAGGTACTTCGGATTTGTGAAACACAGTTCATAGCACAGGTGATTTTCTTTCACTGTTGTGAGTTCCTGGAACTCACTGGCAAAAGAGCTGTGCTAAGAGTTGGCCCTCGGGTATGAGAGGAAGGCGATGGTCAATTAGCAAAGCACCTGGATCTTCCTGGATGTGCGTGTGTGTGCTCTGTTGCTCAGCTGTGTCCAACTCTTTGAGATTCCTTGGACTATAGCCCACCAGGCTCCTCTGTCCATGGGATTTTCCAGGCAAGAATACTGGAGCGAGTTGTCATTTTCTACTCCAGGGGATCTACCTACTCCCTCATGAAATAATGAGCCACGTCTTTCATGAGTGGGACCAACCCCAATCTTCACTGGCCACCCACCATTTCTGAAAATGGTTCCGAGGCTATAAATATCTAAGGATCCTGACGGAAAATTTAAAGGATAAGGCATTTAACATTTTTTCCACCTGCCTCATCTTATACAATAAGAACATAACCCCATATACTTTCATTGTTAATTTCTCTTATCTCTAAATCACTGTGACAGTTACAATGGGACTCACCATTTAGTGCTTTAATATATTAAAGTCTCTCCATTAATTTGTCTTCCTGTGTCTTACAGAGCGGGGAACATTTTTCCCTCATTTGGTAAGATAAAGAAAATAACAGAATAGCATCCACCTTCTAGGGTGGCTGAGAAGAGTTAATATACGTGACGTTCCTAGCACAAGGAAAGTGCTCAAAAATTATTAGCCAATAAGAGACAGTAGTGCCGGGGAGCTAAGAGTATAGACCCTGAACCCTGAGTGCCTCATTCAAATTCTAGCTCTTCCACTCACCAATATGTCACCCTGGGCAAGTTAATCTCTCTGTGCCTTGATTTACTCATCTCAAAAATGGGGATACTGAGAGTATCCCTTCTTGAATGATGGATGAGGATCCGATGGGATAATACATTGTAAAGTCCTTGGAAAGAAGACTGTCACAGAGAAGCATTATACTAGTGTTACATATTTAATTCTTACAATCCTCTGAGGTGGTTGTCAGCATCCTTATTTGTACCCATAATAAAGCCAAGATTTAGGGTCACACAGCTAACAGTGGGTCCACAGTTTTAAGTGACTTGGAGACCAAAGCTCATTTCACAACCCTTCACAAGAGGGTTACAGGTGGGTCTTGACTTGCGTACAACACTTCCATTCCCTGGAGGCACAAGCCTACCTAAAATGGATTATCATCTTTACTAGTATTCCAGATTACTAACAGGCATCCCAGACGCTCTCAACCCACAGCATGTGGTAGCATCATAGATGCTAGAGGTTGACAGCACTTTCTTCTATTGATTTGCTTTAAGCAAACAAAACAGACTCCCTACT
The DNA here is from genome assembly GCF_963930625.1 of Muntiacus reevesi. Taxonomy (NCBI): domain Eukaryota; kingdom Metazoa; phylum Chordata; class Mammalia; order Artiodactyla; family Cervidae; genus Muntiacus; species Muntiacus reevesi. The sequence continues at coordinate 28,846,175 of NC_089252.1, read as the reverse complement.
TATGTCCGGGAGTGAGTGGATTCTAACAGCCTGCTTGCTCCCCACTGCCTGGCCCACAGCACAGGGGGAAATGGGTGCCTCTGAGGTGCGAATTCTTCCAGCTCCCTCTTGAGCCTCAGTTATTCCTGCAAAGGAGTCAAGGGAGGTTTTCAGAGTAGGTTTAGACCTCCTTTTCCACTGAGGGTGGGGCAACGGTGAGAAACTAGGAGTAAGACCAGAGGCTATTCCGAGAATTCTTGTGAATGCGTAGCAATGCCATCTGCTGGATGGAATGGGTATCGGACCAGTTCTGATATTTCTTTGCTGCGTGATAAACGAAGTCACTGATACCTTTTGTGGGTTCAGAACTTAGTGGTTTCATTATTTCATAGCATCATTCCATAGCATCATTCCTAAATGTCTGCATATTGTGGAAATCTCATGACAACTGCACTCAGAAGGACCTTCACGTGAGTCATTAAGAGGTAAATGACAGCATCTTTGAAGCAACCTCCTATTTACTTCTCCAGGTCAAATTTGATCTGTTCCCAAATGGTTGATCTAATTAGTTTGGAAAAGCCCATAACTCTCAGGCAAGCGTATCTGGCAGAACATGGACCCTCCTGTCCAGGGCAAAAAGTACTTACAGGGAAGTGAAATTACAGCTGACTTTATTCTTGTATTCTCTGAAATTCTGTGTTTATGTACCCAACAATTATTTATTGAGCACTTACCCTGTGTGCCAGGCACTGTATCAGGAATTAAGGAAACAACGACAAATAAACATAGTCCCTGATGTTAACAATATGATATGGATATTTTCTGAGTGTTTACCATGTGCCAGGCATGTACGTCCCACAAAATCACATTCAACCCTCAGAACAACCTTAGAATCTATTATTATCTCACTTGTAACCATCTCATATTATTGTCTCATTGATAGTGACTATTGATGTCTCAGTTACCGTTCAAAAAACTGAAACTTAGAGAGATTTAATTAGTTTGCTCAAGGCAACAGAATTGGGAAGAGTTGGAGTGGAATTTGAATATTGTAGCACGGTCCATGGGGTTGCAGAGAGTCGGACACGACTGAAGTAACTAAGCATGCAAGCATGCACCCACATAGGTAGAGACAAATGTTGATAACGTGGACCAGTTTGGATCTTTAGTTTCACACACATTTTGTTTTATTAGCTACAGATTTCCAGCGAAGTGAACGTGCTACAAAACAGTAAGTGATGATAGCAATAGATGCTTTGGGAAGATTTATCAGGAAGAATATCCCTTCCTCTAGCAAGCATTTGAAATCTATCTAGTTAACATTCTTTTCAGTTCATAACTCTTCTTCTTAATAGCAGCCTTGGTCTTGGCAGTAAGACGTGCATTGTTGTCAGTTCTCATTGGATGGAAAACAAATCTGTATTTTGGTCAGCATGACAGAGGATGTGAGAGTGCTGGATTTGCTCTGTGTGAGCTAGGAAGCAATTCAGGGTCTGACAGTACCAATCTCAAACTGCTTTTTATTTTTTTCTCTCTTGGTGTAAGAGGAGGGGTGCTGTTGGGGAGATGAGAGCAGGGTGGATGGTGATGAATAGAAGCTGATGGCAGAAAAGAAAGCGCCTGTGACAGTACTCAGATGCCATTTACTGGACAGAAAGAACCAGAAGTGTAAGAAGGGCCAGAAAAGTGCCTAATGGCAGGTTAGAGGTTTGTAGTAGGCACGCTGGACTAGAATTTCTACTCTTTGCCACCAGCCGAGACTTTGACCAGGCTTCCCAGGTGGTGCTAGTGGTAAAGAACTCTCCTGCTAATGCAGAAGACAAGAGACGTGGGTTCAATTCCTGGGTTGGGAAGATCCGTTGGAGGAGGGCATGGCAACCCACCCCAGTATTCTTGCCCGGACAATAGAAAGGACCCAGAAGAGCCTGGCGGGCTATAGCCGATAGGGTCGCAAAGAGTCAGATACCACTGAGGCAACTTAACACACAGACTTTGACCTCAGGCAAGCCAAGTCATGTGGTCTTTCAAATCCTTAGTTCTTTCACCTGTGTGATGCAGTTACCCCACAATGTTGTTTTAGGGGTTCAGTGGGGGTGGTCCAGACTGGCCTTTGCTACTTGCAGCAAGGGGCCAGAATTTGGGGGACCAAGGTGGGAGGGTCCTGAAGGAAAAACTGCCTTTTAGGGTTGCTTGAGGTTCTTTATTGCATATCAGTTTGCCATACCTATCCACTTTTTTTTAAAAGAATGAATGAACCTGAATGCATTGTTCTATGCAGTATCTTTTTTTTTTTCATATTTACTTACTTATTTGGCCGCGCCAAGGGGTCTTAGTTGTGGCACGTGGGATCTTTTCCTTGCGGGAAGGAAACTCTTAGTTGGTGCATATGGGATCCTGTTCCCCAACCAAGGATCGAACATGGGTCCCCTGCATTGGGAGCATGAAGTCTTAGCCGTTGGACCACCAGGGAAATCCCACCGTACATGCTCATTTTTCCTCTCAGAAAACAATCCTATATGGAAGGTTGGCAAGGTATTAATCATTCCTGTGTACACAGAAGAAACGGATCCCCAGGTGACTTGGCTAAAATGACGATGTGTTTCCAACCAGAGCCCACCCTCCAAGCCACCTACACGATAGATAACCACCAAGAAAAGAATCTTATGGAACTGCAGATGTATCTTGAGTCCCAATGAACAGAGTGATAATTCAAATTGTTTCCTGGAAATTACTAAGTACTAAATCTCTTGGAAGGAGTTTCTACCTGGACTTGCCTAGAAGGAGGACAGCCAGAAAGGGGAAAAACGATTATAAAACATTCATGGCACACTTTTTTTCCCCTGAAATTCTCTAGTAAGTTTTGATGTTGAAAGAAAAACTGAATGCCTCATTTTAGATTATTTTAAAATTAATTGTTCATCAACTCTTTTAGTGTTGAATAACCACTCAAAGACCTTTTCCCTGTTATTATGCATGCTTTCGAAGTCAGATGTGAGGGAGTTTTAGAGAAGTAAGAACAAATGGAAAGGATGGATAGGATATTAGAAATGCCAAAAACAGTGTTCACTTAAAAGTATGAAAATGTTGCACTGAAACAAGATTAGCCAAGGATCAGTACAAAACGTCAGAGACACAGGAAAGTCAAACATACTAGAATTGAACTGGGAGAAAGCAGAACTGAGTAAACTCAAATCACGACCAAACAAATTTTACCCTGTTAATAAGGTCTTTAAAGGTTTTTTTCAGTGAGTGATTCACAGGAATTGTGCCAGTTATTTGTATGTAAATGGGCTTTTAGAAAGCATGATCGAGCAGCTCATTTTTATAGTCATTTAATTCAAGTTCATAATATTTTTAAGCACAATTAATTTGTACTATAAGGCACAGACTTGATGTTTGTTTCAGAAGGTTAAACACAGGCCTATTCAAATGACGAATTCCAACTGGAGTTGGAGGAAAGAAACTTCAAAGTGCAGTTTATAAAGGAAAAGACATCTTGGATAAAAGACAGGGGCAGAGAGGTCAGTGCCTGACACACGAGGTACTCCATGAGATTGGGGAACACATTTGTGTGTGAATTCACTTACACAGGACATGAATGAGGCTTGTCATTGCTCCTCATTCTGGCTACTACAAATGAAGTGAAAAGCACAAAATCTACAGTCTTCAGAATCCCAGTGTCCACTTAGTGTCTGAAACCTAGGCGTCCACTTGACATCCCTTTCTGTCCTTGATTAGCCATCACCAATCCTTTACTACATTCTGTCAATTTCACCATGTGACTAGATCTTCCATCCTTCTGTGTCCCCTGCCACTGCCCTAACCCCACCTGCATCTTCTCCTGCTTGGGAGACTTTAATAGCCTTCCCAGGGCTCTACTTCATCTACTCTGGGCTCCTCTATTCACTGCCCACAGTGACATCAGAATTATCCTTGCAAAACACGAACCTGATTATGTTACTGCGGCCTCCTCCCAGTCCTCTGGGCCAACTCCCTTCACTCTGCTCTTAGAGTTAAGACTAGAGGCCTGTCCCCGCAACCTGCTCTCTCATCATTGCCTCCTCCCTCTCTCAGCTCCAGCTCGTGCATCCTTGAGATCCTCTCCCTTGGCCATGCCCTTCCCTGCTTGGCAAATGCCATTCCCTCTTCCCTCTGCCTGGAACTTATTTCCTGTTCTCACTCTGCTTCTCCTGCCTCTTCATTACTTGCTTAGATCTCAGTTTGTAACACTTCCTCCAAAACCCAGTCTTGGCCACTTTGCCCTTTTAGTTAGTTTCTTTTCCTTCAAAAGCACTATTCTCTGTCCATTGTCCAACTGTTTGATTAACATCTGTCTATCTGAAGCACAAATTCCAGGGGACTGGAGACTCTGCATAATTTTTCTCACCATCATGTCTCTGGCACCGAGGACAGGGTCTTGTGTACAGAAGCCACAAATAAATATTTGTTGAATGAATGAACTTAATGAATGAATCCTGGCTTGTTGTTCTTAAAGGATAATCTCTGTTTCATCTGCAGTGAACGATCTCAAACAAAAATCAAGTAAATGCAATTAACATTTAGTACGTTTCTAAGAAAAACCAGAGCACTATTACAGTGCCTAGGAAAATTGAAGTGTTTCACACTTCTGTATTAATTTTTTAAAACATTTTTCTCACTTCTGCACGACCTATTAATATAAGCATATATACTTTCATCCAAAAATGTCCTTTTCTCCCCCAAGATGGTTTATCCTAAAGATAAAGAAAATAAAAGTTTCACTTGTTTGGGAAATTATAAATTGCACTCCCAAAGAAAGTTCAGAAATGCAGTTTCAGATCCAACTAAATAAAAGCTCTGGTAAACTGACAATTCACAAACATCCTTTGAATGACTCAAAAGCAACATAAATGGGAAAATATCTTAGCAGAAAACATCACATTTCAGGATTAGAAAATAATCATTCTGATTTTAGAAATAGCAAGACAAGAAAGCATTTATGCAATCAACTTTAGTGCTGAACTTAGACATAAATCAAAGTTTAATTTTCAGAAAGTTCTCTGATATTATACATCTTCCACTAATTACTTTTACATTTTAAAACCAAATTACTCTGGATAAATAACTGTCTGCCAAAAGGTCCATAATGCTATTCAACAAATTGAATAATCTGTTTTCATCATCATGTAGTAGACGTCTTTTACAGTTTCTTTCTTAGTAGTTAGGTAGCATAATTTGTACAATAATTACTGAATATTCTCCAAAATAAATACTTCACATCAGAGTAATATAAACGGCCAGTAAATCGCTATTACTAAGTAAGTCTGAACCAAGCTGTCATTTCCCACTCCAGGATGCAGGCCCTGGCAAAGAATTACAAACACGAAGACCTTACAGCTAGAAGAGAGACCTCTAGTGTGTGTTGGAGAACTTTATATTGGGCTTCAGGCATAATTAATACAGCAAAATCACTGCAGTCATTTTGAATACTGTGGTGGGAGATTTTTTGCCAACTCTCACTCACGCTCGATTCATTTCAAAATTTCTTCCCAGCCAACGTATGACATTTTTGTCTAATGAGTGGCTTTCTTTTCATAAACACATTCCTAAACCTGTTAAGTTTTCTCTGGGATGCAAAGTTTTAAAATTCAATGATCACCTTTGCAACCTAATTAGTAAACACAAAACCTACTGTCATTGAAACAATTGCTAACAATTCTTTCCAAAGAGCAGCAGCAGGACTCCTGAGCCAAATTGTTGTAGTCAGTGGGCAGTCTTCTGAACACCAGCCCCTCATGGTAAGCCAACTGCCACACAAATATAAACACGAGGAAGAGATCGGCACATTGCCCATTATCCGGGAGACAAATGGACCCACTTCTATTTCAAATTCACCAAGTAGATTAGCGATTAGTTTCCACGGATTCCCATCTAAGCAGGTAAATTCCTTGATGCAAAAGCAGATTTAATGCATCATTCGATGGCATCAGTCTCAGCCTTTCAAACTTTTATTCCCCCCGTTTCCACATTAAAAACACATTTGTGAGACACACAGAAAATGTTTCTCTAAAACACACACACACACACACAAAACAGGAGGTCTCTTAAGGAGTCTACCGCTGAGAAGGTAAAAGCATTTTGCTCATTTTTAATTTGCTAAAACAATCCAAGCATGCTTGGTACCCAGAGGGTATTCTCAAATAAACTTGTATCTCTAGCTGCCAGCTTCGTTGATTGAAAACAGAAGGCAAACGTTTCTTAAAGAATGAGTATGTTAAACTGTTACGTCTCTCCCAGCTCCACCACGGGGACACACACACACACACAGACACACACACGGGTACACACAAACACATCCATCAAGGATTTGCTTGAAAGCAGCCAGTTCTACGATCAGAGAGGTACGCGGCATTTGTACCAGATTACTTCTGCCCACTGCGGTGCGCCTCTTAGCGAGGAAGCCGGTGGCGCTGGGACAGCGGGCCGTTCCCGCGTGCCTCTCTCCACGCACAAAGCCGACATTCAACTTTGCTAACTTTAGTCGGCTCCCGCCCAGCCGGCCCCCGTAGCACCGTCACGGTGAAAACATGTTGATGCCAGAAACTCAGTTTCCAAGGCGGTGCAAGGGTTCGAAAGCACAAAGGCAGACACACGGTCGACCCGCGCGCTAGCTAGCAAGTTGCGGTGCTCCGGGGCGGCGGCGCGGAGCCGGCGTCCAGGTAAGGGATTTCTGCACCGCGGCTCCCGTCTCCCCTTCCTGGATGCTCTGCGAGTCCGACCTCACTTTTCACGCGAATTCACCAGGATGCGCCCCCCACCCAGGCTCCTTTTTTCTCCAGGAGGCGCGGACTCTTATTTTCCAGCCCAGTGCCTCTGCGGGGCGGGAGAGGAAGCACACGTCGTGTTTCCATAACGAGGGGCGGCGGGGAGGGGGCGGGGGGAGAAGTGGAAAGAGGTCAAAAAGGAGCCAAACTGCATCCCTCCCCCCCGCCCCCCACCTCGGGGCCCGCAGCGCCGGTTCAGACGGCGGAGGCGGCCGGGAAACCCTGTCCCTTTAAGGGCGCCCCGGCCGCCAGCAGGCGAGGGAAGGATGCGGGGCTTCGGCCGCAGGCACCGAGGGGCGCGGCGGGCGCCGCAGAGCCCCAGCCATTACCTGCCGCGCTCCCGTCCTTCGCCCACCCGGCGCCCCCTCCCCGGTCCCCGCCTCCCGGGGAGACTTCTAATCCGGAGCACGTGCCGTGCCCTTTATCAGGGGAGGCGGTGGGGAGGAAGAGGAATGAGAGCTTTTTAAAAATAAATGAAACGTTTGCATCCAAAGCGCGGGGTGGGGGTGGGGGTGCGGGGGGGCTGGAAGAGGGAGGGGGTGGTGGTGGGAGGGGGCTTTAAAGGCACCCGGGTGGGCGGAGGCGGCGGATCCGGATCAGCCCGGCCCGAGACGGACGGCGGACAGCGCTGGGCACCGGGCGCCGCTCACAAAGGGGAGCGGGGCGGTCCGGCCCGGGCCGGGGAGGGGAAGGAGAAAAACCGCCCCGGGCCCTCTCCGCTCGGCCGCCACAATGGCGTCTTTCACGGGGCGTCTGGGGGGCGCCGCCGAGGCTGCTGCGGGCAGAGGGGGCGGTGGTGCGCCCCCCACCCTCCAGGCGGGAGCGGAGCCCCGGGCGCCGTCGCCCCCGCGCGCCCCGCTGCGCCGTTCTCTCGGCCGAGGGCGCTCCTGCCGGCGGCGGCGGTGGCGGCGAGTGGGGGCTCTGGGAGGCTCTCGGCGGGGCCGGTTCGCGGAGCTCGGCGCCCGGGAAGAAAGGGACGCGCGCGGTTCGCCGAGGAGGGCGGGGGAGTGAGGGCGGAGGCAGAGCGGCGGCCGAACGGCCGCCGGGGAAGCTGGCGCGCGAGCGGCCGGCGGGCGGGCGGGCTGGCGGGCGGCGCTGGCATCGGCTCCGAGAGCCGCGGCCGCTCCGCTCCAAGAGCCGGAACCGGGCCCCCAGATCCGGAAGCCCGGCCCTGGAGCGCCGGCCCCCGGCCGCCCCGGCCCCCGCGGCCGCGCCCGCTCCGCCCCGCTCTGCTCCCTCTCGGGGAGGCACGCCGAGGAGCGGCGAGAGCAGCCCCGAAGGAGGGGGCGGCCGCTGCCCCGCAGCCGGTCCGAGCGGCTCCCGAGCCGCCGCGGCGGGCTGTGTGTGTGCGAGTGTGCCGCGCTCTCGCCCCATGCCTGGCACATGCGTAAAAGCGAGTTGCGCCCAAAGTCCCAGCCATACCCTCCTTAGCAAATAATAACAAACCCAAACCGTCAGATCTTACCTGAAACATTGAAGCACAAAGTCTCTCTCCAAGTCCCCTTTTCCTTTTCCTCTCCCCCCTTTTCCGATTTCTCTCCCAGCGATCTGCTCGGCTCGCCACACCAGAGAGAAATGCAATAGCTTGGCTAAGGTAGACAGAACAAAATACAGAGAAGAGTTGCTCCAGGGCTTTGAAACCCCTCAAGGCAAGGATCAGGATACAATTAGCTCATGCCTCTACCTCCAGTCTAAATCAATCTCCAAAATAAAACTTAAATCAAATTAACTGATCACAGGGCAGACAATTGATCTCCTTCAAAAAATAAAGCTCTACATAGACATATAGAAAAATATACATATAGGAAAATTTTTTTTCAGATTTTTTTTTTGGTGGAAAAACAGTCTTATTCCAGCCTCCAACTTGCTTTTTACCCTCCTCTTGCACAGAAAAGCTGATTTTAATCGTTGTGATTAGTTTTGATGTAACGTTTCCGCGGGCGATTTCTGCAAATGGATGGAGTGTTTCTTTGCCAAAAGAGGGAAAAGCAGCAGATGATGATAATTATAAGGATTGTTGCTTGTTTCTTTTTATTTGTGTTTAGGGCTCTCTATTCACTTTCTCAAGTTGACCTGACACTGCTGTTACACTAAGGTCGCGCAACTTGTTGATGAAGATCACCGCCCTGTCTGATCAAAGGATAGGTGATAATTTGGCAATGGAGCAGCGCATTTTTGGTTCCTTTGGCGACAAAACGTCCCAAATGACGTGGATAAAAATAAGCACATGCAGTGTGCTTTGCCCCAATCAAGTCTGAATCAGCGCCTGGGGGTGATACACAAACTCATTTCAAATGTTCAACCATGCAGAATTGCAAAAAGATTGAAGGAGTTACACCGCATTTTTTTTTTTTAAATAGCAAAATTAAAAGAAAACAAAACCTACATTAGGTGTAGCCAGGGACCTACCATTAAGGTTTATTTGATCAACCTTGTAAACATACCTCCCCTGCTCCCCTCTTCCCTCCCTTGCTTCCCTCCACCTGGTCTCTTTTATAGGGGGGTTTGTATAATTCCATTATTTGCTCACTAGAGCTAAAGAGACTCTAACATAAACACATTTCCCCAGATTGCTACTCTGATTCTGACCTCCCCCACTCCCCATCACATCTCCTTCCTCTCTGAGTCTTTGTTCAAAGAGACTGTGCTCAAGCCCTTCCTTACCTTAATTCTTTTTAGTTAGCATGGAATATTTGGTTGTAACTCAAGGATCACCTCCCATTAGTGTTAGAGCCATGCAGGATACTTTTTGAAATGGTATTTTTTTTTTTTTTTTTTTTGAGCACTTCACAGTTCATTAATTCAAAGACTTTGCTGACATTTCTTATGAAAAAGACCAGGCTGTAAGGCCAAGGATACTAAAAAAAGAAAGGGGGGGGGCACTAAATAGAACCAGACATGTCCGATGAATACCTGCAATTGGCAGCATTTCACGGGAAGTATTTTTTCACGGGAAGTATTTTTTCACAATCATTTTACCTAGAAAGTAAGCAACCCCCTCCCGAAATACCAGCAAAAAAGGGAAGGTCCAAGCTTTAAAACAATACATAGTTGATTAGATCGGTTCTGCTGTGACATGAGATAAATGTCATCATGAGAATCAGGGATGTTGGTAGATTTTTTGAAGACATAAGTTCCTATGACATAGAAATCTGGTTTGAGAATATCAGTACCCTATAAAAAGAAAAGAGTAGCTTCCAAAACAACTCAAAACAAAATTATGTTGTTCTGTGCATATTCTATTTCAATCTCCCCCCCCCCAACACACACACACACACACACACACACACACACACACACACACACAAGGGAGATATAGTCTCTGATCTGCTATAAAAAAATTCTGATGTCTACAAAACCCCAAATACAATTGAGTATAAACTGCTCTCGTCCCCATGTGTGTGTGTGCGGAGTCACTTCAGTTGTATCTGACTTTGCAACCCCATGGACTGTAGCTTGCCAGGCTCTTCTGCCCATGGGGATTCTCCAGGCAAGAATACTGGAGTGGCTTGCCCTTTCCTTCTCCAGGGGATATTCCCTACTCAGAGATTGATCCCGCATCTCTTACGTCCCCTGCATTGCAAATGGGTTCTTTACCAGTAGCGCCACCTGGGAAGCCCCATTCTTGCCCCCAAATGGCACTAAATGTTAATATAGGAGAACACGAGCAGAAAAGACACCATGGAAGAACCAGCCTCGATTCATTGAAATGACTTAATACATTAAAGGTGTGGCCTTAAAGTGATTTCATCCAAGTCTGGAGAACTGTGTATCATCATCTTGGAATGTGAGAGCCAGGAAGACCATTTGTGGGAGAGCATCTGGTACTTCTCATTATTTTCCAGAAGAGGCAAAAGCTACTTGCCCAAAGTCGTAAGCCAGCCCCTGACAGGGCCAAGGCCAGGCCACAGAGGCAGGCCAGAGGAAAGGTGAATGGTGCTCTCTCACTCCCCAAAGGCACTCATGTAGAGAAACCATAGGCATTCCAAATTCTGCTGACATGGCTTAAACCGTATTTTGGAATTCCCTTTCTGGAATTGTCCTAAGAGCTTAGTCGCGTCAGTCGTGTCCGACTCTCTGTGGCTGTAGACTGTAGCCCATCAAGCTCCTCTGTTCATGGGATTTTCCAGATAAGAATACTGGAGTGGGTTGCCATTTCTTCCTCCAGGAGATCTTCCCCACCCAGGGATCAAACCCACGTCTCCTGTGTCTCCTGCATTGCAGGCGGATTCTTCACTGGCTGAGCCATAGGGGAAACCCAAAAGCCTATTAGCACATTCTTTTTAATATCTCTGAGGTCAACAAATCTTTGTCCTTTGATGTTTGACTTTTGGAAACAATCCGCCCCCCTTCCCCGCACCCCACCAAAAAAAAGAAAAATTAGTACCAGGTCTGGGGAATAAGTTAATGACGGAAGCAGGTTTATGCTATTTAGTCAAAAAAGAATGACCAAAAACAGTAAACAATGAGGCCAGTTTTCTTATTAGCACTTAAATGGATTAAAGACAATTCTCAAAATGTTTTCAGCAGTGGAATTACTGGGGCTTTGTTTTCCAGGATAGCTACTTGGAAAGGAATAATATTCATTTGTGCAAATTAAGTTCTGAAGCATTCATTTTTAAGATGTTTTCTTACTTTAGAATGACATCACTTACAAAAAGATGGACTTCTTGGACATTAGGTCAGTGACATTTTTAAGTGACCCAACCTATTCAGTTGATCCCTGAGTTTGTGGTAATCCAGTGGCAAATAGACTGCAGAATAAGGCCTTATTTTACTGTGGTGAGGACCTTAATGTTCTCGTATTTTGAAGGAGACTCAAAGTTCAGATGGTGGGTATTGAGATTGAAAAGTTATTTTGTCCTGTGCAATTTAAAAAGATGAACTAATGTCACAACCTTCAAATCTAGGACAAGGTAAACTTATTTCAAATTTTAAAATAGATATTTAATGAAATGGCATGTGAAAAGCAGGGTCCATGTCTTGCTAAATATAAGATATGAACTTACTGATTTTATTTCAATCAATCTTGTAATCATAACTAAAGTACTTTTTATCTAATTAATACCTGCGCAAGTGCTTTTCTGTATTTTGTGATTTCTGCAGTGCATCCCCCCCACCCCCAATCATTAAGGAACTAGGAAAAAGTATATTAAAAATCCTTCCAACCTTCTTTTTCAATAAATAGTTGAAGTGAGACCAGCAGCCTAAAAACTATCAGCAACACGGAAAATGATGGCAATAAAATTGTCAGCAAGAAAACAATCAAAAAGAATACACAGGCCTTTGTTTCCATCTTCTGGTGTCTCTCTCCAAATGAGTTCCACCAGTTTTTAAAGGCAGAAAAACAATGATAGAATTTTTTGAGTTGAAACCAGCAGCTTTGTGGGGAAAAGTTTAGCACTGGCACCTTTGAGGAAGAGAAAAAGATCTTCTTTAAGGGGAGCAGCAGCCCCTTCTAATATGAATGTGGAGACAGCTCATTTGGCCGTCTCTGAGTCACCGAACCCTCAAATCACAAGTTTGCACAGAAACCGTGGCTTTGTCCAGGGGAAGCCCTGCGGGACAGTCTTGGTGGCGATTTGACAAGACGTGGACATTAGTTGCTGAGATGAAATGTGAAATTGAAGAGCCCTCCACTGAAGCAGCCAGACACCCAGACCAAAGCTAAAAATTCCATTGCACTTTCCATTAAGAAGAAGGAAGGAGCCTCAGTGCTTGGGTTCAGCCTGAACAGGCCTGGGTATCATCACCCTTTTCTTTCTTTATGTAATGAAATGATGATATTTCCATCATTGCTCCAAAGAGGTCTACTTAAAACTACTCTGACAGGCCCTTTAACCCAGGAAGCAAATTAGGTTGTTTTATTTTTATCTTCCAGTCAGTTTGGGGGAGGAAACCACCTGTTTTTTATCAGCCAACCTGAAACTCCCCATAACTCTGCGGAATGTGTACATTTTCCTAGAGTTGAATAGAAGCATTAATGAGCTCAAACAGAATGGGTTTGTGATTCCTGGAGCTTTGGCTCTACCACCACCTGTTTATAATTAGCCTCTGGAAAATAGACTAGTTTTCTGTAATGCTGTCCATGTTAAGAGTTTGTATATCTCACTTTCCAAAAAGGTAGACCTTATAACAGTGGCAGACCTGCTAACGGGCATCAGTTTCATCTCAGCCGTGATTTTGAATAGAAACAGGTATCAAATCCTTGTACTGAGGCCCTTAAATCAGACTGATCTTTTATCAAAGCTTATTGCTTATACTCACACATTATGAAGCAATACAGAAGATGAATGCAGAAATAAAACTTGTGTGTCACAGAATACCCTTCAGTTCAGTTCAATTCAGTCGCTCAGTCATGTCCGACTCTTTGCAACCCCATGAATCGCAGTATGGCAGGCCTCCCTGTCCATCACCAACTCCCGGAGTTAACTCAAACACGTGTCCATCGAGTCGGTGATGCCATCCAGTCATCTCATCCTCTGTCGTCCCCTGCTCCTCCTGCCCCCAGTGCCTCCCAGCATCAGGGTCTTTTCCAATGAGTCAGCTCTTCGCATGAGGTGGCCAAAGTACTGGAGTTTCAGCTTCAGCGTCAGTCCTTCCAATGAACACCCAGGACTGATCTCCTTTAGGATGGACTGATTGGATCTCCTTGCAGTCCAAGGGACTCTCAAGAGTCTTCTCCAACACCACAGTTCAAAAGCATCAATTTTTCGGCACTCAGCTTTCTTTATAGTCCAACTATCACATCCACATATGACTACTGGAAAAACCATAGCCTTGACTAGACGGACTTTTGTTGGCAAAGTAATGTCTCTGGTTTTTAATATGCTGTCTAGATTGGTCATAACTTTCCTTCCAAGCAGTAAGCGTCTTTTAATTTCATGGCTGCAATCACCATCTGCAGTGATTTTGGAGCCCAGAAAAGTAAAGTCTGACACTGTTTCCACTGTTTCCCCATCTATTTCCCATGAAGTGATGGGACCAGATGCCATGATCTTAGTTTTCTGAATGTTGAGCTTTAAGCCAACTTTTTCACTCTCCTCTTTCACTTTCATCAGGAGGCTTTTTAGTTCCTCTTCACTTTCTGCCAGAAGGGTGGTGTCATCTGCATATCTGAGGTTATTGATATTTCTCCCAGCAATCTTGATTCCACCTTGTGCTTCTTCCAGTCCAGCGTTTCTCATGATGTACTCTGCATATGAGTTAAATAGGCAGGGTGACAATATACAGCCTTGATGTACTCCTTTTCCTATTTGGAACCAGTCTGTTGTTCCATGTCCAGTTCTAACTGTTGCTTCTTGACCTGCATATAAGTTTCTCAAGAGGCAGGTCAGGTGGTCTGGTATGCCCATCTCTTTCAGAATTTTCCACAGTTTATCGTGATCCACACAGTCAAAGGCTTTGGCATAGTCAATAAAGCAGAAATAGATGTTTTTCTGGAACTCTCTTGCTTTTTCGATGATCCAGTAGATGTTGGCAATTTGATCTCTGGTTCCTCTGCCTTTTCTAAAACCAGCTTGAACATTTGGAAGTTCTCGGTTCACGTATTGCTGAAGCCTGGCATGGAGAATTTTGAGCATTACTTTACTGGCATGTGAGATGAGTGCAATTGTGCGGTAGTTTGAGCATTCTTTGGCATTGCCTTTCTTAGGGATTGGAATGAAAACTGACCTTTTCCAGTCCTGTGACCCCTGCTGAGTTTTCCAAATTTGCTGGCATATTGTGTATAGCACTTTCACATCATCATCTTCATGATTTGAAATAGCTCAACTGGAATTCAATCACCTCCACTAGCTTTGTTCATAGTGATGCTTTCTAAGGCCCACTTGACTTCACATTCCAGGATGTCTGGCTCTACGTAAGTGATCACACCATCATGATTATGTGTGTCGTGAGGATCTTTTTTGTACAGTTCTGTGAATTCTTGCCACCTCTTCTTAATATCTTCTGCTTCTGTTAGGTCCATACCATTTCTGTCCTTTATCGAACTCATCTTGGCATGAAATGTTCCCTTGGTATCTCTAATTTTCTTGAAGAGATCTCTAGTCTTTCCCATTCTATTGTTTTCCTCTATTTCTTTGCATTGATTGCTGAGAAAGGCTTTCTTATCTCTCCTTGCTATTCTCTGGAACTCTGCATTCAAATGGGAATATCTTTCCCTTTCTCCTTTGCTTTATACTACCCTTACCACCCTTTAAATAGTCTTACTTGATAGAGAAACACCTTCTTTGGCAAGGAAGTTGATGTGTAAAAAAAGGCTTGGGTAGCACCTATATTTCTTCCTGGAATTTAAAATCCTTTGCTGGACCATCACATTCTATATTTCAAATAAATAAATGCTACTAAGTGATACCAACCTAATTTATTGAGTTACACTCGCAGCTCTGCAACTTAACCTGATCCTTAGTTTCTTTAGGCATAAAATTTGAGCGAACATTCCCAACTTGAAGCCTTATGTTGAGGTTGAATGGGCTAATACATAGGAAGCATTTATAACTATGCCTGGAGAACAGTGAGTTCTCAAGTGATAGCAATTATGATCACTATGGTTTATAGTAGTGTTTGTTGAATATGTAGTATTATTGTTGAATAAATAACATATTCCATGAGTAGTTCAGGAAGAACAATATTTTTGCAATGAGAGGTATCTCATTTATTGGAATTTCAGTGGCTGATCTTCTTTAAAGATTATTAAATTTCATTTTGTAGTTTCATCTAGAAACCACACAGACACCTCCCTCTTTCATGTAAAATAATGGGGGAAATGAGATTGTCTCCAGGGGAAATTAGCAAGGAAACATCCTATATGAATGGTGCTCCTCACAAGGGAAGACTCTTGTTCCTTGGAGGATCCTTGATTTTGACAAGACTGTCTCATGCATAGAAAACAATTAATTAAGCATTTTGTATAATTGCTTGTATTCATATAAAAAATGGGACTCAACTAGAATTCTGCCATGAACCTCTTTCTTCCTCATTATTTGCTTTTTCGCCTTTTAGGAATTACAGGATCAGCACAAGCAAGTGCTTTAGAAACGAAAGTTTAAGAAAAGAAAATAGCATTTGAAAAATCAGAAGAGATGAACTTCAGGGCCTGATTCACATCTTTAAGAAATAGTCCAGTCAGGCAATCCCATCATATTACCCAATTTTCTACACTTTCCAGTTTATGTATATTCTTCTTTCCCAAGCTTTAAACAGTTATCATTTTCAGGCTGTTCCATAGTCTGTACAAAGCTATGCAGTGGTTCTTTTAAGGAAACATTTTAAAGATAAACCTTTCATTAGCTATTTTGTTCCATTTCATATTTTAGCGTCCCATGGTAAACTAGCTGGCATTGAAAGGTACCTCTATTTGCAGCACGATACGTCTCATGCAGAGCTCATCCGGTAGAGGACTACTTAGCTCTGCTTCACTGTTCTTCTGTCTGAACCAAGACTGTTCATGAGAAACCCCATAATACAACTGAGGCCCCTCGGGGGCACCATATACATTTATGTAAAGTTATCTTCTCATGCATCCTCTGGGTGTCAGAACCTCTCAGATTTGCTAACCATAAAAAATCTGCCTTAAGCACATTACTAACTTTAAAACTATAATGATAGGGATGTCATATTTCAATTTTTAAAAAACCTTTCCCTGGGACTTCCCTGGTGGTCCAGTGGCTAAAACTCCATGCTCCCAATGCAGGGGGCCAGGGTTCGATACCTGGTGAGGTAACTAGATCCTGCATGCTGCAGCCAAGACCTGGCACAGCCAAATACATATTTTCTTTAAAAAAGCCCAGACAAATGCTCAGGCTATGTCCTATTTCAGGACAATGAGAACCTAGTTAAGAAGGTCTACTCAAATGATTGGTTCTAGGAAATAAAATAAAGCACTTTCCCTGTTCCACTCCTGAAAAGGACCCTATAAAACTTATCCAATGGCCATCATCCTATGATTGAAAGTATAGCATTTATTTAACAGAAAAAAAAATCGTGAATAGGCTTTAGTTAAAAATAAACCCAAGAACAGCAACAAAAAGAATCTGGTGAAAAAAAAATTAAACAAGAAACAAATATATTACTGTTTAGGATGTACAGGGGCCACTATAAATAAATTGCTATGGGAAGCAAGAATTTTGTACTTTCTTTAAAGTTATCGAGAGAGAAAGCATCTCTGGAGCCTTACTGAGCATAAGCCTGAACAGTTAAATTGGGTGCTGGGAGGTGGGGGAACAAGTTGACAGAACTATTCAGCATGGGGGTTTAAATGATTTCAATATTATTCTTAATAATAACATTAATGATAGTAGTGATAAGAAACAATTATGAATGATGGAAGGGAACTTCAATTGTGTAAAGACCATCTGGCTATGAGAGTCAGACATGAAATTCTAAAATCCTCAATCTGTCCCTCTAAGGTTGCTTTGTAGATAATGGATATCTTAATTTTTTAAAAAGAAAAAAAAAAACAAACCCTCGTATCCATTGTACCAAATGTACAGCAGCTCCTGCTGAGAAAACAAAGCCTCTGTGTCTCTTTCTTTCCTAATCGTCGTTGTCCCCAAAAAACAAAGGCTCTGTGAAAGACCTTAGAAGATACTGATAGTAACTCATCAGTCTTTTATGTTATTTGTCTGCCTCTGAAGATTTTTGATTGGTAATTGTTCTGATCATCCTGTGACTTTTCATTTCCCCAAAGTGGGGGGTGAGAATTACCCCAGGTTTTCCTCCTACAGTAAAAAGCTTTCAAAAAGAAATTTGGGGAGGGGGTAGAGTGAGAAGGATGAGATTTTTGGTCTGCCACCAATATATAATTTAAAACATCGTTATGTGGGAATGAGAAATAACAGGAAAGAGGAGGCATCTAACTCAGAACCTGGAACATGGTTGGAATTGTTAGTAATAGTATGGTAATATTAGTAGATCTTTTTCCTTTTATTTATTACACCTAGGGTTTAGTTGTTTAAAAAAATTTTTTGATGCTCTGTCATGTCAAAATATTGTGGGAATCAAAGGACAAAATATTGTCTGATTTCACCTACATGGGGTACCTAGATAGAGTATCAAATTCATAGGGACAGGACTATATCAGTAGTTACTAGGAACTGGGGAAGAGGAGAGAATGTGGTTATTGTTTAATGGGTACAGAGCTTCAATTTGGGAAGATGAAAAATATCTGAAGATGGACAGTGGTGAGAGTTAAACAACAACATGAATATGCTTAATGCTACTGAACTGTACACTTAAAAAAGACTAAAGTGAGAACTTACTATGTTTTACCACCATCACCTCAACAAAAAAGAAAAAACTGCAAATGTCTCTCTACCAACTCACATGTGAACTCAGACCACTTCTGTACTCAGCTCAAGTTCATTGCAGAGTCCTTCACTGTGTTATAAAAACTTGTATAATCTGAGTCAGGTCAAATCCCTGGAAATAGCTGAGCTTCCCCAGGTTTCTTCCCTTTGACAAATTCTAGTTAAAGAGATTTGGGGGGAGGTAGAAAGGGCTCAGTCTTTGGTCTGCAACAAATACATAATTTAAGACTTATCTTTATGTGGTAAAGAGAAATATCAAAGAGAAGGCATCTATGTCTAGATCCTTGGAATTACATAGGCAAAACAGTCTTCTGTTCAACAATATTTTATATTTTTTTATTTGACTATGCCAGATCTTAGTTGCAGCATATGGGATCTAGTCCCCCCACCAGGGACTGAACCAAGGTGCCCTGCATTGGGAGCATGGAGTCTTAGCCTCTGGGCCACCACGGGAATCCCTTGACAATATTTTAGATGTGTCCCATATGTTTGTCATTCTGTAGACAGGACCTTGTACCTTGCCCCTTGAAAATGCAAAATCTAAAGCAGTTTGTAGATTAATGAAGTAATTAACGAAATGGAATCCTTTGCCTCCTGTTATGGATGTAACACTAGTTGAGGGAACTGGAACTGGATGATGCCTTGTTTTGTTTTGGGAAGTTATGAAACTAAAAGTCCATGTTTTTACTTTTTCATTTCTCTTGGGGTTTGGGTTGGTTTGGATCGACCACATAGGCTGCAGGCTTAGTCTTCTTGCTTCATTCTTTGTGGCCATCCACAGATGCTTGGATCCATCCACTTGGTTTAAACACCCACTTCCTTTAGCCTCATGGTTATTTGCTATAGTTTTATTGGTGCCCTTCTATTTCCCAGAAATGGATTTTTTTTTGTTTCTGGAAACAGCAGCAATAGAAATCGTTAGATGTTGAAGAATAAGAACACAGCTTTCTCCTGTTTTCTTCTTTTCCTTCTTCATATGGGTATGTCACTCACTGGTTTTTTAAATCTACTCAGCCTAAAAACTGATCTTCATCTGTGGTTCATCTATTCCTCTTTCCTATGGTTTCTTGGTAAGGAATGTTGTTGGTGACGGCAGACAGGGCCTATCAAAATCACATTTAGAGAAGTGCCTTTTTGAGATATTGATATTATTCAACTCTTTCTCCCTGAGCTGTGTTGTGAGTTTCCCAGAAAAATATCTTCCAGAAGCAAAAGGGAGACTCTTAACCAGAATAGATTCTTCCTCATGTCTGAGCTAAAAGGAATGAAGCCTATGGTAGAGATGCTAGAAAAAAAAATTGTAATTGATAATGAATAAATTAAGAGGCAGACCCAACTCAAGGAGCCCTCTGCAGATTTATGGGAGCAAGACTGGGGTTAGGTGGTGGAGAATGAATAAACCTACTTCTCCTTTCCCTTCTTTCATCTCTTACAAGTCACAAGTTCCCATTTTCATTCCCTGAAGAACTAGAAGGAGTAAATTAAGATGTTAATGTGAATCTCCAATACTTTAACCACATCATGCAAAGAGCTAACTCATTGGAAAAGACCCTGATGCTGAGAAAGATTGAGGGCAAAGGAGAAAAGGGTGGAAGAGGATGAGATAGATAGACTCACTGACTCAATGGACATGAGTTTGAGCAAACTCAGGGAAATAGTGAAGGACAGGGAAGCCTGGCATGTTGCAGTCCATGGTGTCAAAAAGAGTTGGCCATAACTTAGTGACTGAACAACAACAATAAGAACAAATATGAATCTCCATTTTAAGACAATGTGTTGAATTTGAAAGCATCTTGACACAGATTTTAGTTTATATTTTAGTAATTTTTTTTTTTTTTTAGGAAAATTGCTTTACAATGTTGTGTTGGTTTCTGCTATACAAGAGAGTGAGACAGTCATCATTTTATATACATTCCCCTCCCTCTTGAGCCTCCCTCCCCTCCCCCATCCCATCCCCTTTAGGGCATCACAGAGCACCAGGCCAGGCTCCCTGTGTTAGGTAGCAGCTTCCCTCTAGCTAGCTGTTTTACACATGATGGTGTATACATGTCAAGGTTACTTCTCAATTCGTCCCACTCTTTCCTTCCTGCACTGTGTCCACAAGTCCATTCTCTACATCTGCATCTCCATTCCTTCCCTGCAACGAGGCGCATCAGTACCATTTTTATAGATGACATATCTATGCATGAATAGATTTTGTTTTTCTCTTTCTGACTTTGAGTCTATATTTTAATATACCACAAATTTAGCCTTATCTAACTCTGCCACTATTCCACTTAAGCCTGTTGGCTTCCCTTTAAGACTTTCCTTTCTTTCTAACCTTCCTCATTCAAACTGAGACAATAAGTTCTGTTTGTACAGTTAACCGAACACTTTCACCTCCATTACTTCGTTTGGTCCTGTCAACCAGGAGGGTTAAGCCAGTTGTACTGAAGATGAAGAAAGAGAAAGACATGTAGTAAGAGGAAGAGCCTTCTCTGACTCCAAGACCAGACTCTCTCCATCAGATGAGAACTCACATTTGTCTTAGTCATAACCAGGCATTTTGCTCTCAATTTCATCTATTTTGTACTCATCTTTGGCTTCTTAGACCCAAAACTGGTTTTGCAGGAAACATATATAAAATGAAATAGTGAATGAGCCTTTCAAATAATTCATTCTGTGCCACTGCTGCTGCTAAGTCGCTTCAGTCGTGTCCAACTCTGTGCGACCCCATAGACGGCAGCCCACCAGGCTCCCCCGTCCCTGGGATTCTCCAGGCAAGAACACTGGAGTGGGTTGCCATTTCCTTCTCCAGTGCATGAAAGTGAAAAGTGAAAGTGAAGTCACTCAGTCGTGTCTGACTCTTAGCAACCTCATGGACTGCAGCCCACCAGGCTCCTCTGCCCATGGGATTTTCCAGGCAAGAGTACTGGAGTGGGGCGCCATTGCCTTCTCTGGTTCTATGCCACAGTATTCAGTAAATAAAACAAGAGAAAAAAGAAGTCAACCAATTTCTTTATCCTTAGGCTAAGCTCCTGGCTTGTATGATGAAATAGGAAAGTGACTTCTTCCTCTTCTCCCTCCTCCTTTCTCTGTCTCTTTTCTATGACGACTTTGGCTCTTGTAGTTACTCTGCTGTCATCACTCTCCTGAGGTCTCCTGAGGTTCTGTGATGATCTCTCTATAGGCAGAGCTTGCTTCCTGATGCGCTGGTGGGTGGGTAGTCAAACCCACAATTCAGAGACATTGAACGAGATGCAGCTGGCTTTGGAAACCTCAGTAAGACCTTCCTCTCCTGGGAGTGAGCAGGAAAGGGGTGGCTTTGTCTAGAGTAAAGAATAACTATTACTAGGGTGGTTGACTCTTTGTAATGCCAAAATGAAAGTCGTTCAGTCGTATCCCATGGACTATAGCCTGCCAAGCTCCTCTGTTCATGGAATTCTCCAGGCATTTCTACTGGAATGGGTGGCTGTTCCCTTCTCCAGGGGGTCTTCCCAACCCAGGGATCAAACCCAGGTTTCCTGCATTGCAGGTGGGTTTTTTACCATCTGAGCCACCAGGGAATCCCTGTAATGCCAAGGCCATCCTCAGTTTTGGAAACAAGAAAGGAGGCAGGCAGGCAAGAAGCAGAAAATCTCTTCCTCATGTTCCTAAGCTGATAAATACCCCTGCAACTCTGTGCCGGGCCATAATTCTTATAACTTGGCTTAGGTCACAGAGTTCAACTCAGGGATGCCTGGAAGCTAAATGGGCATAGATGGACTTGAAATGGTAGAACATAAGTTCTCCATTCTTGACCGTAGCTCACCAGGCTTCTCTGTCCATGGAATTCTCCAGACAAGAATACTGGAGTGGGTTTCCATTCCCTTCTCCAGGGGATCTTTCTGACCTAGGGATGGAACCTGGGTCTCCTGCATTGCAGGCAGATTCTTTACCATCTGAGCCAGCAGGGAAGCCCACTCTCCATTCTTTAGGTACCCCGTTTGTATTCTACCTTCTTCGTTTCAATTTGCATCAAATCTTTCTTCTTCTTGGTACCTTCCCTAGTCCTCCACTGGTGACTAGGAGGGGGGTGGGAGGGGAAGGTGTTTTCCAACCAAAGCAAGTTCTAGAGGAACATCTTCACAGCCTAATTAGCTCTTAGGCTCTTAATTTTGGAGAAACATGACTGTGTACGTTTCCTAATTAGGAAACCCAAATGGGAGCACTGACACTGCCTCCCCCAGGCAAGCTGTGTACACAGAACAGCTACCATCGGAGGGAGCTATGCCTTTTTCTCTTTGTAATTACTTTACCCAACTTCAGTTGCAGTTAAACTTGAACCTTTTCTCAGATGAAGGCCTTGAACCCTCTGCCCAGCTATTACGTTGTGTATCAAATCACAAAGCAGTCTTGCAGCGGTCCAAGTTTAACACTTGAATATTTGTAAGATTCCTGCCGTTTTCTTTTCTTTGCTTGGACTGTGTCTCCATGTGCAGTTTCATTTGAATTATGGGTAGAGATTCTCACATTTCCTTTTGAAGGAGGATAAGGAAATTGTTCCTGCTCATGAAAACAGATACCTTTTTTTTTAATTGAACCTAAAATTTTGCAAACTGAATAGCTATAGTAGGAGTTGTCTGGACAGTAACAAGAGGAGTTTCAACACTACTGTGTGGACAATAGATAGCTGGTGGGAAGCTGCTGTATCACGCAGGGAGCTCAGCTCAGTGCTCTGTGATAATCTAGAGGGGTGGGATGGGGCAGGGGTAGGGGGGATGAGAGAGATCCAAGAGGGAGGGGATATATGCATACATATAGCGGATTCACTTTGTTGGACAGCAGAAACTCACACAGCATTTTAAAGCAATTACGTTGTTTTCAGTTGCCAAGTCGTGTCCGACTCTTTGTGACTCCATGGACTGTAGGCCGCCAGGCTCCTCTGTCCATGGAATTTTCCAGGCAAGAATACTGGAGTGGGTTGCCATTTCCTTCTCCAGGGAGTCTTCCTAACCCAGGGATCGAATATGTCTCATACATTGGCAGGTGGATTCTTTACCTCTGAACCACCAGGGAAGCCCAAAGCAATTATACCCTAGTTAAAAAAAAAAAAAAAAGAGTATGACCCCAAGCCACTAATTCCTAATACTGATAACCAGCCAGTTAACCGCTGTCCCCACAGCCTTCATGTTAAGTAGAGGGGCGGGTTCCCCCTTCACATTCCAGAAAGATGCAGCCACAAGACAGAGACCCTCCTCTTCTTATGCTTTCTGTGTACAGGCTTCTTTTGTTGCTAGAAGGACCCTAACCCTCAGGAGGCTGTCAGTATGCAGGCAGATCTTTTCAATGGTTTCTCCCTGCTCTCCAGATTTTATCAAGGCCCTGCTTGCTCTGGCCCACCTCCCTCTGCATCCACAGGAGGCTTCTCTCTCCTAACTCTGGATTGCCCTGAGTACTTTGGGTCCCATTTAGCTCCTTCCACCCAGCTCTCTGCCCCTGGACCTTTGCACAATTTGTCGCTGTTCAGTCACTCAGTTGTGTCTGACTCTTTGCGACCCCGTGGACTGCAGCACACCAGGCTTCCCTGTCCTTCACTATCTCCTGGAGTTTACTCTAACTCATGTCCATTGAGTTGACAGATGTCATCCAACTATCTCATCCTCTGTCACCCCCCTTCTCCTCCTGCCTTCAATCTTTCCCAGCATCAGAGTCTTTGTCAATGAGTCAGCTCTTCACGTCAGGTGGTCAAAGTCTTGGAGCTTCAGCTTCAGCATCAGTCCTTCCAGTGGATATTCAGGGTTGATTTCTTTTAGGATTGACTAGTTTGATCTCCTTGCTGTCCAGGGGACTCTCAAGAGTCTTCTCAAGCACCACAGTTTGAAAGCGTCAATTCTTCGGCACTCAGCCTTCTTTATGGTATAAGAGGCACCTCCTTTATGTAGGAGGCACTTTCTCTTCTCTAGCCTAGGAACTCTTGCTCATCCATTAGCTCAAATATTTTCTCAGGGAAACCTTCCCCTTAGAACAGCTCAGTCCTGAAGTTTGGTCCATTTAAACTTCAGTAGTTAGGGTGTTTTCAAACTGGGAAGCACTCATAGTTCATTGGCCTTTTCCTTTAGAATACTAACTAGTCTGCAATTTTGTGTTTGTTTATTATTTGATTACCATCTGCTTCTACAACATAAGAACTATATCTGCCTTTTCTTACTAGTGTCTTCAGGGCCTAATGTAAAGCTTGGCACACAATTTGTGCCCAATAATACTTGTTAATGAGTGAGCGAATGAATATAAAAGAAAGAACATATTAGAAAAACAATTGAAAGGAAAAAAAAGAAACCAAGATTGTTAACAAGTAGGTAAGGGAAAACCCCATGGTGGTCTGGCGGGCTATAGTCTGTGGGGTTGCAAAAAGTCAAACAGGAGTTAGTGAGTAAATACACGAGGAGAGGAATTACTGCCCCCAGGATTTGGTGATTTTATCAGTTTGGCATTAACATTTTTTGACATAGGTTTCTGAAGTCCTATGAGAATTTTTCCTAAAAATCTAACACCCCTACCTAAAAGAATTGAGAGCAGAGACTCAAGTATATGAATTCCAAGGATCATGACAGCATTATTCACAATAGCCAAAAGATAGGAGGATACAACCCAAATGTCTATTGATGGATGAATAAATACAGGAAATGTGGTCTCTATGCCCAATGGAATATTGTTCCATCTTAAAAAGAAATGAAACTGTGACCCATGCTATAACAGGGATAAAACTTGAAGATGCCAAGTGAGATAAACTGGAAACAAAAGGATACATATTGTATACTTCCACTTACATGAAGAATCTAGAGTTGTCAAATTCACAGAGAAAATAGGAAGTTAAATGGTGCTTTCCAGGGGCTGACGGGGTGGGAAAAGAAGAAGGAAGGAATGAGCAGTCAATGTTTAAGAGGTGTGGAGTTTCAGTTTGGAAGATGAAGGTGTTCCAGAGATGGATGGTGGTGATGGGTGCACAGCAGTTTGAACATACTTCACACCACTGAGCGGTATACTAAGAAATGGTTAAAACCATTCTATGGTGTGTATTTCTTTTCTTTTTTGTTAGTCGCTCAGTCGTTTCCGACTCTTTGCGATCCTATGGACTATGGTCCCCCAGGCTCCCTTGTCCATGGGATTCTCCAGGTAAGAACACTGGAGTGGGTAGCCCTTCCCTTCTCCAGGTGATCTTCCCGACCCAGGGATCCATCCCAGGTCTCCTGCATTTCTGGCAGATTCTTTACCATTTGAGCCTATGTATATTTTACCACACTTAAAACAAAAAGCAACGAAATGTTGAAAACACAAACACGTACCCCCGAGATTCCCTCAAGTTCAGAGTCCATTTGCTTAAAGTGATGGCTCATTGTAGGTATATAATTCTGTTTAAAACACACCTGTTTATTACCCTTCATTTCGTAATTTCGGTTTTTAAAATTTCCAGATCTTCCTCTTTGCCCTCATGTTGAGTGGCGGGTAGGAGTAGTAGTCATGCAGTATGGACATCCATGCCTTTTTCTGCAGAGGTACCTTCTCCTCTGATGGCAGAGTTACACAAAACTAGAGTACCTCCACGACAAGACATCAGCCTTGAAGGTGGCGCAGTGATAAAGAACCCACCTGCCAATGCAGGAGGAGATGCAAGAGACGCAGGTTTGATCGCTGGGTTTGGAAGATCCCCTGGAGTTGGAGATGGCAGCCCACTCCAGTATTCTTGCCTGGAGAATTCCATGGACACAGGTAGGAGCCTGGCGGGCTACAGTTCATGGAATCCCAAGGAGCTGGACATGACTAAACATGCCCACATGCAAACTTTCATTTCGCACTGTTTGCCAATTAGAAACATCTCTAGGAGAAACCAATACAGCCCTTAATTGTATCTTTTCCCTGAATTTGTAAGTTTGATTGGCTCTCAGATCCAATCCATTATTTATCTATAGAGGTAATCTGAAATCCGAGAGATGGAGAGTTTAAAGTCGAATCTAGGCTTTCATTAGGATCACACACAAGAGTACAGCTAGTATATTGATCTCTAACATTGTAATGAATGAAGAAAGACCCTCTCCGATGTTGATAAAACCCTCCTGTAGATTTCCAGAATCCCAGCCCTGAAAAGGCTTACCCAGAAAATTTGGCACGTGATGATGAAAATCTGTGTCCAAAACCATCATCTTTGGACATTTAGAAAATGAGTTATAATTATCAGACAATATTATATTTGTTTCAGGTGTACAACATATTCAATATTTTTTCAGCATTTTTATGCATTATGAAATGATCATGGCAGTAAGACCAGTCACCATACAAAGTTGTTACAATATAGTTGACTATATTTCCTATGGGAACATTATACCCTGTGACATATTTACTTGTCAGCACACACGAGCATCACTGGTCTAACTCACCACCTTAGAGGAAGAACATTTAGAGAGCTCAGCTAAGGATATGTTCTTTTTTTTTTTTTTTTTTTGCTCTATTGTATGGTTTGTGGGATCTTAGTTCTCCAACCAGGGATTGAACACTTTTCACAGCTGTGGACGCACTGAGTCCTAACCACTGGACCACCAGGGAATGCCCTGTCTAAATACTGTGTCTTAAACTATTTGTAAGCAGTAAGAAAAGGACTTTGAAGTTGCCCTCAACATGAATTCAGTCTTCTGGGGAAACGATTTTCAACAACCACTTTTGAACTCCAACCTACAACCAAGTAGCTGGCAGACATGGGAAGTTACTGAGTCCATCGCGAATCTAGTGAAACCATGAATCCTCTCTCTTCCAAAGTGAACTCACAAAATAATCCGGATTTCCTTTGGGGAGTTCTTGTCCCCTTGAAGCACATCTGTTGACTCCAGATAAATTACCCTGTTCTCCATTCTCTTCCTCTCTACTCCCGAGAGGCCCTTCCTCATTATTAAAGAATCACATAATTTCATATTTAAAGAAGACCTTCAGGATCATATAATTCAATCTTTTTTTTTTAATAGTCGAAGAAACTTAAGCCCAGGGAGATTAAGTGATTAATGTCTCACTGGATTAAAACCAACCTATCTAGAATTAGTTGTAGGCTCTTTTGATGGTCCTCATTCGTGTTTGTCTAGGAGATGTAACTCAAAAGAACTTGATCAAGTGGACCCCATTTTAACATGTGGAATTCACTATTTTTCTTTCAGATAACACTTTGGAATCCATTGAGGCTGGGCATGATGTGAAGAGTTGAACATCAACATTTCATCTAGTTGATTCATCTAGTCCCAGTGCCTCGTTTCAAAACCATAAGACCCAGGTCCATAAACCCAAACTGCACCTGCTTCTTGTCCTGGAATGTTTTTATGCAAATCTCCAGAGTTTGATGAGGATGTTTGGTTGTGCAGGGTGCAGGGATGGGAATCCAGACCAGATTACACTGAGCTGGACTGTGTGGGATGGGTTGTGGCAGCCACAGGATAGGTGCTGAAAGATGATGAGGGGACGAATTAGTGAAGCTCCATGACCAAGCTAGATGCCTTCTGGAACATCTGAGAGAGGAGTGTGGTATGGTGAAAAGACCATCAGTTTAATGGTCAAAGTTGGTTCTGTCATCTACTAGCTGTGTGACCTTGGGCTTCCCAGGAGGCTCAGTGAATCTGCTTGCCAAGCAAGAGATATGGGTTTGATCCCTGGGTTGGAAAGATCCCCTGGAGAAGGAAATGGCAACCCACACCAGTATTCTTGCCTGGAAAATCCCTTGGACAGAGGAGCCTGCCGGGCTACAGTCTGGGGTCACAAAGAGCCAGACATGTATTAGCGACTAAACAACAGCAACCATGGTCAAATGAACTTGTGTACATCAGTTTACTTATGTATAAAATGAGAGTAATTAATCCTTACCTTGTGGTTGTGTTAGATGGATAAAAGATGACATAAATGAAGTTCCTGGTATGTACAACACATGCAAAAAAATGTTCACATGCAGGTACATATGATGTATGTGTGTGCATGGTATATTTGTATGTAGGGGGTGGGGTGAGTGTGTGTGTGTGTGTATGTGTGTGTGTGTTGGATTCCAAAGGAAAAGTTGAGGTTTTCTATGATAAAATGTTGCTTTTTTTTTTTAAAAGATAACAGGTGATGCTCTCTATAACACACATTTCTGCAGTTTCTAGCAGTGTGTGAGGTATGAGTGTGAGCATTGTCATGATCTATTCCTTCCTACTTCACTCAGACATCATGGAAACAAGCCAAAAGGGAAACGGTATGACTTCAATGTATCCCCCACCTCTCAGAAAAAAAGAAAGCAAGCAAAAAATTCTCAAAAAATTCTGTCAACTCATAGAGTGTTTATTAAACATTTTATTTCCCCAGCACAAAATGGAGGGAAAGTAATTCCAGCTAACAGTGTTTACTGTCTAATTGGGAAAATAATATTTTATACAGCAGACAACCAGAGAACCATACAAGGTGGTATGCAAACCATTACCAACTCGCTCTGTGTTCAGAAGAATGGTCTCAGGGGCTGGAGTTGACTTGCAAAGGCATCTTGGGGGGCTATCTAGAGCTGTATTTGAAAGTGAGCTTTAGAGGCATGAGTCCTTGAACCACTACCATAGTTTTGTCTTGTCACTAAATTCTAATCCTTGATCACCTCATCTGCGAAAAGAAGAAAATATTTGCTTCTCAGGTATTTTGAAGATTAAGGAGATAAGATATATAGATCACTAAGCACACACTCTGCCACATAGTGAGAAATATCAGCAAATTGGTCATATATATATATATATGTTTATTATTATATATATATATTTCTCATTAAAGGTGAATCTCAAATAATCACAAGTGTTGTCAAGGGTGTGGGGAAATTGGAGCCTTCACACACTGCTCATGAGTGAGTGAAAGTCACTCAGTTCTGTGTGTGACTCTTTGCAACCCCATTGACTATACAGTCCATGGAATTCTCCAGGCCAGAATACTGGAGTGGGTAGCCATTCCCTTCTCAACCCACAACCCAGGTATTGAACCCAGGTCTCCTGTGTTGCAGGTGGATTTTTTACCAGCTGACCCACCAGGGAAGCCAAGAATACTGGAGTGGGTAGCCTATCCCCTCTCCAGCCGATGTTCCCGACTCAGGAATTGAACCGTGGTCTCCTGCATTGCAGGCCGATTCTTTACCAGCTGAGCTACCAGGGAAGCCCCATGGGGATGTAAAATAGTGCAGCCACTTTGGAAAACAGTCTGGCAGGTTTCCAAAATATTAAGCACAGAGTTACCATAGGACCAAGCCATTCCACTCCAAGAGAAATGAAAACATATATACACACAAACACATACACAAATATTCAGAACAGTATTATTCTTAGCCTCAAATTAGAAACAATGAAATGTCCATCAATGATGAATGGATGAACATAATGTCATGTATCCACACAGTGAAATATTATTCAGTAACAGAAAAAAATGAAGTACTAATACACACTAAAATATAGGTGAACCTTGAAATCCAGATCAAAGAAGCCAGGCACAAAAGATCCATTTATGTGATTTATGATTCCATTTGTGTGAAATGTCCAGAACAGGTGGATCATCCATAGAAGTCAAAGTAGATTTGTGGCTACCAGGGCACAGTGTGGGTGGTGATGAAAAAAGAATAATTGCTAATGGATCTGAGTTTGCTTTTTGGGGTGATGAAAATACCCTGGAATTAGTGGTGCTGGTTGCCCAACGTTGTAAATGTACCAAATGACTGTATGCTTTAAACTAGTGAAGCAGATGGTATGTGAACTAAATCTCAATAAAGCAGTTAAAAAAAAAAAGTGAAAAAAATTTTTTAATTTTAACTTTTTATTTTGTATTGAGATATAGCCAACTGGGGCTTCCCAGGTGATGCTAGTGGTAAAGAACCCGTCTGCCAATGCAGCAGTTGTAAGAGACATGGGTTCGATCCCTAGGTCGGGAAGATCCCTGGAGGAGGCATGGCAACCCACTCCAGTATTCTTGCTGGAGAATCCCCTGGACAGAGGGACCTGGCGGGCCATGGTCCGTAGGGTCACAAAGAGTCGGACACAACTGAAGCGACTTAGCACACGCACATACATATAGCCGATTAACAGTGTTGTGACGGTCTCAGGTGAGCAGCCATACCTAGACATGTATCCATTCTCCCCCATGCTCCTCTCCCATCCAGGCTGCCACATGACATTGAGCAGAGTTAAAAGACATGAGCTATTTGGACAAGTGGAGAGAAGCAAGCCAGCAGAGCAGAAATGGACCTTGGCATCGCGGCAGCTGAACCGGGGATTTGAGCGAATTGTGGGAGGGGCTGGGGCGTCAAGGTAGGTCGGCGAAGATCACGTGTAATAGTTCAGCGTTAGCCTACGATGCAATCTGAGGCCACCATGGGGTGATAGGAAGGGTAGAAAACATGGAATTTTTCAGATGTATCAGTATGTAGCAGGGACTGGAATGAGCAGGGGGGAAAAATCAGAGAACTCTAGAGTAGCTTCTGACAAAAGAGGAAACGTGTGTGCACTCGTGGCTGCAGTGCGGGGTCCGGCCTCCGGGGGGCGCTGTGACTGCGAGCGGATCCGCCTGGTGGGGGTCGCACCACCACGTGGCGAGAACCCCCATCCTTTGCTCACAGCCCATCTCGGTTTCTGTGGAAATTGTCCTTGAGGTAGGAAGAGCCTCATTTTCCGTACAGAACAAACACAAATACGATATTTCATATCTTCTCTGCCATTTTCGCCCTTGTCTGTAATTGCAAACTCTAGCCCCCAG
Source organism: Muntiacus reevesi (assembly GCF_963930625.1). Lineage (NCBI taxonomy): Eukaryota > Metazoa > Chordata > Mammalia > Artiodactyla > Cervidae > Muntiacus > Muntiacus reevesi. The sequence continues at coordinate 28,815,346 of NC_089252.1, read as the reverse complement.
TCTTACCTGTAGGATTCTGTCTTCAAACGTGCGATCCTCTTTCTCCCCTTGCCAGACCCTCCCCGTCTGTCTTCTGTATTTCTCCTTCAAATTTTCACGATCTCTGATTTTATTCGTCAGTTCATTTGATTAGGGATGGTAACAGAGGGGGGCAGGAGGAGTTGGGGGCGTGGTGTGGGGTGGGATTCTTCTGTTTCATTAGTTTCTGATGAAGCGCGCGGCTTGGCCAGGCTGCGTTCATAAATCCACACACTTTTCCGTCTGGCAGGCTCCCCTCTCCGTCTTTCTTGCAGACTCGGGTTTTGTGCTCAGAGGCGCTGAGACCTTGAGCCTCGCTACTCGGCGTCTTAATTCGCCTCCAGCCGATTCTGAATGTTGAGCTTCTCTTTGCCCTTCAGCTTGCTTTTCACCATTTTCTTCTTATTCCTGGATTTTGCCCTTTTCCCTCAAGTTCACCGTTCGAGACTTTCTCGTGGGAGTCACCCTCAGTGACAGCATCAATCTTGTCTCTGGCGGGGACGCGGCTGCCGGCAGCCCGGCCTATTAGACAGCCTCTGCCCCTGTATAGAGGAGTCCCTGTGCTGAGTCAGCATTTCTTATCATCTTATATTGTGATCAGTGCCCCAAAGAGAACTGAACTAGCATCGTCTTCAACAATTTTAATGGTCAAACCCCCAGCTTCCCTGGTGGCTCAGATGGTAAAGAATCTGCCTGCCAATGCAGGAGAGGAGGGTGGGAAGGATCCCATGGAGAAGGGCCTGGCAACTGGCTCCAGTATTCTTGCCTGGAAAATTCCATGGACAGAGGAGCCTGGCGGACTGCAGTCACGGGGTCACAAACAGTCCCACACAAATGAGCAACTAACACACTTCCTCTGAGGGACACACCTGGATTCTGACTTTTAATTCGCTTCTGAGCCTTTGTTTTGTGAACTTTGGCCGGTCTTTCAGCTTTAACAGTGAGAATGCATTTCAGGAATCTCACACATCCACACCTTCTAGGTGAGAAGGAAGGCAAACCGCCTTCCAGGGCTGCCTTGATCTAGTCCCAACCCCTCAAGGCTGCCTTTGCTAGCCAGCAGACGGGAGAGTTAGCTTCCTACTGCAGCCTTCCTCCTGACAACACAAGAAAGTCTCCAGGCCTCGCAAAGTTTCATACTCTGGTCCCTATTGTTGGCATCAGCCTTCTGGATTGTCAAGGGCCTTTTGTATGAGGCCTTTCAGTAGAAACCAGAGCTTCTCCACTCTTGTAATGAAGCAACACACTGTATTTCATAAAATCCAAGCTGACATCAATTTTAAGACATATTTTATGTCCCCCACACAAAAATAGAATGTAGTCAATTAAACTATGACAATCGCTGATTGTAAAACCATCATGTGGAAAAAAATATACAACTTAGAATCATAAAATATGTAGCACAGTAGTTGCACGTTGAGGTCGACCAGCTAGGGTTTGAATCTCAGCTCTATTTAATGTCTGGCCTTGGGCAAGCCACTTAACCTCTCCTTGCCTCAATTTCCTCATCTGTCGGGATGATCATAATAGTATCTACTTAGAAGGACAGGTAAAGGTTAAATAAGTGTCTAAACACACAACACCTAGAAGCTGGGTATAATAAAGGCTCAGTAAGTGTCAACACCTTTTATCTGAATGCTAATAAAGAGTATGTGCGTGTGCATGCTCAGTTGCCAAGTCGTGTTTTACTCTTTGCCATCTCATGGACTGTAGCCCACTAGGCTTGTCTGTCTGTCAGGTTTTCCAGGCAAGAATACTAAAGTGGGTTACCATTTCTTCCTTCAGAGGATCTTCCCCATCCAGGGATCGAACCCAGGTCTCTTGCACCTTCTGTATTTGCAGGCAGATTCATTACCACTGGCGGAGGCAGGAGGAGAAGGGGACAACAGAGGATGAGACGGTTGGGTGGCATCAATGAACCGACGGACATGAGTTTGAGCAAGCTCTGGAAGGTAGTGATGGACCGGGAAACCTGGCATGCTGCAGTCCATGGGGTCACAAAGAGTCGGACACAACTGAGCGATTGAGCTGACTGAATCTTTACCACTGAGCCACCTGAGAAGCCCCTTTTTAAAGTATTATACACACCATGCATCTTACACTGCGTTAACTGTTGCTGAGTTATCTTGACATGCTCTATTTTGATATTTTTTTTTCTCTCTCTCAATAGCCACTTAACTGTTTTAAAGTGCAAGTTGCACATTTGTTAAGGCTTTAATTGGCTAGTTTTTTTTGTTTTTTTTTTTTTTTTTGCCTCTGTGTTCTGAACTCCACTAATGGTAGCCTCAACCAAGCAGAAAGCAGATAGCCACAGTATCATTTTGAGGATCTGGGCAGGAAAATACAAATAAGGAAAGAAAGAAAATAGTGGGGAAGCCAGTAGGTTCTCTGTTTATTCACTGACAAAGAAGTGGCTATTCAAAAATGGATTTTCAAGAAGGAAAAAAGAATCAAGTAAAATAAAAGTTAATTTTAGAAATTTTAGTTTCGATTGAAGATTGCTGATCTGCTTGTTACTTTTTTTTGAAAGACATTTAGAATCAGAAAAATAACTGTTGCTCAGCTATTCAACTTAAAAATATTTAAGTGTTTTCTTTGGCTTATAATCTGATGGTCAAAGTTTAAAAAATTATTTTAGTGAAAAAAAGTTTAGAGCAATTTCTTCTACCCATCTTGGACTTCCCAGGTAGCACAGTGGTAAAGAATCCACCTGCCAATGCAAGAGACCAGGGTTCAATGCCTGGGTCGGGAAAGATCCCCTGAAGAAAGAAAAGGCAACCGCTCCAGTATTCTTGCCGAGAAAATCCCATGGACAGAGGAGACTGGTGGGCTACAGTCCATGGGATCATGAAGAGTGAGAGATGACCAAATAACAGCGCCTGAACACACACATAACCCACCTTGAGATCAGTGTATCTTTTTCTATTTTTTCTGGAGAGGCATTTAAAACAATTGGATTTCATGTTATAATCATTCTATCATTAAGACAATGAATCAGGTAATCATTTCATTTGCTTCACAGATGATCACCAAGAAGTACTCTTGTCATCAAGGCCTTATTGATGTCTGTGGGGTTTTGTCCACGTGATACAGAGTTGACAAGCTAAACGAAAAAAGGAAAGCATGCTGGACTGAGCAAGTGACTTTGTTTGTGGTATTTGTATTGTGGTTGAAGCAGATAAATGGCTAGAGAGTAGTATCGCCATCGACTGGGGGTAGACCGTGTGTCACATAGACCTCTGTGAATTCATCTTGGGACCAACTACTGGGGTCAGCCTCCATCTCTCTTAGGACCTTTTTCAGAAGAGAGATGTGAAGTTCCGGGTTGTTAAGGAACTAACTTAAACTATTGTTAAACTATTGTGTTTCAGTGACGTTCAGGTGTCATAGCTTGTAACACCAACTATGGTTTTATGTTCCACCAAGAAAACAAAAATTACTCCTACAACTGTAGCACCATGATTTTTTTTTTTTATGCCTTAGAATTTTTATTGGAAAGGTTTTTTTTTTTTTTTAAGTTTTCTTTGATGTGGACCGTTTTTAAAGTTTTTAGTGAATTTGTTACAATACTGCTTCTGTTTTATGTTTTGTTTTTTTTGACCCCAAGGCATGTGGGATCTTAACTCCCCAACCAGGGATTCAACCTGCATCCCCTGCATTGGAAGGTGAAGTCTTAACTACTGGACCGCCAGGGAAGTCCCTGGAAAGGTTCTTGTATTTATTTTGGCATTGATTTTGCCCCTATGTACCTCTTGTGCATATGTAAAAGGAAAACTAAAAATGAAATACACTGACTGAGAATTCACAAAACTTCATTTTCAGAGTGCGATTCTTATGAATCAATTTCCGACTTGGAGTCTGTAATCTTCACGTTTTGCTGTGCAGGCTTGTCCTCTGTGCTATCAAAAGCATTGGTGATGGAGCATTTCCTAGAAGGTTCCTCTCTACTGTCTCTAGGATCCCCTTCTGAGTCACTTCACATGTTTTATGCCAGTCTAAAGGCAGTGATAACTGTGGCCAACTACTGGTGGCTAATGGTGATGGCAAGATGCATTTTGATTTCAGAAATATTAAAATGTGGGTAAAGATGTGTCTCTTTAAAAAGTAACTTTATTTATTTAGTTTTGGCTGTGCTGGGTCTTTGTTGCGGTGAATGGCGGCTACTCTCCACTGTGGTGAGCGGGCTTCTCATTGCAGTGGCTTCTCTTGTTGCTGAGCACAGGCCCTAGGGTGCCCTGGCTTCAGTAGTTCCACCTCCCAGGCTCTAGAACACAGGCTCGGTAGTTGGGCCACACAGGCTTAGTTGCTCCGAGGTTTGTGGGATCTTCCCGGACCAGGGATCAAACTCGTATCTGCTGCCTTGACAGGTGGAGTTTCCACCACTGAGCCTCCAGGGAAGTCCCAAAATGTCTCTTTAGGTTCATGCTGAGGTCTGTCTCTCTCTTACCCTGGACACAAAGAAGGCTTTTGTCCTCTATTTCCAGAAGTTGACGTTTCACATCAAAGGGCAGTGGCAAGTGCTGGGTTGAATCGGTATTTAAATCAGTATTTATATTAATTTATCAGTATTTATATTAATCGGTATTTTCAGCTCCTCACCTCTCACTCAATAGTTCAGATCTCCTGTGTTCCCTTTCAAACCTCTGATGAAGGCAACTGGGTGAACCTTTGGGGGAAAAGAAAAATCAAAACCCAGTACAGAACTTGTTCTGGACCTGTTCCCTCTCAACACTCCCTGGTGATGTCAGCGGAAGTTCTCTGGAGCCCATCATTTCCTAAACATGGGCATCTCCAAGGGATGAAGATTCTGTTGCTCCATACTGTGCAAGGCGGTTGGCTAAGAAAATTTGACGTTTTCCAGGTACAGATGACAGTCGCTCTGAAGAAAGCACTGTTCTGAGTCTTTCGGGTATATGCTTTCACTGGCGTTCGTAACCTACTGCTTATAGCTAAGTGGACTCAGAAGGCCACATCTGTTGGGAAGGAAAAGTCTCGTGTCTGTGGGTTTTCGGGGACAATCTGCATCACCGTAATCTTAACACATAGTTTGATCTGCCTGGAGAGATGAGCTCTTTGCCTAACACTCAGCAGGACAGATCGCACTCAGGAAGGTCACCCAAGATGTTCGCTCTTTGTGCACGAAAATGCGTCAGTCTGTCTTTTCCATTTTGCCATTTCCCGTTTTCTTTGAGCACCGGAGTTTGTTTATTCGATTGTTTTGTATTTAGGTAGCTGGGGACTGAGATATTTCTTTTCTGTTTGTTTCTCCAACTCTTTTTACAGTTTAACAAGTCAAATACAAAACTCAGGGGACTTCATAACCCTCATGATGGAGCTCTGAATAGCATCCCATTATTGATTGGAAATACTGCATTGGAATGCCGCGGAAGAGCCCCAAACCAAAACTTTTCAGACGCCTGAAGCTGTGAGCTTTCCAATTAGGCTGAAAGTTTCCCTTGATAACCAGTAGTGCTGAAGCTTTTAATATTGTTTTGGCCTATCAGTTCTTAGCACGATTTTCTAGTTATGAAGGCCAGCGGATCACTCGGAGTCAGCGAGATAGCTCATACATCCCACTTGCACACTTTCTGATCAAATATGCTATCGGAAAAAAAAAGGAATCTTTGGCTCCACGTAAACTGATCATAATTGGGAGCAGTTCATCTTTCCCTTCTTCAATGCTATCTCCTCCTGTGCAGCCTATTTTGCATCCAGAGATACATTTGAAAGTCGAAATCCCTTCGAGCTAAATATTCTAAACTGACAGAAGAATTTCTAGTGGCACACCAGCCTGGAGCCATGTTTTTATGAGGACATCACTTTCTATTTCTAAGCTTCAGTGTGCACTCTGGCTTCCTTATTGCTGGGAGCCATGCCACATCAACTTGCCTCCTTCTCAGCTTTTAATGTTTTTTTAATGGAGTCCAGTTTTCCGCCTAAGTTATGGCTAGCCTTCTGACAAACCATCAGACACCTAAGCAACCGGAATGGAGGTGTCCAGATGTGACATGGTGTGGGGGTAAGCTTGCATGCCATTGAACAAAACCATATTCTAAGAATTCCTTTATACCTGGCCTCTGAATGTGCCATGAAGGCTAAAAGGGGCTTAAGAAAAACATTTTAAAAATTAATATGTGACCTGAAGTCTTTTCTTGTAAGCCACTAGCAAAGGCAATCATTTCTCAATCTGACTGGCATGGTGAGTGTGTTGCCTGAACAGTGAAATAGCAGCATAGCTGATTTTTTTTTTTTTTTTTTTTCTCAAGCTTAAAATTGCTCGTGGAGCTCTGAGGTTAGTTATCTAATGAAATAAAAGCAAGCATGCTTTGCATGTACCTGGTCATTCAGAAGAACTTAAATAATTGTAAAATACAAAATGATGAATCATTGCAGATGCAAATTCATCTAGGACAGTGGTATTTCTGTGATAAAGGAAGAAGTCTATGTTCTTGAAAGTCAGCAATCTATACAACTTGGAAGACATCAGCAGAACATTTGGTAATTAAATATGCCCTCAACTGAGAAATAATGCCTGGAGTTGTCCTGCTGGTAAGTAAAAGGTATACCTTTATGCCTGGGTTTTACAATTTCTGCTTGGAATCATGTAGGTGTTTCAGTTGTGAGGGTACACAATCTATAGAATAATGTGAGTAAATGTTCTGACTAAGGGACAGAATTCATCTTATCTTTTTAGATTCACAACAGCTGAGTCTTTCTTGGGATTCAGATTTCAGCTCAATGTTTTCCCCTCCCCCAGGAAACCTTCCCATCCTTGTGAACCCACTCTGTGTCATCATCTTACTTTATTTTTATTGTTGTTTGAAATGATTGTCTTCATTTGTTGACTGGTTTGTTGATGCCTCTGCCTGGTAGAAAATCAACTCATTGAGAGAGGGATGTTAACTGTCTCCTTTACCACTTTACCCCAGCTCCTAGAAGCAGTGACTGGTACATTGCAGGTTTTCAATAAATAATGAATGAATGCATGTATGAAAGCAGAATTATGACTACAATATAACTCCAAAAAGAGTTATAAAACATTGGATGGCTCGTGAGCTGGGTGTAAGATATGGCTGTTTATGACATCTGAAATGTAGTCTAATGAGGTCAGGAATTTTCTTTTTTCCTTTTTTTCCCCCCACATCACATGGCTTGCAGGATCTTAGTTTTCAGACTAGGGACTGAACCTGGATCACTACAGTGAAAGCACTGAGTCCTAACCACTGGACTACCAGGGAATTCTTAGGAATTTTCTTTATACTTGAAAAGAATTCCTACAGCATCAGGCATGGCATCTGATATTTTAAGCAATTGGAGGTGGGTTGATGCAGAGTGTTGGGGAGATGAGCTGGTGTTATATTCATTCCAGGGCTGTTATAGGGAATGTGCAGGGAGGGGGTTCTCTCAGAGTGCCCAGTGACTGGGTGTCCCAGGAATAAGACCTGCAATACCAAATTACCATGATTGACTGGGACCATCCTTTCCAGTGTCAGAATTCCTTGAACAAAGTTTGAAATCCCTTGAACAAAGCATTTTTCCTTGGACGAAAGATAGCAAAGTATTTTAGAATTGATCAATATTCGGGGTACTTTCTGTTAATACATCTTGCAGTCTTTTACATTGGTAAAAACTGTTATTGCCAAAAAAGCAGTTTGGCTGATGGAGTCTGATGTTCATTAGAAAGATTAGTAACTTAAAGAAAAGTACTTCTTTGAATTTGATGTATTTTACAGGAAGGGGCCTAGTTTGATGTTGCCCAGCTTAGCTTTTCGTACAAATTGCCCTTGAGGAGTGTTTTTTAATCTGATGCATTTTTATCCCTATCTTCTGAAGTGGCATTAAAAAAAAAAAAATAGGAGGCTAGAGTAACATGGAAAGCAGCTTTTATTCACTCCAAGGACAACTAATGCATATACAACCAAGGGCAGAATTGGTCTCTAGGTGCATATATTAGCCTAAGGGTGTCATGGGTGTCTGTGTCTTACTTAGGAAACTCTTTAAAAAATAATTACCTTGTGATTAGTATCTGATGCCAGTGGTATATTTTCACTTGAAATGTCTGAGGTCTTTATTTCCTTGAGACAATGAATGAACTTCTTTTCACCTTGTTCTTGGCTGTGTTTCTTCCTTGATCTTAATATAGACACACAAGCCTTCCTGGTGGCTTCCCTGGTGGCTCAGATGTAAAGAATCTGCCTGCAGTGTAGGAGACCTGGGTTCAATCCCTGGGTCAGGCAGATCTTCTGGAGGAGGAAATGGCTACCCATTCCAGTATTCTTGGAGCTTTCCTGGTGGCTCAGACAGTAAAGAATGTGCAATACAGGAGACACAGGTTCAGTCCTTGGCTCAGGAAGATCCCTTGGAGAAGGGAATGGCTACCCACTCCAGTATTCTTGCCTGGAGAGTTCCATGGACAGAGAAGCCTGATGGATTTAGTCCTTGGGGTCTCAAAAAGTAGGACATGACTAAGCAACTAGCACTTTCACTTTCACACACCAAGGCACTCTTGTTGGCCCGCTGTCCCTGCCAATGGTAGATTTCCCAGCAACAGTTTCTCTTCATACTATAATTCCAGTCTGGTCAAATCACAAATACTTACTAACGCCTTTTTTCATATTTAAGAGGTATATTCTCTACCAGGTGGGATATAATCAGAAAAAACGAATTAGCATTTTCATATGGATTCTATCGAATGCTTCTGTTGGGTCCAGCTACCAATGGAAGCCATCAGAAGAATGAGTTTATAAGTTTGACTAAATGTGGGAAACAGAGACACAACAGTGCTTGCTCTTCCCAGTTAAAACTCATTGATAAAATTTGGTTCATGTTCAAAGACTCTTCAAAAATGAGTATGGGGGCAATTTAATCACAGCCTTTAATCACCAACCACTGCCTGACTCTTTCATCACTTCAGGGGTTTCAAGAGGACAGTGGATGGTGTATGGATGATGGCAATGACTAGATTGTGAACCACATGTGGAAAAGCCATAATCCATGACTTTGATGTCAAGAAGCCACAGCCCACCAATCCAATGATATCAGCATGATGGGTGAGGAATGGTCAGGCTGTTGTTATTGGCTTTTCAAAAATAAGGAGCTAGTAATGAGGGTTTCCTGGTGGTTCAGTGGTAAAGAATCTGCCAGCCGATGCAGGAAATGGGTCCGGATCCCTGGTCTGGGAGAATCTCACAAGCTTCAGAGAAACTTCACAACTATTGTGCCTGTGCTCTAGAGCCCCAGAGCTGCAACTACCGAAGCCTGCATGCCCTAGAGGCAGTGCTCTGCAACAAGAGAAGCCATTGCAATGAGAAGCTCACACACCACAACTAGAGAGTAGCCCCAGCTCTCCGCAACTGGAGAAAAGCCCTCTCAGCAATAAAAGACCCAGCACAGCCAAAAATAAGCAAAATTATTTTTTTAAAAGGAGCTAATGAACTCTTCTTCTAGGGAGGGACATATATATGAACGGGTTCTTTGGGGGAAAAAAAAAAAAAAAACCTAATGTAAGTGCCCCATTGTTGGACTTATTTGAAGTATTTTGCACTTAAAAAATGTGTGTTTTTGGTCGCAGAGCATGTGGGATCATAGTTCCCTGACCAGGGATCAGACCTGCACCCCCTACATTGGAAGCATGGAGTCTCAACCAGTGGACCACAAAGGAAGTCCCCTTATTTGAAGCATTTTGTTCATGTTTTCTAAAATAGAGATGTGCAGGAAGAAAGGGCATGTCTGTGAAGATGATGAGATCAGTAGTTGGGGTTCTTGGAGGATAGGGTATGGCCTTCTAGAATTTGTCATTAAAGTGTTTCATTATGTTTTTTTTCCAGAAAAAAAGGATGAGAGAAGGAAGAACCTGGAACAAGGGAGAAGGGAGGAAGAAGGATGGAGATCAGGAACATGGTCAACCTGGATTCTCATTTGTAACTAGGGAGTAAGGGCTTGCCTTCAGAAGCGTGCATGTCATATTTAACTGGTGCCTTCCTATAACATCTTGACTTAATAAAGAGACTAGCAAAAGGAAAAGAGAAGAAAAATGAAAGAAAAAAATCCACAGCAAGACAATAAAAAGTTTCCTCTCCACACCCACCGCCGTGGGGGTTTTTCCTTTGTGCCTCATGGCTTATCCCACTGAAATGCATCAATTTTTGCTTTTATGCTGGAAATGTCCAAAAAACATTTGAAGCTTCTCAGCCACCCCTTGGGGGTGAGAACGTTTCACGGTGTGTCTCCAGGGAAGGCTAGGGGGCCAGGGTCGGGTAGAGACGAGGCTTTCTTCCCTTCACAGGGGAACAAAGGACAGAACCTCAGAGTTCTTGACCCAACGTGTGACCTTGGGCCCAAGGCAAAACATTTTATCTCTGGGTCCTAGTGACATAAGCTCTCTGGGCTCTGTGATTGTGCTCTAGGATGTGACCAAAAACCTTTGATGGAATTACTGCCTCCTCTCTCTCTCTCTCTCTCTGCCCGGCCATTTATTATTCTGTATATTTTCGAGAGCTGTGGGAAACTTTCATAACCAAAGCCTAAGCCAGGCGAAAACTTGTTCTATTTGGAATTTGTAATGAAGTCAAAACATGGCCTGGATTTTCTGAAAGGCTCCTTTGGCTGCCTGTGACAGCCCCAGGGCACAATCAGACGGGGATGGAGCAGGCCTGGGAGCAGATTTCGTTACCAAGAATAGGACACAACAATATTTGCCTCCCAAACACCACGGCTGCTATTTACCTTCTCAGCTGGAAGAAGTGAGAGATAAATGCAGATTTCACATAAAGGCAAATACCAATTCTTTCATTTCTAATTTGGGGGATTTTTCCCCCCTCTGAGCTCCCTCTAAACAAAAGGTTAGGGAGAGTTTTTAGCATATTTGATTTCCTGACCTAAGGGAAGAAATTCTTTATTTCAGAACTTTTGACCCCCAAAGAGCTCTTACTTTTGCCTGAAAGCCTGAATAAAAATGGTTAGACATGTGAAGCGATTGTGGGTTTTGCGAGTGCTTTCTTTTGCGCACTGTGCATGTTGGTGAGGTGTTGGTCTGCAGGGAAATACTAGGAGAAAAACAAGTTTTCTCCTGGTTTGGATGGAAAACTTCACCTGCTTTTCAGAAGCTCTCGCAAATTATTTACTGGCTTAAACCTGATTCCTCCAGAGGAGCCTCGGTCCCTCACAAAAGTGCTAAGTGGTAAGATGTAGTTCCTAATTTTTATTTAAGTCAAAGGTTAATAGTATGAGGGGGTTTGGTCCTTCACTGTTTCAAGTTAATATTTATTTTTTTCACCGTCATTTAAAGAATTTCCTACGGCCCTTATTTCACTGCTGAAAGCAGAGTAAGAGAACTCAGATTTCATGCCCCCAGGCTTGAATAAAGGAATAAAAACAGCACAACATTTGCATCTATTTAACAATCTCAGTTCTAAGAGCCCGCTCACAGGGAGAGGAGGGGGAAACCGTATCTCTAGGTGAAATGAGGCTCTTCAGAGATCTTTGCTGAAAACACAATTCAGAGAAAGATAATCATTGTCAGAAATGACCTAGGAATTCAAGGCCTTATGATTGAAAACACAAAGCTAAGAAAGGTGCATTCTCCTGCCTCCCTGCCTGCCCGGATATCAGTGAACATCAGCTAAAGGTGGCTGAAGAACCAATTTCATGCATCTACTGTACGAGGAAATGAACTGAGCCAAGGGCAAAAATAAAATTATACAAATGTTATTATAGACTAGCCTGCTTCTGTCCTAGTTTAATTCAAATTTTAGTGCTGCAGGCTTGGCTTCAGGCAGTAGCCTTCCTGAATAAATCAACATTTGCTTACATCTAAATTATTAGGGGAGCATGTGACTTTGTTTATTGTATAAATTATACGCAAGGTTAAAGCATTAACTGTTCAACTGGTTTTGTTCAGTCACCTCACCAATTCTCCCCCCACCCCCCCACCCCAGTCAGCTGTCCCCCAAATAGGAAAGAAAAATCTGAAATTCCCAAGTTTTTTTCAGACGAACCCAATAACAGAGCTGCAAAGCCTTGTGAACCTGAGGTTGTGGGCAGGGGCCTGAAGGTAAGATGGAAGACAGTCTCTTTGTTTTTGTGTTTTTTTTTTTTTAATACTTTTTGTTTTGTATTGGAGTATAGCCAATTAGCAATGTTGTGATAGTTTCAGGTGAACAGTGAAGGGACTCAGCCATACACACACGTATCCATTCTCCCTCAAACCCCGCTCCCATCCAGGTTGCCTCGTAACATTGAGCAGAGTTCCATGTGCTATATGGTAGGTCCTTGTTGGTGATTCATTTTAAATACAGTGGGAGATGGTATTAATGTTTAGACAAAAAGGAAAAAGGAGCCCAAGAAATTGTTCACAAGAGTCCTGATGGGGTGTCTGCACACTGAAATGGTGATCTGGTAAATAATCAGTTAAGTTGATTAAGACAGCCAACCAAATGAGATAATTTAATATAAAACTAAAGAAAGCCTTTTGGCTAGGGTTTCAATAGACAAGGAATTTCAAGTTATATGGCAATATTGGTCCCAAACATTTTTATCGCCTTTATTAGGATAAAAAAGCTTAAACAAGGACCCTTTGGAAAATACATTTAAGAACAGTGGAGTTTTTTTCTTTTTTCTTTTTTTTGAGAGGGGAGGGTTGTGGTTTTTGCTTTTTTTTTTTTTTTTGTCTCTGCATATCACTGTGAATGCCCTCCTGAAAGCTCATTCATACATATTTGGGAAATAAGGATAGAGCTTAATAATTAGACCATTCAGACTTTCTAAGCATTTAGACAAACCAGATTTCAGGTGTGTTCTGCTTTGAGAACATTCAATCTAAATGAATATCAAGGGTTCAGAGTAGACAAATTGGAGGCAATTTTTGCTTTACAGAAGGTTCTTCTTTGTGTTAAGATCATCCACAGCAGGCTTCTTATGAATTTCAACCATTTCCGCAGTGATAAATTTATTTACAAAATTGTAAATTGAATTCAATTGAAAAGATTAAATTCAGTCTTTTCCAAGAATGTGTGTTTGCTTCTCAAAACTCCTTCTAGAAACAATGCAAGTCAGAAGATTTTCATATAGAAAGATCCTTTTCAATAAATGATTTGAATGAATGGTGTGTTCAAGAGGAGAAAGAATTTCACATTCAGCCAACTCCCAGTTCTTTCTATTTGCATCTTAACTGGGGGTTTGAGATCTTGGACTGTGGTTTTCCAAATATGGTCAGTGGGCTGTCATCCACATCCATAGAATCACCCAGCTGTGGAGCCCAAGAATCTGTTGCAGGAAGGGGGACACTTCTAGGGCCTGAAACTGGCTCATGTCTAACACTCGGAAATGAATTGTCCGAGGACACACATATGCTGACAAAGCAAGAGGTTTTATTGGGAAGGGCACCCCAGTGGAGAGCAGTAGGGTAAGGGAACCCAGGAGAACTGCTCCACTACTTGGCTTGCAGTCTCAGGTTTTATGTTGATGGGATTAGTTTCCGGTTGTCTTTAGCCAATCATTCTGACTCAGAGTCCTTCCTGGTGGTGCATGCCTTGTTCAGCCAAGATGGATGCCAGTGAGAAGGATTCTGGGAGGGGGTTGGACATGGAGTCTCTCCTTTTGACCTTTCCCGAACCCTTCCGGTTGGTGGTGGCTTATTAGTTCTGTGTTCCTTGCCAGGACCTTCTGTCATAAAACAACTCATGCAAATGGTTACTATGGTGACTTGCCAGGGTGGGCAATTTCAGTCAGTGTGCTTCCCCTAACAAATCTACTGTCATAAATGTCCACATGATTGGGATGCACACAAGCTAATATTTGAGAACTTCTTTTCCTGGGTCTGATGTGGAAGCCAACCATATTGCTTTGTCTACAGTTTTACTTCACATGCTTTCATCATCGACCTTTCATGGTGTCCTGGAGCTCAGCCCAAACTAAAGCACGCTCCCAGTCATAAGACCGCCTAGTCTCTGCCCTGCTTTGCTTGATCAAGGGCATCTTTGGAGCATACTTATTCACTCCAAGGTAAATTCTGATTGGTATTGAGACAGCAAGCCTATGAAAAATCACAACTAACTATAATTCTATTTGAAATAATTTATTAGGTGTAAAACTAAATTGTTTTCCACTCAATTGGTATTTTTAAAAAATAGCCTTGAAAGTGAAAGTTAGTCACACAGTCACGTCCAGCTCTGTGATTCCCATGGATTGTAGCCTGCCCAACTCCTCTGTCCATGGAATTCTCCAGGCTAGAGTACTGGAGTGAGTTGCCATTTTCTTCTCCAGGAGATCTTCCCGACCCAGGGACTGAACCCGGGGCTCCTGCATTGCAGGCAGATTCTTTACCAACTGAACCTCTAGGGAACCTCCAAACATTAAAAAAAAAAAAAATTAATACAATTTTTAAAGGTTGTACTCCATTATTGGCTATAGTCCCCATTTTGTACAATGCATCCCTGTAGCCTATCTTACACCCAACAGTTTGTTCCTCTTACTCTCCCACTCCTACATTGCTCCTCCTGCCTCTCTACTTTGTCCTCTGTATTTGTGAGTCTGTTGAAGAAATAGCTTTTTAATAGTAGCATGTCAGAGTGGAGAAAGTAGAGACTTTGGAATCAGGCAACTGTGGCTTCAAATCAATTTCATGGCTCACCCTCATAGGATGTTTGGCAAAACTTGAATGTCTCTGAACTCTTTCTTTGCTTGTGATGTGGAAATCTTAAATTGTAAGCAGTCTGGGTTGGAGAGAAAAATGAACAATATGCAAGAAGTGCTTGGGGTAGATAATAGTAATTATCATTCACCATTTACAAATAGCTGTTGATTTCACAAAAGGTGGACATGAAAAGGAGAAGCAGTGGAGAGATGGGATGAGGCTGCTGAGGAAATATTAGGGAATTCCTGGGGTGCACAGGAAACTGCTGAAAACGACTCACTTCCTGCCCAAACCTGGGCCCTATAAAGTCTCCTCCAGAGTTCCTTTGGGGTGAAGACAAAGAAAGAATGCATAGCCATTCCAGATGACTGCCACAGCTAGTACTGTCCCATAGACTCTGTGCTAGAAGACAGCAAATTACCTAGAAAGTCATGTGATGAAAATTTTGTAGACAAAATGAGAACTTTGGGCCACTGAAGACAGAGGGGCTAATAATTCTCCCATATTTAGTATAAAGTCTCCATAAAAGAGATGTAACAGAGTAGGATACAGAAAAGACTCAACAGATGTAATAGACTTTGAAGGATGAAGTCAGAATAGAATATAGAGAAAGCTGAAAAAACCTTGGTTTAGGGTTTCACCAGTTCTCTTATTGAGCATCACTGAATACCAGTAACAATAATGATGATGACAACTTTCTAGTGGCCTAATCTGGCAGACCAGGTAACAAGCATGCTCACAGAATAGTATCTTTATTGCTGCTTAGAGATGTTATATTATATATTTTCAAGTGTGTTGTATCATTTAACTATCATATGCCAGTGAAGTTGGTTTTATTTTTAGCCTCATGGCCTTAGAAATATCTTGAAAAATGTAAAAGTGTTAGTCTCTCAGCGATGTCTGACTCTGTGCAACCCCATGGACTGTAGCCCTACAGGCTCCTCTGTCCATGGGATTCTCCAGGCAAGAATACTGGATGGGTAGCCATTCCCTTCCCCAGGGGATCTTCCTGACCCAGGGATCAAACCCAGGTCTCCCACATTGCAGGCAGTTTCTTTATATCTTGACACATGGACAACACCAGTTGAATGCTTCATTGTGTGTGAAATGAGTTTCCACAACAGAGATTCGTTGTTTGCCCAGTATCCATTTATTTTTTTTTAATTTATATTTATTTATTTATTTGGCTGTGCTAGGTCTTAGTTGCAGCATGTGAAATCTAGTTCCCTGACTAGGGATTGAAACTAGGCCCCCTACTTTGGGAGCTTGGAGTCTTAGCCCCTGGACAACAGGGAAGTCCCTCCACTTACTGTTTTTATGGCAAAATGATATCCCAAATTCCCGTTGGGAAGCCACCATTTTCAGGTCACGTATTTTTGTTGTTCAGTCACTAAGTTGTGTCCTACTCTTTGCGACCTCATGGACTGCAGCAGCATGCCAGGCCTCCCTGTCCTTCACTATCTTCCAGAGCTTGCTCAAACTCATTTCCAATGAGTTGGTGATGCCATCCAACCATCTCATCCTCTGTCATCCCCTTCTCCTCCTGCCTTCAGTCTTTACCAGCATCAGGGTCTCTTTCAATGAGTCAGTTCTTTGCATCAAGCGGCCAAAGTATTGAAGCTTCAGCTTCAGGACCAGTCCTTCCCAATGAATATTCAGGACTGATTGCCTTTAGGATTAACTGGTTTGATCTCCTTGCGGTCGAAGGGACCCTCAAGAGTCTTTTCCAGCACTACAGAGCATCAACTCTTTGGCACTCAGCCTTCTTTATGGTCCAACTCTCACATCCTTACACACTTTTAAAAGGTGTCAAATCCACCCCTAGCAGCAGAGGTGAGTGTTGATTGGTCTAAAGAGATCCACATGCTCCTTTCTCCTTGGTTACACAGATTGGTTCAGCCATTGTCTGTGTGACCTAGTCACAGCAATGCACAGTGAGACTGTTGTTCTTTTCCAAGGGACTTGAACCTGGAAACATCTGGCCTGGTGCTATTGCTGCTACTTTTCTACCACTTGTAGACCAAGAATTAGTCCAGTGAAGTGGAAGAATGCAGAGTCCAGTTGAGAGATGGGCAAAAATGGGTCTTGATGACCTCAATGGAGCCTAAAGCAAAACATTCTGGAAGAGGGTCCCGTTCTGGACTTCTTACTTAAGTGAGCCTATAAATTCCCTTATCACTTAAGCCAGTTTTCATGGAGTGTTTTTTTCATTTCAACAGAAAAGCATCCTAATTAGGCAAAGATCTCTATCTACCCATTTATGCCAGGGGAATTATAGACAGAACTTGTCCATTAAGAGGTCTTTATGCAAAACAAGGACAAAAAACTGGAACATTATGGGCCATTTTATACTTTGAAAAAATTTAAAGACTATCTCTCCAACGAGCACATTCTGGAGAAGTTGCTAGTCACCCACTCTGATATTTGTTCTTGTATCTTAAAATCCTGACTGTAGCTGGCACATGACCAATTTTTTTAAGAGAGACTTTGTGAGATGCCTTTGGGATTCAATGTGGCTATGTTCCGGCCATGGGGCTAAGTTCTGACCATTGGGTTTTAATTTCGGCAGCTCCTCCAGGTAATTTTCTTAAAAACTAGCTGGCAAGTATCCTCTGCCTTTCTTTCTTCTTTATTCATCCTACTGCCTGGAATGTGATGTGGTATCTGGAACTCTACCATCTTGTACCATGAGGTCAGGGCTCAGGTAGCAGAGCTATGAACTGAAAAGAGCCTGAGTCCTTGAACTTCAGGAAGCAAGTTATTTTACAGAACTCATTAGCCTACACCTGAATTTTTACTTGAGGAAGAAATAAACTTGTCGTATTTGAGTTACCGTTAGTGTCAAGCTAACTCTTAACTATTATTCCCTGATGGTAGTTCTAAGAATGTGTTTTATAAGAAAGTAAATTATCTTTTCAATTTCTTTTTGATTATCCATGAAACTGAAAATGAGTACAGTCAACGTATGAAAAGTTCACAAGATGTTGGTATAGTCTTTCAATACAGATTATGTAAATAATTATAATCATATTCAGGTTAAGTTCAATGCAAGCCAAAAGGATTCAATTCTTCCTGCCTGTCCAGTTCTGTGCTAGGTTAATGGGATTTGTCAATGACAAAGTTGTGAATGTAACACACACATTTAATCTAGAGTCACAAACCAATTAAATCACATGTTTGAAGATAAATTTTGGAGTATTTTAGGAAGGGAGTGAGAAGCAAAGTGTTATGCACGTTGTACTTTGGATAAATGTTGTTTATAATGGTGTAAACACTGCCTGAGAACCCCTGTCTCATAATAGCTGTGATTCAGATTCTGCAGGTATTTGTCAGGGCTGAAATTAATAAATTACATGGAAATCAATGGATTCAATTCTATTTGCCTCACAGAGGTACTTTACATTGCCGGGTGAATTTGAACAAGAGTAAATATTTTTTGGCTTTAAAATTGGGAAGCTTAATGGATGTCATGTAATCTATGAAGAATTTTGAAAAAAAGATTTTTTTTTTTTAGTAATCTCTCCATAATAGGTACATAATATCTCAAGCCCCATGTTGAAGGATATTGAAGTAGAAAAGAAAATTGAAAAAGACCATGTGGGTTTGTGGTGGGAGAATTTGGAAATGCCATCTGCATCCTTTTAGCTTGGAGACCACCATCTTGGTGACTACTACACCTTCAAGGAGGTTAAACCAGTCAATCTTAAGGAAAATCAACCCTGAATACTCTTTGGAAGGACTGAATCTGACATTGAAACTCCAGTATTTTGGTCATCTGATGAGCAAACAGCTGACTCATTGAAGAAGTCTCTGGTGCTGGGATAGATTGAAGGCAGGAGGAGAAGAGGGTGTCAGAGGATGAGATGGCTGGATGGCATCACCAATGCAATAGACATGAACTTGGGCAACCTCTGGAAGATGGTGAGGGACAGGGAGGCCTAGAGTGCTGCAGTTCATGGGGTCTTGAAGAGTTGGACATGACTGGGTGACTGAACAATGAACAACAACACCACCTTCATAAATGGGAGTTAATGGTGGGTATGATTTGTTTGGTTGGTGAGTGTCATTTTCCAAGGTGTGCTGGAATTTCTGGAAGTGTTGGATATATATACTCTCAGGTGTGAGTAATGCAGAGACATGAGGAAAACAACATAATATAGATATATCCATTTGTCATTGCTGTATAACAAACCAGTCTAAAAGTCAGAGGCTTAAAACAATCACTATCTATTTAACATATGATTCTGGGAGTTGGTAATTTAGGCTGGGTTAAGTGTTTGTTATGGAACACTGGTGATGGAAGCAAGGTCCGATGCTGTAAAAAACAATATTGCATAGAAACCTGGAATATTAGGTCAATTGGAAGTGGTCAAATAGGAGATGGCAAGAGTGAACATTGACATTTGAGGAATCAGTGAACTAAAATGGACTGGAATGGGTGAATTTAATTCAGATGACCATTATATCTACTATTGTAGGCAAGAATCCCTTAGAAGAAATGGAGCAGCCATCATAGTCAAAAACTGAGTCCGAAATGCAGTACTTTTGGATGCAATCTCAAAAATGACAGAATGATCTCTGTTCGTTTCCAAGGTAAACCATTCAATATCATGGTAATCCAAGAATATGCCCCAACCAGTAATGTTGAAGAAGCTGAAGTTGAGCGGTTCTATGAAGACCTACAAGACCTTTTAGAACTAACACCCAAAAAAACATGTCCTTTTCGTTATAGGGGACTGGAATGCAAAAATAGGAAGTCAAGAAACACCTGAAGTAATAGACATATTTGGCCTCAGAGTACAGAATGTAGCAGGGAAAAGGCTAATAGAGTTTTGCCAAGAGAATTCACTGGTCATAACAAACACCCTCTTCCAACAACACAAGAGAAGACTCTACACATGGACATCACCAGATGGTCAAGCCTGAAATCAGATTGATTATCTTCTTTGTAGCCAAAGATGGAGAGGCTCTATCCCAGCAAAAACAAGACTGGGAGCTGACCATGCCTCAGATCATGAACTCCTTTTGCCAAATTCAAACTTAAATTGAAGAAAGTAGGGAAAACCACTAGACCATTCAGTATGACCTAAATCAAATCCCTTACGATTACACAGTGGAAGTGAGAAATAGATTTAAGGGACTAGATCTGATAGACAGAGTGCCTGAAGAACTATGGACGGAGGTTCGTGACATTGTACAAGAGGCAGGGATCGAGACCATCCCCAAGAAAAAGAAATGCAAAAAATGGCTGTCTGAGGAAGCCATTTGTGAAAAGAAGAGAAAAGAAGAGAATAGTTGTGAAAAGAAGAGAAGCGAAAAACAAAGGAGGAAAGGAAAGATATACCCATTTGAATGCAGAGTTCCAAAGAATAGCAAGGAGGGATAAGAAAACCTTCCTCAGTGATCAGTGCAAAGAAATAGAGGAAAGCCATAGAATGGGAAAGAGTAGAGATCTTTTCAAGAAAATTAGAGATACCAAGGGAAAATTTCATACAAAGATGGGCTCAATAAAGGACAGAAATGGTATGGACCTAACAGAAGCAGAAGATATTAAGAAGAAGTGGCAAAAATACACAGAAGAACAGTACAAAAAATATCTTCATGACCCCGATAATCATGATGATGTGATCACTCACCTAGAGCCAGACATCCTGGAATGCGAAGTCAAGTGGGCCTTAGGAAGCATTACTACGAACAAAGTTAGTGGAGGTGATGGAATTCCAGTTGAGCTATTTCAAATCATGAAGATGATGCTTTGAAAGTGCTGCACTCAATATGCCAGCAAATTTGGAAAACTCAGCAGTGGCCACAGGACTGGAAAAGGTCAGTTTTCATTTCAATCCCTAAGAAAGGCAAGCCCCCAAAATGCTCAAACTACTGCACAATTGCACTCATCTCACATGCTAGTAAAATAATGCTCAAAATTCTCCAAGCCAGGCTTCAACAACATGTGAACCGTGAACTTCCAGATGTCCAGGCTGGTTTTAGAAAAGGCAGAGGAACCAGAGATCAAATCACCAACATCTGTTGGATCATCGAAAAAGCAGGAGAGTTCCAGAAAAATATCAATTTAGCTTTATTGACTATGCCAAAGCCTTTGACTGTGTGGATCACAATAAACTGTGGAAAATTCTGAAAGAGATGGGCATACCAGACCACCTGACCTGCCTCTTGAGAAATCTGTATGAAGGTCAGGAAGCAACAGTTAGAACTGGACATGGAACAACAGACTGGTTCCAAATAGGAAAAGGAGTACCTCAAGGCTGTATATTATCACCCTGTTTATTTAGCTTATATGCAGAGTACATCATGCGAAACGCTGCGCTGGATAAAGCAAAGCTGGAATCAAGATTGCTGGGAGAAATATCAATAACCTCAGATATGCAGATGACACCACCCTTATGGGAGAAAGTGAAGAAGAACGAAAGAGCCTCTTGATGAAAGTGAAAGAGGAGAGTGAAAAAGTTGACTTAAAGCTCAACATTCAGAAAGTTAAGATCATGGCATCTGGTCCCATCACTTCATGGGAAATAGATGGGGAAACAGTGGAAACAGTGAGAGACTTTATTTTTTTGGGCTCCAAAATCACTGTAGACGGTGACTGCAGCCATGAAATTTAAAAATGCTTACTCCTTGTCAGGAAAGTTATGACCAATCCAGATAACATATTAAAAAGCAGAGACATTACTTTGCCAACAAAAGTCCGTCTAGTCAAAGCTATGGTTTTTCCAGTAGTCATGTATGGATGTGAGAGTTGGACAATAAAGAAAGCTGACCACCAAAGAAATGATGCTTTTGAAATGTGGTGTTGGAGAAGACTCTTGAGAGTCCCTTGAACTACAAGGAGATCCAACCAATCCATCCTAAAGGAGATCAGTCCTGAGTATTCATTGAAAGGACTGATGTTGAAGCTGAAACTCCAATACTTTGGTCACCTGATGTGAAGAGCTGACTCATTTGAAAAGACCCTGATGCGGGGAAAGGTTGAAGGCAGGAAAAGAAGGGGACAATAGAGGATGAGATGTTTGGACGGCATCACTGACTCAATGGACATGAGTTTGGGTGGACTCCGGAAGAAAGTGACGGACAGGGAGGCCTGACGTGCTGCAGTCCATGGGGTTGCAAAGAGTCGGACACGACTGAGCGACTGAACTGAACTGACTGAAGTGTTCGTTGTCTTGATCTGCTCTCCCTGTGTGTCTACTGAAACCCCCGGGTTGACCAGGCTGGTCTTCTGGAGGTTGGGTGACTCTCCCTCCTCCACGTGGTCTCTCATCCTCTTGAAGGTTATTATGAGCTGATTCCCGCAACAATGGCCATGTCTCAGGAGCAAGTGGAAGCACGCTGGGCCTCTTAGGGTTCACCTTGGCCCTAGTTGCTGACAAGGCTAGCCTGTTTGATGACAGAGGCTGCAAGGTCACATTTCAAAATGCAAGGATACAGGGGAGGGAGGAGCATGGCCCCTTCTCAATCAACTTACCAGAATGGAGTGTATTGAGGAGCTGAGGGAAGATAGACTTGATTTGTTGAGCGAGTGAGCAGAAAAGTAGGAAGAAATTCAAAAGGATGCATGTAAGAAAGAAAGAAGGGCATCAAAGAACAATGAGTGGTTAAAATGTAATACAAATAACAACAGGGGATGCCAGAAGAACTTTAAGCAAGACAGAAATGTAGATGATGCAAAGGGCATATCTTAACATCTGCAGAGTTATAGGGGTCTTCTGGCTGAGGGCCTAGCAAGGTAAGCAGAGCGTTTGTATCTCTGAATTTCTGAGTTAACAATGCCAGCAGTCTCTGGACCAGCCAAAGTGTGGTGGATTTATTATTTACATTACAACTGAACTTAAAAATGAAAACATATGTCTACATTTTCAGTGCTTTGAAAATACCACTGAACATGCTGTAGAATTTTATATCCAGTAACAGGATGCAATTTCCCTATCAAATAAAATTGCTGTTTGTTTTCTGTACTCTCTGTTATTATGGAAATTTCACAGTTTATCGGCTACAGTGAAATGAGGAGGCCACTTACACGAGCTGCTTTCTCCCACCCCTAAAAATCCCAATCCTCCTGTTTACATATTTATGCTAAAATTGTTTTATGCTAATGATGTACTTTTGTATGATGCTGTTTCAATGCTACACAACCTGGTGACTCAGTGGTAAGCAATCTGCCTGCAATGCTGGAAACTCAGGTTCGATCCTGGGGTGGGGAAGATGCCCTGGAGAAGGAAATGGCAACCCACTCCAGCATTCTTGCCTGGAAAATCCCATGCACAGAGGACCCTGGTCAGCTGCAGTCCATAGGGTCAAAAAAGAATCAGAGGTGGCTGAGCGACTAAACAGCAACCACCATCACCACCTGATTAAGAGGAGAAAGGCAAATGTTCTGAAAGCTCTTTGATGGAATTGACAGTGAACTGAAATAACTCCAGCAAGAGAACATTATGGTGGCATCCTAGAGTCTCACTTTCTTCCTCTTGCCTCTGTTGATAATGTATTTCTGAAATGAACAAAGAAGCAGTTGCTTAGGGCCCAGTTAATTTTGCTGACTTCTGCAGAGCTTGCCTGATTGTGTTCCTAGTGATTGTAAGAGTAATGGTTCTGTATGGTGCAACTGGGCAATTTTGTGAGATACCCCCTCTTCCAAGAGCAATTTAGAGATGCGTCTTTTCTCCCCTCCAACCCCGCTGCCCCCACCTTTTTTATTGCAGTGTGACAATAGCCAGTATCCAAATCTTGTTAGCCAATAATGTGATTTCTGAACTTGGCTTCTGGACTAACAATGTTACAGTATATGTGCCACCAGGGGTGAAGTTAATAGTTGCATGTTTTAAAAAATATCCAGTATTCAGGTCTAGTAGTTTCTTTTTTCTTTAAAAGTAGTCTTCAATCTTGTCCTCATTTTCTTATTTGAATTTGTCATCTTGAGCTTGAGCAGGAGCAGAAGCCAAGGCAAGGAGAAATATGGTGGGAGAGTTCTTCCCTCGTTAGGGACCTGGAGGTTGGTTATTTAAACCTATAAGTATAAGAGAGTATCTAGGGCTTCCCTGGTAGCTCAGCTGATAAGGAATCCACTTCTATTGCAGGAGACCCCAGTTCAATTCCTGAACTTCTCCAGGGGAAGATCCCCTGGAGAAGGGATAGGCTACCCACTCCAGTATTCTTGGGCTTCGCTGGTGGCTCATAGGGTAAAGAATTGGCCTGCAATGTGGCAGACCTGGGTTCGATCCCCGGGTTAGGAAAATCCCCTGGAGGAGGGCATGGCAACCCATTCCAGTATTCTTGCCTAGAGAATCCTATGGACAGAGGCTCTAGTTCATGGGGTCCCAAAGAGTCAGACACGACTGAACAGCTGAGCACACACTTGTCAATTAATCCTTGTGACTCATGACATAACCTTTGAGATTCGTTTCTGCCTCTCTCTAGCTGGATGACTGTGGGCAGGTATCTTATACCTCTATCAGGCTTAGTTTAATAGTATCTCATAACATTGTGGTAAAAATTAGACAATTACACCATACACAGTGCTTGGGACATAGAAAGTGCTTAGTGGCGTCATCATCATCGTCATTGGCGTCACCATTATTTTCATGAATCAGACTACTCTAGAAAGTGAAAGTGAAAGTTGCTCAGTTGAGTCCAACTCTTTGGGACTCCATGGACTATATAGTCCATGGAATTCTCCAGGCAGTGTGTAGCCTCTCCCTTTTCCAGGGGATCTTCCTGACCCAGGGATCGAACTCAGGTCTCTGGCATTGCAGGGATTCTTTACCAGCTGTGCCCCAAGGGAAGCCCAAGAATACTGGAGTGAGTAGCCTATCCCTCTCCGGGGGATCTTCCAGACCCAGGAATCGAACCCGGGTATCCTGCATTGCAGGAGATTCTTTACCTACTGAGCTACAAGGGAAGCCCCATAAGCCTTCTCATACCCGTGTCCTTATCCTTTCATTCCACCGATCTGGCTTTACCCCTTGTGTGATGTTGACCAGTCGTAGGTGCCAAGTACACAGTAGGTACTCAAGTTCTTGAGAAACAAGATAATAAATCCATCAGTGCTATCATAATTACAGTGTGAGTGTTCTTAAATTAACTCAACCCCAATACATTGATAAGTACTTCTGATGACACACAAATGATGGGTAATAAAAGATTTCTTTGCAGGGATTTATTTATGTGTTTGTTTGAAAATCCTAAATAGAAACCAGATAACTAGTGGATCAAAGCCTGGTTGCTCTCAGGCCCCCAGGCCCTCATTGCCTTATCTCTGTCTCATCTCCCAGGGCTGTCCTAGAGGGGGCCTCTCTGTGGAATCCTAGGACTTAGAGGAGCCAGGGTGAAAACAATTGCCCTAAAGAATCATCAAAATGAATGTCTTTATGCTTTTCAGTTTGATTGTTTTAATAATGCTTTTTTTTTTAAGAGCTGTGTTTACAGTTTTAAATGGAATCTCAGGTAAAGTGTTTATCACATCGTTTCAGAAATCTCAGCCACCGCAATGCAGTGATAATATCCCTGATTTTCCAGGGAAAGAATCTAAGGGAAAATTTAAAATTATGAAGTGCAGAAAGCACCAAGTTTGTGTTCAGTTGGATTGAAGTCTCTGGCTTTCCACACTCTGGTCTCTAATCACTGTATTTCCCAGGACTTCCTGGGGTGTTATCTTATTCCTAATTGGTGCAGTCTCCTTAGCACCCCTAATTATACCATCTCTTCTTGCTTTTGGTGATCTCTCTCCTCTCCTTGTTTAAATCCTGGATATCTTTCAAGTCCTAAGACAAATTTTATCTCCTCTAAGATATAGTTTCCTACTATTCTCTGCCTTATTTAGATCCATGCGGTGTAGCATTTAATTGTTTTGTGTTAGCTTTTTCTTCCTAAATAGGTCACTATCTCCTTGAGGGTGAAGATTATGCTTTTGTCCTTCTTGTTTCTCACTCTGGAGCCTCTCTAAGCGATAGATACATAGTAGGTGCTGATTAAATATTTGTTGATTGATTTCCTGCAGAGGAGTAGATGCAAACTAACGTGAAAGCATAAACCAAAGCAGTGATCGGAATCTCCCTTTGGGAAGATGCTCTTATGGGAATGGAAAACATTCTTCCAAGAGCCCTGTCAGCTAATGCTCTTCCTTGCATGCCTACTAATGTGGGGGGTGGAGTGGAGTGGGGCAGGATTGCAAGAGGGGCCATTCTCTCCTGGAGGATATGGGGCTGGCTACTGAGGGCTTCGCAGAGGCGTAGAGACTCTGGGGCTCCCGGCATTTGAGTAGGACGTAATAGAAAAAAGACTTGCATATTTATACCTGCACCCAGGTTTGGGGAAGGTACATCCCTCACCCACAAACCAGGATGAAGAAGGATTTAATTCTGATGACTTGCAGCTAGAGCTGCAAAGGGAGGGGATGAGAGAGAGAGTGGGAGAGGGAGAGAGAGGGAGGAAGTGAGTCCTTCTTTGGGGTTGATAATGTTCTCTTCAGTGACTGAGCTTGGCCAATGGTGAAAGGTGAAAAATGACAGAATTAGCTCCAATCCCCTATGCATGGCCTCTTCACAACTTACTGAATGTTTAGAAGCTTCTTTCTGGGGCAGACACTGGGGAAGCTGTCCCTAAGCAATTTCTTGTAAGATTCAAGTTTCCTGGTTTTAAAGAAAAGGAAGCAAATGAGAGACATTTGAGCAGGATTGGGATGAATGGGTGCAGGCGGGAAAAAACTAATTCTTCCTCTTCTTTGGAGAGAGCAAGGGTGTGCGGGGATGGAGGTCTAGGTGGGCAATATACTTCATAGTTTGATTGTGGTGAGAGGCTGCATCATTAAAACCACCACTACGGGCTGGTGCATATGTCCTTCTGCTGGTTCTACATCATATCGATACTATATAGGGAACTTGAGAGTGTGAAGCAGGGGCTGATTGCTTTGTTCAGTATATAGGAACAAGTATCTTTTAGTCATTCAATGAAAAGGGGAAACCAAGTATCTTCAGGTCTTTGGGGGCTTCCCTGGTGGCTCAGATGGTAAAGAATCTGCTGGCAATGTGGGAGACTCTGGGTTCAATCCCTGGGTCAGGAAGATCCTCTGGAGAAGAGCATGGCAACCCATTCCAGTATTCTTGCCTGGAGAATCCCATGGACAGAGGAGCCTGGTGGGCTACAGTCCATGGGGTTGCAAAGAGTCAGACAAGACTAAGTGATTAACATACTTTCAGGTCTATGGAAATTAGCAATAACCTGCCACAGACATAGACACACACTATAGTGTTAGGAGATGCTGGTGAAAAAGCCACATGACTTGGTTGTCCATTGGCTCACTTTTGGTAACTGTTATCTCGAAAGAAAATACAGATTGCTTATTTATAAGACGAAATGGCCCCTGCTGTGGAAAATATAATTCTTAAGTGGAATCTTCTTCCCATTCTGGGCCCAATATGTGTTCTTTTATAGAATTAATATTTTCAAAATAATTCCTTTGAAATTATAATGGAATACATGAAAAATTTACACACACACAAATGGCTTCTTTGCTTTATTACTTCTCCTGGATCCTTGATTTTTGCCTCTGCTTAACATCTCTTAGGATGATTTCTGTATCTCTTTCTGGACCTCTTCAGATGAGTCTCTTCCAGGGGTTCTTAGATGTTGTAAAATCACATGTTCCATGGGCACATCTAGGGAGACTGGTGAGTGATACTAAGAGGTGAAAAGCAAATGAGGAAAGAAATGATATTTTTCTTTTTAGCCCAACAGCTCAGCATGTGGGATCTTAGTTACCTGACCAGGGATTGAACCCATGACCCTTGCAGTGGAAGTGCAGAGTCTTAACCACTGGATCACCAAGGAAGTCTTAGAAATGACATTTTTGGTGGAAAGACAAAGACTGTGAGTAGATATGAAATAAGTTGATGGCTGTTGCCCTTGGTTCCCAGGAGATATTCAAGGCAGAGAAAATTTCAGGCAAAGTCCTGGTATAGTTTTACCCATGCTCTGTTTGGCAGTCCAGCAGTGGGTGGGGTAGGAGGATCTCAAAGTGGAAAACACTGTCAGATGTGACTTTACATCATTACCTATATTTGAGAAGGAAGAAGGCAAAGCAGGAAAAGATGGAGCTCAAAGAGTGCAGTGCAGAGGAGAGATAGAAAGAAAACCCTGCCTCAGTCCTCTCTTTGATGACTTCAAAAGTCCGCTGGTTTCAGGGTTCTCAAGTGTGGTCTGGAGACTCTGAAGGTCCCCAAGACCCTTTTGGGAGTCTATGAGGGACCTACCTTTTTCAGTGACCTGTGTGAGGATGGATTTTCTTCAAATACATTAATTAAAACAACATATTGCATCAAACTGGGGGCTTCCTAGGTGTTGCAGTGGTTTAAAAAAATCCACCACCAATGCAGGAGATGCAAGTTCAATCCCCGGAATGGGAAGATCCCCTGGAGTAGGAAATGGTAACCCGTCCCAGTTATTCTTGCCTGGAATATCCCATGGACAGAGGAGCCTGGCAGGCTACAGTCCATAGGGTCACAAAGAGGTGGACATGGCTGGAAGACTGAATATGCATGCAAAAAATTGAATGCAGAAACCGATACCAGAATCTAGTTATCTTTTCTCCAGACAGACATTAAAGAGATTCATAAAAATGTAAAACAGAAGTATTCTTATTAGTTTTTGTTTTGGAAAATATATTCTTTAAAATAAAATTTTATTTAGTGTAGTTTATATTAACATGTCGTGGGCTTATTGTTTTTTAAAATAAGTGACTACATGAATATTTATAAAATTTCTGTCTTAATTTCTAATATAGTCTGAATAGCTGGATATCACTCACATAAGCCAAAGCTCTTTGGAATTCTATTGTGAAGAATGGAAAGGAGCTCTAAGACCAAAGAGTCTGAGAACCACTTTTCCAGGAAGTGGGATTACTGCAGGGGCAGTGATCCTTAGAGAAGGCAAATACATGTCAGGGACATGTTAAGTCTATTAATAGATCAGTCCTTTTCTAAACCAACATCATGATTTTACTGCCAAACACAAGTGTCCCAGGTACATTGCAAGAGGTACTTGTTGAAGGTACCTCCAATACTTTTTCCAATACTGAAGCTCCAATACTTTGGCCAGCTGGTGTGAAGAGCCGACTCATAAGATGAGGAAAGACTGAGGGCAGAAGGAGAAGGGGGCGACAGAGGCTGAGATGGTTGGATGGCATCACCAACTCAATGGACATGAGTTTGAGCAAACTCTGGGAGATAGTGGAGGACGGGGAAGCCTGAAGTGCTGCAGTCCATGGGGGTTGCAAAGAGTCAGACATGACTTAGTGACTGAACAACAAAAACTTGTTATAAATAATTTACTTTCCAGGTTTTGTAGCCCTGTTTGATCCCATCACATTCTTCCTTATTGACTCGAACACAGTGGCACTACCTTCCTCTTGTCTTCCTTCTCCTCTTGCCAACTACATGAAGCACTCCATTCCATTGTACTATATAAACAAGGAGGTCATGTGCTTGGTTCAGAGGCTTAATCAAGAAACAAAAGCCAAGAGACTCATGTTTTGGTCTTGGACCTCCAACTGACTTTGGAAAGAACATAGCTAATGTAATTAGCAGATGAAGTCATCCCTTGAAAATGAGTAATAGCAGTCATTCTGCCATGACGTTATTAATATAAAGAAAAAGAGCTCCCTTTGTATGTCTGTACATTCCTGGTCACTCTTGTTTTCAGAGTGAAGCTGGTGAATTCCTCCTCTTGACTGCTGAGTAGATTGGGATGCAGATGAAGCTGAGTTTGGAGGGCGTGGCCTTACTCTGTGGGCAAATGGGCTTGCAAATCCTGAAACCCAGGGTTTTCCAAATGAACACACTCAGAATAGGCATCTCCGGAAGAAAGCAGGCCCTCCTTCCATGGGGAGACCCTTTCACCAGATGGCAGAGAGTGAGGGGCTGAGTCACCATCGCCAAGTGATTTCCCCTGAGTTTCCCAGTGAGATGCTTTAGTCATTCTTTCCCAGTGAGGACGGGGACTTCCCTGGCGGCTCAGATTGTAAAGAATCTGCCTGCAATGCAGGAGACCTGAGTTCGTTCCCTGGGCTAGGAAGACCCCCTGGAAAAGGGAACGGCTGCCCACTCCAGTATTCTTGCCTGGAATGAGTCCTGGCGGGCCCCAGTCCATGGGGTCACAAAGAGTCAGACACGACAGAGTGACTAACATTTTCACTTCTCCTGGTGGGGATGAGCTCGAACAAGCAGGAAGGTGAAGTGTGTTAGTGCCTGTGTAGCCCCCTCTTCACGGATGGAAGCTCAGGATACAGATTTAAGTGTTACTTCCAAACATATGTTCCCTCCAGAGTTACTGAGTGCCTTCTCCAGGTGGCTAGTTGCTGTGCTAGTTGCATGCTAGTTGCTGCTTCTGAGAGAATCAGCCATAATCAGGGAGTTTCTATTGGGCAGTGGAGGCGCTCAGAGATAAAGGGCCAGTTCATGTGCAGTCTAGAGAAATCAAAGGCCTGTTAAACAAGGATGACACACACGTGTGGGAGCTAAGCCGCTTCAGTCATGTCCTACCCTGCGTGACCTTATGGACTGTAGCCCGCCAGGTTCCTCTGTCCATGGGGTTCTCCAGGAAAGAATACTGGAGTGGGTTGCCATGCCTTCCTCCAGGGGATCTTTCCAACCCAGGGATCAAACCTGTGCCTCTTATATCTCCTGCATTGGCAGGCTGGTTCTTTAGCGTTAGCGCCACCTGGGAAGCAGGAAGGGTGAGTGGTGACATCAAGATCCAGCTTACAGACCCGTGAGCTCAGAGTCAGGTCAATAGATCAGCACCTCAGCATTCTAGACACTGGTCCAGATATTGGTCTTGCCCCCTGGCTACATACTTGAAGGAACCAAGAGGTTAAGTAGCTTGTCTCAGTTTCCATAGCTAAGTAGCAGTCAAGATTTGAACCTAGGACCCCAGATTCTGTGCATGCAAACATGGTACCATCCTGCCTCCATTCTGCAGCCTCATTGTTTCATCTAATCCACTTTTATCACAGGCGTGCTGCGATTCATGGGGTCGCAAAGAGTCGGACACGACTGAACGACTGAACTGAACTGAGCTGAACTTCCAGGTGCTGGGAGGTGGGCTGGCTACAGTAGAGTCAAGTATGATGTCTGCTTATGGTTCAGAGAGGATCACTCAGGCCCACCATTGAACTTGGCCCATAATATACAGGGTCTCCGCTAGAGAGGGCCAGTGACACCATCATTAACATGCAGCATTACATTCAGCCTGCAAGTCACCTATCTGGTTGGCAACCTCAAGCTACCTCATTCTCAGTTCTCAGACTCCCTTATTATGGGCCGTCCTTTGAAACCATAATCAGAATCCTTCAATCAGAGGCAGTGGTTTTAAAGCAATGTGCACTATTTATGAAACTGCCAAGGGAATGTTCTTAGCAGGCAAGGAGGATTAATCAGAGCTTGCTGGTGGCTTTATGTATGATTGCTCGTATACGACAGAATTTCTTGCTTGGCGGGGGTGGGGCGGAGGGGGAGGTGGGGCTCTGCAGAAGGAAGGATAGCAACAGGGTCTCCAGGGACAGCATTTTTCTCAATATAGTTCCTTAAAAAATGTAATATATATATGATGACTGTATACAATTTGGACTACCTTGATTATGGTTTCCTCCAAGAATTCATTATGTTGAAACACAGGCATTCGAGTAAAACGAGAAGAAGGTTTAACCTTGGCATGGTATAAAGGGCTTTTTTTTTTTTGGCAGGAGCACAGTTGTAAGAAACAGAGCACTTATTGTTTAGCAAGTTGGGGCCATGTGCTGGCCAAGGAAATGCTGATGAAGTAGTTACTCTGGAGGGGTGAGGGGTGGAGGGTCTTCAGATGAAAAGAAGAGAGCGAAGGGATAACCATGCTGTGCTTAGCCTGCCCTTCCAGACATCCTCCCCACAGTTGAAGGCAATGGTATGCATGTGCCTGTGTGTGTGATTCAAACTGGAAACACTGCAAAACCAAAGAGGAACACTAGTGCCCCGACCGCTCCCGGCTTGATGGCACTGTTGTGTCCGCTTTGATTTCTATACCGCTGTGCTCTGTACAAGGCACATGGACACTCCTTCTCATCTGAGTCCCACATGGCTGCCCGGCTGCTGCACCTGGAACGCTCTGAAGGAAGTTCAGATGTTAAAACAGTGTGCTTCCAAATAGGGTATTTCTCAAGCATAGTTCTCTCTACGTGAAGATCTCTCTAGAATGTTTTTAAAAATTAATCATTTTATTATTTTGGGGCTGTGCTGGGTCTTCACTGTGGCACCTGGTCTTTCTCTAGATGCGGTGCACAGGCTTCTCATTGCGGTGCCTTCTCATGTTGCAGAGCACGGGCCCTAGAGTGTGCAGCCTTCATTAGTTGTGGCACACAGGCTTAGCTGCCCCGTGCCATGTGGAATCTTCACAGAGCAGGGATCGAACCTGTGTCCCCTGCATTGGCAGGTGGATTTCCAACCACTAGACCACCAGCAATGTCCTGTCTAATATGTTGAAGGTAATGGACTGGTTCCACATTGGAAAAGGAGTATGACAAGGCTGTATATTGTCAGCCTGCTTATTTAACTTATATGCAGAGTACATCATGAGAAATGCTGGGCTGGATGAAGCACAAGCTGGAATCAAGATTGCTGGGAGAAATATCAATCACTTCAGATACACAGATGACACCACCCTTATGGCAGAAAGTGAAGAGGAACTAAAGAGCCTCTTGATGAAAGTGAAAGAGGAGACTGAAAAAGCTGGGTTAAAACTCAATATTCAAAAAACAAAGATCATGGCATCTGGTCCCATCACTTCATGGCAAATAGATAGGGGAACAATGGAAACAGTGAGAGATTTTATTTTCTTGGGATCCCAAATCACTGCAGATGGTGAATGTAGCCATGAAATTAAAAGACACTTGCTCCTTGGAAGAAAAGCTATGACCAACCTAGATAGCATATTAAAAAGCAGAGACATTACTTTGCCAACAAAGGTCCATCTAATCAAAGCTATAGTTTTTCTAGTAGTCATATATGGATGTGAGTTTTGGACCATAAAGAAAACTGAGCACTGAAGAATTGATGCTTTTGAACTCTGGTGTTGGAGAAGACTCTTGAGAGTCCCTTGGACTGCAAGGAGATCCAATCAGTCCATCCTAAAGGAGATTAGTCCTGGGTGCTCATTGGAAGGACTGATGCTGAAGCTGAAGCTCCAATACTTTGGCCACCTGATGTGAAGAACTGACTCATTGGAAAAGACTCTGATGCTGGGAAAGGTTGAAGGCGGGAGGAGAAGGGGATGACAGGATGAGATGGCTGGATGGTATCACTGACTCGATGGACATGAGTTTGAGCAAGCCCTGGGAGTTAGTGATGGACAGGGAAGCCTGGTGTGCTGCAGTCCATGGGGTCACAAAGAGTCGGACATGACTGAGCAACTGAACTGAACTGAACCTGTCATCAAACTAACTTGAACATTGCTGGTAAGCAGCCAGCTACATGAGAGGTCCATATGCTGAGCACTTTGCAGGAGTCAGGGGCCAGTTGATGCTGTACATGGTCCTCTTTGACCCTTATCCCAACTTGCACAGCTGGGTGATGATGAGCCATTTTATAGATGACTTCTTCGAAGTAGTATTTCCAGGACACAAGATCAAGTTGGTCAGACGGCACTACCCTGCTGTTGGGGCCACCCTACTTCCTCCTGTGCAAGCTCATAGGATCCGTGGAGTTCCAAATGAGTGACTTTTACCCCTGGGTTTGGAGAATCCTAGAACACAAGATACTTTGTGTGTGAAAGAGAAGGTGAGATTTGCTAACACGGACTGGGCATTCTCAAAGGATTTGCTTCCCATATTTTATTATGAGGTTTTTTTTTTTTTTATTACAGGGAAGTAGAAAGAATTTTATAGCAATCACTTGTATACTTATCACCTACATACTGCCATTAATATTTTGTCATATTTGTTTTATTATCTATCTATCATCTATCCATCCTTTTGTTGTCTATAAGTATCTGAATCTGAGGCATTTCAAAGTAAACTGCAGACCTCAGTATTCGTGTGTGTGTGTGTGTGTGTGTGTGTGTGTGTGCAGTAAGTCCCTTCAGTCGTGTCTGACTGTGTGACTGTATGGGCTGTAACCCACCAGGCTCCTCTCTCCATGGGATTCTCCAGGCAAGAATACTGGAGTGGGTTGCCATGCCCTCCTCTAGGGGATCTTCCCAACCCAGGGATTGAACCTGTGCCTCTTACATATCTTGCATTGGCAGGAGGATTCTTTACCACTAGCACCATCCAGAAAGCCCAGACATCAGTATACTGCTCCCTAAATACTTCATAACACACACATTTAGCTAAACTTTAGTATTTGTTTACATCTCTTTCCTTTTGATGTAAGGTTCCATGCCATGAATTGCCTGGATCCTGTGTGCATTTGCTGCATTTTGATAAATAGGGATATCTGTGTGATTCAACCCCCCTCAAGATATGAAGTATTACCACCGCCTCAAAAAGTTCCTTCATACCATTTCCTGTCCCCCTCACCCCCACCCCCAGAGACAACCTCTATTTAGATTTTCCCACCAGTGTACTCTTGTGTGAGGCTTCTTCCACTTAGTATAATGTATTTTAAAGTCATTCATCCATGTTGTCTTGGGGCTTTCCCAGTGGATCAGTGGTAAAGAATCTGCCTGCAGTACAGGATCCACAGGAGACACGGGTTCTGGAGGGCATGGCAACCCACTCCAGCATTCTTGCCTGGAGAATCTCATGGACAGAGGAGTCTGGCAGGCTACAATCCAAAATATTGCAAAGAGTTGAAAATGACTGAAATGACTTAGTACACATGCATGTTTTCATGCATGTCAGTAGTTTGTTCTTTTTTATAGCTGAGTGGTATTCCTTGTATGACTATTTTTCCATGGGGGGCTTTTTCTCAGTTTCCAGAGTTCATGAAGAAAGTTGCTCTGAAGATTCTTGTACAGGTCTTTTTATAAATGTTTTTGTTGCTCTCAGGTAAATGCTTGAGAGAGGTGTTCCTGGGTCACAGGGTAGATGTACATCAGGTCTTTTTTCAAAGTGGTTGCCCCTTTTTACCGTTTCACCAACAATGCGTAATGATTCCGGTCATTTCACCAACAATGCATGATAATTCTGGTTGCTCCATTTTCTCTCCAGTGTTTGGTGTTTTCTGTCTTCTTAAATGTAGCCATTCATTCTGGTGGGTGTTGGGGAGAACAGTGACTTTGAAGCAAGGATGATGGTTATGATGGAGTGATGGATCGCACTCTAGCACAGATAATAGTAGAATCTCCTTAGAGTTCACTTAGAAACTCATCGCTTCAGCTTTCTAAGTTCCTGCCAGCCTGTTTTCTGATTGACAGATGGAAGAGCTGGGGCAGTACCGATTTATAGGGTCGTGCTCCCAGGACAATAAGCTCACTTAAGGCCTCTTTGTATAATCTGGATGCTCAGCTTTAACCCTTGTGACATTTCTTAGCTTTATTTCTTTGTCAGACTTCTCAGGCTAGATTGCAATTTCTCCTCCTTTTCAGAGGTTTCACTCAGAGAAAGGTTGATGGTTTAAATGTCAAAAGAGGCAGCCTTCCAATAAAATGCAGAAAAAACAGTTTTGAAGACCTAGACCTCTCTTTTCTGTTATGGTTACTTCTCCAACCCCTCCTGAATCCCTCCGAACAATACGGAAAAAAACAAACAAAAAAGCAAAAACAACAAAAAGAGCAAAAAACGAGCAGGGAGCGAGGACAGCTGCCCTTTGTGCTCAGCTTTGGGGCTGGGCTGTGGGGGGTCATTTCACTCATCTTGATTGGCTGCCTGGACTTCTGGGGGGGCCTTGATTTCCTGGACTTTTGGGGGAGGAGCTTGATTTCCTCCCATGTAGAACAACAAATGATGTTGGAGGTCTTGCTTCTTTTTGAAATTTCAAAAAAGCAAATTGTTTCTGAACAAATTTCTCTTTTATTTAAACATTAAGAAGTGTTAAAGTTTTAAGGTAAAGATGCCACTTAAAATTTTTTTTAAGAGACTGAATACTATTTCCTACATCCCTTCCTGCACTGTAATGATACCCATATACACTCATGGAAGCAGGTCTCTCTTTTATATTTTGACTTAAAGATTTCCTTAATGATTCCCTGGACTCTTACCAGATGTAGCAGCTGACACTGCTAGAAGGATTCTACCTAAAACTATACAAATGTGGGGTGAGCTGATATTTATTTTATATTGGCTCTGAGATCTTTTACAACAGATGGGGTGTTTGAGGTGGATTCATTGATTTTCCCCCAACTTTGTTACTCTATACTGTTCTGTATTATTCTTTTTAAAATTTTGTATATTTTAATTTTCTGACTGTGCTGCATGTGGGATCTTAGTTCCCGGTCCAGGGATTAAACCCACACTCTCTGCATTGGAAGCAGTGCACCACCAGGGAAGTCCCTGTCTAGTTATACTCTATTTTATCAAAGTATAATTGACAAACAACATTATGTTAGTTTCAAGTGTACAACTTAATGATTCAATATATCTGTGCGTGCATGCTAAGTCGCTCTAATTGTGTCCGACTCTGTGTGACTCCATGGACTGTAACCTGCCTGCTAGACTCCTCTATCCATGGGATTCTCCAGGCAAGAATTCTGAAGTGGGTTTCCATGCCCTCCTCCAGGGGAATCTTCCCAACCCAGGGATCGAACTCGTGTCTCTTGAGGCTCCTGCATTGCAGGCAGATTCTTTACTGCTGAACCACCAGGGAAGCACTGCAAAAGGATCACCATAGTAAGTCTAGTTCCCACCTGTCTGTCACCAAAGTTATAAAAAAAAATTTTTTTTGTGAGGAGAACTTTTAAGATTGACTCTCTCAGCAACTTTCTCAGTTGTATTTTGGAATTGGGTGGTGGTGGTGAAGAGAGTGTGAGGAGGATGTTTGGGTCATGTTCTGTCTGCAGGCAATCATTTTGGAACAGGAAGGAAGAGAGAGGAGAACATCTAGAGAAGGATTGGCTTCAGGGGAAACTGGCAGCCTGAATTTCAGTTTAAACAAGATAAGGGTCGAAGAGATAGAATCTACCGATAAAGGAAGGTGTTTTTTCTTGGCTGCTGTTACTGCCTGAAAGGGCTGGGAGTTTTTCCTGGGTGTTCATTCCCTGGAGGCCCAGGAAAAGAAAGGATCCTGGTCACCGAGGGAAACTTCAACTACAGACACACCGCAGTCCCCCAACTCTCTCTTGTTGCAAGGTTTCAAAGCCCCCAGTTCTTGAGCAAACACACCAGGTGTCTCTGTGCATTGGTTGAGATTTTTGGTACTGCAGCAGAGAGCCCTGCAGACGATGCTGAAGGTCAAATGAAGGTAGAGAAACCACAAAACAGCAGGACACACCACCCAACTGCAAGCTAATTGGGAAGGAAATGGTTTCAAACTGACAGACTGTGGCCAGATAACTGAAATCTCATCGGGACAAAAGGTTCATGTCATTTAAAGGGGTAGCTTTGCCGACTTAAATTGTGCAAACAAAAGAAATGAAAACCCCCGATGGGATGGGGAGTTCTATTAGCCAATATTATCATCCTTGCTTTTATGCCCTCCTGTGTCACAAACCCTGAACATGTGCTGCGTGTCCTCAGGCATCCATTGGCTAATTTCTTTATTCAAAGTAAGGCAACAAGAACAAAAAAGCAACAGCAAACCCCAAACAAATTACATACTGGGGCACAGACGGCATTAAGATGCAGTGCACAATTTTGATGTGTGGTGTGGGTTTTTAGAAGAAATGTGTTTGGTCTCAAATTGTACATATGTTAAACTCTAGAGAAAGTAAGAAGCCGACACTGGCTCTTCTGGGAACTAAAAAAAAACAACAACAAGAAAATTCTTTAAAGGCATCACCATGTTGAGAAACAGGGACCCTTGATAAAATGTCAGGTGATGCTCTGTAGCCAACAACAGCCATTTGGGGCTCGACTTTAATCAATATCCCAATAAAGGTCACTGGAGGAGGCTAATTTTTCTATCCTATGGATGTGGTAAAAGTTAATTATATACTTAAGTATATCCTCTGGTTTTGAAGTCCTTATAGAGTGCCTACAAAAGTAACCATGTATATATTCCCTTATGTTTTAAAGCTGAATTGTAATGAGTGAAATAATATGAAATAATTAATACTTTCAACACTGTGTTTAGTTGGGTTTTCAAAAAAGAAGTCATTATAATACAACTCTGTGGTTGACCAAGACTTATCTATGTTTTCCATGTTGCTAACGGAAATAGTAAAATCCAGAAACGTTAAGCACTTACTCATGTCACAAAAGAAGTTGAGATAGAGTCCAAACCAACTGTTTTCTCTTGTCTTAAAAATCAGTTCATGCGTTCTTCTGTCATGAACTCTGAGAGTCATGTGTGTTTTGTGGGTCATCAATGTATTTAGTTTAGTATCAGTGATATCTTAATGCTTAATTCTGGTTTGATGACAAGCACCTGTGTTTAAAAGAAACAAATGTGAGCTAGTATAAGAAACTTACAATCATAGTTACCTTCCATTTTATCTTCTGGATAAAACAGTCTTTTCAGAGAGATGCTACTACAATTACCTCAAAAAAAAAAAAAACAAACCAGAAAGAAAAAGAAAGTTAAAGTAAAAAACTTTTAGCTATTTATACATTTAATTATTGAAAAGATTTCCTTTGTGATTTATATTTCTTAGTCACTACTCCACAAGATTTTCCAAACTTAAGAGCATTTAGAATCAAGAACTTTCAAAGCAACGTGCTATACTTAAAGTGTTTTCAAGTAATTAAGAGACTTTCCCATCTTGTCAAACAAGGATGACCATGGCACAAAGGACAATTCTGGCTGTTACAAAGTTTTCATTCGTCCTATGGAATGTTAAGGAAAATACCAGGGGTTTGTGAGTGAATTCTACTTAAAGAGCTATACTTCAGGTGCCTGGTACATGAACACTGCTATTCCCATGAGAAACGTGACTTACCAGTCAAAGTGGACTTTATTAAACTTTAAATGCTGAAACAAGCACCCACTGTACATGTAAAAGAGTGATTTGTAGGAAAATGACTCACCTGCCCTATATTTTCTTCCCTACCAATTCATCATAGCACCAGAAATGGCCAGTCTTTGTAGCCATTTCTCTCGTTTAAGGCCCTGTGTCCAGAAGGTCCTTATTAAAATGCAAATATGCAACTCATCAATCCATTTGTACCTTAGCAAGGATTAGTTTATCAGATCAGAGGAAAGAGATTAGGGCCCCAAGGAATGGGAGATAGGAGGCCTAGTTTGATTGAAAAGGGGGCTAGAGAAAAGTATTTTCAATAGGCCCTCTGCTGTCTTGACCGTGTGACTTTGTGAAGGTATATTCTATTGCTTTAAATGTATCCTCACTACCATTGACATTCAACTCTATCTCACTGTCCACTTCAATTTTTACCTTTTTCCCTGCAGGACTTTCTGGGCTACCTGGGAAGAGGTGAACTCTTCCTATCTGAATTCCTAACATTCATGACCTGTATCATTTATTTATCAAGTCTTGTCTTTGTTGTAATTATTTTTTCATTTATGCACATCTTTTTTTTTTCTAGAATAAAACATTTTTAATTTATTTATGGCTACAATGGGTCTTTGTTGCTTTCTCTAGCTGCAGCGAGCAGGAGCTACGCTCGTTGTGGTGTGTGGGTTTCTCACTGTGGCGGCTGCTCTTCTCACCAGAGCACAGGCTCTAGGCATGCAGGCTCAGTAGTTGCCCTGCGGCATGTGGGATCTTCCTGGACCAGGGTTTGAACCTGTGTCCCCTGCCTTAGCAGGCAGATTCTTAACCACTGGACCACCAGGGAAGTGTATTTATACACATTTCATGTACCGACTTTGGTGCCAGCTGTGCTCAGAAGCCAGGTTAGTGACCCAGAGGGAGAGAGGATATTTTGGCTGTGGGTGGGCGAGAAGCAGCTGGTGTTACTGGTCCATGCAGCACCCCAGCTTCTGTTGTGACACTTTTAGGTGGATTCTCTGGATTTTGTCCTTTGCTTCTTCCTTTTAGTATGATGACTCCGTGGCTTTGGTTTTGGTTTTATTGTCCAGATAGTCTTCAGTCTCTCGATTTGAGAGATAACAAGCCATATAACTTGTTATCCATCAAGCCCTGAATCATTGCTGGGCCATTCTGACAGCTGGGGTCATTGTGCCTTTGTTCTGATAGGCAGGTCTGTGCAATGGATAAAGGTACCACTCTGGGAGTCACTATGGCTCTGCCTCCTTGGTCATAAAAAGATACGTTCTGGTTCTGTCAGAACACGAGGTGTCAGGTTCTGGCCTGATTGAGACTCTGAGAGAATCAGGTCAGTGGAGAATGAGCCAATTTGTGGATGGCAAGCCTAGCTACTCAACCAGTCCAAGACTTAGTCCCCAAAGAAATTGATGCAGGGTAGCCAAAAAAGTAACAGATGTCCAGCTCACCACATAAGTATGTTCACATGATGGGTATTCTACCAATGTCTGTTGACTATGATGATGAAGTGTTTCCAGGAGACGGGATACATGGGCTCCAAGGAGGAGAATTCTGGGCTTCCAGGGGGCAACATGGGGTCACTAGTTCCAGTATGGAATGGTCAAGGCTATTGAAAGGTGAGAAAATTTGTTCAAAAGGAGACTGGGATAAAAAGTGTTGCTAATAGTGAAGATCCCACTTCATTTTCCCTGGGGCTGACCCTGACTAACAAGAATGTATTTGCTGAACCAAATTACTCTATAAAAATAATGTGTTTTCCAGCAATTTCCTCTTGTCGGGGGTGACACAGCACACTTTTTGGCTTTGATGAATCATCCAGATAGCAGGAGGCTTTAGTCTGCTTTCGTATCAGATCAATTTCAAAGTCTCAAACTGTGTATTATAATTAGCAACGCAAATCTCCAGAGAATCATCTCCGAGTCTAAAGAAAATATTGCGTGGACCTTATAGAGGATTCTTGTGAGCTTCTTCTTTTTTTTTTTTTTTTTTGGGAGCTTCTTTTTCTCCTTTTTTCTTTAACTAGTTTTTTGGTGTCCAAGGTGAGTGAGGAAGTCACTCTTGAAAAGCTTCAGTCTGAAGAGTTATCGTTATTAACAAATATAGGCCAAATGGTAGTAGAATTCTTTTCCCTGTTTAATGGTCCTTTATTAATTAGTCTGCAGTATTACAGAGACAGGGCTTCCAAATGGCTCGGATGGTAAAGAACTCTCCTGCCAGTGCAGGAGACGCAGGTTCGAGCTCTCTCATCGTATGAGAGGGAAGATCCCCTGGAGAAGGAAAATGGCAACCCACTTCAGTATTTCTGCCTGGAGAATCCCATGGACAGAAAAGCCTGGCAGGCTACAGTCCATGGGGTTGCAAAAGAGTTGGACATGACTGAGCTACTAAACAACAACCATCACAGAGCGAGAAAATAAGAATATTTCTATGGAAGCAGAAAAATAATCTTTTGGGCCATTTGGAGGCAGTGAGACTCAATTTGCTGGAGCTCTCAGGGAAATGAATGTTTACTCTTCCATACTGGTCTTGAATGTGGTGTGAATACCCTCCAGGGAATCTTCCCAACTCAGGGATCAAACCTGTGTCTCCTTCATTGCAGGTGAATTCTTTACCCAGTGAGCCATAGGGGAAGCCCCACTAAGCAGACTGGTCTTGAACACAGAGTGAATAAGTTCTGGAATGGGATGAGTTTCTATGAATATGGAAGAAGGCAGTCAGGATCTAGAGAAAGGGATGTGGAATCTTTGGTGACATTTTGGAAGCCTGGATCAAACCTTGCCTAAAGGCTACATCTGTGCACTAATACGTTTTCTTTTTTTCATAAGCAAGTTTGAGGTGGGTTTTTTTTTCACATTCAGTTAATTTCTAATAGTCATAGCATTTTAAAAAATGCTATTTATTTATTTATTCAGCTGCACTGGGTCTTACTTGTGGCATGTGGGATCCTCAATCTTAGTTGCAGCATGCAGGATCTTTTTTGTGGCATGTGGGATCTAGTTTTCTGACCAGGGATCGAACCCAGGCCCCCTGCATTGGGAGCACAGAGTCTTAGCCACTGGACCCCTAGGGAAGTCCCATTCACAGTATTTATTTATTTATTTTTAGAACAGGCTTAACCCATGAAACAGATGCTATGATGAGAGGAATACTTTCAAGGATTAAGACTCTCTAAATTAAGATTTTAGGGGCAGCATTTATTTTCTCTTAAGTGATGAGCCTTGCTTTTTCTTGACTTTCATATAATCAGAGTCCTACTCTGAACCTGCAAACAAGCTATAAATGAATGAAATTTCATGTCTGGGCTACCACAGGTTGAGAGAGGGTTGGGTTTGATGCAGGTGTTAGGACAGATGTATTTTGGCCATCTTGGGCTCAGGATTTCTACAAATAAGAGATGACTCTACAGAAGCAGTGTGCTGGGTAAGAAGAGCCCCAGGCAGAAGGCAGGATAGAATGGGGTTGTGCCTCTATTAGCTTGTGGCTTGGGGGTGAGGACTTGAAATGCCCAAGGCTCAGTTTTCTCATTTATAAAATGAGGGGCCTAAACTAAATGATCTGGAAGGCCACGGCAGCTCAGAAGATCTATGACTTAATGAATTGAAGCACCCAACCGGCCCTTCTGGGCGGGTGTGAGTTTCTTCCAGGGGTACCCTGATGAAGATGTGTTTCCTTGGCAGGAGATTTCTAGGTCTGTGGCTGTCTTACTTTAGAACTGGCATGCTGAGTGCCAATGAAGTTTCATTCACATCCAGTGACTGCTTGATTTTCAGTCTGAGCCAAGGTCACATTTGCAGCTGCCATTGTATGAGAGGAGAAAAACCATGGATAAAGATAATCCCTCTACCTTCCCATTCATTTATTTAAAGCAAAAAAATTGGAAGGATGAGCCGATTTAAATGGCCACTAAGACTTGTCTCAAGTCAAAAGCAAGTTGGTGGCTGCACTGAGACCAGGGCCAGAGTCTGCTGACAGGCAGTTGAGGGCCGGCTCAGGAAAAGGACAGCTGAGAGCCCGAGATATATATCACTTGCTTTGGAATCTTGCCAGAGGCTGCCCCCTCCCCCACCATAGTCTCTGCATTGGGAAGGGGAGGTTCCCCTCCAAAGTGACTTCTGTCCCCCACTGTGAGCAGCTGAAGCAACAGGAGCTGGCAGAGGGGCCTTTTAGCAAAGTTCTTGGGCCAAGAGGGGAGGAGGAATCGGAATCCTCACCAGCATCTTGACTCCTTACAGACTACTCTCTCTCTCTCTCTCTCTCTTCTGTCTCTCGCTCTCTTTCAACTGAGATGTCATTTAAAAGCCACCATTTAAAAGTGTACAATTCAGTGACTTTCAGTGTATTCCTGAGATTGTGCAACCAAAACCATGAATTGTAGAACACTTTCATCACCTCCAAAGAAACCCTATACCCAATGGCAGTCATTCTTCTCTGCTCCCTCCTCCTAGCCCCTGGGAACCAATAATCTACTTTCTGTCTTTACCAAAGATTTGCCCTACTCTGGATATTTCATGTAAATAAAATCATACATTACCTGGCTTTTTGTATCTGGCTTCTTTCACTCAGCACAGTGTTTTCAATGTTCATCATTCTTGCGGGATGTATCAGTGCTTCATTCATTTTTAAAAAATATTTATTTATTTTTGGTTGCTCTGGGTCTTCATTACTGAGAGGGCTTTTCTCTAGTTGGGGTGAGTGGGGGCTACTCTCTAGTTGCGGGACGCATGGGCTTCTCATTGCAGTGGCTTCTCTCAGAGCATGGGCTCTAGGGTGCACAGGCTTCTGTAGATGCGGTGCACGGGCTTCAGTTGCCCATGGCATGTGGAATCTTTCTGGACC
This sequence comes from Muntiacus reevesi, assembly GCF_963930625.1. Lineage (NCBI taxonomy): Eukaryota > Metazoa > Chordata > Mammalia > Artiodactyla > Cervidae > Muntiacus > Muntiacus reevesi. The sequence goes on along the minus strand of NC_089252.1, from coordinate 28,771,824 downwards.
AGGGATCCAACCCTGCATCAGCAGGTGGATTCCTATCCACTGTACCACCAAGGAAGTCCCTTCATTCTTTTTTACAGATGAAAGATATTCCATTGGATAAACATATCACATTTTATATCTGTTCAGCATTTGATGAATGTTTGGGTTGTGTTTACTTCGGGGCTGTTATGAATAGTACTGCCATGGACATTCACGGGCACTTCTGTATATAAAGAAATACATTCTGGACATACTTCTAGGAGTGGGGTTGCTGGGTCATTTGAGAACTATGTTTAACTTTTTGATAAATTGCCAAATCTTTTCCCATATAATTTATCTCTTTATAACCACATGTCATCTTTTTTTTTTTTTTTGGCTGGGTTTATCCTTTCCTTATATACATGTGTATGTGTGTATGCATATATCACACACACATATTTACTTATTTTTAGTTTTATTGGAGTATAGTTGATTTACAATGCTGTGTTAGTGTCAAGTGTACAACAAAGTGATTCAGTTACACATATACACATATTCATCTTTTTCAGATTTTTCTCCATGTAGATTATTCAGAATATTGAGTAGAATTCCCTGTGCTATCTAGTAGCTCCTTGTTGGTTATCTATTTTATCCATGGTAGTGTCTATCTGTTAATACCAAGCTCCTGATTTATCCCTCTTTGTCATGCCTCCCTTTTGTGTTTTTTATATCTGTGAGTCTGTTTATAAATAAGTTCATTTGTATCATTTTTTAGAGTTAGATTTCACATATGAATGATATTCTGTGATAACCGCATGGAAAAGACAGTGCTATAATGCTTTTCTTTATATATCTCTCTTAGAGGATGCTCCTTTTCTTTTTGTGCTCTGGTCATTAGTGAGCTGGAAGGAGTTTCAGCTTTGAAATTAGAAAGTCCACAGATGGTGCCTTCAATTTTCTGGGTCCTTAGTTTTCTCATCTGTAAAATGGGCCCAGGAGTGCTATGAACCAGGAATGAAACAATGGTCATAGAACTTTTGGCAAAAGCTCGGCACTGAGCAGACATTGGCTCTGCACTAAGGCCCTTGACCTTGTCTAGGAGAGGCGCAACGTCTCTGCTCTCTGTACCCAGCACCTGGCAGGGTTCCTGACAGTAATATTTGTTCAGTACTTGGATGTTAGTCTTCCCAGGTGGTGCAGGGTTAATTTGCCTGCAGTGCAGAAAATTCGGGTTTGATCCCTGTGTCAGGAAGATCCCCTGGAGTAGGAAATGGCAACCCACTCCAGTATTCTCGCCTGGGAAATCCCATGAACAGAGGAGCCTGGAGGGCTGCATTCCATGGTGTTGCAAAAGAGTAGGACATGGCTGAGTGACTGAGTACACATACACTTGGTCATTAAATGAGTGAATGAGGGAGTAAGCAAAAGCACACAGGAGCACGATGATGCTTGCATATAGCATCATTGAACGTTCGTTCAATAGATGTCAGGTGATGGAATGAATGGATAAAAAAAGGGAAAAAAAAGAATGTTAAAAAGGCAGGAAAATTGCTATTCTTAAAAAAAAAATAGTTTCCAACAGAAATATTTTTCCTGGTATTTGGGAGGCTCTGCCTAAGATCACTCACAGGCAACATATGTGCAGCTGTCTCTTCCTTTTTGAAATTAATAGGTCTGTGCTCAGGCTGCTGTCTGTCTCTGTATAGGAGCAAACAGCCTTCTTATTTTTAGAGTAATGATCACGTGACCTTTGCCTGTCTGTCATCACTGGGATCCCAGGAGTGGGAAAGCCAGAGAGCGCCTGTCTGTCTTGCTTGAATGCTCCTGTTTGCTGCTTCTATGCACTGGCATCCCAGGCCATGGCGGGATGCAGTTCCAGACATGCCAGGGACGGCCTGGCACACGAGGAGATAAGACAGTTTAGCTGAACACAAATTGAATGAGTCCCAATCAAAGAGATTTACTGTGTTTAGAAAGACACTGATGTTGACTTGACTCGTGGAAAGATGCATGGCAACTGTGCTGAGCGAGGGGCCTTCTGTGAACCATCAAATAAATGGGGTTTGGTATCTCCGTCATGATTGCCCAGGAATATGGATCAACCTTGTGCTCCAAGATTAAGACAGGCTTTCTGGATAGCTGGCACTTTTAAAGAATGGTGCAAGTTTTTGTTACAAGACTTTAAAATGAACAGAAGACAGAGAAGAATCCGAGGCGATGTCTGTTTATGAGCAGGAATGATTTTTTTGGCTGCGTCCATGGAAGGTCAGGGAAAGTGCAATTATATAGATAACTGGGGCCTCAAAGTCCTGTTGCAGGGAGGGTGAGAAGGAATGGAGGCAGTAGATTCTTACAGATGGTCTGTCCGTATTGATGGAGTTCAAACACTTGCCTCCTCAACTCTTCTTCCTGAGGAAGCCAAGTGTATGTGCTTAGCGGCTCAGTCATGTCTGACTCTTTTGCAACCGACCCCGTGAACTCTAGTCCACCAGGCTCCTCTGTCTATGGGATTTTCCAGAAAGAATACTGGAGTGGGTTGCTATTTCCTCCTCCAGGGGATCTTTGATGCAGGAATCAAACCCAAGTCTCCTGCCTGTCCTGAATTGACTGGTGGATTTTTATCACTGAGCCACCAGGGAAGCCTTGGGAAGGTGAGACCTGCTTATAAATTCGCCACAAAATTCATTGCACAGGCTGGATGTGTGCCCTCTTGGTGGCTCACAGCTGGAAGGCTGGGCAGGTGGTAAGGTTAAGGTGTCTTTCTGAGGGGCTATGCTAGCTATGCTGGGTGGTGGGTATGTTGTATCCTCTCGATGGGGACCCCATTTTGTACGTATGAGAAAACTCAGGGCTGAGGATGAACTGAATCGCTCTCCGACCGAGAAGGTTGCTGCTTTTTTGCTAGCAATCCTTCTGAGTCTGTGTATCAGTATGGAGCACTGCCTGTCAGGAGAGGGAAATGGCATCACAGATCATGAGGTTTTTTGCTGGGACCCCATTTCCTGACTACAGTACGAGCATCTCTGATGAGATTTCCAAATGGCGCTTTGAGCATACCTGGGTTTTCCCTTGAGTGTTCTCCTGTTGCCTCCTAGGCCCTGGACCCCAAACTCTCCTTCAAAAGCATTTTGCTTTTCCTCTTCTGTACATGGGCACTCACTCAAAGATGTTATTCGCTAATGAATTGTGCTACCCAAAATCACTTGAAAAACCACTAGCCTGGTGCATCTCTTAAGTTCTCTTCTCACTTTAGTTCCTGAAAACAAAACAAAAAAACTAAAAATAGAACTACCATATAGCCCAGCATCTCCACTTCTGGGTATATATGTAGAAGAAAACCATAATTCAAAAAGATACATGCACCCCAATGTTCATTACAGCACTATTTACAGTAGGCAGGACACGGAAGCAACCATCAACAGTGAAATGAATAAAGAAGATGTAGTACATATATACAATGGAACATTACTCAGCCATAAAAAGGAATGAAATAATGCCATTTTCAGAGACATGGATGGACCTAGAGACTGTCATACAGTGTGAAGTAAGTCAGAAAGAGAAAAACAAATATCATGTAGTATTGCTTATATGTAGAATCTGGAAAAGTGGTACAAATGAGCTTCCTTGCAAAACAGAAATAGAGACACAGATGTAGAGAACAAATGTATGAATACCAATGGAGAAGAGAAGGGTGGGATGAACTGGGAGGTTGGGATTGACATATACACAGTACTATGTATAAAATAGGTAACTACTGAGAACCCACAGCTCGGGGAACTCTGTTCAATACTCTGTGATGACCTAAATGGGAAGGAAATCCTAAAAAGGGAATGTATGTCTAATATAAATGATTACTTTGCTGCACAGCAGAAAGATTGTGAAGCAACTATGAAAGTGAAAGTGTTCATCACTCAGTCCTATCTGGCTCTTTATGACCCTGTGGACTGTAGCCCACCAGGTTACTCTCTCCATGAAATTCTCCAAGCAAGATTACTGGAGTAGGTTGCCACTTCCTTCTCCAGGGGATCTTCCTGACCCAGGGATTGTACTTGGGTCTCCTGTGTTTGCAGTTGGATTCTTTACCACTGAGCCATCAGGTACTCCAATTGGAAAAAAAAGAAAAAAAAAATTGGAAATCCAAGTCCCCCAGTTTTTCTGGAAACCCTGATTTTCCTTTTTTGTTCTGATGGGTTTTTGAAATGAATCTTAGCTCCCTGTTATAATGAAGACCCATTTCTACAACTTCAGAATCTGCTATGCTTCACATGGTCTAAACCCATGGGACTGGGGCTAAGAAACCTACCTGCTCCGATGAGGGGTTTCACGCACGTGATGACCTCCTTCAGGAATGGGTGAGCCTCAGATTTGCATCTGACTCTGAAGTCACACAAACCCAGACACTTGTCATTATTCTGGGGTTTCCTGAAATGCCTCTGCCTGTCTCACGACATAAGCCTCCAGGGCGATGAGAGACACTTTTCTTTACTTAAAATATATTGCCCGAGAACTTGTGCAGGAGGAGGGGCTGGTAGGCGCAGCGACACCCTGTGACGGGCTGCCTGGCGTTTATGCGAAGGAAGTGACCATCTGCATCGAATAATTAGAAGCCGTCTTCCCTGACTGCTCTCCATGTGCCGGCACAGAGGGAGGGGAGGCGCCCCTTCACGGCGGCTGCAGCCCGCGGAGGAGAGGCTGGGGTGGAGTCCCGCATCTTCCCCCACTTGAGGGCACACAGCCTGCTGGGCAGACAGGTGCCGGCAGTGTGATGTCCCTGGGCGTGGAAGCCGGCCTGTCCTCCGCGCTGACATCTATATCTCCGTCTCGCTGGATTTGAAAACTGACACAACATAAGGAATGTCACTCTCTATTAGTTGATCGTCGAGTGCGTCTCTATAGCATTGGAAGCCCTGTGAGCACAAATGTCTTGGTCACAGCTGCCCTCTCGCTTCCGCTTGAGGGGCTCGCCCCCCGGAAGTGGGGCAGACCCGGAAGTGGGGCAGAGGTCTGAGTTAGTGACTGGGTTTTGTCTCCTGGTGGTGGGCGCTGTCCGTCATCTGCTGGCCTGTTGAAATGATCGTGAATTGGTTTTTCGTGTTTGATAATTCTGGCCAAGTCCAACCTTCCCTTTGTTAGCAAAATAGGGTTGGCACTGAGACCTGCTATTTGCATGTGTTTGTGCCTGAGGAGTTTTGTTTGTTAACATTCGCAATGGTTTGCGGCCCTTGGGGACCCAGACTTCAGCGCCCTGCACGGGTGACTCGGGTCCGCCCACATGGTCACTCTTGTATCCGGTGTCTGACGTTGGCTCCCTGCCAGTCCTTTCCCCTCTGGCCGCCATTCTCTTGTCCTGAGAAAACCTCTGGCAGGGCAACTTCAGGCCTGACTGAGCAGACACCATCAGGTGAGTGTTCCTGGTGCAAATTTGTGTAGCTAGGAGCAGAGCACCCACTTCTATTTGCTGAGAGAAGCTAAGAGAGCGTCTAAGAATTTTGAATGTGTGTTGTACGGTGGAGAAAAGATGACAGATGCATTTCCATTTGTGCTTTAAGGCAGAATTTTAGAAGGTCACTCGGGGAAAGGGGAAGGACTTCAGTTTCATCATTTTGAAATAATGACACATTCAAGTATGTTTAATACTTCTGTAAAAACATTGGGAAATATACAACTTTTTCTATCCATGCATCTATTTATCACCTGTCTCTGTCTATCTGTCTATCATCTATCTCCATCATCTATCAATCTATCTGTCTATTTATCAATCTGTCTTTCTAAAAGTGCAGCACTAATTTGTCTTTCTGGGTCACTACCTTGTAGAATTTTCCTGGGAAAAGAGGGGGACCTCAAGCAGAACACACGTAGACAAGAAAAATTTATTAGTAAAAAAGAATTACATTCTTAATGGGAAATCTCAGGTTTGGCTTTCAACTCGCTCTAGAGAACACATTAGCTTTTATTATAAGCCTTTTGTTGGCTTTCTGTTTACACAGTTCTTTTACATCATTATGTTATTTGGTTCTTCCAACAAAATTGAGAAGAGAAGACTATATTATAATTTTTAGGTCAGGAGACTGAGGTCTGAGAGATACAAGAAGGTAAACTAAACAGACATCGTTCTTTTGCAGACCTCGAAAATACACACACACATTCAAAGACAAGAGTAGGAATCTTCTCAGTGATCATAAACTATGAGGAATCCTGGAAAGGTGGAAGATGGAAAGTGGAAGAAAGGAAACCCCTATGTGAAATGCTCACAGAGAGGCACCATGTGGAGGTAGGAGGTTCTTGGAGGTAGGAGGTAGGAGGCTCCCAGGGGTGCTGGGAGCAATACCATATACCCGTCTAGTGGTAGGTGATAGTTCCAGGAACGAAATCAGGCCTTTTCTCTCGAATGCCTGTGTTCCTGTCACAACTTCTGAAACAAGCTCAGGACACTTTGCGCTTGACTCCGTCTACACAGCACAAACTGAATAGAGATTTGGCAGCCTTTTGCTAATTTGAGCACCGTGCATTAGTGAAGTGTGTGATTCAGGATTAATTATAATTTTTTTCCTGGTTGGTCCCAATTCTTTTCTTTCTTGCTTGAAAAATAAACATTATGGCTTTGTAATTTATATAATTATAAATTATATAATAAAACTGACCACACAAGTGTCCAATTTGATGAGTTCTAATAGATGTATACAGTGTGATCATGACACAGATATAGTTCCTCAAAAAGTTAAACGGAGAGCTATCATAAAACCTAGCAATTCTACTCACAGGGACATACCCAAGAGAAATGAAAACATGTTTACACAAAAATTGTGATACAGATGTCTGTAGTAGCATCACCCCAAAAGTTTCCTTTTAATCACCCCCCAAATTTCCCTTGTTTACCTTTGTAAGCATTCTTCTTTTCCTACCTTTTACATGACAGTCACTAATTTGTTTTTTGTCTCTATAGTTTTGTATTTTTTAGAGTTTCATATCAACAGAATCATACAGTATGCAGTCTTTTGTGACTGGTTTCTTTTGTTTCTCATACACTTGAATTTTATCCATATTGTGTTTTGTATCACTAGTTTGTTCATTTTATTAGTGAGTAGTATTCCATTGAATGAATATACTGCAATTTGTTTATCCATTCAACACTTGGTGGACATTTGTATTGTTTCTAGCTTTTGGTCATTATGAAAAAATCTGCTATCAACTTTTGAGTATAAGACTTTGTACAAATGTATATTTTCATTTCTTTTCAGTAAATATCTGAGGAATTGTTGAGTGATATGGTAGAAATATCAACAACCTCAGATATGCAGATGATATGGCAGAAAGTGAAGGGGAACTAAAAAACCTCTTGATGAGACTGAAAGAGAGACTGAAAGCCAGAAAAATCTGGCTTAAAACTCAATATTCAAAAAACGAAGATCATGGCATCCAGTCCCATCTCTTCATGGCAAATAGAAGGGGAAAAAGTGGAAGCAATGACAGAGTTTCTTTTCTTAGGCTCCAAAATCACTGTGGACAGCAACTGCAGTCATGAAATTAAAAGACACTTGCTCCTTGGAAGGAGAGCTATTACAAACCTAGACATATAGACAACCTAGCTCTAGTGTATAGAGCTGGATTTGTGTGCATGTGATCAAGCTAGAATGTTAAATACACTAGACAATGTATTTAAAAGCAGAGACAAAAAAAAATAAATAAAAGCAGAGACATCATTTTGCCGACAAATCTTTCTATAGGCTACGCTTTTTCCAGTAGTCACGTATGGATGTGAGAGTTGGAACATAAGGAAGGCTGAGTGCCTAAGATTTGATGCTTTTGAATTGTGGTGCTGGAGAAGACCTTTGAGAGTCCCTTGGACTGCAAGGAAATCAAACCAGTCACTCCTAAAGGAAATCAACCTTGAATATTCATTGGAAGGACTGATGCTGAAGCTCCAATACTTTGGCTACCTGAAGTGAAGAGCTGACTCATTGGAAAAGACTGGGATGCTGGAAAGAGTGAAGGCAAAAGGAGAATGGGGTGACAGAGGATGAAATAGTTAGATAGAAGCATCAACTCAATGGACATGAATTTGTGCAAACTCTGGGAGGTAGTGGAGGACAGATGAGCCTGACTTGTTGCAGTCCATGGGTTGCAAAGAGTCAGACATGGCTTAGAGACTGAACAACAACAACAGCAACAAGTGGTATGTGTATTTTTAACTTTATAAAAAACTGTCAATCTGTTTTCCAACAGTGCTCTACCATTTTGCATTCCCATGAACAATGAATGAGGGCTTTGGTTTTTCCACATTCTTCTTGGCATCCTAGTCAGGGTACTTTAGCATTTTTAACCATTCTGTGGGCATGTAATGGTATCTCACTGTGGATTTAATGAGCATTTCCTTAAAGACTAATGATATTAAGCATCTTTTCCCGGGTTTATTTGCCATTTACATATCTTCTTTTACTGAAGTGTCTAACAATTTTTTGTCCTGTTTCTTAGCTGGTTTGTTTTTCTTATTATTGAATTTCAAAAAACTCATTCAAAAACATTCAAAAAATGAAGGTCATGGCATCCGGTCCCATCACTTCCTGGCAAATAGATGGGGAAACAATGGAAACAGTGACAGACTTTATTTTCTTGGGCTCCCAAATCACTGCAGGTGGTGACTGCAGCCACGAAATTAAAAGATACTTTCTCTTTGGAAGAAAAACTATGACAAACCTAGACAACGTATTAAAAAGCAGAGACATTACTCTGCCAAGCAAAAGTCTGTCTAGTCCAAGCTATGGTTTTTTCAGTAGTCATGTATGGATGTGAGAGTTGGAATATAAAGAAATCTGAGCGCTGAAGAATTGATGCTTTTGAACTGTGGTGTTGGAGAAGACTCTTGAGAGTTCCTTGGGCTTCAAGGAGATCCAACCAGTCAATCCTAAAGAAAATCAGTCCTGAATATTCATTGGAAGGACTGATCCTGAAGCTCCGATACTTTGACCACCTGATGTAAAGAACTGACTCATTGGAAAAGACCCTGATGCTGGGAAAGATTGAAGGCAGGAGGAGAAGGGGACAACAGGGGATGAGATGGTTGGATGGACAAGATTTTGAGCAGTCTCTGGGAGATGATGAAGGACAGGGAAGCCTGGCATGCTGCAGTCCATGGGGTCACAAAGAGTCAAACAGGACTGAGCAACTGAACAACAATTGAGTTTTAAAGAGCCAAGGCTTTTTTCCAATATAGTTTTGCAAATATTTTCTTTCAGTACGTGTGAGAGAGAAGTCCACCTTATTCCTGATTCTACGGTGAAAGCATTTAGTCTTTTGCCATTAAGCGTAATGTTTGCTATAGGGTTTTTGTAGCTGCTCTTTATCCAGTTGAGGAATTTTCTTTCTATTCCAAGTTTGCTGAGAGCTTTTATCATGAATGGATGTTGTATTATGTCAAATGCTCTTTCTGAATGCACTGAGATGAACTTGTGGTTTCTCTTTTTGAGTTTGTTAAGACAGCAAATTAGATCAATTGGTCTTGAATATTAAATCAGTACTACATTCCTGGGATGAATTCTGCTTAGTTGTAAGGTATTATCTTTTTTATGTATTGTTGATTTGATTTTCTACAACTTGGTTAAAGATTTTAATGCTTATGTTTGTAAGGGAAATTGATCTGTAATTATATTTTTATAGTATCCTATCTCGTTTTGGCATCAAGGTAACGTGGGCCTCATAAAATGAGATAGCAAGTGTTCACTTCTCTTTTGTTTTTATGAAAAACGTTAGCATAAAATTTGTATTATTTATTAAATAATGTTTACATGTTTGAGAGAATTCATTGATGAGTTTCTTGTGTCAAATTTTCTAGAGTTTTCTACATGTGGAGGTTTTAAACTATGGATTAGATTTCTTTATTGTAAGTAAGGCTGCTCAGTTTATCTATTTCTCAAATGAGTTTTGGTTGTTTGTGTCTTTTGAATAATTTTCCATTCCATTTCCATTCTTTTTCAATTCTATATGCATGTACAATTGTACACATACATAGGCTTGTTTTTGTGGCCCACAGTATAGCCAGTCTTGGTGACTGTTCTGGGTACTATTGAGTGGAGTGTTCTATAAATGTCAGTTAGGTCAGGTTCATTGATACGAGTGTTTAAATCTTCTGTATCTGTACAAATTTTCTGTCTAATTGTTCAGTCCATTACTTGAGAAGACAGTTGAGCTCTCCAACGGTAATTGTGGGTTTATTTATTTTTCTTTTGAACTTCGTCGATTTGGCTTCATGTATTTTGAAATTCTGTTATTGGGTACAGGTATTTAGGGTTGTTATATCTTCTTGATGAGTTGATTGCTTTATCAACTCATCACTTTATCAATTTCTCCTTTATTCCAGGTAATATTCTATGTTCTAAAGTCTAATTTGTCTAATATAGTCACTACAACTTTTTTGGGTAATATTTATTATCAAATACTTGATTAATATTTTTAATGTATATAATTTTTCATCCTTTTTATTTTTAACTTATCTAAGTAACGTCATCATACATACACTATCATATGTAAAATGGATAGCTGGTGAGAAGTTGCTGAATAACACAGGGAGCCTAGTCTGGTGCTCAGTGATGTCCTAGTGGGGTAGGATGGGGGGAGGCTCAGGAGGGAGGGCATATGTGTATAATTACAAGTTATTCACATTATTGTATGGCAGGAACCAACACAACATTGTAAAAATTAAAAAACAAAAAAGTAAAAAAATATAGACGAGGAAATGAAAAAAATAAAGATTTCTTGTAGATGGCATATAATTGGATCTTGCTTTTTAAACTTAATCTCAGAATCTCTATTTGTTTAGACCTTTTATATTTAATGTAATTATTTGACTGAGTCTAAAACTTTCATCTTGCTAGTTATTTTCTATTTATTTCATCTGTTCTTTGTCCCTTTTACCTTATTTCCCTGCCTACTTTTAGATCAAATGTTTATGACTACTTTTATTTTTATTGTTTACATATTAGCTATACTTTTTCATTTTATTATTATAGTTTATTGGTTTCAACATACTTATCTGCTTGTCCCATCACCTCTGTTATTTCTTGACTTGTTTCTGTTTTTCTTTTCTTATAGAACCTATTTTCTTGCTTCTTTTCTTGCCTTATAATTTTTCATTGGATACTCTACATTATGAGTTTATGTTGATACTTGTATTTTGTTGTATTTTAAAATATTGTTGATTTTGTTCTGGCTCACAGCTAAGCAACTTGAAATCAGTTGTCTTCTTGATTTGCTTATAAACTTTGTTATGGCAGGTCCAGAGCAGGTTTTAGTCTAGGTCTAATTTACAGCTCAAATGGTAAATAATCTGCCTAGTGTGGGAGACCTGGGTTCAGTCCCTGGGTCAGGAAGACCCCCTGGAGGAGGGCATGACAACCCAGTCCGGTATTCTTGTTTGGAGAATTCCACGGACAGAGGAGGCTGGTGGGTTGCAAAGAGTCAGACCTGACTGAGCGACTATCACTTTCACTTTCAAGATAATAATACCCTTTCGTGAATTCTCTCTCGTGCCCCATTTTACAGTGTCTTTCCAAGTTGTCTGGAGTGGGAGGCACAGACTATTTTCAGCCCTGTGGGAACTTTAGAAATTGTTCTGTGTATTCATTTTTGGTGATGCTTTTTCTCAACTCTGATCATTTCTTCTCTTGTGTATGAAGACTGAAGAGTCCAGGAGTCAAGGAGACCCCCTCTTCAGAAACCTGGAGCTGTCTCACTCTGCAGTTCCCTTGCCCCTGGTTCTCTATCTCTCAAGTTATAGCTGTCTTGGCTTCTCTAAACTCTGATCTCTGTCTTTCCAACTTAGTAGGACTGCTGGTCTCTATTCCCTCTGTGTCCTGCAGCCTGAACACTGCCTTCATCAATAGTCACCATCCTCTCAGGGATCATAGTCCCACACTGCCTATTGTTTAATGTCTGAAAACCAGTCATAAGTTTTGTCCTGCCTTTTGTTGTTATTGTTTAAGGTGGGAGGATAAAATCAATTTCTGTTGTTCCGTATATAAGCAGAAGTCCTGTCTTATGTGTTATTTCCTCTTATCAAAAGCCTTTTAAAGTTGGTAAATAACAAGTTCAGAGGCAAATCCTGTATCTTTCATCTCTTTACTTCCAAACAGAATCTCTAGTGTAACCCATTTGCCTGCCAGAACTCCAGGACTTTTTGAACTCAATTCTATTGACAAGTAGATTGAAAATAAAAAAAGATGCGTTGGGTATGTTCATTGCACATGAGTGCATCAAGGGTGTCTGCTGTCTCCACATAATGTGTTGTCTCCACATAACCCACACTGATGCATCTGAGGATGTCACGGAGGCTAGTAATATTCTTTGATTTGACTTGCTTGCATTTGTTTCTCAGAAAAGTGAAGGGCAGCATGTCCTCCCAGTGCCTCCATGAGGACCCTCTGTTGAGACAGTTGGGTGACCATTATCACTTGTGGTATCAGAAAAATTCAGGAAGTTAAGTTCTTAGAAATGTACACCAAAGAACCCCCAAGGGCAAAGGAAAGTTAGCATGCCCCCTTGAGCAGGATAAACTGAAGCTGCAAGCTATGAACATTTTGTTGAAATCCGTTATTTTACATTAAAAAAAAATCCATGAATTGTATGTTTTATGTTTTGAGACAACGTATTATTCATAGTCAGGGTCTGGATGCACCACAGTGTTGAACTTCTCTATTGGCACACAGTGAATTTTAAGACCCAGCCTAGGCAGAGCTTTCTCCACCCCTGTCAACCAGATGTGAGGTTAGGCGTGGTGATTGCTCTCTTCTTCCTTGGCATCACAGCAGAACAGGAACAGACAATGTGCTACTTCATTTTCCAACAGTTGCCCACACCTGTTCTGCTGGCTTCATGAATGTCTTCTGCATGACAAGATAATGAACAGACAACTGTGTCTGGAGGATCTCCTGCACTGCCTCCAGAGACCAGGCCAATGCTGGAGACAGAAGAGGCACTGGGCATTTAGTGACTTATGGAATGACATCAAGTTAGCTAGGGATTTTGAATTTTCTTGAAACTATTAAGAATTCACTGATTTCAGTTCACTACTTTTTCCAGCTGAGTCTTGCTGTACAGTCACTGCCTCTCTCCTTGAGCTAGATGGGTTGGCAGGAGGAGGAGGGTGTTAGGGGATGGGGAGGGTAGTCAAGTCTGTCTTCCTTGTGTGGCTAAGACCGAGGAATGAGTCAAGCTCTTATTTCTGTAGCCATCTAAATGTCTTTGTGCGGTAGAGAAGAGCTGGAGTGATTACATGCAGTTTACTAATGGGAAACAGAGACCCAGAGGAGTTAAGTGCTTAGTCCATGGTTATCTGGGGAGGGTTCAGAGATGGAGAAGATCACAGTCCCCCTAGTCCCACTGCTCTTACCGTTGTGCTTCCTGTGTGGTCCAACGACTCAACTAAATGACATCTGCTCTTAAAAAACAAAACAGAACATTTGCCTTTCTAAAGTGAATACATCTCATGAAGTGGATAAATCAATTTAAGATATTTAGTCAAATTTAAAAAATAAGGAGCCATAAAGTTAGTCCTCAGAGCAGAATACAACAGTAGTTCACAATAGCTTCCTCATTCTTCCCGTCCTTGAACTTTCTCTCTGTGGGGGAAAAATCTCAAAGTGCATTTATCCCAGGGTAGTAAATAATTCATGCCTTTGCAAGATTTGTTACCAGAAGTATGTATGGAAAGAGTTAACCTTTATTTTCTTAACATTTTTAAGGTGTCACTTTGAAAATTATATACAATCTTCAGTGCAAAATAAACTTCTGGGATTGTATAGAGTACAACCATTTCAGACTCAGAACTACTCTGCCAGTGGGGCCTTAGAAACCTGAGAAGCACACTGGTTGGTGTTTTATGATTTTTACAAGTCTTTTGTCATTTAATGAAAGGCAGGAAGAGAAGCTAAATCCTTAAAAAGATCCTTTGATTCAAGACTCCTCGTGTGGTTAGTCTTTTCCATGTTATTTTGTTCCATACCCAATTTGCAATTTATCAAGTTGTATGCCTCTGAATTCTTCAATGGTTGAAATGCATCATCTGGTAACTAGTAGCAAATGCGATATTAAGTTGCTTCCTCTTAGACTGTGCATCTGTCTGCTATGTAAATCTACTAAGGGACAAACACCTCTCATTGACAAGCCAACGTCAAACTATTGAATAGAGGCCATGTTTAAATAAAGGTGATTGTAACCTACGACAATGTAGAGTTTGATTAGGATTAAGGTACAAGCTTGAGATTAGTCCTCTTGAAGAGGCTATATGTCTGTTGTTTTGATGATTCACTTCAATTATTATACTCAAGGAAATATAGTACATATAATATATAGAATAATATATAATATAATATTATTGCTGTTATTGTTTAGTCGCTAAGACGTGTCTGACTCCTTGTGACCCCATGGACTGTAACCCACTAGGCTCCTCTGTCTATGGGATTCTCCAGGCAAGAACACTGGAGGGGGTTACCATTTCCTTCTCCAGGGGATTTTCCCCACCCAGGGGTCAAATTCTTGTCTTCTGCATTGACAGGCAGATTCTTTACTGCTGAGCCACCAGGAAGCCACATAATATAATATAGTATAGGAATTATACTTTGTAGCTCATCTATGCCATACACTAGTCATTAGTCTAATGACCACATGAATCTGTGGTCATTGATTATTGTCGATGTGGCTCATCTAGACTGAGAGACAGCAGTGCTTAGGGCTTCTTTTGGAGTGATTGTTTACTTGTCATCATCAGAAATAGCAGGGATAGAAAGGGAGGGGTCAGCTGCACCAGAGGCAAAGCACTTTTGTTTCTTATTTTTTTAATTAAAAATTTTTTTTTGGCCATGATACACAGCATAGTTAGGGTCAGTTCCCTGACCAGGGATTGAACCCATACCCCTTGCACGGGAAGCTGGGAGTCTTAACCACTGGACTACCAGAGAAGTCTCACAAAGCACTTTTGGGGATATGTGGGTGCCACAGATGTTTGAAGCAAGTAAATATATGGGCACTGAATTCTTTGAGTTTGTCCCTGAGGATGTTGGTGGGCTTGGTAAACAACTCACCTTCTGTGATCCTTCGAGTTATCTCTGGGTTTTTATCCTCTAGATGAACACTGTCCAATAGAAATACAAAGTGAAACACATATATAATTTAAAATTTTCCTGCGGTCACATTAAAAAGGGGGTAAAAAACACCCAGGTCTATTTTAATAATCTATTTTAACTCAACATACAAAATATCATTTTAAAATATAATAAATACAGAAATTATTAAAGGTATTTTACAGGTTGAGGGGCATCAAGTGTCTGAAATATGATTTGTTTTTATACTTACAGCATCCCTCAAATTATACAAGCTATTTTTCTTTAAAAAAAAGATTATTTACTTAGCTGCATTGGGTTTTAGTTGTGACATGCAGGATCTTCAGTCTTCATTGTTAGCATGCAGGTTCTTTAATTGTGGCATGAGAACTCTATTTTGGGGCATGTGAGATCTAGTTCCCAGACCAGGGATCAAACCCAGGCCCCCTGCATTGGGAGCACAAAGTCTTAGCCACTGGACCACCAGGAAAGTCCCCAAGCTACTTTTGAAGTGCTCAATGGCTCAAGTGCTCATGGCTACTGTCACGATGGTATGGACATTTCAGCCTTGGTCCTCCAGTGAGCAAGAAGAAAGTGTAAATTGGCCTCTAGAGTAAAGAGAAACACTTTATAGTTATGTTCAAGTTTATTACAGATCATATTAAGGTGTAAGGATGGACTTTCAAGAACTTTATAAACCTGGATTGATGCATGTCTCTGGAGATCTAATGGGAGGTAAAAGGGAGAAAATCTAATATTATTGATCACCTAAAATGTACTAGAAACTGTGTTAGTTGCTTTACATGTATTATTCATTAAATCCTCTCAATAACCTATGAGTGTTATAATTGGCCCAGTGAAAATTAACGAAACAGAGATGCAGTGGGATTAGGAAGCCTGTCCAAAATTAACCCAGTGATAAATCAATAGTGGAGTTGGGGTTCTACCTGAGCCAGGTTACCATGATTTCATTCATCCCAAGATTTTAGATTACCCTGTACCCAAGTAGACTTAATATATCTCAGATGTGTCCAAAATATCTGACCACAAAGCCCTCTGATTCAAATCAAGAAACCCTAGACATCATACAATTTCCAATCATAGTTCTTATCGTTTTAAGTTTTATGGCCTTTGTTATACATTGATGCTGAAGCGGAGCTCCAATACTTTGGCCACCTGATGGGGTGCCAAGAGGCGACTAAATGGAAAAGACCCTGATACTGGGAAAGATCGAAGGCAAAAGGAGAAGGGGATGGCAGAGGATGAGTTGGTTAGATAGCATCACTGACTCAATGGATATGAATCTCAGCAAACTCTGGGAGATGGTGAAGGACAGGAGAGCCTGGCGTACTGCAGTCCTTGGGGTTGCAAAGTGTTGGACCTGACTGAGCGACTGAACAATAACAACAAAACAACAAATACATTCAGGAAAATGTATTTGAAGAAAAACAGATATTCACCTTATAAATAACTAGATAGATAGATAGATGTAGATAAATAAATCACATTTAATGGATGGGGGACGCTGCTGACACAAGCCAGTTCTTGTCCTTGAATGACATCAGGCAAGCCTGACATTTGTCTTCTGGTGTCTCCCTGCCCTTTATCAATTAATCTTCTTATCAAACAGTTTTACAGTTTCTTGTATGTTTCTTGGTTTCTGAATCTCCTACCAACTATTTAATAGAGTCTAGAAAACACAGTTCTGACATTTGATCCAGGTTTGTTTGCCAGGACTCTGAACCTGGCTTTCTTTTCCAAATGGCTTGGTGTCTGGCATGCTAATCAGAGTTGTTTCCCTAATTGGAAATACCTAGGTAAGATGCACAAAGGAGAACTGGTATGGCCGTGGCTCCTGAGAAGAAAGCACGATGACTGAGGACCTCTGGTCTTTGAAGGGCTTGGGGAGAGAGCAGAGCCTAACCGAGAGAAAAACCGTAAATCGAGCATATTCAAAATAACATGCAAATGAGCGCCAGGTCATTTTGCTATGGAAGGTCAGGTACTGTAAGTGGTGAGCAGACATGCCCTAATTAGTTCAAGATCTTCAAAGGACAGCACTGCGTACAGCCACAACCTCACCCGCAGGCGCTGTTACTAATTCAGAGAGGAGCTACCCAAAGCGCCTTCTCCACTACTTCCCTGAAAATTCAAAGGACACAAAGATTAAAAGCCCAGGTTGCATTTGAAAATTAAATGTAAAGGAATGCAAACTATTTTTTCCGGGTGACAGAAAGTGTGTCTCTGAATTATACTGGTCAGGCTGGACCCCTTACTTCTAGAGAGGTGAATAAACCCATTCTAGGGCTTCCCAGGTGGTGCCAGTGGTAAAGAACCCACCTGCCAATGCAGGAGATGTAAGAACCATGGGTTTGATCCCTGGGTCAGGAAGATCCCCTGGAAAAGGGCATGGCAACCCACCCTAGTATTTTTGCCTGGAGAACCCCGTGGACAGAGGAGCCTGGTGGGCTATAGTCCACGGGGTCGCAAAGAGTTGGGCACGGTTGAAGGGACTTAGCACGCTTGCATGCTCACAGAAACTTTCAAGACTGAGTTAGTACAAAATGTGGTATGCTTTCTAAAGATAGTTAGCACGTTTAACTTTGAGACTAGTTTGAAAAGATTACAAGGTGCCACATTTTTTAAATGTTTTCAAAATTGAGAGGGAATAATCAAAAGATGGCTGTGTGTGCTGTGTGCACAGTCGTGCCTAACTCTTTGAGACCCCATGGACTGTAGCCCAGGCTCCTCTGTCCATGGGATTTCCCAGGCAAGAACACTGGAGTGGGTTGTCATTTCCTCCTCCAGGGGATCTTCCCAACCCAGGGAGCGAACCCTTGTCTCTTGCATCTCAGGCATTGGTAGGCATATACTTTACTACTGTGCCACCTGGGAAACCAGGATTGATATCTGCTTAGATAATCTGTTGAAAATCTAACCAGCAGGACATGCTTATTTGTTCTAGATATGGTTGTCTTTTTGTATGGTAAGCACTGCTCCTCTTGTAATCTTTCATAAGGAAAAGTAAAAACCCAGATAGAATGACCCTCCCCGTTCAAACCAAATTGCCGTGGTCTTTTGATGTGTAAATGGAATCACATTCTTTAAAGCAGTGATTTTTAGTCACGTGCACCAGGTTAGATTGATTGTCAAATTTGGGGAAGGAGAAGAATTTCCCTCTGGGGTCTCCTGGCAATTATTTTTCAGTTGTTTTTGCCCTGCCCTGGAGCATGAAGCCAATATCATTTTTAGGATCAGGTAAGTTTACCCAACATGATCAATTTCCTGTGACGGTCTGCTGCTGTCACTGCGGAGAGGGGAAAGCCGCTCTCCTTGATCACTTTGACACTAAAAGCTGTCATTTGGAAATTGACCAGGACGTAAAACTCTGAGCCTCTGATGACAACCACAAGGAGATCCAGAGACTAATGAAATCGTGGAGAGAGTGGGGGTTGTGCATAGTGAGTTACTATTGGCTTAAGCCGCCTCTGCTCCCTCTAATGAGCCAGGGCGCTAGGTACCTGGTGTCAGGCATTGTGTATCACACATCTAGAGTGTTCTGTCAGGACCTGAAGAGTAACACAACAGGACAGACACAGTGAGGATGCTGAGTCAATTCTCCCTGGTGCAGAACTTCGCCTGATAGGGATGGAGGCGCAGAAGAAGGCTGCATGTTTACTCTTTGGAGGAGCCATGCATGTGCTCCATAGGCAGGTTCAGGCAGAGGTCCTTATTTGAGAATTTCTTGGGTTTGCAGGGAACTGGGCCCAATCTCATGGGTGAAATTGTCTTCTTGCTAATTCCTAAGCGCTCCTTATCTGTTCCTCGGAGTTTCGTTCCTTGGTTTTATTTCTGTCCTCCAGACGTGTCTGTTTACTGGTGTCTTCCTTCCTTCTTCCTGATTTAATGTGAGACAACAAACACTTATTTGGAATTTATGAGATTTTTAATTGTCGTTCAAAATCCTGCTCTCATGCCTATGCAATGCACTTTCCACCGACAGCCGGTGTGACCTGTAAAAACTTAAGTTATGAGCATGTTGATTAAAATCCCCTACAAATCTTCCAAATTCCTTCCTCTCTAAAAGATCTTACAAGATGCAGTGTCCCCTCGGCATTCCAACTTCAGGTCATCTTCTGCTCTGTCAACTCAGTACACTCCAGCCACACTGGTTTTCTTTTCTGCTCCTTGAATCCCTGCCTAGGGTTTGGAATCGCAGAGGTTAAGAGAATGGCGTTTCAAGAAGGAGGACTCAGATGGCTGTGCTGAGGTTATTGAGAGCGTGAGTGTGTTGTTTAAGAGAATCACACGCTAACTTCAGGAAGAGGGAGGTCACTGGAGCCTCTGACAACAGCAGTTTCCCTGATGGGAGTGGAAGCTTCATTGTAGTGGGTGGAGGAGAGAAGGGGAGCAGAGGCAACCCTTTTGATGCATTTTGCTATGAAGGCAAGCAGAGAGATGGGGCAACAGCTGAAGGGGGATGTGTGGGAAAGAGCAGTGATATTATTTTACTTGCTATAGATGATGGATAATGAGCACGTTTCTCTGCTGATGGGCTGCTTTGGCAGACAGTCTTTGAGATGCACAGGGACGTGGTGATTAAGAACAAACTCCTCCAGAAGTGGAGCTGGGTGAAGGAGGGTCTGTTCATGCACAAGAGCAGCCTCTGTGGGTAACAGGAGAGAGGGAAGAGATCAATGGCAGAGATGTGAGTGGGCTGCCATATTTGTTTGGGGGAGACAATGGAATCCCTTTCCGATGGCTTTCATTTTCCCAAAGAAGCCTGGGGCAAAGTCACTTGTTATGAGAGAAGGGAGGGGAAGGGGTTCCTGGACACTGGAGGAGCAAGAAAAAGAGAGTCAAGTCCTCCTTTTGGAAAGTGGGAGTGTAAACTACATACAGGAGTGTAGCAGCGTTTCCCCGAAGAGCTGAGCACCCGCTGAGGATTTGCAGTCAGGAATTTAAAGCGGAAACAGGAATGCGAGCTCTTCCTGGTGACACTCAGCAGCTGGGTGTCACCAGAGTGTGGCCTCAGTGGTTGTGGTTGCACAGGCTTAGGTGCTCCATGGCATGTGGGATCTTCCCAGATCAGGGATTGAACCCGCGTCCCCTGCATTGGCAGGCGGGTTCCTATCCACTGCCCCACCAGGGAGGTTTCCCAGAAACAATTTTAATCATTATTATTATTTCCATTCAGAGTGACTGAGATTAGTCCTCTGAAACTTGCCTCTGGCATTTATTTTCCTTAATGAACTGTTGGTACCCCAGGGGAATTGGGAGGTAAGTTCTAGAAGAGCAGTGAAAGGCATGGTAATGTTCCTCAGTGTTTTGACCACTAGAGTTTGTAGAATTAATGCTTTGCCAGATGAACAGAAGACATTTTAGGCCTCTCTTAGGCTCTATGATGGTCAACGTTTTTTTTTTTTTTTTTTTTTGCCCCAGTGTTGAAGACCAGTAATAAGTTCCTTAGAAACTGAAAAATAAACCAGTATTTTACTATTTCTCCAGGCCCCAAACAACATGTATAATTGACTTCCTTTCTAATTTCTGTCTAACTTAGTCCTCTTTACTCATATTCAGTCTGATTCCCCATGAGCAGAGGAGGAGGATGTAAATCTGTGACAAGAAACCTATGAAAACTCACTTAAAAGCAAGAGAATTTAGTATCTTAATTTGCAAAGAGATGGGAAGAGAGTTTTCTCAAGAAAAACACTGCTGAACAACAAGGCAAGTTAGGTATGACTCTCCAGTAATTTAAATACTTCAAACACAGGCAAAGCTAGACCAG
This sequence comes from Muntiacus reevesi, assembly GCF_963930625.1. NCBI lineage: Eukaryota > Metazoa > Chordata > Mammalia > Artiodactyla > Cervidae > Muntiacus > Muntiacus reevesi. The sequence continues at coordinate 28,750,989 of NC_089252.1, read as the reverse complement.
TTAGTACCATTAACATCTTATAGACTGATTGCCCAAATCCAACACCTGCTTCCTCCACTTGTGCAGCATTTTTTAAGAAAATCACAGATATCATGTCATTTTATGGAAAAATACTTTTGTATAGTTTTCAAAAAGACAAAGGCTTTTTCAAAATACAACCAGAATATCATGACCATACCAAGGAATTTAGTATTAATTCCTTAATATTATCAATTCTCCAGTGTTTTTATTTCTAATTGTCTCATAATTTTTTTTTACAGCCTTTTTGTTTATACTAAATTTATACTGTTACTTCTAATTCAACTTTAGGACAGGCAGAATTTCTAGTCCACCTGTTTGATCTAGTCCTTTCTTCTGTCATTCTTGATGATAGAAGTTTTCTTGGTAAGAGAGAAATGTTAAAATGGAATATGAGTAAGGACAGTTTACTCTGAATGCCATCTTTTGAGTGACACGAGGTTTCTGATGGTGCAGGGGCTTCATGAAATTAAAATTTTGATAACTGAAGCAAAGACTTTATGATTCATGGCATGATAAAACTAACTAACTAGAAACAGAGGTACACTCTTTTCACAAGGAAAAAAAATATATTTTAGGAGCCCTGGAAAATTTTGTTGTAACAAAATCATAGTTTGCACCATTCTGCGTTTTTGGTTAACAGGAGATCAATGTGTTTATAAAAACATGAGTTACCTCTGTCCTCATGAGAATGATCCCCTTGTCATTTGGGTGTTTGGTTTTGATCACTGAGGTCATTTGGTTTTAGTAATTAGTCCTTTGTATGGGCTTCCCTTGTGGGAATAACCTGTCTGCAATACAGGAGACTTGGGTTTGATCTCCAGGAAGATCCTCTGGAGAAGGGAATTGTTACCCACTCCAGTATTCTTGCCTGGAGAATTCCATTGACATAGGAGCCTAGTGGGCTACTGTCCATGGGGTCACAAAGAGTCAGACAGGACTCTATGACTAACATTTTCACTTTCTATGGAGAATTCAAATGAGTCAAAAAGTGTCTAAGTAACATTTTAACCAGATTGAAATCAATAAAGGATATTTACAGGGGAAAAATGGGTTTTTGGAAATAATCTGCTTCTGATCTAAGTTGATTCCATTGCTAAGGTTATTCAAAAATTATCAGACTATCCCATCGGTTTTTATCAGACTTCAGGACCGTATGGTAATACATTTAGCTGTCAGTACTATGACTTGAATGAACAATTATATGGAAATTAAGAAATATGAGGAGTATTCATGGTAAGAAAGAAAAGTGTTCAGCTGATCTACCTTCTGTCCTTCGTTATCCTTCAGTTTTTGTCTGCTGAACCCCCAAACTGCAGACTCCGCCTCAATCTGACCTTTAGTTCTCACACAGTGCTGAGTACTACATGAGCTGTTAGTCATCAGTCCTCACACAGCCTTAGGCTGGAAAGGGTCAGGAAATTGTTGTCCAGCACTCAGTATGATTCAGTATGAGGGAAACTGTATACGCCCTCCACATCCACTGACTATGACCTTGAGCATACTATAATGCCAGGTCTTTGGCTTGAGACTAGATAACTGGAACCCACTGAACAGTCTGGGGAATGAGCCAGGTTGTGTGGGGGACGGGATGGCACAGGATAAGGGGTTTCCTTTGCCTTTCAGGGTTCAATTTTTTTAAATTAAAAATATATGTTTTTATTTGAAAAACATATAAGTTGATTTTCATAATGTATTTACTATAAATATTCAAGTCAGATCAAACTTAAAAAGGACAAAAATATATCATTTTTCATGTGACTTTTTTTACATTAGAAAAGCTTTAAATTGAAGTATAGTTAATTTACAATGTTTTAGGTGTATAGCAAAGTGATCCAGTGATTATATATGTACACACACACACACACACACACACACACATATATATGTATATGTACATATATATGTTTTCAGATTCTTTTCCATTATAGGTTATTACAAGATGTTGAATATAGTTCCCTGTGATATATAGTAGATACTTGTTGTTTATTTATTTATATATAGCAGCGTATATCTGTTAATCCCCAATTCCTTATTTATCCCTCCCCCTGTTCTCCCCCCAATCCCACCCACCCCAGGAGCCTATGATTTTGTGTTCTGTTCACTGCCCCTTATTTTCAATTTTTATAATCTGAAGAAAAATCTTTTTTAGTGTTACTGTCTTGCTTTGTTTTCCCACTTCCTTCTTCAGGGATACGATCTCTACCCTTGAACTCCAACCTCATGTCTGAGTCTCTGCAACCCTCCAATTTCCCCCTCAGCCTTTAATGAGAGCAGCAGCCACTGCTGAGGTTTCCTTCTGCCCTGCTCCGGGAACCGTGGGCATCTCGAATGTTGATGGTCACCCACTGTCCTGGTTCCTGCAACTGGCGCTCTGCCCCTCAGGCTATAGGTGAGGACACCAGGGCCTGAGCTAGGCCAGTAATGTGGGGAAGCAAATAGTGTGGGGCCTTTCCAAGAACCTGACCTTCTTTTTTAAAATTTATTATTAATTTTTATTGACGTGAGTTTGTGCATGTGTGCTGAGTAGCTTCAGTCATGTCTGACTCTTTGCCACCCTGTGGTCTGTAGCCTGCCAAGCTCCTCTGTCCATGGAATTCTCCAGGCAAGAATACTGGAGTGGCTTGCCATTTCTTTCTCTAGGGGATCTTCCTGACCCAGAAATTGAACCCAGGTTTCTTGCACTGCAGGCAAATTCTTTACCGTCTGAGCCACCAGGGAAACCCTGGATTATATGAAGCCCATGGTAAATGCTCAACAGTGTGAGATATTACTGTTGTAATAAGTCTTATTAGTTCATTTATTGGATGGATTCATTTTCCTTTAGCTGGTTGACATTCATTCAGAGGAACTGAATGTCTATAAAATGAAAACTTTTGGAAAAGAACATAAAAGATGAGTGATGTCGCTATTGAAGAGGAGAGCTGATATTTCTCAACATAGAGGTCACCTGTGACTGCCACAAGAGCAGTTTAGGTGGAATGATGGAAATGCAAGCCAGATTAGAGCAAGGCCCAAGAAAGAAAGAGCCAGAACTCACTGAGTTCTTACATAGAGTCAGAGGATGTTTCAGCCAATTGTCACCCAAGCTTCGAGTAGTTCTGCTTGTCCCCGGTGGTGGCTTGACACTGCCTCTCCATGGGGTACCAAGCTAGATGGTGTGTCTGGACAGAGGAAGCATCTGTCTTCTGGTAAGTCCTTCCCTCTGCTGGTGCCTTCTCTGCTTCTAGTTGCTGTCTCTAGTTCTAGGTGCCTACTCAGAAAGCATCTTCTAGAATGTTTCTTTCTGTTGAACTCAAATCAATTTGTACAGATCATTGTCTGGATATCAGTTCACCAGGTACACCCAGACATATGCCACCTTTATGGGAATCAGAAATTCCTGTAATTCTCCAGGCAAGGATACTGGAGTGGGTTGCCATAACCTCCTCTAGGGGATCCTCTCAACTCAGGGATTGAACCTACATCTCTTACATCTCCTGCATTGGCAGGTAGGTTTTTTTTACTACTCGTGTCACCTGGGAAGCCCTGATCCCTTATAGTGACAAATCTAAATCAGTCATAAAATTTGACCAAGGGCTGAGGTTGCTCTTAAGGGGACTACATGGATTGGTTGAAGTCTTCTAACCCAACTGTCCCATAATAGAAGTAAAGTACTTGGCATAATGTTCATTACACATTAATTTCCCTTTCCCCATCCACTGCCTCAGGTTCAGAGTAATCTCTGCAAGCTGAGAACTGGGGGCCAATTTCCAGGACAATTTATGCTGTGAATTTCATACTCCTTTTAAACTTGGACCACCTCCGCCCCTGCTTCCTTGGATTTGTTTGCCACTAAAAAGACATTATTCCTGCATTTCTTAGTATTTCCATTTCAGGAGGTCACCATTAAATGCGTGAGGACATTTCAGTTAGTACAAAGTTTGGAATTTATTTGTTTGATTTATTAAAAATACACCCTAGCCTCGGGGTCTCAGGGTGTGCATACAAAATACTTCAATTAGATTCAAACCAGCAGCTAAAATTTCCTGTTAAGAAATTGAAATATCAAAAAACAAAAACAAAAAACCCAACACCAATAGAGAAGGTAGCAAAAGTAGAAGGATAGGCCTGGTGCCATTTTTTCAAGGTCAACAAGCTGGCAGCCTGGTGACCAGGAGTGGGTAAGAGCTGCCAAGCAGGACTGGCCTCATGTGAGCTGAGTGTTTGCTCAGGAACTTTTTGTAATTTAAAGGGCACTGGTCATCCATTCCTCAAACCCACCCTCAAAAATAAGTAAAACAAACAGATTTTTGTTTTATTTCTACATTGTGCTTTTTCAACTAGAGTTCTGCCCAAACAGAGTTCTTTTGGATGAAATATCACCTTTAAAATAAAATCAGGCAACCTAAGCTAGTTAAAGAAGGACTGTGAGTCATTCATGTTTTAATAATGAATGAATCCACAGTTTCGTCTACATTGTTGACTCCAGTCTTCTGAGTGAATGGGCACTTTATGGAGCGGGAGAGAGAAGGAGACTTGGGAGCATGGGCTATCATGGGAAAAGGTAGGGTTGGATGGGGCGGTCTGCTGAATTTGATGTAGGTGGAGGGTCCTGGGTATCAGGACACCTGGGATTCCAGTTCCAAGTATGGGAGAAAATTACAAAAATCTCTACACATTATTCACTTGCCAGTTTTGTCTATCACAGAATTAAAGAATCTTCCAAAGAAACTCTGAAGGGTGTTTGCAGGTTCAGTTGGGAGAAAATCATATGAAAGCTGGAGCTTATTCTTACTCTTGTGATATTTCAGAAGGTGAGAATGAATACTGAATAATCCTTAATACTTGGAACAGAATACGATTCAGGGGCAAGTGAGGTTGACTGGCACATGCAGTGGGGCCGTGGTTCTCAAGCCACATTCACCCCTTTGGCTTGCTCTAAGTTTCTGATTTTCACAGATCTAGGGTGGAACCAGCATTTCTTTCTTTTTTATCCTCTTCCTGCCTCCCTCCCCCCCTTCCTTCCTTCCTTCCTTCCTTCCTCTCTTTCTTAATTGGAGGATGATTGCTTTCCAATGTTGTGTTATTTTCTGCTATACAACAGTGTGAATCCCTTATAAGTACACACATATCCCCTCTCTCTTGAGCCTCCCCACCCCACATCCCACCCGTCTAGGACATCACAGAGCCCTGGCTGAGCTCCCTGCGCTATACAGCTGCTTCTTACTAACAACCTGTTTTATACATGATAATGTATATGTGTCAATGGGGACCAGCATTTCTTAACAAGTTCCCTGCTGATGCTCTTTGCTGCTGGTCCAGAGATGGTACTTGGAGAACCACTGCAGTAGAGGCATTTACTTGGAGGCTAGCTTTGAGCAGAAAACATGCCGACGATGACAGAGCTGAGGTTTACCTTCAGAAAAGAGGTTAGAAACTTGCTCAGAAATGAAGAACATGTGTGTGTCAGCTTCCTAGGGCTGCTGTAGCAGGAACCCCAAACTGGGCAGCTCAAAACCACAGAAATGTACTGCCTCACAGTCCTAAAGGCTGGGGGTCTGAGATCAAGGTGTCAGCAGGGCCAGGCTCTGTCAGATGGCTCTAGGAGGGATGTCTGCAATCCTTAGTGTTACTTGTAAATGGGTCTCTCCATTCCCATCATGGTCTTCTCCCAGTTTCTTTTCCCATTATTTTTCCTTTTTGTGGGTTGGTGTCCACAATTCTCCCTTTTATAGGAATACCAGTCATATTAGGTTGTTGTTGCTCAGTCATGTCCAAATCTGTGACCTCATGTATTGCAGCACGCCATGCTTCCCTGTCCTTCACCATCTTCTGGAGTTTGCTCAAACTCATGTCCATTGAGTCGATGATGCCATCCAACCATCTCATCCTCTGCCACCCCCTTCGCCTCTTGCCCTCAATCTTTCCCAGCATCAGGCTCTTTTCCAGTGAATTGGCTCTTCATATCAGGTGGCCACAGTATTGGAACTTCAGCTTCAGCCTCAGTCCTTCCAATGAATATTCCACGTTGATTTCCTTGAGGATTGACTGGTTGGATCTCCTTGCAGTCCAAGGGATTCTCAAGAGTCTTCTCTGACACCACAGTTCAATATTAGGTAAGGGTTACTCTAAAGACCTCATTTTACCTTGCTTACCTCTGTGAAGACCCTGTTTCTGGATAAAGCCATATTCTGAGACACTGGGAGCTAGAACTGAAGCCTATCTCTCTATGGGGGAATGCAATTCAATCCATAATATTGTGTTTAACCAATACCATTTCATAGCATCAATATAATACATTAGGGTACATATGCATTGGATACTTTTGGAAAATAAATTAACTAGACACAGAAATGTAATGCCTAAGGCAGGCTTTGCTGATAGTAGGAGATGTGGTAGAGAAATATACACAGTTTAAAGAATACAGCCAGATGGCCAGACTTTGAACTCTTCTTTGGTACTGTCCAAAATGGTGAATTGCTACCTTATGTGTGATACTATAGCTTTGAGACATACCTTTGTTATAAGTGTGTCCTATAAAACCTACATTCTACACTTCCCTGGCAGTCCAGTGGTTAAGAATCCATCTGCCAGTGCAGGGGGCTTGGGTTTGATCCCTGCTCTAGGAAGATTCCACAGGCCCCAGGACAACTAAGCCCTTGGACCACAACTACTGAAGCCCACGCCCTAGAGCCCATACTCCTCAACAAGAGAAGCCGCTACAATGAGAGAGTAGCCCCTGCTCGCTGCAATTAGAGAAAGCCCGTGAACAGCAATGAAGACTCAGTGCAGCCAAAAATAAATAAATGAATGAATATACTATTTCTTAAAAAGTTATGACATTCTATCATAACTACTTAATTATGTTAGTCTCTCTGAAGTACAAGCTACTTCAAGGTAGGGCTGTGTTTCAATGTATTTCTACTCTGGCACATAGTAGGCACTCAAGGTGATGAATGAAGCCCATAATAAACTGAGAGCAGTCTGGGATTTGGGCAGATGTTTCCAGGTGCCCTTGCTCACAAGGCAGGTAGAGGAAGGTGAGAATGGATGAGCAGAGAGTCTGCTGGTGCAGCCAGGAGCCACCCTCCACAGATGCTAAACTTCTTTGAAGTCTCCCTTTCACTTTAAAAATTAATGTGGCTTTTGCATGTGAATCCACAACACATCCGCGTTTGTTTTAATACAGAACTAGTATTTCAAATTACTTAGGTGAATAGCTGAATTTCTCCCCCCTCATTCAACCTATCTTCAGTTGGAGACACATTGTAATCTGTGGGAGACATGCCCTGTTTCTCTTATGAATGTAGAGGCCTCACCCCCACACTCTACTAGGCACCTGCCAAACAGCTGAAGGGGGCTTCCCAGGGTGTTCAGTGGGTAAAGAGTCCGTCTGCAATGCAAGAAACACAGGAAACCTGGGTTCAATCCCCGAGTCCAGAAGATCCCCTGGAGTAGGGCATGGCAACCCACTCCACTATTCTTGCAAGGAGAATCCCGTGGACAGAGGAGCCTGGTGGGCTAAAGTCCACGGAGTCACAAAGAGTTGGACACGATGAGTGACTGAGCAAAGCACAAACAGCTGTGAAAAGAGCAGGGAAAACCAGTGGAGTGGGAATTCTATGGGGGTGTAACCGGGGGCAAGGAAGTATATAGTAGGGCTGCAGAAACTCTCGGGGAGTTGACAAAAGGAAGCAAAAAGGACAGAAAGGATTCGGAAACTATTTATCTTTGGAGAGGGTTAGGCTAGCCTAAAAGTTGATGGTTCCAGATTCGATTTTCCCTCACATTGGAGATGGCTTCTCAGCAGTTATCATCCCACCCCTTTAAGGCAGTCCTATACATTAGTGTAGGTCTCTAGGCTGGGAATTCAAAAGCAATCAGTCTAGTTTCAAAAAACAAACCCACAACATGAGGAAGAGTGAGGATGCAGGAGAAATTTGGAACCCGTCACATGACGTCTGCTGGCAGACTGGCTCTCACTGTTAGAAGTGATTCTGACACTGTTTTGTGGCAAGGGCTGGTTAGAACTTAAAGTATTTTATGGGTCATCAGACTCTGTGGCTCTATCTCCATAGCTGCCCTAAGGAATTGTCTTTTCAGGCCTTCCCCTGTCCCTTCCAAAGCTTGCTTTTCACGAAGAGTGGGCAACTAGAGAAGTCTTCATCCAAAAACATTACATAATCCCTCCAGGAAATGCCGTGACAGTGTACAGCTCATGAAATGGAAACCTTGGTACAGTGACCTTTCTCCCAGATATCCTAGGACACAATTCACACTTCACACTTCACTGGGTAAACATCTCTCCTTCCAAATGGATTCAGCTCTAAAGATTTCTGCCCTCGCTGGGGGCCAGGAGACACAATAGGTTGCAGAAGTGGCAAAGAGTTTTTTCCTTTAATGAAATGATCATCTAATATTTCTACAAGCTGGAAGTACACATGAATTTCATGGTTAAATAGAAATGTGCTGAAATAATTATAACAACCTAGTGTTTGCCCCAAGGAGATAATGGTATAAATGATGCACTGCAAAAAGAAAGGAAAAGATATTCACAATCCTGGTAACCCACCCATCATGTTGCTCTGTTTTGATTCTTGTTTCTTGTTAGTGCACTAGTTAAGAAGGGCTTCTCTGGTGGCTTAGAAAGTTAAAAATCTGCCCACAATGCAGAGGACCTGTGTTCGATCCCTGGGTCAGGAAAATCCCCTGGAGAAGGGAATGGCTACCCACTCCAGTATTCTTGCCTGGGAAGTCCCATGGACAGAGGAGCCTGGCGGACTACAGTCCATTAGGTTGCAAAGTATCAGACGTGACTGAGTGACTAAGCACACATACATGCATGCTCATACTAGTTAAGAAAGGTGAAAAGTGAAAGTCATTCAGTCATGTCTGACTCTTTATGAACCCATGAACTGCAGTCTGCCAGGCCTCTCTGTCCATGGGATTTCCCAGGCAAAGATACTGGAGTGGGTAACCATTCTCCTCTCCAGGGGATCTCGTGACCGAGGGATCAAACCTAGGTCTCCGGCATTGCAGGCTGGTTCTTTACCATCTGAGCCACCAGGGAAGCCAGTTAAGAAAGACAGACAGATATCACGATTTTTGAATATTATTTTGACCATCTAAATATCCAGGTGTTTATATTTGTTAACCTACTTCGTTTTGAGAGAGGCATATAAAATGTACGATCTGATTCATGCACAATTTATTTAAGTATGTTAACTTCGTGTGTCTTTACTTATGAAGCCTCAGGGTTGATCAGCAACACCAGGAAGAAGGAAAAAGTAAAAAAAACTTCTTGCTTCTGGGGACTGTTACTTTAAGAGTAATTATCCTGCTAATAATGATGACAATGAATCTAGCATGAGTGCTTATTTTGAAATGAAATGGAATCTATGTGTCCTTGAAAATTTGAATTCCTATAAGAGTTGTTCAAAATAGATAAAACTAAGAGCCTGGGTGTAGTTGTTTCTTTGTGGCTAATTAGTGAACTATCTTTTCTTCTAAACACAAAGAAGACAGGCTGTCTCCAGCAGATTAAAGGGTCAGAAAGTTCTAAGTTAATTTTTCTCACACTTGGGCAATGCACCTGCTCTTTTTTCAGCTCTGTGATATTGACTTAAATTATTGTCTGTTATAATATTGCTCAAATTTATATAGACAGTTCCTGTGCAATTAAGAATGTGTATTTTTAAAAATAATTGACTGCAGGACTGCACAGATGCCCATTAGACAAAAATCACTAATTATAGTGCTTAAATCTTTTATATATTTTTTATTATTTTTTGTCTGCTTAATCTGACAACTATTGATAGAGGTATATATATTGGTTTTCTAGGGCTATGGTAACAAATACTTATAAATTTGGTGGCTCAAAAAACAGAAATTTATTCTCTTATTGTTCTGGAGGCCAAAAGTCTGAAATCAATGTGATGGCAGGGCTCCGAGTCCTCAAACCTGTAGGGAAGAATCTTTCCTCTTCCAGCTTCTAGTGGCTCCCAACTTTGCTTGGCTTGTGGCTGCATCACTTGGACCACTGTGCCCATCTTCACATGGCTGTCTTCTCTGTGTCTGTGTCTTCTCTCTTGTCTTATTGAATTTATTATCAGGGCCCACTCAGATAATCCAGAATGATTTCATCCGTGATTTCGACTGCAAAGACACTTTTTCCAAATAAGGTCACATGAACAAATTTTGGAGGGGAGGCAGGAGGAGGCCACTCTTTTGGAAATCTCAATTTAACCCATTACAGCGTAATAAAATTTCTCACTCTGCACATCACTTTTCAACTTCTTGTGCCTCTGCCAATATTTATTTCATGTATTTTGGGAGTGCTGTTATTAGTTACTTGCCGGTTCAGGATCTCTCTCCATAAATTGTTTTTTTGTTGTTGTTTGTTTTAAAAAATTTTTTGGTCATACCATGTGACATGTGAGACTTTAGTTCCCTAGCCAGGGATCAAACTTGTGTCTCCTGCATTGGACGCATGAAGTCTTAACCACTGAATTGCTAGTTAAGTCCCTAATTTTTCTTTTTATTATTATGAAAGATCTTCTTTATGCTCTTTCTCACCTTCTTCTTCTTCGTTTTTTTTTGCTTTAAGATCTGGTTTTCTGATATGAATACAGTTTTTCTAGCTTTCTTTGGGTGAGTGTTAATAAATGTTGTATCATTTTCTATGATTTTATTTAATTTTTTTGTGTTTTATTAACTTTTGGAAGTGTTTTCTGAGAACAGCTTAGAGTTGACCTAAAACATTATAAAAAACATATTCAGAGTAGAGAATGTGGTACTGAATCCCCATGCACCCATTAACCAGATTCATTAATTATCAAAGTTATATCACATTTGGGATTCCCTGATGGCTCAGATAGTAAAGAATCTGCCTGCAGTGCCGGAGACCCAGGTTCGATCCCTGGGTCAGGAAGATACCCTGGTGAAGGGAGTATCACATTACTTCCCCAATCCTTTAAAAATGTATCTTTTATCTTCTTTGCAAAACTATTTTAAAGCACTTGCTATCATGTCATTTCACCATATGTATTTCATATGTACCTCTAAATAATATGAATATTTTCATTCTTACATAACAGAATACCATTATTCCATCCAAGGAAACTAATAGTAATTCTTGGGTATCATTTATACCCAATATACAATTTAATTCCTCCAGTTTTCTCGTGATTTCTTACAGTTGATAATTTAAATCAGTATCTAAACAAGGTCAGTGTTTAAGTTGCTTGTTACATCTCTTAGCTCCCTTAATATTGAGCCATTCATTTTTCTTTCATGCTCTGGACTTATTTCAGAAACAAGTTAGCTTCCTATAGAATGCCTTGTATTCTACATTTATGAAGTCTGTGTTTTCCTTTGTGATATCATTTATCTTGTTCTACAATCCCCTGCATTTTCTTTATTTCTATCTTTTAACTGGTGAGTTTGATCCATTTATATTAATTAGTAAATGATATTTACTATGTGGATGAGATTACTGATATTTAAAATTTATTTTTACTATCTCCTTTTATGCTTTCTATCTGCTTTTTCTTTACTTTTTTTTTTTTTTTACTAGCTTTCCTACTTTTAAAAATTCCTTACTTTATTCTCTGTTACATATTTGAGTTCTATTTGTTGAGTTGCTATCCTTAAAATTTTAAAATAACTCTTTGACCAGACCATATTTACAAGTAATCAATATATTTACCATTTTCTTTACAATCCTTCTTTTCTGGAAACTATAAGCAAGGTTAAAAGACAACCCTCAGAATGGGAGAAAATATTAGCAAATGATAAAATTGACAAAGGATTAATTTCCAAAATATACAAGCAGCTCATACAACTCAATGCCAGAAAAACAACCCAATCAAAAAGTGGGAAAAAGACTTCGACAGACATTTCTCCAAAGAAGACATACAGATGGCTAACAAACACATGAAAAGATGCTCAACATCACTCATTATTAGAGAAATGCAAATCAAAACTACAATGAGATATCACCTCACACTGGTCAGAATGGCCATCATCAAAAATCTCCAAATAATAAATGCTGGAGAGGGTGTGGAGAAAAGGGAATTCTCTTGCACTGTTGGTGGGAATGTAAATTGATACAGCCACTACAGAAGACGGTATGGAGATTCCTTAAAAAACTAGGAATAAAATCACCATATGACCCAGCAATTCCACTCTTAGGCATATACCCTGAGGAAATCAAAACTGAAAAAGACACGTGTATTCCATTGTTCATTGCAGCACTATTTACAGTAGCTAGAACACACAAGCAACCTAGATGTCCATCAACAGATGAATGGATAAAGAAATTGTGGTACATACACACAATGGAATAATACTCAGCCATAAAAAGAAACACATTTGAGACAGTTCTGATGAGGTGGGTGAACCTAGAGCCTATTATACAGAGTGAAGTAAGTCAGGAAGAGAAAGATAAATATTGTATTCTAATGCATATATATGGAATCTAGAAGAATGGTACTGAAGAATTTACAGGACATGAATGGAGAAATAGAGATAGAGAATAGACTTATGGAATGGGGAGAGGGGAGGAGTGGGTGAGATGTATGGGAAGAGTAACATGGAAGCTTACATTACCACATGTAAAACAGATAGCCAGCGGGAATTTGCTGTGTGGCTCAGGAAACTCAAACAGGAGCTCTGTATCAACCTAGAGGGGTGGGATGGGAGGGAGATGGGAGGGAGGTTCAGAAGGGATGGGATATATGTGTACCTGTGGCTGATTCATGTTGAGGTTTGACAGAAAACAAAATTCTGTAAAGCAATTATCCTTCAGTTAAAAAAAAAAAAATCCTTCCTTTCCTTCCTTCCTTCTTCCCTCTCTCTTTCTCTTTTCTTTCTTCTTTCAAAACTCAACTATACAATTTTCATGCATTACTTCTAGGTTGTAAACCATTTCTGTTTCAGTTTAATCTACTATTTTCTAGACTTATTAAAGTATCGAAGTAATTAAAAAAAACCATGTGAATGGATATGTGTATTTATATGCATGTACCTCTGCTTTCTTTGGATCTGACTACTGGGCAAAGCAATGCAGGGTGTACCATGTGGTGTTTAAATTCTCCTATCATGTCACTGATAGATCCAGTTTTAATGTTATTTCTTGCAAAGTTTGTATAGACATAAATGTGATTGGAAATGCTAAAACTGCATGAAAGTGCTCTATTATTTTACACAGCTTTCCCAGTGATACCAAGAATGCTCACATTAATATTTATAAAGATTATCAAAATAGAAACATAAAATTAGAAACAATCTTTTATAGAGAACTTTGGATTCCAGAATATTTGGCTGGTTTATGGAAACTGCTTTTAGAAATACTACTGCTTGGCTTAGTCCACAGTCAAATTTATAACTAGCTGGTTTTAGAAAGTACTCTCTTCTGCAGATTTAACTCATATCTTAGTTTCTCTGTGAAACTGTGTGTAATTTGGCAGGGTGTTTAAAAAAATTAAGCTTACCGTATTAGGATTCTCCAAAGAAAGAGATTAATTGCAAGCAATTGACTCACACCATTGTGGAGGCTGATAAACTCCAAATCTGATGGATAGGACTGTAGGTTGGAGACTCAGAGAAGAACTGCACTTTGAATCAAAGACCATCTGCTGGAAGAGTTCCTTTTTGTGGTTCTGAGTGGTGGGGGAGGTCCTCTCTGTTCTGTTAAGGCCTTCAACTGATAGGATGAGGCCCATCCATGTTATGGAAAGTAATCTGTGCTACTTAAATGATTTAAATGTTAATTCCATCCCCAAAATACCTTCACAGAAAGATCCAGAATAATGTTTGACTCACTATATGGGCCCTGTGGCCCAGCCAAGCTGACACATAAAAGTAACTATCACACTTATGTTATAGTTTTTGTCTATGGCTGGGCCATAGACATGTGTTTTTCTGTCTGCCTTGTCTCCTGCCACCTCCAGTGTCCAGGGTAGTTTTTGGAATTTAGTAGATGCTGGATATATGTTTATTAAGTAAGTTAATATTGTAAAAGGGGAAGCAGGGGAGGAAATTAAAATGTGTTTCAGTCATCTGATCTTAGGGAGGCATAGATTTTCTGAGTTCTTAGAAATAATTTATTTGTAGTATTGGTGATTACAAGACTCATGTTTGTTTCAAACCATGTGATTTTGATTCAATTAACTTGTACTGAGGGGGCCTGCTACACACTGGATAGTATGCTAGGTGTCAGTCATGTTTCTCAAGGGCCGTAAGAAGGTATCTGTGTTGATCAACAAACTCTTACTCCCTTTTCCTGGAGAAAGGATGGAACATTCTTCTTCCTTCTTTTCTTTCTTTTTTTTTTTTGCTATGCCACATGGCATGTGGGATCTTAGTTCCCCCACCAGGAATGGAACCTGTGCCCCCTTCTGTGGAAGCGTGGAGTCTTAGCCTCTGGACCTCCAGGGAAGTCCTCTGAAGCATGCTTCTTTGTCCCCTTCCTTGTTTCATTCTGAAAAACCTCTAATATAATTTCAGGGATTGATTTAACGCTTTTGGGGTGGGGTAGAGAGGAGGAAGCAGTGTCCTTGAATTTTTCCATCTCAAGTGCAGGCATATTGAGTTGTTTCAAAGAAATCTCATGCAGTTTTCCGAGTTTCTGTGTCTGTGATTCTTCGTCTTCCTCGCAGTAGTCCCCGGTGGAGACATTAGAGTATTTAACTATAGTTCTGAGCTGATTTGCCTCCACTCCAAATGTATGTGTTGAAGCCTTCAAACCCAGGATTTCAGAATGTGACTTGGAGTTAAGGTCTTTAAAGAGCTAGTTAAGTTAAAGGGAACTCATTAGGGTGGCCTTGATCCAGTACAAATGGGGTCCTTATAAGAAAAGAAGGTTAGGACACAGACACTCAGAAAGACAACCAAGTGAAGACCCAGGGAGAGGACTGACATCAAGGAAATATGGCTCAGAAGGAACCAACCCAGCAGACACCTTGATCTTGAACTTCCAGCCTCCAGAAATGAGAGAAAGTCAACTTTTGTTGCTTAAGCCACCGGTCTGTGTTATAGCAACTGTAGCCAATGAGATGACTATGAATCTTTCAGAGCCATTGTTTCTTATCACAATCAGATTCTTCTGTTTTATTATTTTTTCATTCCTTTTGCAGCCAAAACTTGCTCTCCTGCCTGGCTTCTGCAGTCAGAGGCCTCGCAAAACTTGCTATTTGGAGCAGAACATACAAAGCTGAAACAGCTCTGAAAGTGAGATGAATCTTGGCTTTGAATCTTTTCTTACCACTGTAAATGGCTACAGGGTTTAGGCTAAAGTATTTAAGAAGGTCCTGGCACTGCTTTGCATTTGATCAGCAAAAACCGCACGCCATGGTTGGGGTCGGGGGGAGGGTGCCCTGCTCTGTTTTGCCAGATGACTGGTGTAATTAAGGATGCTGGTGAAAACCAATCTGATGGTTTGGATCTGAGCAGGGGCCAGTTAGCCGCAGTCTCTATCTGTAGATTGTAGCCAACTTTGCAGTCATTCTTAGGAAAAAAAAAAAAGCACAGGCAGGTCAATGTAGTTTCATTGTTGCACCTGGAAACCTAAAAGAAAATAGCCTACTTGACCCTCTACTAAGCTTAATAACTTTTTATTATTGTTAGTGATTTCATGCGAACCACAAGAGACTCCCTTTCTTCTTTCTCCATGGATTCTATCCTGTACTTTAGAAAACATGCAAAAAGTATATTTAATAACATGTTTGTGTGTTCGTCACTTAGTCATGTCCGACTCTTTTGAACCCCACGGACTGTAGTCCGCCAGGCTCCTCTGTCCATGGAATTCTCCAGGCAAGAATACTGGAGTGGGTTGCCATTTCCTTCTCCAGGGGAATCGCATGTTTAAGATACACAATTTTAGTGTTTTTCAATACTGACATACAGAAAAAAAAAAAATCTTAAGATGTCTTCCTTCTTTCTCCAAACATTGATGCTATCTTTAGTTCAGATGATTAGATAATGAACATGGTGCGTGAAGAGGGTTATGTGGTCACTGCTGAAATTCTTATATGTAGTCATAAGACTACCTTTGGACATCTTTTTCAACCTGGATCCTCTTAAAGTTCAATGAAAATGTATCTCTTTCTATCCTTGATCAAACAGCTTAATCTTCCCCTGTCTACGATTTTCAATTATACTGGCTTTGAAAGGTCTGAGGACATTGTCTGTATTAAAGACATTGCAAACAGTCTGGCATTATTGTAAGCTGTGCAGACTCAAATCCCACATGAAACCTAGATCTCAATTTATCATCACCCCCAGGCGTGTCTGTGTTTTCTATAAACAAATTGGAATTATTTCCCCTTTTGATCTGGATATACTAAAAAAGAAATTTCTCATTTTGGGATAGAAGCTTGGCTTTTTCTTTTTTTTTTAGTTAGTGAAGCTTGTTCCTGATAGAACTGTGGAATTGGGAGTCCACCAACCCTGCAAGTTTCCCACCTCTTTCTTTTAAAGGAAAATTCTTTATTGGAGTCTAGTTGCTTTACGGTGTTGTATTAGTTTATATTGTACAGCAAAGTGAATCAGCTGCATGTATACATGTATCCCCTCTTGTTTGGATTTCCTTCCCACTGAGGTCCCCACAGGGCGCTGAGTAGAGTTCCTGGTCTATTCAGCAGGTTCTCATTAGCTAGCTCTTTCATATGTAGTATCAATAGTGTATATATGTCAATCCCAACCTCCCATTTCAATCCCCTCCTTTTCCCTTGGTATCCATACATTCGTTTTCTACACCTGTGTCTCCTATTTCTGCTGTGTAAATAAGATCGTCTATACCACTTTTTTCAGATTCCACATATATGTGTTAATATACTGTATCTGTTTTTCTCCCTACCTCTTTCTTTAGCTAAAGGAAGGACTGTGGAAATCTAACCTCAAGACTCTTTCAGCTTAAATCCAATGGACATCTCCCATGCTGGCAAAAGGTGATAGGGAATCAGAGAGGAGACAATATTAAGTGTTACCCAGGGGATGCCTCATTTTAAGTAGAGAACCCATCACCTTTAGCCTATCTTTCCTCCATCTTTGAAACTGACATTGTCAGTTTCAGAGAGTGGCAGCTTTGTGAGCATATCTATTCCTTTTCCCTGTTCAGGTTTCGTTATCTTTTTCATCCAAGGTGAGCATGAGCTTTTAGGCAGGGCTGAGAAAACAACTGTTTGGCTTGAATACAAGAATTTTCTCACATTCTTTCAGGACTGATTTTCTCCATGCAAAGCACAAAAATTTGTTGTTCAATAAATTTCCATCTCTTCTCCAAGTACAATAAATTTGGTTATTTATCCAAAGTTTTGTTACATTGAAAGAGAGCACTGCATTGAGGTGATGCTTCAAAGGGAGCAGCTTTGACACAAAAAAGCAACATGTTCTTGTTTCCTGGGTTTATTAAAAGGTACCTCCTTTAGATCAGAGTCTGAATACTTGTATGTGGTAAATAAAAAGCCTGAAATTTTAAAAAGTGAAACTTTTTTTTTTATCCAGTAGAATTCCCTGTGTAGGTCAAGGAAATGCCAGACTTAACAGATATCTTACACTGTGCCCCGAAGGTCAATAAATTAGAGTTTTGTTGAACCAGGAAGAAGAAGGAATTCCAGAACTTCAGGTCCCCAAATGGAAATGCCCCTTAGGACAAGTCTAAACTAGGGAAATAGCACTGGAGCTCTTCCAAGGCAGTTGGCCCAGTGCAGTGTAACTCATTTCTGGGCCCCCTGAAGCTGTTTGTTCAACTCTGCAGTCTACAACGTTACAGTGTCAAAAGGAGTTAATCATTAGCAAGTGTGAATAATGTCAGTGTAACAAGGCATGATTGCAATTCTCTCTGCCTTGACAATGTTTTGCACATTTGTCAGAATAAAAAAACGAACAAACAAAAACAGAACCACCATACACACACCATGTGACCACATGTGAATGTGAAATGTTGCATGCAATCTGGGGAGCTGTTAATTCACTTTCTAGCATTTTAAATCACCAGTCTCATTTTCCTGGAGGACAGGGTGGTGTGGTACTCTCCAGATGAAATAAGGGTTCCTGACTGGCCTCGAGTGGTCCAATCTAGCTCAAGTAACTGGTGTTCAGAGAACCGGTCTTTGGAGAAGGAGCTAAAGTTGTAGATGTATGACCCTCAGCCTCGCCATTCTCCCTCTCCTATGCCGAAGCCACCAAATTATGCTCGAGAAGTAGTGTGGACCCAGCTGTGATCCAGAGCCTCAGACGCCTCCTGCTTGTCTCCTGGGCGGGAGTGTCATAGTGAATCCAAGACCTTTCTTTGGATGAGAATCATAAGAGCCCTGGGTTCTGGAATTCTGAAGTTAGGGACAGGATGAAAAGCAACATTCCAGCAGCATTGAAGGACTGATTTTTATTTTTTTGGTTCATCTGAATTCTGATTGAAAAAAGGATAGTCATCCTAAAACACAATCAAGAATTCTGGTAGCCACTCATCATGGCTCTACGGTTTGGTTTCAGAGTCAAGGGGACGAAGAAGCACTCAGCCAAGCTCGCCAAGGTAACAGCTGCATCCCTCACTCTGAGGAGTTGCTGAACGTCAGTAACATGATATATCTGGGATAATCATTAAGTTCTTCCAAGAAGATACACAGGCTTCATCTTTTCCTGGGACCAGTGCCCCTCAGAGATGC
This sequence comes from Muntiacus reevesi, assembly GCF_963930625.1. NCBI lineage: Eukaryota > Metazoa > Chordata > Mammalia > Artiodactyla > Cervidae > Muntiacus > Muntiacus reevesi. Next base: position 28,732,324 of record NC_089252.1, on the reverse strand, counting down.
CCTTCTTCACTTAATATAGCTCCACTGATTTCCTTTGTTGCTTAGTCCAGAAAGTCAGGGTACAATGAGTCAGCTGCAAATCCCAAGATCTCAAGGTACCTTTCTCCTCTCTCTTCCTGCTGCCATGGGCTTAGTTCAACCCTTGTAACTTCTCTCTTGCTAACTTTCATAATCCTCAAACTCCAACAGGATGCTACTAGAGTCACCTCTTTAAAATCCAGACCCTGGCACTCCCCTGCATATTCTGTATACCCTTTTCCTGTGGATAAAGTCCAGCCATGGGTTGTGGTTTAGTCTCTTAGTCATGTCTAACTCTTTATGACCTCATGGACTGCAGCATTGCCAGGCTTCCCTGTCCTTCACTATCTCCTGGAGTTTGCTCAAACTCATGGCCCTTGGGTACAGTCTGCCATTTGCTTTCTAACTAGGACTTTGCCGCCCACTCTGGTCCCATTTTTTTTCTCTGAAGCTTTAAACCATATTCTGAAAGTTTATGTATCATGAACTTCCATACCTCCTGTCTCCTTCAAGCTGTTCCCTCTACCTAGGACACCCTCTATGCATGGCCAGCTTGAAAAAAAGAAGTCTCGAAGAAGCTAAATCTATTCATAGGTGTATATATACATATATATATATGTGTGTGTGTGTGTGTATATATATATAAACCCAAAACACGTGTATTTGAAAAGGTACACGCATCCCAATGTTCATAGCAGCGTTATTTATGATTGCCAAGATATGGAAGCAACCTAAGTGTTTATTGAACAGATGAATGGATAAAGAAGATGAGGTATATACACACAATGGAATACTACTCAGCCATAAAAAAGAATGAAATTTTGCCATTTGCAGTGATATGGATGACTTGGAAGAGGTTATGCTAAGTGAGAGAAGTCAAACAGAGAAATAAAAATACTGTATGATATCACTTATATGTAGAATCTAAAAAATACAATAAAGTAGAGAATGAAACACAAAATGCAGACTGACAGATACAGAGAACAAACTAGTGGTTACCAGTTCGGGGGCAACATGCTGGAGGGGGGAGTGGTAGTTAGAAGCTATTGGGTGTAGGTCAGGCTCAAGTATGTGTTGTCCAACGTGGGGAATATAGCCCTTATTTTGTGTATGTGCTCAGTCACATATGTGATTGTGTGCTCAGTTGTGTCTGACTCTTTGCGACCCCAAGGGCTATAGCCCACCAGGCTCCTCTGTCCATGGGGATTCTCTAGACAGGAATACAGGGGTGGGTTGGCACGCCCTCCTACAATATTTTGTAATAACTGTAAATGGAAAGTAACCTTTCCAAAACTGTGTTTAAAAATTTAAAAGTTGTTCTTTTACTGCTGTTCTCTTTGCCCTCTCTCTTACTACCACCACCTTAAACTGAATATATTCTCTAAGTCCCTGTCAATTGCCTATCAGAGCATTTACCACAATGTATTTACGTCTGTCTCCTGTTAGACTATAAGGATCTGGCAGGTAGAGTTGTAATCATCCCCATCTCCTGGCACACTGGTTCTGAGTCCTGCAGAAGTTTGTTGAGGTGCACGGAGCTGAAAGCTCGCCAGTTGTTAGTGTTTATGTTCAAGTAGATAGACTCGATTCAAAACGTCATGCTCCGGCTTCCCCGGTGGCTCAGTGTTAAAGAATCCTCCTGCCAGTGCAGGAGACACAGGTTCGAACCCTGATCCAGGAAGATCTCACATGCTGCAGAACAGCTAAGCCTGCATGCCACAACTACTGCACAAAAAGTCTGTGCATTTCAGCCCAGGGCCCCAAACTACTGAGCCTGCGTGCCACAACAACTGAGGTCTGCTTGGCCTAGAACCCATGCTCTGCAAGAAGAGACACCACTGAAGTAAGAAGCCCATGCATTGAAGCTAGAGTCGCCCCTGCTCTCCACAATTAGAGGAAAGCCCATGCAGCCAAGCCATAAATAAATAAAAATTTTAAAATGTCATGCTTGGTTAGACTGCAAAGTGAAATGGTCCTCACTTAGTAGTTCTCATCCTTGCTGCACTTTGCAATCACCTGGAGATCATTAAAAAGTACCGAGGGCAAGTTGGTCTCAGAGGAAGAGGAATATGTCTGTTTGGGAGCCATAAACCCGAGTCCCCTTTCCTAAGGTTCCCACCTAATGGGCTTGGGTGGGGTGCGACATCAGTACTGAAGACACTCCCTGAAGTGATACTAATGTGTGCCAAGTTTGACATCCATAATTCTCACTGAACCTACTGTATTAAGGGTACATCGATATTGTTGGTGTCTTTCTGACATTCGTAGCTTTTTCCTCTTTCTACTTCTTCAAATACAGAGATCAAACACAGAGAGTCAGACCAAGTATGGGAGTTGCTCTCAACCCTGGCCTCACAAGAGAATCATTACTCAGGAAACTTAAAAATACCGATTTCCCAAAAAGAAAGATGAAAATAAAAAAAAACAATACTGATTCCTGGACCTATACCTTTGCACTTAAAGGACACATCGACTTCTCTGTATTGCTCTGGATGGCAGCCTCCCGGTAGACCCATTATTGCTCTCTGGGGAGAATGATACTTTGTTTTAAAGATTGTCAGGAGACAAGGAAGGAGAGAGACTGGGAGAACAGAAAGGAGAGAAATGGAAGGAGAAAAATAATTATATATGACCTTTCATGGGAATGTTACCAATAATAGATTTAGGTTTCATTTAGAGACACTAAAAATAAGTCATGGAAAACTGTTTTCTCTGCATGTTTCTTCACCACTGACCCTTGTATTGAATGGTAAATTGTCGCAATGTGAATAGATGGTCTACTTTACAAGCATTATTTAATATGGTCTGAAATACATTAATTCTTTAAGAGGTGGGAATAACAGACCACCTTACCTGCCCCCGGAGAAATCTGTATGCAGATCAAGAAGCAACAGTTAGAACTGGATGTGGAACAACAGACTGGTTCCAAATTGGGAAAAGAGTATATCAAGACTATATATTGTCACCCTGCTTATTTAACTTATATGTGAAATGCCAGGCTGGATGAAGTGCAAGCTGGAATCAAAATTGCTGGGAGAAATATCAATAACCTCAGATATGCAGATGACACCACCCTTATGGCAGAAGGTGAAGAGGAACTAAAGAGCCTCTTGATGAAAGTGAAAGAGGAGAGTGAAAAACCTGGCTTAAAACTCAACATTCATAAAACTAAGATCATGGTATCCAGTCCCATCAATTCATGGGAAATAGATGGGGAAACAATGAGAGACTACTTTTTTCGGCTCCAAAATCACTGAGGATGGTGACTCTAGCCATGAAATTAAAAGACACTTGCTCCTTGGAAGAAAAGCTATGACCAACCTAGACAGTATATTAAAAAGCAGAGACATTACTTTGTCGACCAAGGTCCATCTAGTCAAACCTTTGTTTTTTCCAGTAGTCATGTATGGATGTGAGAGTTGGACTATTAAGAAAGCTGAGTGCTGAAGGTTTGATGCTTTTGAACTGTGGTGTTGGAGAAGACTCTTGAGAATCCCTTGGACTGCAAGGTGGTCTAACCAGTCAATCCTAAAGGAAATCAGTCCTGGATATTCTTTGAAAGGACTGATCCTGAAGCTGAATACTCAAATACTTTGGCCACTTGATGTGAAGAACTGACTCATTGGAAAAGACCCTGAGACTGGGAAAGATTGAAGGCGGGAAAAGAAGGGGATGACAGAGGATGAGATGGTTGGATGGCATCACCTACTCGAGGGACATAAGTTTGAGAAAGATCCGGGAATTGGTGATGGACAGGGAAGCCTGGTGTGCTGCAGTCCGTGGGGTTGCAAAGAGTTGGACATGACTGAGCGACTAAACGGAACTGAAATACAATTCTTCTATTGCTATAGATGTTTGATTTTATTTTACCTCTAAAAAATATTTTACAATCCTGGAAAAGAAGAATGATTTCTTATATGCCTTGGGCTCCCCCTCAAAATATTTAGTACTGAATTTTGCATATTGTGCGTGCGTGCTTAGTTGCTCAGTTGAGTCAGACTCTTTGTGAGCTCATGAACTCTAGCCTGCCAAGCTCCTCTGTCTATGGGATTTTACAGGCAAGAATATGGGAGTGGGTTGCCATTTTTTCCTCCAGAGAATCTTCTGGGATCCCCTGGGATCAAACCAGTGTCTCCTGCAGCTCATCCATTTCAGGTGTATTCTTTACCACTGAGTCATTGGAGAAGTCCCTTTGCATATAGCAAATGCCCATTAAATACTTACTGAATGAATGAACAAAGGTATGTTCTTGATATTTTCAAAAGGTGGTTTGGATTCATACTTTTTGATATTTGGCATCTATAATTTTATGTTTATGTCATTGAAAGATTCATGCTTCTTTCTTTCCTTTTCTATTTATTTTCATTTATTTATGTTAATTGGAGGCTAATTATTTTACAATATTGTAGTGGTTTTTGCCATACATTGATATGAATCAGCCATGGATTTATTTCTCTTTATTTAGTTAATAAAGAGAAATTGATTTTTTTGCCCCATAAAACATTGCAATTATTTTTTTCTAGGAGAAAAATTTGGAGAGTGGTTCTACATTTTTCAGGTTTAATTAAGAGCAAAATTGGATGTGCTATAGAAAGTGGGGTAAAATATATTTGAGCTACAAATTCTGGGTCCTGATCATTTTCTGACTGTCTTTGCTCACATTTTTTCACACTACTCACCCTAAATGGTCATCAGAGCTGGTCACCTAAGAAGAAGATACATCTGCAATATGTTAAGTCTTTAATTCCTCAAACAGTAGAAAATTGTTCTAGTCTTTTTCTTTGGCTGCTAATATCTTTGTTAGGGAAGACATGTATCAATCACTAACCAGTATTATCTAGTCAATGGGGAAAATCAATAAAAATGTCAATATAAAACCAATAAGTCATAATATAATTACTACTGTCCCCCCTCTCTCCCCTCCACCCCACCCCCAGCCCATTTCTCAGCTTTTAGGTGCGTCTCTTTTAGAGATTCGGAGAAGGCAATGGCACGCCACTCCAGTACTCTTGCCTGGAAAATCCCATGGACGGAGGAGCCTGGTAGGCTGCAATCCATGGGGTCGCGAAGAGTCAGACATGACTGAGTGACTTCACTTTTACTTTTCACTTTTATGCATTGGAGAAGGAAATGGCAACCCACTCCAGCGTTCTTGCCTGGAGAATCCCAGGGATGGGGTGGCACAGAGTTGGACACGACTGAAGTGACTTAGCAGCAGTAGCAGCTTTTAGAGACTGAGGACCAGGGAGGTCAGATTAGAGGTGGCCTTCCCACCCTCTTCTCTAGAGGAACTAATCTTTCCCTTTCTCTTTCCTTCCTTATAGTGCAAGATGTTTTCAAAAGATGCTAATAGTGCAAGATATTTTCAAAAAATACTGCTGACTTACCTGAATGGTTTCCCTATTTCTGCTCCATTATAGTAGCATTTTGGGGTTCAGACTTTGAAGTTTATAACTGCCTGTGTTCTTGCTCTGGCAGAAAGACATTCTTTCCCTTGGGCACCTTGCTGCTTCACTCACTGCTTTGAACTACAGCCATATGGGTGTGTGATCAATCTGTCCTGTTCAAGAAATCCAACCAGAGCAAGCAGGGGGATCCATCTGGATGCTCTGTGGCTCTCTGAGAGGTGGGAAAGCACTGGTCAGCATCGAGCAGACCATGATCGCTTCCAGGTGTCACCAGAGGCCCTCTTAGGGAGGACAGCTCATGCGTGCATGCCTGCATGTGTGCGTGCTCAGTCTTGTCTGACTCTTAGTGACCCCATGGTCTGTAGTCCACCAGGCTCTCTGTCCATGGGATTTCCCAGGCAAGAATACTGGAGTGGATTGCCCTTTCCTTCTCCAGGGAATCTTCCCAACCCAGGGATTGAATTTGCATCTCTTGAATCTCCTGCATTAGCGAGTGGGTTCTTTATCACTAGCCTGAGCTCAGGACATCCTGTTTTGAAACTTGGATCTCTGGCCACATTCTTTCCTAGTGGGTAGAAGGGAGTAAAGTTAACGGCGGCCCCAGTTCTCACAGGAGTGAAAATTTCCGGTTCTAATTGTGCTGCCTGCACGTGGGGTACGAGAACTACGTGGGCAAACAAACAACTCCATCTCAGTAAGACACTCTGCAAATTCTTTGAAAATTTGAGGGGTCATGTGGATTGGATGATCCAGTGTTTAGGCAGTATTGATGGAACCACCAGTTCCTGGATCGCTGATTAGTCATCTTCATCCAGCTCTGTCTTTAATCTGCCCTGTTCAGCATCAGTTATCGGTGATCTGATGAGATCATTCAAGGCACACTGATCGTTTTAGTTGGTTATGGGAAGCAGGATGAATTTAGCAAATACATTCAATGACAGAATAAAAATTTGAAAATATTAGATCAGTGGGTGGACTCTAGCAAGACAGATTTCAACAGGGGTAAATGTAAAGTCTCACGCTTGGGTTCAACACACATACACACACACACACCTGTACTATCGGTGGTTCTTATCTTCTAAAAGGTGAGGGAGATGTGTTCTAAAGCCTGAACTTGGGTGTGGCATTCAGGTGTTGGGGATGGGAGTGTAGAAGGCAGGGTGGCCTTGTCAAAGGGAGATGCTGAATGAAAAACTGGCCAAGGGACTTCCCCGGTGGTCCACTGCCTAAAACTCTGCATTCCCAATGCAGAGTGGCCTGTGTTCCATCCCTGATCAGGAACTAGATCCCACATGCTGCAACTAAGAGTTTGCATGCTGTGACTAAAGGATCCTGCATGCTGCAACTAAGACCTGGTGTAGTCAAATTAATTAAATATATATATATTTTTTTAAAAAGGCTGGCCAAGTCACTCTAGAGTAATATCCAAAGAGGTTGAGGGTGGGGTGGGGAGGGAGCATCAGACTACAAAGGCAGCCAGATAGAGATCTGTGACAGGGAATCCTTGAAGAGAGAGCAGGAGGCAGGTTGCAGGCAGAGCCCGGGGCAGTTCCTGCGCTGATGGCTGCTTTCATCTGTTGCAATGACCTTAGGCAAAGGTGGGGAGGGACCAGTTAAAGGCACCTGCCAGGTGTGGACAAGCATAATTACAGAAAAGGGAAACTGTATCCAGGAGTAGTATGTAGAAAAAAGGCTCAGGCACTTGAGTTGAAAGCATGACATGAATGAGGCTTAGAATGTGGTTGCTGAAATAGCTCATTTGCTGTCAGGCTGCACTGATGGGGAAAGTATTTGCAAGAAATCCTGCTCCGATATCATCTAGTGAACTGACCTAGTCCTGGTAATCCACTCTGCAAAGATCATTGACACCCCAGAAAGTACCCAGAAGAGAGGCTTCATTCATTCATTTATTCAGTTAACAATGACTTTAATGTTCAGCTCTCCAGGGCAAGGCACCCGGCTTGGTGCTGTGGATCAAGAGATGAATGAAACAGCTGACTCTTTAGAGGGAGAGACAGACGATAAACAAGATACAAACAAATACCATGTAATTTCAAATTTTATTAAATGCTAAGGATGCCGTGAAATGTGTTTTTGTTATCTATTGTTGAATTACAGTTCACACTAAAATTTAGTGGTTTCAAACAACCACAGTCATTTATTTTGCTCACAAATCTGCCTTTTGTAGGCAGGACTACAGTGGGAATAGCTTCTCTCTGCTGAAGGTGGCACTAGTGGTAAAGACCCTCCTGCCAACCAATGCAGAAGACATAAGAGACTTGGGTTTTATTCCTGGGTCAGGAAGATTCTTTAAAGTAGGAAATGGCAGCTCACTGTAGTATTCTTGCTGGGATAATCCCATGGACAGAGGAGCCTCACAGGCTATAGTCCGTGGGGTTGCAAAGAGTCAGACACGACTGAAGTGACTTAGTGCATACATATGCTGAGCGCAGCATCCGCTGAGGTGGCTTGATGCGGTTGAAGCATCACTTCTGAGACAACTGATACATACTGGACACTGGCTGTTCTTTGGGAGCTCAGCTGGAGTTGTGGCTGAGGCCCTCATCTCTGTTCTACCTGAATCTCTTCATGAGACTGCTTGGGCTTCCTCACAGCATGGTGACTAGGTTGCAAGAAACTGCTGGGCTTTGAAGGTCTGGGTGAGAAATAGGAAGAGTCGCTTCTACCATATTCTATTGATCAAGCAGTCAAGTCCACTTAGATTCAAGGGAATTTAGTCCAAGAGTGGTCAAAAGCTCAACTCTTGATGGGAAGAATGTTAATTGTTTTTAAAGTAGCCATCTTTGATATATCACAAGCCGTCATTTTATAATTTTCTATCTTTAAGTCCAGTGTCCTAGAGAAGGTTGATTATTGCCTGCAGATTTTTCCTATTGTTAGTATGTTGACATTGGAGGTCATGGGAAGTCTGACTTAGCTGTGAATTTATGGCTTGACTAACCTACAGGGGTTATTAACAGATTATTATGTTTCTCCCTTGCTTATATATTTTCTTTAAGAAACAACCTGTTTATTAAATCATCAAGAATAAAACATCAGGTATCAAATAAATGTTTGATAAATCCAAAATTACATATGGATCCTGTATATTTAAAGCTTAAAAAAAAATCAATAGCCCTGTAATTAATCTTGTTCTTTCATCAGGTATTGAATTGTAGGAGGATTTTTTATGCCCTGGTAGTGGTGATTTAATCACTATGTCGTGTCTGACTCTATCAACCCCATGGACTGTAACCCTTCAGGCTCCTCTTTCTGTGGGATTCTGCAGGCAAGAATGCTGGAGTGGGTTGTCATTTCCTCCCTCAGGGGATCTTCCAGACCCAGGGATTGAACCCAGGTCTCCTGCATTACAGGCAGATTCTTTATTGACTGAGCCCCACCGGGGAAGCCATTTTATGTTCTGGGAGATTGTAATCATGTCAGACTTCATATCCAGAGCCCTTGGAAGTGCTTTCTTTCTTTGACTATCATGATTGGCAAAGGCATGTTAAACAAAATCATGCTTGCTCAGTTGTTAGCCAAGGACTGGATGTCTTTTTTGGCTTTCTCCTTCTTCCTGTTTAGTTAGCTTCCCCCTGCTGGGTGAAGGAGGAAGCACCTGGTTTAAATTCCTTCTAAACCAACTTACTTTCCAGGGATCGCTGGGTAAGTTAACCTTTCTGGAATCCTTTTTTCACAACCAGAAAATGGAGATAACAATACTAACTGGAAAGATGTTTTGGAGGATGTCATACGCTACCTTAAGTGAATCACCTGTGCACACAGTAAGTACTCAATGAAGTCTGGTCTCCTTTCTCTTCTTCAGGCTCTGACTGGTTGATATCTTTCATGGCAAAGTTGTAGGAAAGTCATGTGGGAATGGTAGCATATTTTCAATAGTCCTCACTTCATTCTCACCCCCAGTGACTGGCCACCTTTGAAACCTTTGGGGCTGAAACACGATTTTGCTGGTTAAAAAAAATTTCGTACGTGATGACATGCATACACACACTGCGTTTTCTCTCTCTGTGCTCTTAATGGTGAGACTCAAAGTCTAGCTCACTTAAAATCTTGTTTCAGAGTTCTATTACAATAGAAAACGGGGGCTTCCCTGATGGACCAGTGGTTAAGAATCCGCTTTACAATGCAAGGGGCACCAGTTCGATCCCAGGTCTGGGAAGATCCTACAGGCTATGGAACAACGAAGGCCCTGCGTCATAACTACTGAGCCAGTGCTCTAGAGTCTGAAAGCTGCAACGACTGAGCCCATGTGCTGCAACTACTGAAGCCTGCACAACTTAGGGCTTGTGCTTTGCAATAAGAGAAAACCACCTCAATGAGAAGCCCACGCACCACAATAAAGAACAGCTCCCACTCGCAGCGACTAAAGAAAAGTCCGAACAGCAACGAAGACCCAGCACAGTCAAAAATAAAAATACATAAATCTTTAAAACAAAACAAAAACTAACCAGAACCAAGTACTTAAACCAAATTTGAATAGAAAGAAGATTGTGAAGCACGTAGAAGCTTTTTCTCCACAGTAGCAAATGTTTCCTTTATTTTCTTCCTTTCACTGGTGACCTTGTGGTTCCTGCTCTGAATGGTGCACAGGGGAAGGCAGCCCCCTCTCAAGGTCAAGCTCTGACCTTAGCAGATACTTCCCACATGGATCTCAGAGAGCAGCCTGGTTTAGCCATTCCCAAAGGTTTATTTATTCCTTGGATAGAGTCTGTTTGCAACCGGCAGCTCCAGAGAGAGGAGAGGAAGGAATTACCTCGGATGGCTGGAGCGGAGAACTAATGAGGGGAAGGCTGCAGGGCTTTGCCAATGGGGCATCTGGCCGGAAAATCTGTGGATGAATCAGCACAAGTGGATGCTTGCTGTTACAAAAATGACCAGAATCACATATTCTAGTCATCACGACTGATGGTATCGCATTAGGAGTGAAAAGCTGCTGTGAAAGAATGCTCACTTTTCTTGGTGGTGAGAGGTAGGAATTCAGAAACCTTGGACCGAATCTTTTGAAAGCAAAAGGCCAATCTCCAGACATTTTTTAAAGCCAGCATTCTGACTTCCAAATGGTAGGCTAGCTCTATAAGCATTATAAATGAATGTCATTATAAAGATGTTAATACCTATCTCTTCTCCTGGAATCATGAAAAGCACTACCCTTAATATAGAATTGGATATTAAAAGCGGTTTCTTATCCATGTGTCCTAAAGCAATCAGTGACATCCATGATTAATTAGCAGGGGTGATTCCTGGAATGCTAATTGTCATTCTCTGATACAAAATCACAACCTGGGGATTCTCTTTTCTCTTTATGTGACTCTGGGTACCCAAATCTAAACATTGTTTGCTCAAGACGACTCACATAATTTACACGCCCCGCAATTACAACTGCCAAATATTTTGTATTTTGTGTAGCCAAATGGCAACTCAAAGTCACATTTAAAGGGTGTGAAAAAGGAAATCACATTTAGAGCATGATCCTACAAGTTCAGTAGGAAATAGGAATTAAGGGCGCAGGCTGTGGAGTGGGACAGACTTTGGAGAAGAATCCAGCTTTCTCGTTTCTGCTGTGTGCCTCATTTAACTTCACCGAACCTTTTTTTCCTTGTCTGCAGTGTTGAATAGTGATAACAACTACTTGGGCAGGTTCTAATGTGGAATAAATGAGATAATCTATAGAAACAGTTCAGCACAGCCCCTGGCATAGGACAGATTTAATAAATAATAGATATTATTTGTGCAAAAATATATACAGTGCACATAATCTTTCTATATGACCTTGCAGAAGATATTTAGCTCCCCCCCCATTTTATTTTTATTTTTTTTAAAAGATTTTTTTTTTTTATGTGGACCATTTTTAAAGTCTTGACTGAATTTGTTACAATACTGCTTCTGTTTTATGTGCTGGGTTTTTTTGCCTGCCAGGCATGTGGAATCTTAGCTCTCCAACCAGGGATCAAACCTGCACCCCCTGCAATGGAAGGTGAAGCCTTAACCCACTGGACTGCCAGGGAAGTCCTGGCCCCCTATTTTATAAAATTTTATTTTCTTATTTCTCAGAGTTGCTTAACTAATTCGGGCTTACTATATGCTATTCTTTCTTGGTATTTATCATTTCATAAATTGTCTCTCATTGTCTCAAGTGCTCTCTTATGTCTTAGAAGTAGGGACTGTATTTCACGTTGGTTTGTAGTTTCCACTGTGATTAAACTGGTGGCTTGGATACTAGGTGCTCATTCAGTGCTGCTTGATGGAAATGGTGGTTGAATAGTAGTATGTGGTGCAAAGAAGCCAAAGGTCAGAGATTCAGGCTTCATGTGCATGAGAATGCTTGAAGTTTGCTAGAGGAAAGAATTCTGTTTTCTTCTCAATTTTTTGGCCACACAGAACCATAGCACGTGGGATATTAGTTCTCAGTGAAGTGAAGTGAAGTCGCTCAGTCGTGTCCAACTCTTTGCGATCCCGTGGACTGTAGCCTGCCAGGCTCCCCTGTCCATGGGATTCTCCAGGCAAGAATACTGGAGTGGGTTGCCATTTCCTTCTCCAGGGGATCTTCTCGACCCAGGGATTGAACCCAGGTCCCCTGCATTGCAGGCAGATGCTTTAACTTCTGAGCCACCAGGGAAGCATTAGTTTTCTGAGGAGGCATCAAACCTGTGTCCCCTGCATTGGAAGGCGAAGGCTTAACCACTGGACCACTGGGGAAGTCCTTCATTTTCCCTTTGTGGTCAGAGACTTCACTGTCCATCCTGTTTGGTCGTTTCACCTCTTCTTACCCTCATTGTATGAAAACATGGAGATGAACAGATACAAATACATCATTGCTATTGGCAACACATCATTGTCACTGATGACTGTCTTTGTTTACAGAAATATTCATGGTCAAAGGAACTTATTACTTTAACTTTGGATAAAGATGTTCAATGACTACCAAGCTTTATTTTTATTGTGGTAAAAGATAAAATTTACCATTTTCATTATGTTAAGTGTTCAATTCTGTGGCATTAAAAAAAAAACCCAACCCATTTATTTATTTATTTTTGGCACCAGGGGTTGAACTGGGCCCCTTACAGTGGTAGTGCAGAGGTCTAACTACTGGACCTCCAGGGAATTCCCTCTGTAACATTAAGTGTCTTCATGCTTCCCAAGTGGTAATAGTGGTAAAGAACCTCCCTGGCAACACAAGAGACAGGTTTGATTCCTGGGTTAGGAAGAACCCCTGGAGGAGGGCATGGCAACCCACTCCAGTATTCTTGCCTGGAGAATCCCATGGAGAGAGGAGCTTGGCAGGCTACAGTCCCTGGGGTCTCAGAGTCAGACATGACTGAAGTAACTTAGCACACAGGCAGCACACACAGGTTGTTGTGCAAACTTCACTATCATCTCCAGAACTTTTTAATCTTTATTAACTGAAACTCTTCCCATTAAAAAATAACTCTGCATTCTTCCCTCCCCTGGCAAACACCATTCTACTTTCTATTTCCATGAATTTAAATACTCTAAGCATCTTATGTAATCTTCTCTGGTGTCTCAGATGGTAAAGAATCTGCCTGCAATGCAGGAGATGAGGAGATGTGGGTTCAGTCCCTTGATTGGGAAGATCCCCTGGAAAGGGAAATGGCAACCCACTCCAGTATTCTTGCCTGGAGAATCCCATGGGCAGAGGAGCCTGGTGGGCCACAGTCCATGGCGTCACAAAGAGTTGGAGACGACTGGTGACTGACACTTTCACTTTCAAGCATCTTATGTAAGTGGAATTACACAGCATTTGTCCTTTTGTGACTGGCTTATTTTACTTAACGTAATGTCCTCAAGTTTCAACCATATCTTAGCATATGTTAGAACTTCCTACCTTTTCAGGACTGAATAATATTCCATTGTATGTCTATACCACACTTCGTTTATCCATCCATCTATCTGCTGGTGGACTCTTGGGTTGCCTCTGCCTTTTGGCTGTTGTGAACAATGCTGTTTGAACACGGATGTCTACATTTTGCTTTTGAGTAGCATAGACTGTTATTATGTGCTTGTGTAACTGTCAGCTCAGTTCTTTTCATGTAAGGATTTATGCTGGTCACCATCTTGTAGTGATCCCTTTTTGTTTCTCCCTGAATCACTCCATGAAGTCTTTTCTGCTTATAAGGACTGGTGTCCACAAGATGGGCTTCCCAGGTGGCTCAGTGGTAAAGAACCCACCTGCCAATGCAGAAGATGCAGGAGACTCGGGTTTAACCCCTGCGTTGGGAAGATCTCCTGGAGGAGAAAATAGCAACCCATTTCAGTATTTTTGCCTGGAAAATCCCATGGACAGAGAAGCCTGGAAGGCTGCATACAGCCCACGGGGTCCTAACGAGTCAGCCATGACCTATCGACTAAGCATGAAGCACGTCCATAACACTTGTGAGTTTGGCCATTCTACTTCTAATTCAGTTCCCTTATTCAGAGAAATACTTAAGAAAAGTCCCTGTTGTTTAAAAATTAAAGCTTGGCAATTGTCTACTTGGGTTGGGTTTGTCCAAAGAAAGAAGAATGTGAAAAATCAGACAAACTTCAAACAAGTCACAGTCCTACTCGCTTCAGACACATCCTGGAAATGTAACATCCCCCACCCTGGGCCCGCAATGTGCCGCCTTCTGAACTGGCATGCAGCTTCCACGTTGTTTACAAGGAGAGGGTTCTGGTCGCTCTGATGCTCTGACTCAGATGGCATATGGCAACCCCAGCTCTGTTGTAAAGAATTCAGAGATCCCAGAATTGATTTTTTTCCCCTTAAATCTGAAGGCCAGGGTTCCTTTGAGCTATGAAGTCACAGGCACTAGCATTTGCAGACATCTGGTGCCAGCATCCTCCTGTGTGGCTGAGCCTCCGGAGGAGGAGAACAAACCTGCTCATCTCCTGCTGGTGAGACCAGGGAAACAGTTCTAACATTTTTGAAAAGAAGCCAAATCATTCCTCTTCTGACCCTGCTGCAGCTTGTGGGGTCATCTTTTTGTTTACCATATGTTTGCTTTTGATGTTAGCTAAGTCCTAGTGTTAGTTGTTCAGTTGTGTCCGACTCTTTGCGACCCCATGGGCTGTAGCCAGGCTCCCCTGTCCATGGGATTCTCTAGGCAAGAATACTGGAGTGGGTCACCATTTTCTTCTCCAAGGAAATGTAGTGGGTCCTGGAGACATAGCCAAAACAAAGACGAGGAAGTCAAACAAACAGATGGATGCAAAACAAAACAAAAGGACTTTAGTCATTTCCAGGTATAATCACCCTGATGGTAAGACGACTCTCAGCTTTTTGGGTGACGTTCTGAGAAACTAACCGTGTTCTACCTAACAAAAGTCATCTGTCGCCTTATCACACACCCAGCAAGTGCCAGGCACCTTCTGTACTTTTCTCCCAAGTTCCCTTTCCTCCTCCATTTCCATCTTGGTGGCCTGAGGGACAGGCAGTGTGAGTTCAGGCTTAGTGGGGGCCCAGGTGTCCTCAGGCAGCCAATCTGTGGGGACTGAGGAATGTTGGATTCCTGGAGGCCTGGAGGATGAATGCCTGGCATGTTGAAAACTGTCAATCTATGGTTCTTGAAAGGATAAATGAATGGAAGAGAAACGTCTCTGTGACCAGAGATACAAATTGCCAATCTACATCTAACATGAATTTCACTCTGCAGATGGAGAGACTGAGTTATGGAGAGATTAATTGATTTACATGGGCTCAGCCAGCCAGTCAGCTACTTAACATCAGAAACAAGACCAGACTTTATGTTTCCAGGCTCAGAGCTGAAAGTGTTTGTACTAGATTTATGCTTTTGCTGACCCGTCCTGCTGATGGCCACTTTGATAAATCATCTCAATTAGAAGCAGATGTTATCATGATATATCCAGAGACAGGTCTTCCTGGGGTTCCAAACAGGGAGGTCGTGTCTTTTAATGGTTTCCTGTCCCCGTGTGCGGCAGTGTTTGTGCAACCTTCACAAACATACAAATAAGCAGACAATAGTAACAACAATAAAAGCAACAAAACTAGCTCCAGTGGATTGCAGTTTGCAGAAGAACCTAAGGATAAAGTCCTATTCTTTTCCCTAGATTGTGGTCAGGTTTGCTTGGAAAATAAGCAGTAAGATGAAGAACCTTGTTTGTTGTACAGGGGAATCAGAAATAACGTACTCAGGAACGGAAGTGTCTGGGAATCTTGGTCTGGAAAACAATAATTACAACAACCTTTCTTGCCTTTATGGCATCGGTACTAACCATCCCATTCTGGGAATCTTGACTTTCATGCAACAATTTTCCTAAATGATTTCTTTCTCATTTTAGTATTCACATGACTTTTATTTTCTTGTAATAGCTTCCTTTTTGATTATAAATTTAATACATGTGAATTTTGCAGTAATTTAGGGAAGGTATAAAGGTATAAAAATAAAAGAAAAATCAATGATCATTCACTACCCAGAAATAATTGTTATTGACATTCTGGGGTACACTCTCCCATTCTTTTATATATATATTTAAAATTGGAATGTGTTATGCATTTTGTTGTACAATCTGCTGTTTTTTTTTCTGCTTAAAGATACATTGTGAGAATTTTTCCATGCAATTGAATATACTTCTAAAACAGTTTTTTTTTTTAAAGGGATGCAGTGGTTTCCTGTACATATTTACTCAACCATTTTTTATGGTGGAATTAAAACAGAATTCTGACTTATATAGTTCATATGCATATGGATAATATAGCTTCTATTTTTATACCTGTAGACTATCTTTTAGAAATGCATTTATTTTGAGCAATCAAGCATTTGATCTTACTTTTGACTCACTCTTTCCCCTTGGGAAACTGGAATTGGAGCAAAAATGAGAAAAGAAACAAGATAATGACTAAAGTTGAAGCAGTTAATGTTAATTAAACTGTAAAACTTTTTCTTCCTCCCTTCTCTCCTCTCTCCCTTTTCTTCCCTCCCCTCTTTAATCAACCCCAACTGTGTGTCAGGCAGTGTGCAAGCCCACAGAGTAACACTAAGCAAGTGCAAGTGCCCACTTTAATAAACACATCACAGAAGGTGGGGACCGCCACATGCCTAGTGACGGTGAGAGAGTGGAGACGGTGGCGACCTGGGATTATTAGCCTCGCAGGAAAGGTAAATCAGGTCACCACTGACCTGAGGTGGTCGTGGAGTGTAGCTGAACAGGGAGGATGTGCACATGTGTGAGTGTATGTGTGTATGTGTGCACACATTTTCATGGTCCGCAGGCAGTCGAGAGGAAGAGGTTCGGATGAGCTGAGTGCCTTTGACTCAGATACGAGAGAGAGACTCAGGGCTTCCATTTTCAGTTCCTCCCTAAATATAATAACATAAAATTCCTACTTAAGAGTCCAGAGTTTCTTTACTAGATCAGTCATGTCCGACTCTTTGTGATCCCATGGACTGTAGCCCGCCAGGCTCCTCTGTTCATGGGATTCTCCAAGAATACTGGAGTGGGTTGCCATTTCCTTCTCTGGGGATCTTTCCGACCCAGGGCTTGAACCCAGGTCTCCTACACTGCAAGCGGATTCTTTACCATCTGAGCCACCCGGGAAGACATGGTGGCTATCAACCAAATTGCAAACTCTTGGTACAAGACAAAAAAATAAAAGAAAAGAAGAGGGCTTGCCATCAGTGATCCCCCAGTCTCCCGCTTCGCTCCCAGGGTCAGACTCTCTTCTCTCTTGAGCATGCTCCCTCTTGGGGTAGATGTGGCTGAGGCTCACAGCCAGTCATTAAAGAGTCTCTGCTAACAAAGCGATGGGGTGGATGGGGTCTTGGGGTGCTGGCTGATGGGATGGGCTGCCCACCCCGTGGCAGTCTGGCCTTGGTATGGTTGGGATGTGGGCTCCTACAGTGCCCATGCCCCCTCACCTCCTTGCCTGCCCCCAGGCTTCTATCAGAACCAGGCAAGCTTCCCACTGGCCTGCCAAAATTCTAATTCCATTGAGACCTCTCTCTTGTTGACTTTGGCTCTTAGAAGCCTCATCAAGGACCTATTCCATTATGGAACAGCTGATTTTCTCATTTAGTTATATTTGGGGACAGAAATATTTTTGTGGCCATGACTTATCCACCAGTACAGTGCTTGATTCAGTTGCTCCAAATAAATACTCCTCCTAAAAAAGAACTGGATAACTAAACATATTTTTTAAGCAAATTCCCCATAAACCAGTAAAACAAACATTTTGAGATAGAGATATACACATGTTAATAGAAAAATGTTATAATTATCTTTATAAATCTGAAAGTGGTTTAAAATAATGTTTTTTAAAATTATGACTTTTCAAGTAGTTAGAATTTGCCATATGCGGTGAGATAAATTTTAAATTCCTTTTGAATATATTGGAAAAATCTGGAGTTTAAAAAGGTTAAATAACTTGCCCAAGGTTACATCGCCAGTGAGTTCCAAAGATGGAAGTTGAACTCCAAATTTTAACCAGTTTGCATGTTTTAAAGATACTATTTCGTGAACAATATGCCATGGAACCACAGAATATCATTTAATGCGCATTGTGACCCTCTGAGTTGTTGTTCTTCTTTTACTAACAGGGAAACTAAGGCCTAAAGAGATCAAGGGAACTGCTCCAGGTGCATGGTTATTGTTTGATTGATCAAGAATCTAACTCTTATTTATCTGGAGAAGAAAAAAAAATAATGAAAAAAAACTCTGACTTGAAAAGATACATGCACCCCAATATTCATATCAGCATTATTTGCAATTGCCAAGTTATGGAAGCAACCTAAGTGTCCATCAACAGATGAAAGGGTAAAGAAGATGTGGTATATATATACATGAATACTACTCAGCCATAAAAAAGAGTGAAATTTTGCCATTTGCAGCAACATGAATGGACTCGGAGAGTATTATCCTAGATGAAATAAGTCAGACAAAGAAAGACAAACACTGTGTGATATCACTCACATGCAGAATCTAAAAAATAAGACAAACTAGCAAATATAACAACAAGGAAACAGTCACAGATATAGAGAAATTAGTGGTTACCAGTGTGGAAAGGAAAGGGGGAGGAGCAGGATAGGGGGAAGGGAATTAGAGGCACAAACTATTATGTGTCAAATAAAGAAGCTCCAAGGGTATGTTGTACAGCACAGGGAATATCGTCAATATTTTACAATAACTTTGTGTGGAGGATAACCTTTAAAAATTATGAGTCACTATGTTGTTCACCTGTAACTGATATAACATTGTACATCAACTATATCTCATTTTTCTACAAAAGTAAATACAGTGCCTAAACAGGGCCAGGAGATGGTGAGGGATAGGGAAACCTGGCATGGGGTTGCAGAGGGTCAGACATGACTTAGTGATTGAAAAACAACTGTGCCTGTAACAGCAACTAAAGTGTGTGGGGGCAGTCTGCTTTAGCAGATCATGATGCCACAGCTGTATTTCCTGGCAGACTGAAGGAAATGAAGAGAGTTAAAGGAAAAAAAATTCAAAAAGGAACCTCATCCTCTGTGTGACTCTAATGCTCAGTTGCTCAGTCGTGTCTGACTCTTTGTGACCCCATGGACTGCAGCCGGCCAGGCTCCTCTGTCCATGGAATTTTCCAGGCAAAAACACTGGAGTGGGTGGCCATTCCCTACTCCAGGGGATCTTCCTGACCCAGGGATCAAACTCATGTCTCTTGGCATCTTCTGCATTGGCAGGTGGATTCTTTGAGCCCACAAAATTCCAGTGCACCACAGTTTCTTCTGGAACCTGTACAGTTTGGAATATTTTTGGTTTCTCAAAATCTACTTTTACCTTTGTTAGTTCTCAGACTTATGGACCCACTGGAAGCAAAAATAAGCTGCATTTGGACTGGGAGAGAAGAAAGAAACCAAGAAAAAAAAACATTTGGGCAGAGTCAGAGAAAGGATTTTCCGCCCCCCCCAGCCCAATTTTCAAATGATTTTTGAATCTTTTTTTTTTCCCTCTTTCAATCAAATTCAGAACATGCTCCATTTATTTTCAAACCTGGATGGTATAATTTTGTCATGGTAATTCACATTTTCATAATCTTCACTTAAAATCACCAAATGCATGTGCCTGGTGTTTGCAACAGCAGCCTGGAGTCCTTTCTCTGGGAAGGGCTGAGGTGATGGCAGGGGCACTTTTCTCCTAAAGGACAGAAAGATGAAGCTACCGGGAGCTCTGACTCAGGACAAGATCCAGAAAAGTAGGACAGCCTGGAGGGTATTTGGCATATAACAAGGTTGAGTTAGATCCCAAACGAAGCGAAATCAAAGCAGGCTGGCCTCCCACTGGAGATGGGAGTCTGCCTGGAGCTGACAAAGCCCAAGCTATAGAGGGGCTTCAGGACAGGAAAGGAAATGAAGACATTCCTCAGCTCCCCACCCAACCTTCCTTCCCCCAGACCCGAAGATGCTCGATCGCATTTCACGCTAGGTGAAAACAACACACAGGCTGCCTGCAGATGCCTCCGTCCACAGGTCATTTGGGTTTGGCCCAAAGCCAGCGCTTTAAATGCACCCTCAAAGAAAATCCTAAAGGAAGTCTCTCCCCTGCCAAGATACATATGTGTGCAGAGCACATAGATGTGCATTCTGGAGACGAGGAAGCCGGCGAGGAGAGCTTTTGCTTGGAGCGTCCCAAAAAAGCTCCTGGCCACGGGACCGGAGAGGGAGAATCTGCGTGTGTGAGCAAAGTCTTTGCCAACTGGTTGCTGTGGGGGAACAGAAAATGCTTCCTGGCCCAAAGTAGAATCTTGCAGCCAATGCGGGAAGGATTGGCCAAGGTTTGCTATGGGAGTTTGCATCCTTCAGGCTGGCAACATCCTTGGCACCTAGGCAATGAAAGCATCCGTAGTGTGAAGCTGCATCTTTACTTATTTGATGGATGGATGCTTCTCTGTGTCCAGGTTGCCTCTGGACACAGAGTTTTTATCAGCTAAGGCTACTTTGTGAACACAAGCAAATAGACGAAAGAACAGTAACATTAGGGGACGTGTGCTGTGCTTAGTCACTTAGTCCTGTCTGACTCTTTGTGACCTCATGGACTGCAGCTGGCCAGGCTCCTCTGTCCATGGGATTTCCCAGGCAAGAATACTGGAGTGGGTTGCCATGCCCTCCTCCAGGGGATCTTCCCAACCTGGGAATTGAACTTGGGTCTCCTGCATTGTAGGTGGATTCTTTACCAGCTGAGCCACCAGGGAAGCCCATCAGGGAACATGTTATTGTGTAAAACGTATGTACACACGCACACACCTACCTACCTTGGTGGTGGTTTAGTTGCTAAGTCATGTTGGATTCTTGCAACCCCATGGACTGCAGCCCACCAGACTCCTCAGTCTATAAAATTTCTCAGACAAGAGCACTGCAGTGGGTTGCCATTTCCTCCTCCAGGGGATCTTCCCGACCTGTAGACTGAAACTGTGTGTCTTGTATTGCAGGTGGATTCTTTACCACTGAGCCGCCAGGGCAGACCACTACCTACCTAGGGATCACAGCTAATATCCCAGCAACTAGTATCTTAATAATACCTTCCTAAGACGGTCCTTGCATTCAGAAAGATTTTTATCTTTGACTAATCACATTTTAAAATTCACATAAGCCAGTGACTGTCAGGCTGAGATTTGGGTTTGATTGTTCTGTTGCTGGTCTGGGGTTTGGGTTGTTATTTACCTGCTCCTCTAGTGGTTCCACCATTCATGGGGACTGAGACATCCATGGAGAAGCACTTACAGGCCATTCTCAGTTACTTCCTGCATCTTTCCTGCTGAGTTTAGGGGTGAGTATGGGGGCAGAACTCTGAGTTAGGTTATCATACGCTCTTATGACAGTATTGAGGATTTCTTGTGTATTTTAACATAACACTTTTCAGATACAGGGAATCAGTTTGACCTACTGATTTTGTGGAGCAGGTCTCCAGATATGTTAAAGAGGCTCCACAGTCCTACGTGGCCATGTGGAGACCTTTGGGTTCACGGGTGATGCCAGTTCTTGCTGTAATATTGACACCAACTCCCTTGTCAGGAGACACATCAGAGAAAACACACTGGGATCCTTTTTTTTTCACCTGTGAAATGAAGAGAAAACCAAATATAATCAATGTTTGGCTGGGCTTTACTCCCTGAGAGAATTCCATGGGTCAGTGATTATCCTTTTCAAATGACCACAATTATATTGTGCTTCCTGTATTTATATTTGTTTGTTTGTTTCTATTTCATTTTTTTAGCAGAGGATGTGGAAGTACGTGGGTAACTTGGTCAGAGTTACCTGGTTATGACTGGACCAGCCAAGTCAGTTTCAGATCACAGTGAGAGTCCTTCTCCCTGGTTCCACATGGCTCTCTGCTCAAGCCTCAAGAGAAAGGCTTATTGACACATGGATTGAGAAAACCCCAAATGTCTTCAAATCTTAAGGCATTATTTCTGGCTCATTTGTACAATTCTAGGAGTCTGAATTTATTAAGCTATGTTACATAGTACAGTAGAATCCCACATTAAAAAATATATATATAATATATAATACATATCATATAAAATAGAATAAAAATATTTATAATTGCCTTTTCTAAGATTAGTGAATAGATGATAACATTGCATACATGGCCTGGATCCCATAAATTTGAGAAAAACCAATACAGATTTCCCCTATGACATGCTAAAAATTAATCATGGTACAGTTTGGACATTTTAGGTAAGTAATATTTAATTTGATTTTAAAATATTATTTACTTATTTACAAATATGCACATGATTCAAAAGTTGAAAGATGCAAATGATTAACAGTAAAAAGCCTTTCTTCCATTCCTCTCCCAGCTGCCCGTATCTTCTTCCTGGATTTGCACAGTGCTACTAGTTTCTTGTAAAGAGAACTTTTATTTGTAGTATATTTAAGTAGAAATGGAGTATTAAAATATCTTATTCTCATTGAAAGCCAAAAAAAAAAAAAAGTATTTGGTGGCAAATGGAGGGAGAAAATGGCATGATCTTTTTTTTCCTTCTTGTTTCATTGAGATAAAATTAACATACAGCACTGTATAATTTTAAGGTGTATAGAATAGCCTTCCCAAGTGGTAAAGAACCCACCTGCTAATGTAGGAGACGCAGGGTCAGGCAGATCCCCTGGAGGAGGGCATGGCAACCTGCTCCTATATTCTTGCCTGGAGAATCCCATGGACAGAGAAGCCTGATGGACTATGGTCCACAGGATTGCAAAGAGTCGGACAAGACTGAAGCGACTTAGCACACACACATACAGTATAGTGATTTGATTTACATATTTCATGACGTGATTATCACATATTTAGTGAACATCTATCATCTCATATAGACACACAATTAAAGAAATATAAAAAAATGATTTTCCTTGTGATGAGAACTCAGGATTATTCTCTTAACTTTCATATGGAACATACCACAGTGTCAATTATATTCCTCATGTTGTACATTCCATCCTTGGTACTTATTATCTTATCACTGAAAGTTCTTATAAGCTTTTGACAGTCTTTCTCCAATTCCCCCTCCCCGCACCCCTCAGGGACATTGTCTCTGAATATGAGTACCGCAATATTTATCACCAAATGACTTTTTTTTGTTTTTGACTGTGTTGTGCATCATGTGGGGATCTTAGTTCCCCCACCAGGAATTGAACCCATGCTCCTTACATTAGTAGTGCAGAATCTTTCCACCAGGGAAGTCCTGCCAAGTTACTTTAAAAAAAAACTTTTAATTTTATATTGGAGTTAACCAATTGACAATACTGTGATAGTTTCAGGTGGATAGCAAAGGGATTCAGTTATACATATATATTATCCCTTCTTCCCCAAACTCCCCTCCCAGCCAGGCTGCCACATAACATTGAGCAGAATTCCCTGTGCTATACAGTAGGTCCTTGTTGGTCATCTCTTTTAAATATAGCAGTGTATACCTCCAAGTGACTCTTTTCAATCTTTATCAATGGCTACTCCACTATCGTGCCTTGTCAGGAGATGCTGAAGAAATAGTTGCTCATTTAATTGACTGTTGGTAGGGTGCTGTCTTTCTTATATATCACACCTTCTGTGTCCTTTCTCCTGTTTCTGCATCCTCTGGAGAGGGTCTAGTATTAGGCAGGTTGGGCCTCCTGACCTTTGATTTCCCTGCTCCCTGAACACCCACCCTACCTTGACTTGGAGAGTCTGGAGTTGCTTGCCTGCATCTCACCACGTGTGCAGTCCGGATGCTACCTCTGCTCGGGGTTGTCCTCATGGTGGCACTTTCTCCTGAGATGTGGGGCAGGTGAGGGCTGAGGCGCTTCTCCTGCTGGGTTAAGAGTTGCCTCCTACTTTCCCAGCAGGAAAGAAAGCCCGGTTGGGGTGAGGAAGCAGTTTTTTAGCCACTGCTGCATGTCAAATAGGGCTTCCTATTGTTTTGTTTACCTTCTCATCTAATTCTGTGATTTGAGTTCCAGGAGGGTTTTGCCAGGTGGCAAATATTCTAGGTGACCGGGAAAGAGGGGAGAAGGGAGGAACTGCACGAGGGCTCTGCCTGCACTGGCACAACTCTGACTTTCATTCCCTCTCATCTTTTCCTTCTTTGATTTCCTTATTTTCAAAAACCCTGAAGAATATGTGATACGGGCTGGGCCGGACAGGTTGAAGCTAAGAAAACTGTTTCCTTAGCAACTGTAGCCGTATGAAAGGCTGGCAAGCATTCCTTGTCTCATTTTTCATTTCATTTTCTGCAGTTCCTGAAAGGAGGTCAGATGCTCTGTGTTAAGTTCACATTGCAGTTTTGCTTTGTGGTACCTTC
The DNA here is from genome assembly GCF_963930625.1 of Muntiacus reevesi. Lineage (NCBI taxonomy): Eukaryota > Metazoa > Chordata > Mammalia > Artiodactyla > Cervidae > Muntiacus > Muntiacus reevesi. Next base: position 28,708,117 of record NC_089252.1, on the reverse strand, counting down.
TGTCTCATAGCTGCGGAAGGCAGAGCTTGTGCAAGTCACTGACTGCTTTTGTTTACTTCAATGAGAAATGATACATCTACACACAGAGTCACATTTTGCAGCCAGTTCTCAAAGAATCATAACATATTCATTTTATTTGTGAAGAGTTCAGAAAGTGTCAGAAGCAAAGGATGCATCAGCCGCACACATATTTGCAGGTCATTAGTCTCGAATGAGAGCTATTCTGATTTCAAAGTCACATCAGAATATTTTTGGTAATGGCAAAGGGCACCTTTAAAAAAAAATTCGGATTAGTTCCTCACTAATCGATTCCTCTTCTAAAATTATATGCGAGATATAAAATTGAAGTGTATGGTTAATTTCCAGTTTCCAAATTCAATTCAACAATATTTATTGCCTCTCTGATTCACTAAGAACTGCAGGGGATAAGCAGATGTGGTAAGATGGTCTGTGCCCTCAAGGAGTTTCAAATTTAGTAGTGGGAATAAGACAAATACGGCGTAATTACAACTACAAGGGAGAAAGTGATAAATGGTGCAATGCGGTGGTTATCGACCTCGACTGCAGATTGGAATCACCCGGGGAGCTGTAAAAGCACCGGAGGTTCCTCCCCAGAGGTTCTGATTTAATTGGTCTGAGGGGGGTGTGCAGCCAGGAGACGGGGATTTCAGAATAGCTTGCCAGGTGATTCAAAGACACAGCCAAGGTTAAGAAGTACTGGCAAAGAGCGTCCAAGAGAGGTCTCAGAGGACACATTTTGGCTTGGTTGGGAGCGGAGAAGGCTCCAATGTAGCGCTTGAGAAGAAGCCTGAAACGTGGGTGTGATTTCAGTATGTAGAGGAATTGGGGTGTGAAAGTTGATGTCCAGAGGAGAAGAGGAGAAACATGGGAACAGTCACAGAAGTGAGAAACCCAGAACCGGAAGTAGGTGTCTATGATCGGTGAGCGCATCACCCGCGCAAGCGCAAGCATCCCAAGTGCAGGAGAGCTCAAGGTGAGAGGCAGACAGAGGATAGAGACGCGGGGTAAGGAAGGCGAGAAGGACCCTGAGCTCAAGGTGGCACCTGGTTCAAGTTTGGTCTTTCTGCTTTTAGTTGTTCCTCGAACTCTTTGGGACTTTGAGTCTACTTGTGATGGAAGAGGAGTCTAGCGGAAGACAAGAAAAAGAGCTAATTGTGGGAGAAAGCGTGAATTCAATATCTGACAATATTGCCATCTTTTAGATTCAGGAGGAACGTTGAAGATAATTCAGTTATGTTTGTTTTCCAGTAGAGGAGGCCCTAGAGGAACCGACCTGTGACAACTACCTAATTAGTTAGTGAGCTGTCGTGATTCTGAGGTCAGCGGGGTGTCCAGGTGCAGATGACCAGCGGGCAGTTTACAGGCAGGTCTGAGGCTGAGGAGAGAGGTCAGGGAGAGAAGGCCAGTTCTGAGAATAACTTGCAGTGAGGACTTGAGGGCGAGGGAGGCATGTGGAAAGGAAAGGGAGAGTGATATTTAGATGAAAAGAAAAATTGAAACCAACGAAAGAGGCATAGAATTAGTATCTGAGAAATAAAAGGAGATTGAGAAGAACTCAGTGGTACACAACCCAAGAAAGAGTGTTTTGGGGAGGAGGGGTGCAAAGTGCTGCGGGTGGAGAGGCTGGAGTTTCCAGGCTGAGTGGACTCTTGTGTGCTTGGCTTGTCTGTGTAGTGGCTGGTGGGTCATGAATGAATGGCACTGTTGAAGTTACTGCAAGCTCTTTTCCTGGGCTGGAGGACCCTTCTCCAGGTCTCACTTGAGTCATTTCTCATCTATCAAAACACAAAATGGTTGCAGTGAAAACCGGATTGACTCATGTGTTTTTGAGGAGAAAAACAGCCTCTGATTCTCCAATTTCAAGTCATATCCATGAAAAAATGACATCCCATAATGCAACCTTGAAAAAGAAAATGAATAAGTTATAAATGAGGCTGTAATTAGCTGTCTTTGCACTGTTTAAGTCATTTACAAGTATAAACCAACGTGAGTCTGTGGATAGATTATGGGTATCATAGTTGCTATACAGGTCAAGAGAAAGAGGATGAGTGAGGTGCTGGGGGTGGAAATAAAAGGCAAGAACTCTGGATTTTCCTCTTGGGGAGTGGAGGCAGCCTGTTCTAAGCTGTTTAGTGGTTTTGCTCAGCAGTGAGAATACCAAAGGCATCAAGGCCCCCACAAACCCCTCGGCTGCCCAGAAAGAGAGAGTTTATGAACAAGGGCAGACGCTATCAACAAAAGGAGAAATGCTTTATTATTCACAGCCTCTTGATTAGGATGAAAGAAGAGAGTGAAAAGGCTGGCTTAAAACGTAACATTCAAAAAACTAAGATCATGGCACCCGGTTCCATCACTTCCTAGCAAATAAATGTGGAAAAAGTGGAAACAGTGGCAGATTTTCTTTTCTTGGGCTCTAAAATCACTGTGGACGGACTGCAGTCACGAAATTAAAAGATGCTTGCTCCTTGGAAGAAAAGCTGTGACAAACCTAGAGAGTATATTAAAAAGCAGAGACATCACTTTGCCAACAAAGGTCTATCTAATCAAAGCTATGGTTTTTCCAGTAGTCATATACAGATGTGAGAGTCAGACCATAAAATAGGCTGAGCATGGAAGAATGAATGTTTTTGAATTGTGGTGCTGGAGAAGACTTTGAGAGTCTCTTGAACAGCAAGGAGATCAAACCAGTTAATCCTAAAGGAAATCAACCCTGAATATTCATCGGAAGGGCTGATGGTGAGGCTGAAGCTCCAATACTTTGGCCACCTGATGTGAAGAGCCAACTCGCTGGAAAAGACCCCGATGTTGGGAAAGATTGAGGGCTGGAGGAGAAGGGGACGACAAAGGTTGAGATGGTTGTATGGCATCACCAACTCAGTGAACATGAGTTTGAGCAAACTCTGGAAGATGGTGAAGGACAGGGAAACCTGGTGTGCTGCAGTCCATGAGGTCTCAAAGAGTTAGACACGGCTTAGTGACTGAACAAAAACAGTGATTATTCACTAATCTCCAAGGTCCTTGTGCTATTCAGAATTAACATACTCTCTGTAATAAAGGTTTAACACCTTCTGGTTTGATGTCGCTGTGCTCATCCACACATGTGCAGCATCTCTCTGAGGGCCAGGAAGGGGAAATATACCAGAGCCATATCCCCTCCAGTCCTTAGAGTCATCTGGTACACCTCCTACCCTAATGTATGAATTACCTCATGGATCCCTGACAAGGGCTGCCTAGTCTTACATGTTTCTATTGATGAAGAGTTCATCATCTAATAAAGCACCTCATTTTGTTTTTAAGTGATTTTTATAGCCTTCAGGAAATTTTGCCACATGTTGAATCCCACCTTTCTATAGCATCAGTCTTGCACCTTGTCCTAGGTCTTATCTCTTTTAGAGTCTGTCATTCCCCTCAAGCTCTTTCTCTATTAACTATTGAATGTGTATTCTACAACTGGAGTCATTTTCATTTGCTTTATAATTTTAAAAACAGAAACAAAAAATTGCAGCTTATGTACTCAAACTAAAATTCTTTGATAGGATGTCTATGTCCATTGGGGGCCCTCCATCCCTTTAAAAGTGACCTTGAAGTCAATACAACATTGGTCACTTGCTTTCCTAGTTAAGCTTAAACAGTCTAGGCTACTCATAGTAGTTTTCCTGAATTAAAAGAATTTAGTGTCTTTGACTAATGTCTGTCTGTGCAACGATTTCCATTCTCGTGCTGGACCTGTTGAGTGGAACCAGTCTACAGCATGAAGTACCACTTTTTTCAGTGGTGAACTTAGGAGATGTCTGAGTTCTCAGAAAACTTAATAGTTGTCACTTGTGGAGGTCCATTTGCACTCAAATCTCTGAACTCTTTCTCATCATCATCTTAGAGAGAAGGGACCATGCTAAATACTTTTTTCCAGATAGTAAGGTATATGGTAGTCACAAGTGAGTACTTGGCAAATTCCTGCTGAGTTGACTTGAATGGAATCTGCTTCAGTAGGTTTCCCCTTTTCCCTGAAGTCACATTTTCCTGTGGGAGTACAGGTAGGGTTCCTTTCCATAAAATAAGAAAGACATCTTTTGATAATCTCTAATTCTGTGGGATGTATTTGGATTCTCCAGCAGTTCTTTGCAAGACTAGGTCAAGAATGCTGAGAGATGTTATTCAAAAACATCATTTTTTGAAATCGATAATACAAAAGGGAGAAAAGATGGGATAAGCAGCTAACGAGCAGACACAGTAGATCAGGAATCTATGTTAGCATGTTCCTCAGGGTAGCAGAAACTCAATATCTTAATTTTCAAAATGCTTGCCTTTTTTTTTTTTTTTCAATCTGGGTTCTTCAGCATCTTTAGTATGCTGGATGACTGTTTTCACCCACATTCATTTGTCAGATAATTAAAACTGTGTTTTTTTTTTTTTTTTTTGTGGACAAGGATGAAGGGATATGAAAATAAGTTGCAAATGACTTTTTTCATATGTAGTTTTTCAGGGCATTTTCCTGATTCTCTGACATAAGTTTAAATGTAGTATGACTTGCTATGGGAGACCAATATAAGTTAGACACAACTATTTGTTTTTAAAGCTTTATTTATTTATTTATTTATGGTTGTGCTTCCTCTTCGTTTCTTTGCATGGGCTTTCTCTAGTTGTAGCGAGCAGGGGTCACTCTTTGCTGTGGTGCGCAAGCTTCTCATTGCAGCGATTTCTTTTGTTTTGGAGCACAGGCTCTAGGCATGTGGGCTTCAGCAGTTGTGGCGCCTGGGCTCTAGAGCACAGGCTCAGTCATTGGGCGCATGAGCTCAGTTGCCCCGGGGCAGGTGGTATCTTACAGACCAGGGATCAGACCGGTGTCCCCTGCATTGGCAGATGGATTCTTATCTTCTGCACCACCAGGGAAGTCTGACACTGCTCTTTTTATTTTAACAAATATCTTGGTCATATTCAGCTCTATTACATTTATCCCAATAGGCAGTTCTTGCTAGCATCCCTTGGCTGGTATGGATTCATGAGCAGTATCACCAGCACCCGAGTTCCTGGGTACTGGATACATCTGTAAGTCCCTCTCTGTTCATTCTAGGCAGCCACTCTGTCAATCTACCTAATGATTGTTCCTCTTGGCCTTTTTAGTAGGTGTTGATGTACATTAATGGTAGAAGTTTTATGTACAAGTAAAATTTGACATGATTTTCAAATGTTGGGTTGGCATTTAGTGAATACTTCTGTGCTTCCTCTGTAAATTGTAGGGCTTGTTAATTTTACTGGAAGGCCAGTCCTTGGAAGGAAAGTCAGTAACAAAGTGCCTTTCCTGGTCCCCTTAACTTTTTTCTGAGACATGACTTTTCCTATCATTTCAAAGAAAGGATAGCTTAGTCAATGACTGTCATCTGGATGTCAAGATTTTGGAGAGGTGAACAAAAGGAAAGAGTGTGAAAAAGAATGCAGGGATTGTTTAAACAAGATTGTAGAGTCTATGACTGTATAAAAGAGGAGAGGTAGGTTTGGAAAGCAGACATATGAGTTGTGTCTGACCCTTTGTGACCCTATGGGTTCCTGTCAGGTTCCTCTGTCCAAGGGATTCTCCAGTCAAGAATGTTAGAGTGGGTTGCTGTGCCCTCCTCCAGGGGATCTTCCCGACCCAGGGATCGAACACATGTATCTTGCATCTCCTGCATTGGGAGGTGGGTTCTTTACCACTAGCACCACCTGGGAAGCCCAGACATCTGAGGCTTTTAGACAAATTAACAAAACATCCTCTCTCTGGCAAATGTTGTGGTGAAGACTTCTTGTCTACAGTGGAGTGTGGTTTGAATCCAGATGTTCTTGAATTTTCATGTGTAGATTTAGTTGAGTTTGGGGGAGAGCCAAGGCCTTTTTTTTTCAAGGTCTATTTCCAATGTCTTTTTTATTTTTCTTCCACAAAGTCTTCTCCAATTCTCCTGAAGATGGACCCTTTGTCCTTGAATGTCCTAGAGCATTCAGTATCTCACTTTGTTTAGACATTCTCCCTTATTACTCTTCATCTCCTTTGCTGGAATGGATGCCCCCTGAGGGCAGGGGTGTCTGACTGTGTGTCTTCTGCTGGTCTTAGTGCAAGAGGTGCCCTCCAGAACTGAAGTCGAGTTGTGTAGACTGGGATTGAAAGGGTGGGAAAGAAAGCAGGTCAACTCTGAAAGTCTCTTGCATTTTCAAGAGCTGGAGATCACTCCAGAGGCCACCCCGGGGAAGGAGCCGGCTGTGTCATGATGCGAAGGAGCTGCCTTCTTGGATGGCTGTGAAATCCTGCCAGGGCATCTTTAAGTGGATGACTTCTCAGAATCCTCAGTGCTCTTGGGCATGGCTAGGCTCTGAGGAAGAGGGTGACTCTGTAGAGTAGTTAGCAAGCATTTAACCTCCAAGTGCAGAGGGTAGGAAAGAAGAAAGCCTGGAGGATGAGGCCAGCTCCGGGTACCAGGAAAATAGGTCAGAATTCTGAGTGGCATCTTGGATGTTTAAAGATAGTGACATCCTTCTCTAGGTAAAGTCTAGCAGATTGAGTGGGTGTCCCATCTCTCCTTTATTTCCCAATCCCTTTCAACTATACTGATCTGTGGAGTCCTCCAGTAGAAGGGTTTTAATCTCATTCATCCCTGGGTGCCTGACACTGTGGGAGTGGAGTGAGCAGATCCATCCACTCCAGTTACTACAATAATGTCCATGTTCCTGCTTCTGCTTTGATGTTGTCATTCTGTCAATAAATGCTTGACTCTTTAAGGACTGCTCTTGTTTTTGAATTTCTAAACTGCCTAATGCCAGTTAGGTGTTTTTTTTTTTTTTTAAACTATAACAATACATTTTCAATAAAACTATTATTTCACAAATGCTTTAATTTTACATACTAATTAAAAATCAAGAGCATTTCATTTTTAGCACTCTTCTACTTAATTTTATTTTATTATTTGATACTTATAAAACATTTCTGTGTTAAAAAATGATAGTTTAAAAATCATGAGCCACCACTTAATCTAAGAGCTATAATGTTGTTAAAAACTTCCATTTTGCTGTATATTTTTCTCCTTCCCCAAACCCTGCTTCTGTCCCATAAATAACAATTCCCTTAACACTCCTGTTTAATCAGTCCATTGCATTTCATCTTAAGTACAGTTTTATCTCAATATGTATATGCTTACACAATGTACTGTTTAGTTGTGTTTGTTTCTAAGTTATTTTAAAAAACCTATCATCTTACATTTAGGTTTCTGAAATTTTCTTTTCTCTGCTTGAAGTTACATTTCCAAAATGTATTCATGCTCTTGGATGTAGTTATAATTCGTTACTTTTCATTGCTACATTATATTCTATGGTATGAAAACACTACGGTTGTTTCATCTTCTTGTTGATGGGCTTTTGGCTTGTTTATTGTATTTGCTATTATACTTTATGGATGTGAACCAAGAGCAGTAATTTGGGGGCATATCCACTTAGGAATGAGAGTTTCCTGGTGGCTCAGATGGTAAAGAATCTGCCTGCAATGCCGGAGGCCTGGATTTGATCCCTGGGTTGGGAAGATCCCCCGGAGAAGGGAATAGCAATCCACTCCAGTATTCTTGCCTGGAGAAGCCCATGGACAGAGGAGCCTGGTGGCCTAAGTCTATGGGGTCACAGAGTCGGACATGACTGAGCGACTAACACTAACTAACTAACTAACCACTTAGGAATAAGGTCTGTTAAGTGTTTGACCTGGCCAGACACTGCCAAACTGTTTTTCAAAGTGGATTAGCACTTCTTCTTCCACCAGCCAGCTATGAGATTCCCCGTGTCTGCTTTATCCACAGCCCTTTATTGACAGCCTTAGCTTTTCTTCCTTAAACAATCTAGTGGGTATAAGATGATATGTGACTTTCCGTTTCTGTGCTTTATCATGGGGATGAGATTCAGGGTAGATTTTGCAACTTTGGTTGTTGAACTGCATTGATCAGAAGTTCTACAGATGTCAGAGCAACAGAATTTTAGAGCTTGATGAGATTTTGTAGAATAGATCATCTGAGAGAGCCAAGGACCAGAATGCAGGAGGCTTGCGTTCTCTCTATGTATGCATATATACACATCCATCTCTCTGTATCTTTATTATCTATATCTTTATTATCTATAAGGGCTTCCCTGACAGCTCTGTTGGTAAAGCATTTGCCTGTAATGCAGGAGACCCTGGTTTCCTCGGTCAGGAAGAACTGCTGGAAAAGGAATAGGCTACCCACTTCAGTATTCTTGGACTTCCCTTGTGACTCAGCTGGTAAAGAACCTGCCTGCAATGTGGGAGACCTGGGTTCAATTCCTGGGTTGGGAAGATCCCCTGGAGAAGAGAAAGGCTACCCATTCCAGTATTTTGGCCTGGAGAATTCCATGGACTGTATATTCCATGGGGTCGCAAAGAGTCGGACACGACTGAGCGAGTTTCACTTACTTATCATCTGTATCTATATATTTAATCTATGCCTATATATTTAATATACATTATATATATATATATATATATATATATATATATGAAGAAAGGAAATGGCAACCCACTCCAGTATTCTTGCCTGGAGAATCCCATGGACAGAGGAGCCTGGCAGGCTATAGTCCATGGAGTCTTAAGAGTTGGACACAACTTAGTGACTAAACCATCCATACATATTTAATCTATCTATTATATCTATATCATTTATTTCTATCTGTATCTCACAATTGTTTGTGTATGTTATATATTATAAAGAACAAACATAATGATGTGTTAATATTATTGCAGTTACCATGCAGGAAAGGAGGGGAGCAGGAAAGGAAAAGAAGGATGGAAGTGGTGCAGGCTGGCAGATTTACTAGTCTCTGCTCCACTAAAGGGATTGTGGGTTGTGGAGTCATTACTGATTGGTGACCATCATGCAAGGGAACCCATGTGTGTGCATGTATTTGTGTGTGTGTACATGTGAGTGTATGTACATGTGTGTGTTTGAGGAAGATGTGTCTGTGAAAGAAGAGTACAGATGAGAGAAATTTCTGGAGTTTATCAATAATCACAGATTGGAAAGCTAGAGGACTGAAGAGGAGAGAAGATTCTAGTGATATTGTCATTACCCATGCATTCTTTTTTTTTCCCCATGCATTCTTTTATGGGTCACTGAGAACTATAATAAAGGATTTGAGTCATCTCTGAAGTCCTGTTGGAGACCTTGACGTGTTTTCTTGAACTTGAAAAAACTTTGTGATGGAACCAAATGGAGTGCAGAGAATTTCATTATTGTATTTACACGTATCCTAAAAACTGGGCTTCCCAGGTGGCACTTGTGGTAAAGAATCTGCCTGCCAATGCAGGAGACACAAGTGGAGTGGGTTCAGTCCCTCGGTCGGGAAGATCCCCTGCAGAAGGAAATGGCAACCCACCCAATATTCTTGCCTGGGAAATTCCCCGGACAGAGGAGCCTGGTGGGCTGCAGTCCATGGGGCCATAGAGAGTAGGACATGACTGAGTGACTGGGCACAGCACATATCCTAACACTCGAAGCACAATAGGTTGAAAAAAACCAACTTGTCATGATGATCATTGCCATGTTCTCACTTCAAGAAAAAGATATAAATGCTGCATGCACAAAATATAAGGGAGAGTTGCTTTTTCAAGTACCACTATCTCCTTATAACCAACAGTTTCCTTTTAAAACATCGTTTTAATATAAAAATATAATATCCACTGAACCCTGGATGTATGTCAACTAATAAAAGACAAATAAGTAGAAATATGCTTCTTCTACTGAATCTCAATATCAGCTTTTGGTTTCAGGTGTAATGGTGTCATTGTGATCGGCAACATCATTTGAATTTATTTTCACTTCTGTGCATTTTGGAATTCTCCCATGCCTTGTGAATTAGAACTCAGTTGTGTTTAGCTGGGCTGACACGTCCCTTGTCAAATCCACTAACTCAAGCCAAGTTGTAACAACATTTGTTGATATTCCTCTTAGGGACTATATATCTATTTGTTTACTTATTTAATGTGACACTTCTTTAGTGGGTACTCTTTTTATTTCTGGTTGTAACAGGAAATCCTTCTTTTGTACAGTGAGTAATAAAAAAAAAATCTACTCCTTGGATATTTAAACCACTGCATTCACTTAATACATGTCTCTTTTAACCTATAACAGAGGTATAAAAATATGGGCCCCTGGAGTGTGGGGGAGAATGGATACATGTATGTGTATGGCTGAGTCCCTTTGCTATTCACCTACAACTATCACAATATTGTTAGTTGGCCATACTTCAATACAAAATAAAAACTTATAAAAGTGCCACCAAGTTTTTTGGGGCTTCCCATCTGGTACCCCTTGAGAAGCATCATCTTAGATAATGCTCTCAGGGCGACTACTCCTGTTCCAAGATCTCCCTTTTCATTTATAAAATGTCAGGTGCTATAACAGAGAGAATCCCTTACTGAACTCAATTTCTGACCTCCAGTTAGCCTAGAGTTTCCTGGCTTGAGAAACTCCATTTTGCAGTGGCAATCCCCTTGTTTCTCTTCACAGACAGTTTCTCTGTTGCCTCTCCTTCCACCAATCTGTCAGACAGTCACCGATTTTTCTTCCCTGGCGAGGCACTGTTACCAGTAATTGCAGAAACCATTAATAACATGGGTGGGAGGGGGCGAGAGGGAGAGGGAGGCGAGCCACAAAAGGGAGTCAGCATTGTACACAGCCCACAGGCTTTTCCCTCCCACACATATGATTCACTGTTGTTCCCTCCTCACGTGGGAAAATGCTGTCCTGCTGAAAATACACCTGGAAGGCAACTCTGCCTCAAAGATATCACATATGCATATTAATAACACACACTTTGTCGTGCCTAGAGTTGTTTTTAACCAAGCGAGCTGAAATACACCAGACACTTTGTCATCTTCTTCTGTGTGCTGCTGGATCCCCAAGCATGGGCTCGGTGGCTCCTGCCTCCAAAAGAGAGCTAGAAGAGGCACGGGGAGGAATTCCTCAGGATCGAAATGGAGAGGGAAGGAAGCTTCGCTGGATGAAATTAGTTCATCTTCCAGGAAGATTCAGAGAAGAGTTTCAGCACAGGAAATGTCCCCATGTGTCAACAAGAGAGAGCACAGTCACAGGATTGGAGAAGGACCTGGAAAGGAAAGTCAGAGACACACAGGAGAATGTCTGAGGAAAGGTCTTTAAAGATGCACGGTGTTAGTTGCTCCGTTGTGTCTGACTCTTTGTGACCCCATAGACTGTACCCCACCAGGCTCCTCTGTCCATGGGATTGCCCAGGCAAGAATCCTGGAGTGGTTTGCCATTTCCTTCTCCAGGGGATCCTCCTGACCCAGGGAGAGAACTCTGGTCTCCTGCATTGTAGGCAGATTCTTTACTGTCTGGGCCACCAATGAAGCCCAAAGGAGCACAGGGAAGTTTTAAACCCTGAGATGACTTTCCGCCATCCTGTCTTCCATCTCCCATTTTGCTACAGGGCTTCACAGTTTGCTTATATGAGAACAGCTTACCTCTTTTAACTGGGACAAGTGGAAGCTTGAGTTTCTCAGAATGATTTAGTGCAGTCTATCAATCCAGTTCCCACCCCCTGGGGTCCATTGCTGCAAAAGCCCAGGTGATGCTTTGGGCTCAGCAGTGAGCCACACTGGCTAATGGATATTTGGCTTCCCTTTGTTAGACCAGCCCAAGATGCTGGTGTGGTCTTCCTCAATGACTTGTTAGTTGGTTGGAACATGCTGTTAATGAGACCAAAGTTAATGTCTCTGAAATCTGGTGGTTTAACTATGTAGCAGAAAATCTCTTCTATGTTCACAGGATTTACTCACAAGGAGAAGAGCATGATGGATTGCCCAAGAGAGAGCCACCAGCCCCAGTGGAAAACCATGGACAGAGCCTAAACTGGTCCTGTGTTTCTTGACACCTATTCCTTTTTTCCATTTTGGAAAGAAAGACCCTGTGACCTGTCACTTCTTCCTTCAGCAGTCCTCTAATATTCTCAGTGTTTTTAGACTCTTCCCACTCTAATCAGCGTATACAAGATGGCTAGTTGGAGTTCTACTCAGGTCTCTTTAATCAGTGGCCCCGAGATTAAAACCCAGTGCTTTGTATTTAGCATCTTCTGGGTTTGATCCTGGGTTTTGCTTCTAATTTTGACCCTTAATCCTTCTTATCACTGAATGTTTCAGTCAAATTGGACTATCCATTAGCCCTCAGACTATTTTCCATTTTTCTTACCTCTGCTGATGTTACCCCTGGTGCGAACACCTTTCCCCATTTCTGTCTCTGAACGTTCTTCCATTTCAAGGCACTGTTCAAATGTCACCAGTTCCAGGAAAAAGTTTCTGTTCTCACAAATGAAGACAAACTCTATCCTCTAAATGTCTCTTGTGCTTGGTTTGTATCTCTTTTAGGACATGTGTGAATTTTAAAATATAATCATTTATTCCTTCACTAAATATTAATTGAATATCTAGAAGTGCTAAACACCATGGTACATGGGAAGTCAAAAGTGAATATATGTAATCTTATCACGTTAGTTAAGGATAAGCTGGTTGTTCTGGGAAACAGATCCCCAAAGCTTAGTGATTTAACATGACAGACCAACCTAGTGCTACTGGTTGGCCGGAGGCTCTTCTCTCTGTGGTGATTCAAGGACTCTATTAGTTTTATCTGTCAACTTTAGTTTTATCTATTTTCTCTTAGTTATCTATAATATACGAAACAAGTTAGTTGCATTGCAATTTAGCCTCCAAACTGTTGTCTTAAGAAAACATTTACTATTTCACAAATGCTGGGTCAGGGATTTAGGAGAAATGTAGCTGGGTAGTTCAGACTTTGGGGTTTCTCATGAGCTTATAGTTAAGCTGTTGTCTGCGGCTGCAGTCACCTGAAGGCTTGACTGGGGCTGGTGGATCCATTTCCAAATGACTCATTCACCGTCCTCACCATCTGCGCATTAAGTGTCCTTATGACTATCCACTCCAGTAGTCCCGCCTGGGTAACCCCATGGACAGATTAGCCTGGCAGGCTACAGTCCAAGGGATTGCAAAGAATCAGACGTAGCTTAGTGACTAAACAACAACGATGGCCTGATAGCCAGCTTCCCCCAGAGAGAGAAACCCCAGAGAGCACAGGAACAGTCTGATTCTATTCCAGAAGTGAGTCCCTACGTTCAGCTCACCCTCAGGGGGTAAGAACCAAGCTCTGACTTTCAAGGGAAGGACATAAAGGATCTATGGACCTATTTTTCTCTTTTTCACTGAGGGCTTGTGGGCTCTTGGTTCCCTGGTCAGGGATAGAAGCCGGGCTCGCGACGGTGGAAACGCGGAATCATAACCACTGGTGTGTGTGTGGGTGCTCAGTTGCTTCAGGCGTGTCCGGGTTTTGTGACCCTGCGGGCCAGAGCCTTCCAGGCTTCTCTGTTCGCTGGAGTCTCCAGGCAAGAGTACCGGAGTGGGTTTCCATTTCTCCCTCCAGGGGATCTTCCTGACCCAGAGATCGAACCTGCATTTCCTGTGTCTCCTGCATTGGCAAGTAGATTCTTCACCACTGAGCCCCCAGGGAAGCCCCCATAACCACTGGACCACCAGGAGATTCCCTGTGGACCGGAGCATGGGACCCATGCTCCTTCAATTCTGTGGGGCTCTGTCATCTCCTAGAGCCTAGATCCTTCAGCTTCCAGCAGATGGAAGTTGAAAGCATGGAGGAGGCACTCCAGCTTCTTAAAAACACTGATCTGATAGTGACACGTATGACGACTCTTCTCCCTTCAGCGGGGATTAGCACATGGCCGCCTCTGGATTCAAGGGTGACTGGAAAATGCCATCTGTGCTGGGCAGTCATTTCCCAGTGACAGCCCTCTGTACCTGCCACCCTTCCCAAATGTTAGCTTCTTCCAGGCAGGAGCTGTCTTGTCCTTTGTGTCCCTCATTATACAAATAGCACAGACCTTGTGTGGAAGAGGTGCTCTTTAAATATTTCATGAACAAACGAATCCATGAAGGATGGGATGGCAGCATTATTTTTCTGTATATTTCTAAAGGTAAACCTAGGCTTGCTTCTGTCTAGAATCCACATCAACTCTGCTACTTAAATCCTCTTTACAGCTGAGCTGTGGCATATGTGTCTATGTTCAGAACTATCTAGGCATCATGGTTCTCTTGTTATTTCTTATGAATTATTTATCTTCCCTCCTCTGAACTTTCTTCAAATGGCACATTGCAAAGGACTAGTTCTTTACTAAAGAATATTATATAAAGGCAAGAATGTTCAAAGCTTCTCTGCATCACTACACAAACAATTCAAGTAAGATGCTGCCAAATACTGAAGTGATGGGATCACAGGGTAGCAGAGATAAGAAATAAATTGTCATAGCAACCAGAAGACCTCAGTTGGGAGGACTGTTCTTCAACTTAAAAGGTAGTTCTAAGAGCTTAAACATACACAAAGAAATGGCTAATTGCATAAAGATGTCATTCAAATACAGGAGAATCTATTTAAACTTTTCTGAGTGAATATAATTTGGAAACATAATGTGGGAAAGTACGAAATAAGAGCATAAGTGAGCCTTCACCATAACATTTAATAAGAACAATAATTTATGATAATTGTTGAATATTGTTTATTTACCAAAAAAATAAGGTATTGTTCATTTGGGAATTATAATGATGTTGCATGGTTGGTGTAGAAAAATTGAGGTGGGAGGCAGGCTCCAGAGGAAGGGCATCTATGTATCCATGTGGCTGATTTACTTTGTTGTACAGCAGAAACTAACATGACATTGTAAAGCAATTATAGGAAAAAGAAAAATTTAAAAATGCAGAAAACAAGAAAGGGGACGAAAAAATCACCCTACCATTCTGAGTAATTTTAAAAATATTTTTAGTGTATACATAAATATGTGCAAGCATGCTATGTCGCTTCAGTTGTGTCCAACTCATTGCAACCCCATGGACTGTAACCCACCAGGTTCTTCTATCCATGGGACTCTCCAGGCAAGAATACTGGCCTGGGTTGTCATGCCCTCCTCCAGGGGATCTTCCTGATCCAGGAGTGGAACTCGTGGCTCTTATGTCTCCTGCATTGGAAGGCGGGTTCTTTACCACTAGCGCCACCTGGGAAGGCCATGTATATATATCTATATATCTGTTTCAAGCATATGTATATTAAAATTTGAGATTATGTATTTTTCATTTAGTACTTTGATTTTACTTACATTATCTCATAACATTTCCCCATTTCTTTCCTATTCTTTAAAACATTTAGAATTACTGCATGATATTTCATAACTTAGATTTATCATAACTTTATCTAACTATTCCTATAGTGCTTGACATCTCAATTATTTCCATACTTTTGGTATCATAAATAATTCTATAATTAGCATTGTGGTATAAGCAATACTTGTCACAGAATGGGTGCTGGATGAGGGCTTGATGAATAAACTACAAGATACGAATCTTTTGGCACATCTCTGATGACTGATATTATGTTCCTAAAAAATGAATTATTATCAATTATCTAGAAGATTTATTAAACTTCATTTTGAGTATTTGGAATAAACTTAGCTTCTAATACCTGTGTTGTAGACTCTCCTATGTGTACAAGTAATAGTTTGCAAAACACAGGTGAGGGAGAAGGAACCATCCCGGGTACAGAGTCTGATTGGTCAGAGGTGTCTGCAGGTGTCTGGTGTCCTTTCTTACTGCCCACAGAAAGCCTTCCATGTGTGGGGGGCTTCAGATTTGATCAGGTTGTGATCCCCACAACCATCCTGCAAGGCCAGCAGGCCAAGCTCCCCCCTCACCCCACCCCCAGCCCATTTTGCAGCAAAGGAAAGGAGACTCAGTTTGTGAGTTAAAATTCAGCCCAAGGATCTGAAGTTCATCTGGTTTCTTGTTTCTAGAACACACACCAAAGACCCAAGACCCTTGTATTGGCACCTGTTTCTCAAGACAGTGCTTCAAAAATAAATTGGACCAGCATGGAAGGCTAACCTTTTAATTTTATTTTTAAAGATTTTTTTAAAAAATGTGGACTGCTTTTTAAAGTCTGTACTGAATAAAGTCTGTACAATGTCATTTCCATTTTATGCTTTTTGGCTGCAAGGCACGAGGCATGTGGGATCTTAGCTCCCAGACCAGGGATCGAACCTGTGTGCCCTGCATTGGAAGATGAAGTCTTAACCACTAGACCAGCAGGGAAGTCCCAGATCTTTTAAATTGTGTGGTCTGTTTCTCATTATTAGGAGTTTTGAGGGACTTGCTGTTATTATTATTAACATGTAAGGCTTTTCTTGCAACAGTAGTAGTTGTAGCTTTTTCAATTTTCATCCTCAAACTCTGGGAAATGACTGTGACACCTGGTTTCCTTTGCTATAAGGATGAGAGGGAGAAATAGGAATATAGCACACAATTCAAAATTTCCTTTTTAAAAGGATTTCTTTGTCTCAATAGAACATAGAGCAAAATTTCACAAAACTCTTATGGAGGCAGGTTAGCATGAGGTCAGTGCCTTAAAGAATGTAGCCTTCCTCTGCCAGCCACGTGTCAACCTCAGGGGTGGATGGGGGGTGGGGGAGACTCGTCTCCGCTCCTGGGTTCACTTTAGGGAAAAACAGGCCGCTTTTGGACTTCCCCATTAGTAACACCTTATTGAACCCTCAGGTTAGGCTTGAAAGATGTCAAGAGAGTGTGTGAATTAGGTGTTTAAAATTAGGTGTCACCACTCTGACTGCACAGTAGAAATGTCTGGGGAGACTAGAAAAATGTCTGGGTGTCTGGTCCCACCCTTGATAATTAAAATCAGCGTCTCTTGGAGTAGGAGCAATCATTGGTAGTTTGCGAAAGCTCTCATGTGATTTTGATGTGCAGTGGGGGTTGAGATTCAGTAATTTAAATTTTGTGAGCATCTCCCCACAGTGTAGAAGTGGATGGATAAGAAGATTCAACAGGTAGGCAGACGGGAGGTGAGTGGATGAGAACAGTTCCCCAGAGGTTTCTCTTAGTTACTGGGGACTATGGATTTTAAATATTTTAAACATTGTGTTAACCCCTCCCTCCCTCTCATTACCTGCAATCACAGGGCCATCTTTTATATCAAAAGGATGGTGAGTCTCCATTGAAGATATTTCGGGGACCCTGGGGAAGTAACACAGGCCCCCTCCAAATTGCTAACCTCCTCATCTAGACTTCAGACATCCCGTTAGATTGTTTCCCTTGAGGTGCCATTCATCCCCAGGATTACAGAAGGCTTTTCTAGTGACTAAATTATAATTGGTTTACCAAGTACCAAAAGGTTTTGAAATCTAAAAGTCAGACAATTAAGGGTTGAAAAGGCAAATATTTCCAACCTAGACCTAGGCTTTGAAGCAACTGACATTCTCAAAAATGTCTTTATAAAATAATGTCACAAGTAAGTAGATTGCAAGTCTCATCACCTTTAAACTCAGCACCATCCACATACAAAGCCTTCCTGAGTTTATGGAAGACACACCTTAGGCTCCAATGGTCTACGTTTCACAATTGGAAGGGCAGGAAAATAAGCTGTGACTTGAAAAGGTACATAGCGGCTCCCTTCGCAGCCTCTGGATCTCAGCACTATGGGCTCAGCAGCCTAGACTTCTTTGTTTCTGGAAAATGGGGAACAAATTTGACCTGGGCTGCACGTAGCTGCAAGCAGATGTGGGCAGACAGCTCCCACTCCTCCTCTTGCTTCCCCACCCTCTCCCCTTCTGGGCTTTTTCTCCATTATTTTCAATCAGGGCATTATTTTTCTTAAATATCATTTCTCCTGTCTCTGGGGATATTGCATAGAAACTTACTGATGAGAGTCTTATGTGATGTCACCATGGCTCTTGCACGTGTTGGGTCATTTGCTTAGTTTATCAGACATCCAGAAGCTAACAAGTAACAAGCACGCATGCGAGTATTTAGCGTTTGCCAGCATGGCAAGAAATCCTCCAAAGTGCAAGGAGGAAAAGTCAGCTTGTGCTTCAGTTGCTCGATTTTAGCACCTCTTGACCTCATCATCTCGCTATTTTGAGGCACCTAATTTAGTGTCATTGCAATTGCTGTGAAAACAACTCTCCAGGAAGTCACACCACGAAAAGGAACACCCCTGGAGGTTCCTTTCACAGTGTTGCTGTGGTGATCCTGTTATCGAAAAGAAAAAAGAAAACACCGAAAAACAACTTCACCACCCTGTTATTCATCCTCCATCCCCAGGAACTTAGAACTTTATACGCACACACACACACCACACAGTCACATCTGGTATTAAAAAAAAAAAAAAATCAGAGTTGTTGATGCAGAAATGACTTTCAACACCTGCCAAGGGGTGGAGCTGCAGAACCACAGACCATGGTGGGACTGCATTTTCCATCCATCCCGTCAGGACTGCTTTCATCCAGGATCTAGGCAGATCCACGTTTTTTCTTTTCAAATTGGAATATAGTTGATTTACAATGTTTTGTTGGTTTTAGGTGTACAGCACAGTGGTTGAGTTAAACATATATCTACACACACACACATACACAGACACACACACACACATATATATATATATATATACACACACACACACATATATATATATATACATATATATATATATATATATATATATATATATATATACTTTTTCAGATTCTTTGCCTTTATCAGTTCAGTTTAGTCGCTCAGTCATGTCCGACTCTTTGTGACCCCATGGACTACAGCACGCCAGGCTTCCCTGTCCATCACCAACTCCCAGAGCTGACTCAGAAACTCATGTCCATTGAGTCGGTGATGCCATCCAATCATCTCATCCTCTGTCGTCCTCTCCTCCCGCCTTCAAAAATTTGCCCTTATAAGTTATTACAAAATATTGAGTATAATTCTTGGTGCTATACAGTAGGTCCTTGTTGGTTATCTATTTTACATATAAATATATCTACTTTATTATAGATATATGTTTTTCCATCCCATCAGTACTGCGTTTATTCATGATCCTTGTGGTTCAGAGAGTAAAGAGTCTGCCTGCCAAGGAGACCTGGGTTTGATCTCTGGGTCGGGAAGACCCCCTGGAGGAGGGAATGGCAGGCCACCCCAGTATTCTTGCCTGGGAAATCCCATGGACAGAGGAGCCTGGCGGGCTGTAGTCCATGGGGTCGCCAAGAGTTGGACACGACTAACACCTTCACTTTTAAACAGATCTACCTTTTATCACTTTTCCTTATTTAGTTTTAAGTTCTTAGCCCTTTTCTTTCCTGGTGCATTTGCCCTGAGTATAAATGGGTGTGAATTCCTTCACAATTCATCCCTGTGATAAGATCTGAGGGGGACAGGTGCTTAAGGACTCAGCCCTCAGAATCCATCTTATCAAGACATGTGCGTGAAACGAGGAGAACTAAGTGGTCAGGGAAAACGGTGATGCAGAAATTGTCCGTCGGTTTGTTCGCTTTAACAAGTTTGGTTTTAAAACTTTGTGCAGGGTTGCCGCTTAGTTTAAAAATACAGGGCTGATGGGGGAAATAAAGGTGTCTGGAAATTTAGCCTAAAATTCCTGGATTTGAAGGGACACGGGCAAGCCCAGAATTTTCTCATTTTTGTTTACTAAGCATAGCAATGTTACATGCTTTTTAGCTGTCATCACATCTAGTTGGTCCTTAATCTAGATTTTAAAATTTAGAAGCATACGCAAGATCTTCACTACAGGGACCCCTCTGGTGGTCCAGCGTTTAGGACTCTGAGCTTCCACTGCCGGGACGAGGGTTTGATCCTTGGTCATTGAACTGACATCCTGTCGGCCAAAAAAACCCAAACAAATAAAACGAAAAAATGATCTTTACTAGAGCCATAAAAAATGAAAGCAAGGGTAATCTTTGTAACTGTGATGAGGGTATTTATCTCTTATTGCATTTAAATTAAAGAAGCAGTGTGAGATTTTTTATCTAAAATCAGAAGCAATTGGTGTCACCATTAGGTGGCGCACTCCAGCCACCGATTACTTAGGCTGAATGGAAGCAAGCGGTGCCACCTAGGCAGAAATTCCTGGACCCTTCCACCTTTCCTTTAATCATTTAAGATTGCAAGAAGACAATCTGTGTGGAAACCGGCAGCAGGCATATTTTATGCTCCTCTGACACTTTTTGTTTTAACATTTGGCGTCTAGCTGTACCGACTGCTTCTCTTTGCCCCCACACGGTTTCCAAGCCGGCTGCCTCCGCTGCCTTCGTTTTCTTTTCTGCCGCAGCATTTGCACCAGCAGCTACGCAGTGCATGTCAAACCTGCATTCAACTTGGATTGAAATCTCTCTCTCTCTCTCTCTTTTTTGTATTTGCAACATTTGCAATGGGTCAAGAGAATGAATGAGTCTAATGGGAATTGAGTCTGGTGAACAGAATGAGTCTGGTGAACAGTGCTCTTCTAGCATCCCATCCCTGCCTGTCAACGTTAGGCAAAAATAGAAAAGAATAGTTAAAAGGAGAAATCACGGCAATTACTAGGAGTCTCAGCATCTGCTAATGGAACACTTTTCCTTTAATCATGTTCTATAATGTGCAACCTTTACTTTCCCGGGTCACACTGGCTAGAAGGACCAATTCTAGAGCGTAGTTAAAAATAATCAGGGTGGAGATCATTGTTTTTGAGTTGCCTGCCTTCCTCCTGGAGGTTTCTGGCCACGCTGGCTCCTCTCCTTGGAGGCCTGTACGGTTTCTCTTCACCTGGCATTCTTGACTCCAGTGTCTCACTCAAAGTAGAGACTTCTTTTTTTTAAATTGGAATATAATTGCTTTATAATGTTCTGTTAGTTTCTGCTGTACAATGAAGTGAATCAGCTGTATGTATGCTTATATCCCCTCTCTCTCGGACCTCCCTCCCATATCCCTCCCATCTCATCTCTCTAGGTCATCACAGAGCACTGAAAGAGACTTCTCTGCTGCCAATAATCAGCCTATTGCTCCTGTTTTTTTTAAAAAATTAATTAATTTATTTTTATTGAAGGATAATTGCTTTATAATATTGCATTGGTTTCTCCCATACATCAGCATGTGTCAGTCACAGGTACATGAATGTTCCCTCCTTCTTGAACCTCCCTCCCACATCCCACCCCTTCCCGCTCCTCTAGACTGTCACAGAGCTCTGATTTGAGTTTCCTGTCATACAGGGAATTCCCACGGGCTATCTGTTTTACACATGGTAGTGTATATGCCGCTCTCTCCATTCATCCCACCATCTCCTTCTTCCACCCACCCACCTGTGTTCATAAGTCTGTTTTCTGTCTGCGTCTCTATTGAAAGTGAAAGTGTTAGCCGCTCAGGTGTGTCCGACTCTTTGCGGTCCCATGGACTGTAGCCCGCTAGGCTCCTCTGTCCATGGGATTCTCCTCTGTCCAGGTAAGAATACTGGAGTGGTTGCCATTTCCTCCTCCGCGGGATCTTCCCAATCCAGGGATTGAACCTGGGTCTCCTGCACTGCCAGGCAGGTTCTTTACCATCTGACCCATTTGGGCAAGAAGGTGTTGCATCTCCATTGCTGCCCTGCAAATAGGTTCATCAGTACCATCTTTCTAGATTCCATCTATATACATTAATATATTTGTTTTTCTCTTTCTGACTTACTTCACTCTGCTTCTTTGTTTTTTGTGGATCCATGGCTTGTATCATTGAAGGTGCTTTTCCTGGGCTCCCAGAAGGTTGACCCTGGGCTTTCAGGATCTTACATTCCCTCTTACTCTAGAAACTTGGAGCACATGCCCTGAGGTTGGATTGGAGAAGATTTTTTTCAGTGGCAGCACCAATTATCAAACTCAGAAATGTCCCTTGTCACCAGAAGACAAGAATAAAGCCCTGGCTTCTTGAGTCATGACTTCTTCCTATAGCCATATGGCCCAAGTTCAAGGATTTTAGGTAAGTTACTAAGCTCTCTCTATTATAATCATAATATAATAATTCCTCATTTAATTCCTCATAAATAATATAATTCCCTCACATAATAATATAATATAAAAAAAGTTCATCACAGGATCAACTTTTAAGTTGTTGTGAGGATTAAATGATTCGGTGCATGTGATGGCTCCTCTGTCCATTGGATTCTCCAGGCAACAATCATGGAGTGGGCTGCCATGTCCTCCTCCAGGGGATCTTCCCGACCCAGTTTTACAGTGCCTCAGGAATTGAACCTGAGTCTCCTGCACTGCAGGGGGATTCTTTACCGATGAGCCACTGGGGAAGCCTTGCAACTCTCAATTTCCTTTGTTAAATCAATCTGAGTTGAGCTTTTGGTCACTTGCATCATAAAAGTCTGTCTCTATTGTTATGATGCAACCTAGTGAAAACATTCCTGTGATAGAGAGAAACACAGTTTCTCTCACAGTTTCTGTCGTGGTTTCTTAACATCAAATTGGAAAATTATTACTGTTTCATTGGTATTTAGAGGCTCTGAAATATCTAAACATCACAAAGCTTTGTATATTTACATATGACCTCTCTTGATATGCGAATCTAGAGAGGAGCCATTTGTTAAATTGTATTTCCAGAAAGATGTGTATCTATCAATTAGAATATGCCCTTGAATGTTTCTAAAGTAATTCACCGCACATAGATAAAGCTCATGAAATGTTTAAGAAATTAGGTTTTCTGGATAAATGAATTTCTGATTAATTGAAATTAATTAAAGCTTTCTCCCTTCAACACACATAACCTACTAGCTCCTCTCTGTAGAAAATCTTTGTGAAATGTATAAATGCACTTTCTTTCATTAGTAATTACAGTATAGTGAGCATAATTGCATTTTTGATTATTAAGAATTTTACAGTGCCTCAGGGTTATGAGAGTATAAATTCTCATTGTACAGTATTTTACAGAGAGAAATTCAGGAAATTGGGCTAAATAAGGATTGATCCTGGGATATTTACTAGATGTTTATTTTTCCAAACCTCCAATATCTACTAGACTTTGTTGTCTTTCATTTTTTTCTATAAGAATTGACATGTGCAAAAAGTTTAATAGGGATTTTGGTTAGCTGGGCTCTTGTTAAGGAAAATTTTGTTTTATTTTTTTCAATAGGCCCTTTCAGCACAGAAAATTTTGTTATATTTTTTCAGTAAGCCATTTATTCACAGTAATTGTGTGCTAACTTATTAATGTGAACAAGATTCCAAATGGAAAATGTGGGACAAAAGGGACCAGACATTGACAAGAGGAGCTTCAGTGATGAAGTTACTTTGGGGGTTGAGTTTAACTGTATAGAGTCTTAGAAATGACCCAAGATGTTCAGTGACTGTGAATTCAGGAGGCCAGGGCATCCAGCACATAGGGACCGTGGCTCATTCTTTTCATGTGTCTTTTGTAGAGTGGAGGCCCAGTAGTTCCAGATCTTTACATATCCTGTGGCTCAGCCAACTTCGGTTGGTTGGTTATATAGGGAGTTTGACATGGAGGGAACACATCCAGCAAACACGTACGGAGTGTGGCGGTCTTTTCTCCAGGTCCATTCTTTCTAGTTCCCTCTCATCACTAGACTGATAAGCTGTAGAAGATTCAGAGATTTGGAACCAAGGCCAGTAGTTCCTTTCTTCCCATCGGAGACACGATTAATAGTCAAAGTCAGAGATCAGACGTCGACATAACATCACATGGAGTCTTAGGGGCTGAATTGCGTCTCCCCACCCCCTCCTGTTTTCATATGTTGAGGTTCTCATTGTTAGTGACTATGTGTGGAGATAGGGTCTTTAAAGACAAAATTAAGTCAAACTCAGGCCATCGGGGTGAACCTTAATCCTATATGAATGGCATTTTATTTTTTTAATAAGAAAAGGAGATTAGGACATCCAAGTACAGAAGGAAGATTATGCAAAAAATCAAGAAAGAAGACAGCTGTCTATAGCCAAGGAAAGAGACCCCAAGAGGAACAACCTCGCAAGTACTTTGGTTTTAGACTTTTAGCTCTCAGATATCCTAAGGCATCCTCATACATCCTTGTGTATCTTTAAACAAAATCCTTTTCTCAGATATTCTCTTGTCTGCCTCTGACTTTCTTTTCTAGATCCTTCTCTCACCTGTGTGCCTTTGGGCATGTGTGCAAAGTCACTTAGTCATGTCCGACTCTGTGTGATCTTAGGACTGCAGCCTGCCAGGCTCCTCTGTCCACGGGATTCTCTGGGTGGGAATACTGGAGCGGGTTACCACGCCCTCCTCCAGGGGATCTGTGTGCCTTTGCTTCCTCTCTCATTGACACATGGACCATTTCCTGTGCTGAGACTCTTCTTACAGCTTTGGTCTTCCTGGAAGATGGACTGATTTCATCCAGCGAAGCTTCTTTCTCTCTCTGTGTTGGTCCCAAGGAATTCCTCCCCATGTCTCTTCCATGTCTCTACTGGGGGCAGGAGCCACCAAAGTCCATGCTTGGGAATCCTGCTACACACAGAAGGAGATGAGGAAGGAGATGATGAAGTTGCTGGTACATTTCAGCTTGTTTGGTTAAAAACAACTCTAAGCACTACAAATCATTTGTGTGGTTTAAACCATTCAGTCTGTGGCACTTTCTTATGGCAGCTTAAGCAAACTAATACATGGAGTTATTCAAGAAAGGAACAGGCTAACCGTCAGTGTGTGTAGTCAAGGATGGGATGGAGAAATTGTATGTCAAGGCAGAAGGATATGAAGACCTGTCAAATCATCCAGGAACCCAATGTCAGGTTGCACAACATGGAAAGTCACTGGCTAGGGATCAACAGTAGTTGTGGGTCCTCCCCTTTGTCTCCATCCCCTTGAGGTTGCAGTTCTTCTCTTTCTACTCCCATTCCAATATCCAGTTATCAAGAGGTCATATTCTGCCACAGTTCAAAAATTGGCATTGGATAGGTTGTCGGTTTGTTTTCATTTTTTTTTTTTTTTTCCAGCCTAGTCTGTCCTATGCTAGGGTCATCCTTCATCTGAGTTGATGTTATTGACCTACCATCTGCAGGGCATGTACGTTGAGTTTTATTTACAGCAGTGATGATGAATTAAGCTTGAGTTAGTAAAATTCTCTTACCAGCCTCCCCTGGAAAGATGGCTTTGCATTTGTGGAGAAATCACAGAGGTTTCCTGGAAGAAAATGTATTTGCTGGAGGACTGATAAGATTGAGACACAATCTATAATTGGGGGGACTAACTTTTCTTCATGCAAAGCTGCTTTTTTCTCCTTTAAAAAAAAAAAATCAGATTTAACCTCAGTCATGCCTCAACAGCACCATGCTATGCTCATTTCGGTTCTAGACAAAACCTTTTACTTCCTGAGTCAATCAGCCACCACTGAGCTGAGCACTACAGGGATTATAAAGATGAGTTAGACAGGGTTGGCAATCTCAACATCCCACAGGGGAGACATAGGAGTGATTCTAACATGAGAAAGACTATGAAATGAGCTGTAATAAAAGTATGAATGGATTTCGTTAAGAGGAACAAAGGAAGGAGAGGATGTTTCCAACTTGGAAGGCATCTGGAGGAAGAAGAGATATCAGTCGGGCCTTGGAGGAGATGGAGATGAGTAACAGACACAGACTAGGGAGGAGAGAACAGCTGCACACTCACAGAGGCTGGAGAGAGCAGGGCCTGCTCCAAGCAGAGAATAATCCAATGAGAGCATGTGTGGGTATGTAGTGGTCAGGTGGGATGAGAGGGGCTGTCTTAAGGGAGATTGGAGCTGGAGGCTGGGCTTGACTGTGGATGGCTCTGACTGCCAGATCAGAAGAAGATGGGAAACTAATCAACATCTTTGGAAAAAGGAGCTGATATGGTTATACTGATTTTAGGAAGATAATTTTGGAGATAGAGTGGGTAGTATGGGTGGGAGTTAGGGACAGACTGAAATTGGAGGACCCTGTCTGGAAGCTACTGCAGTCCTTCAGATGAGAACTGCTAAGATCATGACCTAGGATGATGGTGGGAAGGACAAAGAGGCTATGGACTCAGGAGTTGTGAGGACCCAGGCAGAAGGTGGTACTAATGACACTCAGGGTTAAATGCAATGAGGAACCTAGAGGAAGGAAGGAAAGGGGACAAGATTTATTTTAATAAGAAGATGAAGAACTTGTTTTTGAGTATGCTGAGTTTTGTATATGTACATGTTCAGCAGGAAAACGATGCTTGTTCCTTGAAGATCAGGTTATGTTTCATTCACCTCAGCCTCAGCCAGAGGCCAAGTTTTCATTTATTTGCTCATTCATTCATTCATCCATTCAACCAATACTGAGTAAATGCTCATTCCATACTAGGCTCAGAACCTGGCATATAGTAGAAGTCAACAGTGTTTTTTTTAGCTGAACTAAACTGACTTTTATGGATTCTCATGCAGTTGAATTGTCATTATATTGAGAACTTCTAATCAGTAGGTTTAGTAAGACTGTTGGTTCCATGGGAAAGGGATGTAGGGGTTGGAAACAGAAGGGAGGGTGGAGCTCATAGCCTCCATCTATAAAAGTCACACGTGAAGTGCCGTGGGTGTCCACCTGCCCTCTGCTGGGTCTCTCAGCCCAGAAGTGGATGGTGAACACAAAGTTTTGGAGATCTTATATACAGACATTTCCCAAAAACAGGGGGAGGGATGGAATCAGAGTTGAGGCAGTCACTTAGGTATTTATGCCTATGTCAGAAACCTGTAATTTTAAAGATTCGCTGTATTTACACCTCTTGTATTTTCTTTGTACTTGCAAGCTACCTTTTTTCTTAGGTGTTGGCATTTCTCAAATTCCAATCTGTCTTTGTTTGGTGAGAGACGGAAAAGAAGACCTCCTTTAGATTGTTTTCTTTCTTGAGTTGGAAGTTTATATGGAGAGAGTAAGGCAGGGGCTCAGCGGGGTGGTAGCCAGGATCAGAAAGGAAGCAAGCACAGTGGGAAGGCAGAGCCTGGGGGAACAGTCAGCGTCTGTTGCACAGAATCCTTTTCTACCTGGGGTTCCTGTTCCAGAGGCACTGAGGGTTTGTGTAGCACAGTGGGTAAGAATGTGGGTGTGGGAATCAGAGCCCTAGGTTGGAATAATCCCAATACAGATCATGTGTACTTGTGCCGATTATTTACTCTCTTTAGGCTTCTACTTTCTCATTTAAGATAAAGATAATAATCATATCTTCCTTGTCTTCTAACATGAAATACTTTCCTTAATGTCTGTGTTCATTTCTGTTTCCCCCTTGAATGTGAGGTTCACGGGGACAGAGATTTCTATTTGCATTGTTCTCTGGTGTCTCTCACATACTGAACACATGGTTACTTGGAGGAATCTCCAGGTAAAAGAAGCAGGAATGGTGGGCAGGAATGATTAGAAATGTAGAAGGAGAGTAAGCTGGGAGATGATTGTGGAAGCCAGCATAGGAAGGGGTTCGTTCCAGCAAGGGGATGGTGAGCAAGGCTTAATCTGAGGAAGGACAGAAAGAGGAAGGCCCCAAGGAAAAGTCACTGGATTTGATAACTAGAAAGATATTGGTGGCTTAGAGAGTCCGAATGTCATTGGAAAGTGGCAGAAACACCTGATAGTGATGAGATGTTAAAGAGAACTTAGGATATGGTGACAATGAATTACACCTCCTGTTTGTAGAAGTTTGGTAAAGAAGAGAGGCAGGATGGGCTTGATCTTAAGGGCAAAAAGTGTTCAAGGGAGAAGTCGTATTTTTAAACCAAGGAAGGAAGATGCCCAAGGCGAAGGAGAGACAGAAGATGTGAACAGAGGCAATGACCCATAGATTAAATCTTGGGAGGGGAGGAGGGGGATAAAACCCTGTGGGGGAGGGGAGAGAAATTAGCCTTAGAGGACACTTCTGGTTGAATGAGGATAAAAAAGGAAAACTATGAAAAGAAAGGAAATTTGAGGCTTAAGGGAGGATAGTTGAAGGAGTTCATGCACGGGTCACCTACCATCTCAGTGACTTAGTAGCAAGCAAAGAAGGCTGATTGCTGAAGAACTAACGCTTTTGAATCATGGTACTGGAGAAGACACTTGAGAGTTCCTTGGACAGCAAGGACATCAAACCAGTCAGTCCTAAAGGAGATCAACACTAAATATTCAGGATTGATGCTGGAGCTGAAGCGCCAATAATTTGGACACCTGATGTGAAGGATTGACTCATTGGAAAAGACCCTGATGCTGGGAAAGATTGAGGGCAGGAGGAGAAGAGGGTGACAAAGGATGAGATGGTTGGGTGGTATCATCGACTCAATGGACACGAGTTTGAGCAAACTTTGGGAGATAATGAAGGACGAGGACAGGGAATCCTGGTTTGCTGCAGTCCATGAAGTTGGAAAGAGTCAGACACGACTTAGTGACTGAACAACAGTAAGAACCAGGCGGTGGATTGGTGGGAGCTGAGGAAGGTGGGAAAGAGCTGGAAACTCACCAGGGGTTGGTAGAGACATTGATAAGATTGCTCAGTGGACTCGGGCGAAGTGAAATTAGAAGACAGGGATGTGTCTCGATCTGATCTACTCAGTAATGTGACTCCCTCTCCCCAACCCCCAACAATGCCCCAAATAGGGATTAAAAGCAAAATGGTAACTGGAATCATGTGCGATGACAAATTGGAAGGAGAATGGGGAGATGGATAAAGGATGAATGGCTTACTGAAAACCAGCGTCTTGAAAGTATGTCTGAAGCAATGGAGTAAGAGTAATAAGGGGTTGAGTCACACTGGAAAGATGCAGGAATTGAAAACCTTGAAGATAAAGACCAGATTCAGCAGGAGTGAGAGAATATAGAAGAGGTGGAAAGTTTGGCGTGCTCATCAGGTTCAGTCTTACTTCTTTTTTTCTCCCCAGAAAAAAAATGTGGATATCATGAAGTTGGATGTTTTTACAGATTAACCTAATAAATAATGCCCTTTGTACTTTTTGGTGCACAAATACACACAACTGTTTCCTGGTGAAAATAACTCACAGTTAGAGTAGAAAGAGCTGAAGATCTATCTGTAACAAGGAGATGGGAGAGGGCATTATCCCTCATCTCAATCACGATGTTCTTTGACGTTAACCTGGGAAATAGAATCTCAGTTTGAATTTTCCCTGAAGTTCTTTTTCATAGATATGCTAAGTTATAGCAGGTTTCCTGCCCCACCCTCTTAAGTTTTTATTTCTTTTTTCCTTGGCTGTACGGAAATCAAAAGTGGTGTCTTTCAACAGAACACAAGATGTAGTCTTATGAGTTGAGGTGTCCTGAGTTTATGGGCTTCTGGTTGACTGACTGGTACCATTGATCCTTAGTAGGCCAGAGTCTAGCTAACATCTATCTGCATTTAAGGAGGTGGTCCAGGTAATAAGCCTCTTTTGACCTTGACCCAAAAATAAGGTTGCTGTCCATGCTGCTCATATCTAAAACCCATCAAGGATAAAGTGACACAGAAGTCTACATTCTCAAGACAGGGGACACAGGCCCTGTCCAGAAGCCACTAGGCTTCCACCTTGTTGGGATGCCGATATGAGTCTTTTTTTTCTCTTAATGTGGGTCCAATATTATATAATAATCTTTTTAAAGGTGGAGGTGGCTGAGGTTTCTCTATCACCTCTGTGAAACTTATCAGATTCTCTCTCTCTCTCTCTCTCCGTTTTTCTCTAGAGTGGCCAATAACTGCTCTGAGAAAGTAGTAGACTGGGAGTGACTGCTGGGGCTGAAAAGCACCACTGATATTTGAATAACAGTTTGCATGTTACAAAGAATTTTCCCAGGTCAGGTAACAACAAACTCCCACTGTAGAGCCCCGGGAACTGTACTCAATATCCTGTGTGATAAACCATAATGGAAAGAATATATATATATATATATATATATATATATATATATATATATAAAGAGTGTTTATGTATGTATAACTGAGTCACTTTGCTACACAGCAGAGATGAACACATCATTATAGATCAACTATACTTCAAAAAAAGATAAATTAAAAACAAGCAAACAAACAGGAATAAAAACCAAAGACTTTTTCACATATCAGTGAGCTCACATAGCAGAGTTGTAGTGTGAGTCAAGACATCACATTGCCAACAAAAGTCCATAGAGTCAAAGTTATGGTTTTTCCAATAGTCATGTGTAGATGTGAGAGTTGGACCATAAAGAAGGCTGAGCGCTGAAGAATTGATGCTTTTGAATTGTGGTGTTGGAGAAGACTCTTGAGAGTCCCTTGGACAGCAAGGAGATCAAACCAATCAATCGTAAAGGAAATCAGCTCTGAATATTCACTAGAAGGACTGATGCTAAAGCTAAAGCTCTAATACTTTGGCCACCTGATGTGAAGAGCCAACTCATTGGAAAAGACCCTGATGCTAGGAAAGATTGAGGGCAGGAGGAGAAGGGGGCAACAGAGGATGAGATGGCTGGATGGCACCACTGACTCAATAGACATGAGTTTGAGCAAACCTGGGGAGATAGTGAAAGATAGGGAAGCCTGGTGCCCTGCAGTCCATGCGGTTGCAAAGAGTTGGGCATGACTCAGTGACTGAACAGTAACAACAAGTTCCTCTTCAGCTCTGCTAAGACAGCGATGACTGAGTCTGATGGGAGGAAGCTGTGGGGATCCCAGATATGAGCCTCTTAATGGTGTGGTTTTAGCCTCTTAGTGGTGTGGTTGTAAGGTGGCTCATCCCTAAGGGTGAATCTTGCTTAGAATCTAAAGGGAGAGTAGTTTGAGCAAGGCCATAAAGTTAAAAATGGTTGCAGGAAACTTTGCTGATTAAATAGAACCCGAGGGATATGAGTATGAAAAGAGAGGATGAGGCCTGAAATGGAGGCAAGAAAAGTAAGGTTATATTACAGAATTCACACTTAGCAGATGTTTGCAGGGGGTGTGGTTTAACCTGGCTATTCCTAAGCTATCATAATAGAAATTTATTCCATTTATTTGGAAAAAGTTATAATATGATTAGTTACTTAACATATTTTTTTCTGATGTGTCATAGGACATATGCGAGACATAGGCAGCCGATGTTCAAAGATATCAACTTTCTCTTTGATGAGTAACTGATCAGATCATACATCGCTGACACGCTCCAGTCACCTTCACTACAACAGAACAAGGTTTGTTTCAGGTGTTTCGTCATTGAAGGTGGCCCGTTAGGACTGGCTACTTGGAAGTCAACTTGCAGCGGGAGCATATTTCATTGTGACAGCCAGACAGCCTCAGAACCGTAAGCTGCCAGTCTCTGATTTTCTACATAGAAATAGTCGCAGCTTCTCCGAATGAAGATGGAGAGGGAAGCGTGTAGCCATGTTTTGTTTCTCAGCCTCTAAGACGTAATAGATTAAACCAAAGCAAGAGTCAGTGTTCCTGATCCAGTCTGTGGTTTGCCTTTATTGTTCAGCGAGAGGAAGCTTCACACATGGAAATCCATATGTTCTATCACTTTTCAACTTGTGATGGCTCATCTGGGGGTGGTTTGAGCCCCCATCCCTCAACACTTTTTTATGACTCCAAGATTAAAAGACCACACTCCATCTTATTTTATCGTATCTTTTGTGAGAGGCATGGAAATGTAAGTCTTAGCGGAGGAGGGAATTGTATGCCATCTGAGCTGGAAACAGATGCTAATGTTAACCTCTTGGCAAGATTGCTGGCAAGAATATACACAGTATTTTTGTATCTTTCAAA